>NC_132781.1:17900931-18508311 GCF_048418805.1 Vulpes vulpes | reverse complement strand
TGCATGGAGCCTGCTTCTCCCTCTGCCTGTGTCTCTGCCTCTCTCTCACACATCTCTGTGTTTCTCATGAATAAATAAATAAAATCTTAAAAAAAAAGAAGACAGAAGGTAGAAATCACAAGAGTCAGTAAGTTGTTGATAGAGCCACTTAATGAAATGGTACAGTGAAGAAGGTCTATTTGAAGCCAAGATCAAGAGGTCAGTCTGGGCAACTCAATTCAAAAAAGTACGTCTGAAAAGGACATCTGGGTGGCTCAGGGGTTTGGCGCATGCCTTCGGCCCAGGGCGTGATCCTGAGGTCCTGGGATCAAGTCCCACATCGAGTTCCCTGCATGGAACCTGCTTCTCCCTCCGCCTGTGTCTCTGCCTCTCTCTTTCTCTGTGTCTCTCATGAATAAATAAATAAAAAAATCTTAAAAAGAAAAAAAAAGTACCTCTGAGTAGTTAAGTAGAGATGCTGAGTGGGCAGCTGGGATAAGAAGTTTTGGAGGCAGACAAAAATTTGGGAGTATTAAAAATACATATGGTAACTGAAGCCACAGAATGGATTAGATTGGAGGACCAAGAGTTGAGAAAGACTGTCAATTAAAGATCTGGTAGAGAGGATGGGGGAAAAACCTGAAAGAACAATCAGAGAGCAAGGACAAGGGGAGGCAAGAATCAGAAACCAAGAAAAAAGAGCACTTCAGGAAGGAAATTTCTGAATCCAAATAAACACCTATTCTGAAGTAGGCAATTAGGAATCAGAGGTCCAGGCACCTGGATGGCTCAGTGGCTGAGCGTCTGCCTTTGGCTCAGGTTGTGATCCTGGGGTCCTGGGATTGAGTCCCACATCAGGCTTTCTGGAGGGGGCCTGCTTCTCCCTCTGCCTACATCTCTGTGTCTCTCACAAATAAATAAATATAATCTTAAAAAAAAAAAAAAAAAAAAGAATCAGGAGTCCAAGAATGAGTCAAAGGGAATTCCCTAAAAATAGAAGTCCAGATCGACCTTATTCTGAACATTCCCAAAAGAAATGTTATAATTCAGCTAAGTAACAATAAATTCAGTCAAAACTAATAAATCATACAAAGAGGGATGCCTGGGTGGCTCAGTGGTTGGGCATGTGCTTTTGGCTCAGGGTGTGATCCTGGGGTGTCGGGATAGAGTCCCGCATCAAACTCTCTGCATGGCGCCTGCTTCTCCTCCCTCTTCCTATGTCTCTGCCCCTCTCTGTGTCTCTCATGAATAAATAAATTCTTTAAAAAAAAAAAGAAAAAAAAAGAAAAAAAGATCAGGGACGCTTGGGTGGCTCAGTGGTTTAGCGCCTGCCTTTGGCCCGAGGTGTGATCCTGGAGTCCCAGGATCGAGTCCCACATCGGGCTCCCTGCATGGAGCCTGCTTCTCCCTCTGCCAGTGTCTCTGCCTCTCTGTCTGTGTGTCTCTCACGAATAAATAAGTAAAATCTTCAAAATAAAATAATTTTTAAAAATCATACAAAGATGTACATGAAAATATTCTTATAACTATGAGATGTGAATACAAATTAGAGAATAGGGATGTGTGAAGTTTATTCCATTTCTATAAAAACTTTCTCCTAAATCCTATACATTTCTTTTGTTTCAAAGATTTCAGATAATTTCCAAATTGTTAAATCTTCTAGCACGTTAAACTGTAAGCATTTTGAAAGCAAAACCATAGTACTTAATCTTCAGTATCTAGTTTAGTGTCTAGCAAATACTCAAATGAAAAGAAATAGTTCACTAATGAATGAATGGCACCAGAGTACTTTTGTCCAAATTGCGCTGGTGCTACAAGCAATATAGCAAAAAACAAAAACAAAAACAAACAAAAACCAAACTAACTGAGGGCTCTACTCATTCTACATAACACTTGTTTTCTTTAGAAATTAAATGAAATCTGCAAAGAGCAAAGAGATCTCATCCTTTTCTTAGGGGAAAAAAACTCTTTGGGCAACACATTCCACACACAGGTCTCAATGACAGACTTGATGGCTGTCAATACCTATAGTGTTTGCAAAACTCAAGAATGTACTACCACCATATGCCAGCCAGTATTGACCGTCTGGTCATTCATTCTAAGGAGCTGTAGAAAATAGCAATGCTCAGACTTAAAAGAATAGGTCCTTACTTTCACAAAAATCAAACTCATCACTTGTAGTATATATCTGAAAATTGCTGGCACTTAGCTGATATTAACAGTTCCTAATTGTGTTTTAAGTTAAAATATCAGATAAAATCTATTATCATATGTATTCTAAAAGAAATGGTCTAAAAAAAGTCATCCCATTTTTCTTTCTTTCTTTTTTTTTTTTTTAATTAATTTTTATTGGTGTTCAATTTACCAACATACAGAAAAACACCCAGTGCTCATCCCGTCAAGTGTCCACCTCAGTGCCCGTTACCCATTCCCCTCCAACACCCGCCCTCCTCCCCCCTTCATTTTTCTTTCTTTCTTAAAAAATATTTCATTTATTTGAGAGAGAGCATAAGCAGGGGGAGCTGGAGAAGCAGGCTCCCTGCTGAGCAAGGAGCCAGATGCGAGGCTAGATCCCAGAAGGCAGATGCTTAACCGACTGAGCCACCCAGGCGCCCCATTGCATTTTTCTTTCCCTAAATTTCTATCAGATATTTTGGCTAGGAGTCACACATTTCTATGCTACAAGAAAAGCACTGATCAATAAAAATAAATACATTAGTAAGTAAAAAAATGCACTAATTTGGAAATAAATAAGTATATTCCCAGTTGCACTAACTGTCCAGACTAATAATAATGAAAAAAAAAAAAAAAAAAAGAAAAGAAAAAGAAGAGAACACAGCTCATTTATTCTGAAATGTGAACAAACTTCAAATAAAAAGCCCAGCTTTTTGGAATTCATCTCTTCGCAGTGAATTAGGCATGGAACAAATTATGGACTTACTAAGAGAATGAAACTCTAGATTTTAAAGATATATTTTGTATTCTAGAATCCCAATTACTGAATTGATAGGGAGAGCCTGGAAGTATGGTGGTGGGTGGTGAGGCTATTCTGAGACAGGCCATTTATTCCTTCCCTTTGGTTAATTTATACAAATATAAAATAAGAATATAAATATTATCAAGGGGTGACAGTATTTAAGTAAGACTGTTATGCTGAAGATACGTTAACTTTTTAAATCCTTTGGACTGAAGGCTAAAAGTCAATTCTACCTTCATGAACTGAACTGAAAGTCTCAGGGTCCTTTGCTCTTGTTTGAAAGAATTGTGGTAGTTACTTAGTACAGATAGAAAACCAATTCTGAAGTCACACAACCTAAAAAAAAAGCTAAAAGCAATGACTTTTTAGAAAGGGTATTTGAAATGCTCTGGAAAAGCACACGACAGTTTAAGACAAGCAGTAAATAGTTATCAAACCATTACAAATCAGGACAAAATAGGGAGAACTTTCCATAGAGCTCCTATATATTCTCTTCAAAATGTCCTTTGCTTACAATACTCTGCTCACAAAGACCTGGCGAACACGAAGATGCATATTTGTTTACCACACCTTTTTACCTTTTACCCAGAAGAGTCAGTTCATGTTTAATTCTGTCATTCTATACCACTGAAGAAATCTAAAGCAACTGCAATATACTATGCTAAATTCCAAAAAATAAAACCAGCGAAACTCCGGAAAAAAACGTCGTAACCACGATTCACAATATATTTAGTCAGAAGCTCTGGAATTAAGTTTATTTTTCTGCATTCTTACTCTGAATAATACCTAAACTCTCTTTAGGGGGTAAAGGGCTTGATCCCTAAATTATTACTCCCCTTCCCTACAGATAGGTTATGTACTCGAAATGTGCTGTTCCTCCGTTTATCAGGAATTTAAAATCCCCTTTATTTACACAGCTTGATTTTTATAGAGCTTGGACACACACTCACTTGCAAGGATGCACAACAGGAAACGTACAATCATTTTAGACGAATTCGGCACAAGATAACGCTCATCCAGAACTTATTCTACCTCGATTTACTCGATCCCACAAAGTACGGTCCTGATGCTACCAACAAAATAAAGCGTGAGCACAATGAAATCTGTACCGCTTGCAGGTTCCCAAGAAACATTCCTTCAAACGATAAATCCACACCCGCCCGCCTCGCAAAGAAAAAGTAATCCCGATTTTAGAAACAGTCGCAAGGGAAGGAAAACAACGCAAATTCTAAACCACACATTCATGTAAATCCTTTCAACTCGAAAGCTCCAAACGCAGCCACCAGCCACACAATTGGCCACAATCGCAGCTTTAGCGCCTTCTCGTCATTTTGAATCTGGAGACTGAAGGGAAAACAAAACAGTCGTCCAAAGTTTCACGAAGTAGGGGGGGGAAATCACTGTAAGTAAAGGAAACATGCTAATCAGGAGGCGACCGCGCCGTGCCCCCGCACCCCGACTCCCCTCTGCCAGCCCTCCAACTAAAGCTTGTCTGAAACACTGACAGGAGGCAGGAGTCCAGCCGCGGTGTTGGAGGAACGAGTCACACGAACCGCACGCCGCCCGGAGGGATGTCAGGGGCCGAGCGTCGGGAGACAAAGACCAGCCCGCGAAGCGCCCGGGCGGCGAGGGGCGGCCCCGGCGCGGCCCTGCGCCCCTAACCGCCCCGAGGAGTTGCGAGCACCGCCGAGCGCCGCCCAAGTGCGCGCCCGGGGTCCTCCGGGCTCCCCGCCCACCCGGCGCGGCCGGCACCGCCCGGGCCCACCCCCGGGCCGTTTCCCTCCCAATTTGGGAACCGCGCGCCCAGGGACAAAGGGGGAGGGCGCGCCGGGGGCGGCGGCGGGCCGCGGGGCAGACGCCCCTCGGGGATCGGCGGGAAGTCTCGGCAGCAGCCCCTCCCGCCCCCCCCGCGCGGCCGCACACTTCCCGGGACCCCCGCCCCCCCCCCCGCAGCCCCTTCCCCCGGCCGCCGCACAAGTTCTCCCGCCCCCCCCAGCCCCGCCCCTTGCCCGCTTCGGAGCCGGCCCTGCGGCCGCCCCTCACCGGGCGGCGTGTTCCCCCGGAGCCGCCTCCTCCGCCGGGCCTCGGCCCGTCCCACCGGCCGCCGCCTCATGTGCCCCGCGTCGCCATCGCCTTCGCCGCCACCTCTCCTCCAACTCTCGCCGCCGCCCTCGCCTCAGTCTCCAGCCGAGGCCGAAGCCGCTCCCGCCGCCGCCTCCCGCTCCCGCCGCCCGGACCCGCGGGGAGGCGCCTGCGCACTACGCGCCGTGGTGGGGGCGGGGGCGTCCCGCCGCGGCCTGGGAGCAGGGGGCGCGCGGCACGTGGCGCTCGGGTGGGAGGGGGCGCCCCGGAGCGCGGGCGGCGGCGCGGGCGTCCAACTTTCCGCGGGCGGGCCCTCGCGCGCTCCCGGGCAGCCCCGGAGGCGCGGAGCGTGTGGGTGCCACCCGCGTGGAGTCTGGCCCCGGGTGGGCGCAGACCTCGCCCCCAGGACAATTCATTCCTCCAGCTTGCTCCTTGGGGCAGCAGCCCCCCGCAGCCAGCGCCTCACTTTGCGCTTTGTGCCTCTGTCTCTGCCGGAGGACACGCCTTACCTGGGCATCCTAGGTCGGTCCTACGAGCCTCGGAGTTGTCTTCTGTGCGCTCCGCCGAGGCCTGGGTCCAATGTGACACATCAGGATGCTGACGCCCGGGTCTAGGTTCTGCTCCTACAGGCAGTCGTCGGGCTACCCATCCTCGCTCCTTTGAGTGGTGGCTTTTAGTGGCGTTCTAGATACTTTTGAGGTCCTGGGCTTCTCGGATTTGCAAGACCCTAATAGGCCATTTCCTCTTAACCCCTTGCATCCCAGTGGGATCCCATTCAAAGGACCTTCTGACGATTTGCACGCATGGGAATCTCCAGCCTTAAACTTCCTCGCCTCTGAGGAATCTGGAAACTCCTTCAAAATGCTTTTAAGTACAGTGAGTCCGTGCCTAACAACGGAAGTCGTACTAAGGAGATCATAGAGTACTTGGTATTGTGTTAGACAACTCCTGTACTCCTGAATTATCTCATTTGACCATCACTATACAAAAGGATAGGCTTCCACTTTACCCTTTTGACCACAGAGGAAATTAAGCTCTAACAAATGAGGTGACTTGTTACAGGTCAAACCCTCCCATCCCGAAAGCCATAACTAAAGGCTAGTTCATAGGGCTGGGCATCTGGCCCACTGACAAAAGTTTTGTTTGGCCAGTACGATGTTTTCTAAAAGTATGAATTAATTGCCGAAAGTTTAAAATCCAGAATTTTGGCTTCTCTCAAATAGTGGGAGGGGAAATGCGCCCTTTGAGCCTCTAGTTTCAATGGGTGCCTACTTCTGAGTAGTATTTATTTATTTAGGGCAGGCACTGTCTCCATTTAGCTGTTTGAATCATTTTCATTACCTGCTTGACCTCTGTATTTAAGTTCTCCTCCCCCCAAACTTGCCATGCCCTAGTCACTCCCCCACTCCTTATCACATCACCTTTCTACAAATGTATTTAAAATGACAAGTGTGAGGACCCTGTAAATATATGAAGATATGATAAAGAACATGTCTTACTCGGGATGCCTGGGTGGCTCAGCGGTTACGTGTCTGCCTCTGGCTCAGGGCATGATCCTGTGGTTTGGGGATCGAGTCCTGAATCAGGCTCAGGTTGTGGTCCCTGGTCCTGGGATCAAGTCCCACATTGGGATCCCTTCAGGGAGCCTGCTTCTCCTTCTGCCTATGTCTCTGCCTCTCTCTCTATCCTGAATAAATAAAATCCTAAAAAAAAAAAAAAAAAGTCAAACTAAAATAACACAGGAGATAACATCACTATATAGATTAAAATATTAAAACTAATATCCTGCTAGTGCACCTCTACATTGGTACAAATCACTTTGGAAAATGGCAGTATCTACTAAAGCTAAACTTATGCCTACACTATGACTGCAGTTCCATGGAAATTCCACAGAAATGTGCACAGATGTTTCCCAAAATACATGTAGTAATATGTTCATAGCAACACTATTTGTAATAGCCAAAATACTAGAAACCCCCCAAATGTCCAACAACTGTAGAAAGGATATATGAAATGTTATAGTCACACAATGGTACCTTTGCAGCAATGACAATGAATGATATACAATTACATGAGATAGATGAATCTCACAAAACTTTCCATTTATATGAAGTTCAAAAACAGGCTAAAGTACCCCTTGTTGTTAGGAGTAAGGATAATGGTTACTTAGGGGTAAGGTTAGTCACAGGGAGCATGAGGGGGCTTTTGGGGGACTGGTCCTGTTCTAGATTGGATGTTGAATACACGAATGTATTTAGTTACCACATCTGAGCTGTACACTTTTTTTTTCCTCAAGATTTTATTTATTCATTCATGAGAGACACAGGCAGAGGGAGAAGCAGGCTCCATGCAGGGAGCCCCATGTGGGACTCCATCCCGGGACTCCAGGATCACGCCCTGGGCCAAAGGCAGGTGCTAAACTGCTGAGCCACCCAGGGATCCCTGAGCTGTACACTTTTGATAGTACGCTTTTGTGCGGCACATTAAGATTTCAATAAAAACCTTTAAAGTGTGGGGCGCCTGAGTGGCTCAGTCAGTGCTCGCTTTGGCAGCACATATACTGAGTGGCTCAGTCGGTTGGACATCTGACTCTTGGTTTTGGCTTGGGTCATGATCTCAGGGGTTTGGGATCAGGCTCTGCACTGAGCAGGGAGGCTGTTTGAGATTCTCTCCCTCTGCCCCTTGCCCCCGCATGCTTTCTCATTCAAATAAACAAATCTTTAAAACATTTAAAGTGGCGTTAAAACATTTGATTATGTATGCATGTATTATATATAAATAAGATATATTGAATGTGGGGGATCCCTGGGTGGCTCAGCAATTTAGCACCTGCCTTCGCCCAGGGCGTGATCACATCAGACTCCCTGCATGGAGCCTCCTTCTCTCTCTGCCTGTGTCTCTACCTCTCTCTCTCATGAATAAATAAAATCTTAAAAAAAAAAAAAAGATACATTGAATGTACATTAGGTATTATTCTCCTATAAATTCATGGATGAAACTGCTGAGGAAGGCTTCCTATCTGCCCATTCTTCATGGAGACTGGGAACAATACACTTTCTTACCTTACCTTACTACCAAACCTGTAGCCCCATCTGTCTTCTGGTAGAAGAACCTTTTAAAGATGGAAATAATGATACCCAAGGAAGTTATTTTACCTGCAGATAAGTTAAAAAACAAACCAGAAATATAACTCTTCTTTCTTCTATCACCTTGCTAGCTAGTGACATCTTTTAATGGGTTCTCTGATCCAGGCAGTCAGCAGCGATGTAGGAAAGATGCTAGAGTTCGAAGCTGATGGCCAAGAAAGAATTCTTGAGACGTCTTTGGTGCAAAAAGGTAGTTTTATTAAAGCACGGGACAGGACAAGTGGAAAGAGCTGCACTGGGCTTATGAGGATCAATTAATTACATACTTGAAGCTGGGGGAGGTGAGGGAAAAGGGAAGTTTTCAAAAGAACTTTCATATGGTAAAGAGGATCTTTAAGATACTGGAGGGCTTGCCAATGTCAAGTTAAGGTTGTTTTTTCCCTCTAGCAAGGCATTAGCATTAAGACAGTAGGGATCTTCCTGGAGGAACATTATAGTCTCCCTGGTTCGAGTATTTGTCAATGGGCTACAGGACATTTAATTTTATGCACACTTCCTTCTGGAAGTTAGGTTATTGATAAGAATGTTTTTTTTCTTAAAAATCACCACATTTGTAAACTGAGGGAGACTCTTGTCTTGCAGGACTGTAATCTCTATAAATGTTTCCTTCCCTTAGCAGCTGGGAGTGCCTGAGGAATGTCACACGTATCCCACCTAGGGGGTGGTTGCGGCGGTGTCAGCTTGTGCTTTGTCTTTAGTTTGCCTTCTGCTCCTTCATCAACCAGGATCTGGAGCAAACCAGGGCAACTACTAGAATGTGAGTTCCCTGAAGGCAGGACCAATGCCTCTCAGCTTCTGGAATAGAGTTCAGCCCATAGTAGGTGCTTAGCAAGTATATGCAGAGTGAATGAGTAACTCAGAGCTTGCCAAGGCTAGCACAAAAAGGACTACGAGAGGGAAGGAAAAAAAAAAAAGCCCCAAGCTTCAAATAGGGATGGGTCTGGTTTCCAAGCCTTCGGCAAAGAGCAGTGCAGGCGGGTGCTGTGAGAACCGTATTGCTTTTTATTCACATGGGGCCCAGGCAGGAAAGGATCAAAATCCAGTTTGAGAACTTGAGAGTCACCCTGGGGCTCTGTGGTTTGGGAACTGCAGGGTCAACTTGAAGACTCCAGTGTGTCACTATTTCCATTACACATTTTCCAGGGTCCCTACTTGGCTGATAAAGTCAGAGTAGATTGTTGTATCCTGGGGGATGGGAGAAAAGGCTCAGAGAGGTAGAATTTTCAGAAACCTCCCTGTTGGCAACAGGAAGCCCTCCGGGGCCAGGGCCCCCGACTGGCTGGATAGTGAGGAAGCTTCTTGTTAAAGCAACTCTTGATTGCACGTGCTGATGGGGAGGCGGGTGTTTGTAGCACATCCCTCTCCCCAGTAATCCCCTGCAGTTTCAGTTGACCTGTGGGGCACATTATACTGTTCTCTCAGCCACAGGGATGGTAAGGCAGATTTTTTTGTTGTCAAAAAATTTTTTTGAATATGGTAATACAAGTAGTACAGAACAGTAAGATGACCCCCACCAGTGCTTCCCTGAGCTCAGTTAGCAGTTCCTGTGTATTAATGAAGAAATTTAAATTAAGGTCAACTTATTTGTAAATGAGGGATAGGTGAAGTGTGTGCAGGAGATGGGGGTGGGGGAGAAGGGTATGGGAGAGGACCTGTTCTGGTACTACCCACTAGGGAAGGACTTTTGGATGCACTTAGAACACAGTGGGCTGGCTCAGGAATCACCCTGCATTGGTAAGAACCAGTGCAGTAGGTGTACAGTCTTTGAATTTCTAGAAGTTCTCTCTGCCCAACTATTTGTACTTGTTTACTCATATTTCTAAGATGGTGTGAGAATGTGATGGTGAAATGTACATGAAGCCCCATTATTACTTGCTGTGTTAATTTTCCACTGTAAACTGGTCTATAGTGGTTAACATCATTGGTTGGATAGCTCAGCCATTTAACTTGCTGTGCCATCTGGCTGTTACTTAACCTCTGTGAGCCATGGTTTATCTGTAAAATGGGGATCATGAAATCCATCTGTTGGGGCTGTTGGGAGGATTAGGTAAAATATGTTAAGTGCCAAACCTTGTAGGCTCCTAAGGCATTAGTCCCCTCCCACAGTGTTCTTTAGAGGAAGCCAGGTAATTTGGATCTTAGCAAAACACTGCAAATCTCTGGAGCACCCATTCATCATCTGATACAGGTGTCTTAATATGCAGTTCAAAATTGGTCCTTCACAAGATGTGATTCTACATCGTCAGCATTACTACAGTCGTATGCAGCCTTCCAATCACTTCTATCCACACCCTCTTAGCTTTTTCAATATGTGAGTAGTCTCCCCAGAAAGATTAGTGGTGCATCAAGGCACTTTCCTGGCCCCAGGCCTGTGGCTCTTGGGGCTGTCCTTGGACAAATACTGCAATGTCCTTTGAACTCACTGCCTGCTTTCAAGGGAGGGGATGTCCTACCCTCCTTACCCCAGGCACTTCCTAGAGGCTGCCTCAGCCTAGGCACGTTATCTGGAAACTTCCACTGCCCCAGCCTGTTCCTGTTTCCCCATTCCTGGCACCTCAAGTCCCTGAGACACTACTATATATGGCCTAATGCTTTCTCTCCTGCGATTCCCCCAGCCCTTCAGCCTGGGTCCTTCCAATTCAAACATCGTCTTCTGTTCTTTGTCCAGTTCATTCTTCAGCATCCCCTCACTCACAGCACTCCTTAGCTCAAGGCCCCTAGCTCCCTTGGATATATAGTACAGCAGTGTCTTAGATTGTGTAGCACTTTGAGTCCTAGCTACCCCCCTCCAATGCAATAGGGAGAACAAGACTGAAGCTTTTAGTTAGGGTCAGGAAGCCCGAGAAAGAAAAGAAAGTTGGAGAGGGGCAAGGTTGTGCTGAATTGTGACCACTTAGAATATTGTAACCTTTCTATCTGTTGTCAGGGACTTTCTACCTCTCCCCCAGCCTGCTACCCGTTCCCTGACACTTGCTCATTTTGGAGGAAGAGGAGCAAGCAGTGTGCAGGGGAATTCTAACAATCATCTTATTTAACTCTTACAGTGATTCTATGAGTAGATGCTACCTCTATTTTACAGAGATAGCATAGACCCAAAAGAAGGTTGAGGTTGGGATCCCTGGGTGGCTCAGTGGTATAGCGCCTGCCTTCGGCCCAAGGCTTCATCCTGGAGTCCCAGGATTGAGTCCCACATTGGGCTCCCTGCATGGAGTCTGCTTCTCCCTCTGCCTGTCTCTGCCTCTCTCTCTCTCCATCTCTCATGAATAAATAAATCTTAAAAAAAAAAAAAAAAAAAAAAAAAAGGTTTGAGAGGCATAAGACCAAGTATTCAGAGTGGTCATTCAAGCAGCTAACTGACCCCATGTCTGACTGTGGCCTACACTCTGGATCCATTAAATCTGTCTGCATCCCTCAATTAGACTCCTCTAAATTAGAATTTCTAGGAGTCTGACATGACCTGGAAGGAAAAAAGATTTACTAAGTAAATTACTAATGTAGAAATGCTTAAATAGAAATAATTATTGAAGACATGGCATAACAAAAATGTTATAATTTATCATAGCTGTTTACTGAAGTAGGACTCTATATAGAAATCTGTTCCTTGAAGTTTTAGTTACTGTGTGTTCTCAGAAGTAAAAAACAATTTTATTTCTTCTATTTCAAGACTTTCTCTCCACTCTACAATCCTTCTCCCGTTAGTCCAGAGCAGTGAGATTTGACTTTAGGAACAGTTAAAAATCTGGGGGTTTTCTCTGTTCCTTACTATGACCTGAGGCAAGACCTTTAACACAAGCCTGTTTTTCATCTGTGAAACGGGAATAGTACCTACCTTACAGAGTTGTGAGGATTAAATAAAATAACCTAATTAAAGCAATTAGCATATTTTTTCCCCACAGGTACTCAGAAAACTCATAGCAACTTTGTATATTACTCTTTTCTCCAATCTGGGCTGAGTTGCTATAGGAGCATCAGCAGAAGCCCAAGAAGGGAGAACTTCTCAAGGAAGTTGAATTTCACTTTCCATAGCTTGGCCTCTGTTCTCCAAAGAGCTTGGAGTTGATCCTGATTTTTGCTCTGTTTCATCCAGGCATTTCCATCCCACCTCTGACCCAGACCATCCATCTCTTGAGAATTCAGGCCACCATTGGGACCAGGAGAGGCAGCCCAAGAGAGTGTGTGTGAATGACTGGGAGGAGAGTTCCCATGGACGCTGGGGATATGTGAGGGCCCTGGGGAACTGCTCTGACCCTGGATCTCTTCCTAGAGCAGTGAGTGCTGGGGAGAGAAAAAGACATCAGCTGCTAGACAGACTTCCAGTGCTGAAAAGCCCCTTTAGACAGACACATGGGGCCGAGGATCCAGGGAATGAACAAAGGCCTGGGATGGAACAGGACTCTCCATAGTGTACTCCAATCTTTTTTCACTTGTTTATTGGCAAGAAGGTTCTTTCCTCCTCTTTTCTGAATCCAGGGTACCACAATTGATTAGCATTCCTAAACTTCAGCCTTGAAGAAGAAAGAGAGAAACCCTCTTTCTTGCTTGGCCAGCCTATGGGAAGCAGGATAGAAGTACAAACTCTGGAGCCATTCAGACCTAGATTCAGATCATGACACTGTCATTTACTAGCTGTGCACCGTTAACATAAGTTAGCCTCTTAGAAGCTCAGTTCCCATTCTATGAACAAACTGCTAATTATCATGTAGAACAACTTAAAGGCCCGAAATGTAAATACCTCAAAAAAAAAAAAAAAAAAAAAAAAAAAAAAAAAAAAGACAATATAGGTCTGTTGTCACCTCTGTCCTGAGTGAGCATCTTACCTGGAGTCAGTTTAAGGAGCCCTGGAGATGGAGGAAATCCTAGTGGTTACAAACTGGATGAATCTCCTTGGTCCTGAAAGCATCCTTGAAAGGATGGAGACCCAGACCAGAGGGCCTGCCTCCCACAACTGGGGCTTTTTGGGGGAGGGGGGGCGTTTTATTTGTATCCCACATTGTTCATGAGTGTTTGAAGCAGTATAGCTTGGGTGGGGGGGGTCCCAGGATCCCTACCCTTCCTAGCCTCTATATTCCCAGCTCAGTTCTCTGTAGCAGGTCCCTGTCTGATCCAGCCCCTTACATCCATGGGAATAAACAGACTGAATCTAGTTAAGGGCTCCCACCATCTCATCTTTCATTACTTTTCAGTGCTTATAACCCTGGCCTGGAACTCAGCAAGTGGGGGGTTAAGACTGATGCCCTGGCCTATCTCCTCCCCTCTCCATTCCTGACTTCAAAGTCCCCATTAAAGCTTGCTTCCCTGACCCCACAGTGGCAGCTCCATCATCGGCTTCTGGCCAGTTCAAAACAGCAGATGCTGAGCCCTGGCTGGGCTGCTCGCACTCTACTTTCTAGCCATCTCCTAGGGTAAGCACCAGCATGCTGAGAACCTGTGGGGCCCGACAGTCCTTGCTTCTCCAGGAGAGAAGCAGCAACTAGGAATAGAGGTTACCTCACACAGGGAGTCTGTCTCGTGGTTAGACCTAGACGGCACCCCACAGGCAGAAGCCCTGGTCTGTGGACCAGGACTCTGGGAGTCTGTCTAATTTGTAGTCAGAGAAGATGTTTACTGGGTTAGCAAGTAGAGCAACAGGGATCACCTACCCTGGGAAAGAGGTAAGGGTTTGGCAATGGCAATGAACCTGCCAAGAGATGAAAACGGGAGTTCAGGGATCAGAATTAGTTCTGTTAGTACTAATGTCCAAAATCCATGCTAAATTATTCACAAATCAATGTCTAATCATTTTCATGTTTGGCTCTGGTGATTCAGTAACCAGTGCTGGAACACTGTCTGGTATGGCTCTGGTTCCCCGGGGCCAGATCCTGTTCTGTAGCTCCCTCAGGAACCACCGTCACAGATTCAAGGCCAGTGGGGGTCCCAGGGCTCAAGGCCTGTTCCTCCCACTCTCATCTGTGGATTTTTCCAGCTGCTTTTCTTGATCCAAGGATCACACAGGGATACAGATGGAAGGGTGTGTGTGTGGGGGGGGCAGCAGCAGGAAAACCAGTGAAGTCAGAATGAGCTGGGGAAGAGGCAAATGTTAGGAAGAAATGGGAGAAATGGCACTCGTGGTTCAGCCATCTGAGACAAGGCACTTGGGACATCTTTTCAAGTAGCGGCTGAGTTGAGGCATGGTAAGAGAGGGTCTTAGCAGGCAACTCCCTCCTTTCTCCCCCAGACTGAGGAGAATCGGGAGTTCTTATTGTGGGGTCCCTCCTTCTAGGTCTGGGCTGAAGCCTCAGAGCCCCAGCTGCTAACATCTGGGGCCAGGATCATGTCTGCTAACAAAGGCTGGTGGGTACCACCTGAGGGTGAAGACAGTGTGTCTCAGAAGTTCCTGAGGAAGACCAGGGAGTCTCCGCTGGTGCCTATAGGTGAGTAGGACAATAAGGAATGAAGGTGAGGAGGGGCTTTCCCTCAGAGATAAGGTCTCATCTTTTCAAATGAAGCAGAGAACTCAAGTGTCATACCCACTAAGCAGTCAACAGCTAGGAGATGAGTGAACCAGCAGCAGAGGTGCCAAGGGAGAAAGGGACATGCCTGACAATGAAATGAGGGAGTCTGGGTGGGTGGAGGTGGAGGCCAACTGCAGACCTGGGGTGTGGGGACAGGTGGGGCATTAGCACCAGCATCACGATAGGAGCAGTTTGGGATCTCCCAGGGCTTCCTTCCTCACGGCCTTGGGAGAGTATGAAAGTAGTTGGGGGAGCCAACAGAGATGATGGGGGTAGGAGGCTCAGGATGGGCTATTCATACGTACAGGGATCACCGGAGGGGGGCAGCAACTTGATATTCTGATGATGCCGGCCCCTTGCCATGTACAGCAGCAGGAAAGTCGGGGTTTGTCTAGATGCCCAGCTGCCTGGTGAGGGGTCTCTCATCAGGGGAGCCGTGTGGTTGGTGACTGAGGGCCAGCCGTCACGTTCTCTGCCCACAGGCTTAGGTGGCTGCCTGGCAGTGGCAGTCTACCGCATTTATCGGCTGAAGGCCCGTGGTTCCACCAAGATGTCCATACACCTGATTCACACCCGAGTGGCAGCGCAGGCCTGTGCTGTGGGTGCGGTCATGCTAGGTGAGTGGCTGCTGGGGAGTGGGTGGCCCTAGGAGAAGGGGACAGCTAATGAGGAAGAATCTGCCTGGGAGTCCTGACAGTTAAGGGATCGTGATTTCAGCCTCTGCCCCCTCCGGACGGCTCCACAGCAAGCCCTGGGTGAAGTCCTCAAGCCAAGCCATTTTCGGGGTTCCCTTGTTTTACCTCCTGTCCCAGGGCCAGTGGGGATGGTACAGTTGGTTTCATGAGTTTGTCCTAGAGGTGAGCAAAATCACACAGCAGAACGCATGCTGACTTTCTTTTCCTCTCTGGGTCAAGAGGCAGACAGCTACTTACTAGCTGGGTGACAGCGGACAAATCCCTCCTCTGAGCCTCGGTGTCCCTGTATACAGCATGATGATAAGCAGCCTGGCTTGCTGACCTCACAGATTGCTGCGAGGTTTCTCCGATAGGTGATCTATGTGGAAGGGCTTTGTGAATGGTCAAGGGGGGGGTTTTTCCCTAGGCCATGTGGTCAGGTGCTGGCAGCAGCTGTTGAGACCTCGAGCAGAAAGATGAGCAGGGCAGCTGGACTCTCAGGGGAATGGCTGGAGTCAGTCCCAGGAGAGCCAGAGGATGCGTGCAGGGTTCTGTGTTATGGGATGTTTTCCCTTCTCCTTCTTGCAGGTGCTGTGTATACGATGTACAGAGACTATATCAAGCGAACAGCACAGGATGATGGGGAGAAGTAGGATTCCTGTAGGGCCTGGGGCAGCCAGAGCCTCTTCCATCAATCCCTGGTATGTTCCTAATAAAGCAGTTTTGAGGAAAACCAAGTCTCTTCTTCACATGGGGATACAGGAAGGTACTGGTAGTGGCTGGTGTATGTGTGGTGGTGGTGGAGGGATTAGAGAAAGGGCTAGAAATCAGAGTTCTGGCTCCCTCAACTCCAGGGCAAGGGAGATTGTTCAATGGGAATGGCCTCTGGTTCCAGAAGCCTAACATCTCCCAAGCCATCCCAGGTCCCACCCAGAAAAAGCATAACAGAAAGACAGGTATGGGTGGGGAAAGGTGGAGGCAAGAAAGTGGCCTCAACATTCATGGGAACACTGAATTAAGAGGCAGGCATCCCTCTCACCACAGACTGCTGCCCTGGGGACCCGGGCAGGAAGACTACAGCTGCGAGGAAAGACACAGGAGACATATATTCAAAACCCAAGTGTCAGGACCAGAATACGCTGGAGAGAAGGGATGAGGGGGGTGGGGTGGGGGTGGGGATGAAAAGAACAGAGTAAGGCAGAGGTCAGAATGTTCTGTTCAGTTAAAAACCATGTCTAAGGTCAAACTTGTACAAAAAAAAAAAAAAATTCCACGTAAATCCTGAAGACAGGGCCCCTTGGGGTTAAACACTTCGTCCCCTTCTTCTGAGCCCAAGCTCCACTCTGTTCCCTGGGAATGGAGCCAGGCAGAGGCCGCAGAGGAATCAGGAGGCCAAATATTCCTCCCTTGCTGGGACTCTGGGTCGGAGGGCTTGGGGTTGTTAAAAATGGCCATAGCAGCTCTCAGACGCTCGCTGACAACATGGGAGTCTGGGTCACACCAGGTCCCAGCTTTAAGTCCAGGATACAGCCTGCTGCAGGGAGCAGGGGCTGCCAGGAGTCCCAGCACTCACATGGGGTAATTGAGTACAACATCCTGCTTGGCGAGCTCCAGCAACATGGGATCATCGAAGAACTTGCTGATGCTTACATCCTCACTCAGGCCCTGCAGAATGGGGGCAGATGCAAGAAAGAGCCCTATGTGGTGGCCACCAGAGCTGGAGACTGCCCAAGACCTGTGCTGGAGGGGGAGGATGGTGGGAGATGGAACTTTTGCCCAGCTATTCAGGAATTGCCACTGGGGAGGAGAAGGTGCTCCCTTCCCAGCCAGACTGGTCCCAGAAGGCCAGTGACCCGAGGCCTGTAAAGTTTGCACCTCTCTGCATGGTGTAGTGAACAGTTCTTTCAGTCTTTGGGAGAAAGGTCCCAAAGTTAGAAATGAAGAGAGATCCAACTCCTGCCAAGAGCCCTAGGATTGAAGGTTGGCCATGGGCCTCAAGGATGCATACCTTCCTGCGACGGGTTTTGATCATGAATTCCCGGGCCAGGTGAGGAGCAGGCTGTGGCTCCAGGGGGCGAATGACAATGCTCTTGTCCAGAGGATCACCAGGTACAATCTAAAAAGTAAAGTGGTTATCGATGGTCTAGGGCTCTTCTCTAGGATGCTAGAAATCTCACTTGGGGCTTGGAAGGGGAACAGATCAGTGGGGGCTGGCCTTGAACAGGTGGGAGGCCACCTTGGCCAGTCTGCACCATTTTCTCACCTGCCAATGGTGGAAGACAGATAACGAAAAGGCCTGCCCTTGGGTGTGAGTCCGTAGATCAGTCTCAAAGCCAAAAGAGTCAATGGCGGGGATGAAAGCTTTGATTGTGTAGAGAGGGGAGCCTGGGATGGGTGCATCCTGAGTCACATGCCCCCTGCGACAAAAAAACAAAACAAAACCTGAGTCCCTTGTCCTACAGAGACCCAAAGCAGAGAAAAGAATCTGGCCCCAAATGTACCACAACACAGAGTGACCACCAAAGAAAGAATAAGCACAATCATGCTATAGTGGGTGGAAAAGGCTTGGGGCCCTCAGTATCATTTCCTGTGGCAGTCAAAGGGGCAGTGACTGCTAGGCAAGAGTGGAAACTCTGATGGGACAAGGTCCTATAGACATTCCCCCCACTGACACACTTCAGTACTTTCCCCAGGGGCTAAGGAGAAAGGGCCCAAGAAGGAAACCTCAAATTTTTGTCTGCAGTGAAGCTGGGGATTGCCTCAAATCTTTCCTACTTCCTCTGAAAAACTAGCTCACTAGGTTTTAAGGAGCAAATACAGTGTAGGAGGCTCATCTCCTTCCACACAGGAACCCAGTTACCTCTTGCTGGGCTCCTGCTCTCTGCACCCTCCCTGACGTGCCATGCTGGTGGCTCACCTGCGCCTGGCCAGGACGGTGTACACAGCAGAGACACAATCTGCAGGGGCTTGGACCTCTACAAAGTAGTATGGCTCCATCAGACGAGGAGTGGCCTGCAGTGGGGCAAGATGAAAGGTTTCCTCAGCTTGGGGAAGGCTGACGACTGAGGACCTGGGTAAAGAAAAGGCTGGAGGGACTGTAGTCTTGATGCCCCCAAAGCCTGGACCTCCTGGACCTGCACTTAATGCCCTCCTGGAGCAGGCTGGCCCTACCCACTCACCATGAGGAAGGCAGAATAGACGACTCTCCTTGCTGTGGGGATGATTTGGCCCCCACCCCGGTGCAGGGGCTCTTGGGCAACCACTGCATCCAGGATCTTAAACTTGACATTTCGAATCACTGAAACAGAGATGGGGAAACTGCTGAGTGAGGAGCAATTGAGGTGTCAAGGGCCCAAGGGCAGAGCAGCAAAGAGCCTCTAGCAGCATGGGAGCTATCTTGAGGCCACAAAAGCTATGGCACAAAATCATCCTGCAGATGGGTGTTTTGTTAGGATACCATGGCCTAAAGCAGAGGACAGAAGTTAAGCACACATTCTTTGTGTTCGTTTCAGGTCATGCCCAGACATCATAAAGCTTTCCTAGTTTATGTGCATTTTCTGCAGGTATTTAATTATTTCTGGATAGAGAATAAATTCAAGGAATTGCACATTTCTTCCCACTAAATCCAATCCTGGTCTATAAACTATTCCAATACATCTTCCTCCTGATACTTCTCTTCAAACACATTTCTTCTCAGGACTGAAGAGCAAATGTCAGCCTAGAAATAACTGTATATCCAGGATGTCCCAAGCAATAGTAATAGGACAGGGAGAGAGGAGAGAGAAGAGAGGAGGCTGCCCCAGGACACAGGCTAGCCTTGTGTGCTCTGAGCTGCCTCTCCTGCCAGGGCCCACAGGTGAGCCTATTCCACCTCATATGCCCAGGCACAAGGAGCCTAGAAGACTGTAGCTGAGGACACAGAGGCACTGGGGGGACTTACACTCATCACAGAGGGGCCCCTCCCTGGTTCCCCACTGGAAACCTTGAACAATGCTGTCCTTCACTGAGCCGAGAAGAGCCTTGTCCACCTGCACAGAACATGAGGGCATGTGTGAGCACACTGACCATGGCAACAACCAGAATTTAGAGGGACGAGAAGGTAGATATACTGGTAAGAAGATTCACGATAAGCCACAACATACTTTTGGGGAAAGAAGTACACTTTGTAGTTTCCTCCACTCAATAGCAAAGAAAGCACCCCACATTGGCTCCCGCCAGTTCTGCTGTACCTCAGAGGGCAGGGTATCATCTACCAAGATGTTGGGGCCAGTGGCATCAGGGCCGAAAGCCCAGATGGAACGTGCAGCCAGCAGATCCCAATCGTACTTGGTCTGGAAGAATTCTCCCAATTTCTTCCTGGGGGAAGGAGGAGAAAATGGAGGTATCCTGCAGCTCTGCGATTATTACCTGCTGGGGTCACAGATTCTGCCTTCCGGGAGGACAGTTTGCTTCCTAGGACAGGTGGTATGAGACTCAACAAGTAGGCTATGGCAGCTGGTCTTTTTTTGTTTTAAAGATTTTATTTTTTGCGCATGTGAGAGAGAGCGAGTAAGTAAGAGCATGAGTGCACACAAGAAAGCATGTGCACGTGCTCCAGAGCACAAGCAGGGGGTGGGGGGAGGGAAAGGGCGGAGGGAGCAGCAGACTCCTCACTGAGCAGAGAGCCGATATGAAACCTGATCCCAGGACCATCATGACCCGAGCCAAAAAGAGATGCTTAACCAACTGAGCCACCCAGGCACCTGGTGCCTCAACCCCTTTCAGCTTTGGAACCAGGGCCACATTCTCTCACCTGTTCCACGTGATCTGGACCACCTCGTTCTCTATGTCCTCGGCAAGGCCCTTCTCAAGAGGCTCTGCAATCATGGTAATCTTGTTTCTAGTCAGAAAGGAAATGGGTAATGATGAGGATCAGCAGGACTGGCAGAAGGGGCATTCCTAAAAAAAGGCTGACAAACCAGTGTTATCAGTAAAAGTGAGAGGGCCAGAGAAGAGCAAAAATGGTTCATCTTCTGTCTTCTTTCATTCGAATCTATCACTCTTTAAAAAAGTGAGGTCTGGGGATGCCTGGCTGGCTTAGTCAGTGGAGCATGCAGCTCTCATCTTAGGGTCATGAATTAGAGCCCCATGTTTGGTGCAGAGATTATTTAAAAATAGAATCTTAAAAAACAAAAAACAACAAACAATAAAAAAAGTGGAGCTGGGCAGCCCCAGCGGCCCAGCGGTTTAGCGCCGTCTTCAGCGCGGGGTGTGATTCTGGAGACCCGGGATCGAGTCCCATGTCGGGTTCCCTGCATGGAGCCTGCTCCTCCCTCTACCTCTCTCTCTCTCTCTCTCTACCTCTCTCTCTCTCTCTCTCATGAGTAAATAAATAAAATCTAAAAAAATGAAACAAAACAAAAAAAGCCAGTGGAGCTGCTAAGGCAAATTTAAGATGATTATATTATACAGAAACAAGTGGCAATTAGGACACTCATCTTTAGGGTACCTTTGGCAAAGAATCCACAGCATCACATCTACAGGCCTAAAAGATGAGAGCGCTGGCATAAAACTCAAGCATCCTAAGATTCCATCCCAAGATTTAGAAGCTCTCTATTTCTAAAGCACTTGTGAACAGGGTGGATTGGGGTGGGGAGGAGAGTGTCCCGTCAGTCCCAGGGTCACTTGGACCCCACAGCTCACTTTTTATTGGGCGTTTCAGCAAAGCACTTGAGGGAAGATGTTTCCACCACCGTCTCACAAAATGTGACAACAGGGTCAGCCACCTGCGAAATGGAATAAATTGTCAGGCAAAGTCTAAATTTGTCGGAAGGACAATCTTCTGACAACGGGAATCCTGAGTTCCCCTTAGCACTACCTCTGCAACAACTCTCCGCTCTTATCGGCAACAGCAGCAAGTACAATAGTGGGCTAAGAGTCTGTGCCAGTGCTAAGAAGCCTGAAGAAACGCAGCAGAGTATGGAGTTTATGTTCCTCAGTCAAAACAAAGTGCGAGTCGAACCTGGCCCTAAATGATAGTCCCCGAAGGTCTCTTTCAAAATCCGTTCAGCCATCCCACTGCCATTCACTGAATACCTCCCATGGCTCTGCTGCAGCTGGCAGTAGGGCCTGCCCGGCAGACCCCTGTTCCATTCTTAACCCCTGGCTCTGGGTAGCACAGCTCCTCCCCGAAGCTCCCACGTGGTCCACTACTGGGGAGCTCAGTATCTCAGAGAGCACTGGTCCCCCGCACATCAGAAGGAGTGTCTAAGACAGTTATGTGAGAGCACTCACTCCCACTTCCATGGGGGCTAGGAGAAGATATGTGTACCAATTAGGAGACAGGAGTCATGCAAAGCACACTTTAACTGAGAGGCCACATCATGGCTCGAGAGCCAGTACTCACGTCCTGAAACATCCACTGAGCCCTAATCACCAGAGATGGGTTAACTATGTAACTGTTTTCTTAACAAAAGACTAAGAATCACTTCGGCTTGGGAGCCCTGACTTGAAACGTTTGACATTAAGAATAACTCTGCAGAAAGGGGCAAACCAGATCTCAAACACCTTCCCATATAGGGAGCAACAGGTCATGTTTTTCCCAAACATGTCTCCTCCCCTAGTGCCCCCCTCTTCCCTCAGGTCTTCCAAGGGAATCAAAGGTTTGGTTGCTCATAAAATCAGTCTGGAGCTGAGTGTCAAGCTCCTGGCCAGGCAGGAGCTCAAGAAAGGAAAACACTGATTTACCTTGATGTCGATCTCTGAGTACATCTTCCGCAAATCGTGCATTACACAGTCTAGGTAGAGTTCCCCAGTACCCAGAATCACGTGCTCCCCAGACTCTTCCACCTGAAATGCAACAGCCCTGGTGGTCATGGCCTTGACCTCTGTGCCAGCAACAACTAGCAACAGAATCAACGCTAGGGCCGAGGAGGCGGTGCCCGAATGCACTATCAGAAAGCCACTGCTCAACATCAGTTCTAGCTTATTCAAGAAGGATCAATGGGGAGCAGGGACTTATGAGTTAAACCTCAAGACACGTAGACCATTCAGAATAGTGCTACTAGGCATAAGGTCACCAATTTATTCCCGTCACAACTCCTCAGGGAACACCCTGCCCTATGTCTATGGATGTAGTTGACCCTTTAGCCCAGGCCGACTACTCTGAAAAGTATGCTAGATGGCTCAAGAATGTAGAAGGATCAGAATGATTCACTTTTCCCTCTATAATTTCTGGGAAATCAATTCGAAGTGTATTCTCCAAAACACATCTCTTTCACATTGAAAGATACTAGGGAATATGAACACATCCATGTGTACTTTCACTGTGCCCCATCCCCCCAAACATATCCTGCTTTCAAATGATAGTACTAGACAGGAATACCTGCTCCTGACATAGGCTGTCAGAAGCAGCAGATCAGAGACACCTGGTGGACACGAAGCAGTGGGCAGCACAGACCCACAGGCCCTGGGGTTTGGTAGCTCCTGCAGGTCCTGTGCATACCTTTGTGGTGAGGGATGGATAGCTCTTGTTGACCTTGCGCAGACCATCCAGCATCTTGGGCAGCTCTGAGGGATTGACTGGTTCCACAGCAATCTTGATAACAGATGTGGTGTTGAATTTCAAGGGCCGGAAAATCTGAGCCTGATATTCAAAATGCAAAAGAGTGAGGGCACCTGGCCTGAGTAGGCACCAAAGGTGCAGAGGTCAGAGCAGACCATTCACCAACCAGGAGCCATAGTGCTGCTTAGAGGCAGCCTGAAGAGCCATTTATTCCCATGCATTTTGGCAGAACAAAGAGAGAGGGAAAGATAAAAGGCCCACCCCTCCCAATTCCTAGCATCCAGGGAGAGTATAGGGAGAAGAGAGCAGAGTCGGATCTAGAACACTGAGCTCATGCTGAGGTATGGAACCAGGAAGTGGCCATGACTGGGTTAGTACCCTGATAGTTCTGCTACTGGTTGCTCATGTGTGGTGTGGCTCTATGTGACATCCTAGCTTAATAAACTAATCCCGTTGCCTTTTTAAAAACTCTACCTCCTCATTGCCCCGGGGTTCAGTTATAGTTGCTGTCTTTACAATTGGTTGATCAACACCTTCAATCAGAACCCAGTTGCCAGCAGGAACACGGTTCACCTCAATGTGGTACCTGGAGCAACAGATAAGCAAAACGAAGAGAGCAAAGCACTGAGTCAGGAGCAGGGGTGAGCCAAACAGACACATTCCAGGACGGGAAGGATACCATAAACAATCATACAGCCTCATATATGTGGACAGGCGACCCTTGAACAACACTGAGGTTAGGGGTGCTGATCCCCCATGCAGTTGAAACTCCATGTGTATGTCCTGACTCCTCCCAAAACTTAACTACTAACAGTCTCTTGTTGGCTGGAAGTCTTACTGATAACAGACAATCAACACATACTGTGTGTTATATGTATTCTATACTGTAATTCTTTTTTTTTTTTTTTTTTTGAAGAGAGAAATTTAGCAAGAAAGTACACGAGCAGGGGGTAGGGAGAGGAAGAAGCGATGCGGGGCTCCATCCCAGGACCCCAAGATCACGACCTGAACCAAAGGCAGACACTCAACCAACTGAGCCACTCAGGCGCCCTCTATACTTACAATAAAGAAAGCTAAAAGGAGAAAATACTAAGTAAATAATAAGATAAAGAAAATACGTTTATAGAACTATAGTGTATTTATTGAAAAAAAAAAAAAAAACACCTCACAAACATATTAAAATGGACCCATGTAGTTCAAACCAGTGTTATTCAAGGGCCAACTGGAGATACAAATTAATTAATTAGCCCATGACAGAAAAACACATGGTATTGTAAGAGGACAAAGAGGAAAACTGAATTCCAGTTGGATACTAGTGGTAAGCAAGGCACTGCGCCCAAGGGGTAGAATGTAAGGAGATGCCAAAAGCATCACAGAAAATACTGTGACTGTCCTAGCTCATCAATCTTCTGCCTTCTAGGGAACGGGTGAATCTGGAGTGGGGGAAGGGGCTGGGGGCCAGGTGCTGCAGGCAACATCAGGAACACAACTTCCTGCACTCTGCTTGCTGGCTGAGAAGCCAAACTTATGAACTCATGAGCAGCCCAGAGGTTCAAGCTAAGTCTGATTCTGCAGATGGGGAAGCTACAAGGGATCCAGCAAAATCTTCTATCTTGGTCAAAGAAGTCAGTGGAGGCTGGGAGACAATTTCGTTTGGGAAGAAACACAAAGGTTATGACTTAGGAACACAGAAGAGGAAAAGGATTAAGAGTAAAAATAGAAATCCTGCTACAAAGTTTATACAAGCCTTCAAAATGTGAAGGCAAGGCTCTTGGCATTATCCCAATAGTAGTTGCCTTTTGGCCCTAGCAACTCTGGGTAGTAAGAAGTAGAAGTCAACAGATGTGAGGGAGAATGGGCTGATCTCCTGCTGTAGGGGGGCCATGAAGCTGCTGTGCTTCCAGGGAGGACCACTTCTCCCAGCTCCTGTGGCAGCTCCAGTAATAAGGCCAAGGCATACCTCTACAGGTGATGGTTGGCATTACCTGGCTACGGAGATCCAAAGACGGCCCACAGTGCATATCTGGGAGTCCTCCTCATCTTCCAGGGTGTAGTTCTCCCCCAGGACCTTCACGGGCTGCCCAGCGTGGATGGTGCCACTCAGCACCCTGCCAAAGGCATGAAACTGGACTCCATCATCTGTGCTGTACATCTTGGTAGTGTGGCACATCAGAGGACCCTGGAGGTGGGGACAGAGCACAGGCTCAACCACACATATTCCCAGGGTAAATGCCATGGTCTCCACCTCCCTTGACAGCAATGACATGGGCTCTGTGAAGAGCCCAGACCAAGAGGAAGATGCGTCAATCTCCTGGGAAATTCCAAGCCATGTCCTACCCCCTGCTTAGTATATAGATGTCACAGGCATAGTAAAAAAAAACCTCTTTTCCTGTTCTCTAGGGAGATGTGGGTAATGGCGAAGAAAAGCAGGTTTAGAATGCCAGACTGGCACTGCATTACAATACAAGGTTATAAGACATGCTTGCCCCACATTCCCTCTGAAGACATAACTCACAATTTTCAACTGGTTGTATGTTTATGCTGAGAAACTAGACTGACTAAGGAATGACTGGGAAAGACTTTTATTTTTTAAGTAAGCTGAACGCTCAATGTGGGACTTGAACTCATGACTCAGAGATCATGCTCTACTGATGGAGCCAGTCAGGTACTCCTGGGAAAGATGTTTTTTAAAGCCCAAGACTGACGAGGTCAGCTACACTTGTTGAATCTTTACTAGTTCAGGTACCATGCTGAACAACTATAATACTTTCCCTATCTCATTCAATTCTTATAACAACCACATACATATTTTAATCCTCATTTTATAGACCACGACTCTTAGAAAGATTAAATAATGTTCCCCAAATCATACCACTAGAAGTGGTAACACCAGGCTTTGAATTCAGGTCTGTTTGACTTTGCTCATGGGGAGTGAGTGAAAAGCAAGGATGGAAAGACGGCATTATTCTTATGACCAGAAAACAGGGGACTCATACAGGAGGGGACAAAAATCAAGAGAAATGGTGGGCTTTCCCTTACGTCAGGGTCACAGTCGCTCATGGCCTCGCCGAGATCGGAATCTACACCACCAGTGTAGGTATGCTCAATCTTGGGCTTGGCGCCCACCTTTGGAGAGGGGATATGCTGCACACACATGTCCACAAAGCCTGTGGAAGGAGAAGAGCAAGCCATTACTATACACTCTCACAGGAGTAAGTGAGCGGCTTGAGATACGGATCTACTTGTGATTTCCAGAAAGCTAAAACTGAAAAGACTGATTTTCAGCTCTTCCAAGTTATAGCACCATGAGCTCAGAGGGCAGTACTATCCTGCTTTCCTGGGAGTATGTTCTAAAAGATGTCACACTGAGGCCAGGGAGGAGCAAGAAGCAGGGCTCAGTGGTTGCTTGGAACTCAGCTGACAAAAATTTTCAAGTATCTCTACAAATCTATAATCTTTTTTTTTTTTTTTTTAGATTTATTTATTTATTCATGAGAGACACACACAGAGAGAGGGAAAGAGGCAGAGACACAGGCAGAGGGAGAAGCAGGCTCCATACAGGGAGCCTGACGCAGGACTTGATCCCGGGACTCCAGGATCATGCCCTGGGCCCAAAGCAGGTGCTAAACTGCTGAGCCACCCAGGGATCCCTGAATCTATGATTTTTTATTGAATATGAGCACTTACACTAAATTAAATAAGTATTTCATCTCTTTAGATCTACTCAGAACAATCCCTGAACTAATTCTTTCCCTTTGGGAAAGATTGCACACGTTTCTATTCTACACGTGTATCTTTCTTTCTTTCTTTCTTCTTTTCTTTTTCTTTCTTTCTTTCTTTCTTTTTTCTTTTTCTTTTCTTTCTTTTCTCTCTCTTTTTTTTTTTAAAGATTTTATTTATTTATTCATAGAGACACACACAGAGAGAGAGGCAGAGACACAGGCAGAGGGAGAAGCAGGCTCCATGCAGGGAGCCCGACGTGGGACTCGATCCTAGGTCTCCAGGATCACACCCCAGGCTGCAGGCGGCGCCAAACCGCTGCGCCACCAGGGCTGCCCTGTATCTGTTTTTCTAATGGCTAATGAGCCATGCAAGAGAGGATGACCTCCATTAGTACCTGGGGGAAGGCAGATCTGCTTTCAGTTGGTATCTCCTGGTCAGACTGATGGCCACCCAGAATGTACCACTAGAATAATAATGATAATAATAGTAAAGATAATTTTTACAATAATAATTATTATCATTATTATAGATTTTATTTATTTATTTATTCATGAGAGACAGAGAAGCAGAGACACAGGCAGAGGGAGGAGAAGCAGGCTTCATGCAAGGAGCCTGATGCAGGACTCGATGCCGGGAATCTGGGATCAGACCCTGAGCCAAAGGCAGACGCTCAACCGCTGAGCCACCCACACGTCCCCAAACTACTAGAATTATGCACTTGGAGGATTCTGACACTTAATTCCCACCAGACTCAGAATCAAGAGATTGCTGAGGGGACAGGGACCTTAGCTGTTACCTTCTATGCCTCCTTTATTTTACAGCTGAGATATTCGAGTCACAGAGAATTGGGTGGCTGGCCCAGGTTCTCACTACATGGAAGGGTTGGGGCCATTACAGAGGCAAGACCTGGATCTTTTCTTAACCAACCAAGGGCTTGGTTTACTATATTACCTGCCTTCTGTGCCACTCAAATAGAGGATACAGGAGCTCAGGGGAAAGAGAAATCTGAACCTGGTGCTTTCCCCAATATTTCACATCACTCACGAGTCTACTTTTCTGACTGCTCCCTGGCAAAAACACTGCTTCCCCATTTCCTTTATTTGCACGCTCCTCCTGGTAGGGAAATTTAATTGCTTCTGTTTCCCAAGACAGAGTTCCTGGTACTGTCCACTGAAGAAGAGAGCTAGGTAGAAAATACAGGTGCTATACATCCAGCCTGTAGTTTATTTGAAAGAACCTCACATCTCTGAACACCACTGTGGGATGAGGAAAAGATTCTCATGATACATGTGGCAGAACATGATAATGGTGATGGGAAGGGGCCATGAGCTCTTTTGTTACCTGTGAACTCTCCAAAGAATTTTTTGCAGACCAGCCTGAGCAGGGGGCGGATGTTTAGCTTCAGCTCCTCCTTGGTCAGGTGAATGCCAAGCTCGTCCAGAGTCCTGGGGAGGCTGGTGTCCACATCACCCACAACCTGTATGGGTATCAGATACATCAGCTGTAATAGGTTTTTTTTTGTTTGTTTTTTTAAAGATTTTATTTATTCATGAGACAGAGAGAGAGAGAGGCAGAAACACAGGCAGAGGGAGAAGCAGGCTCCCTGCGGGGAGCCCAATGTGGGACTCGATCCAAGGATCCTGGTATCACGACCTGAGACAAAGGTTCAGCTGCTGAGCCACCCAGGCTTCCCAACCACATTAGCTGTAGTGACAGCCTCAGTGTGGTGCCTGCTAAAGAGGGCAAGGAAGGCCAGAAGGCAATCTGAAGGGTCACTGCACTAAGTTCTCTTCTATAGGAAGAGCTTTTGGCAAGGACAACCATTTGGTTTCAGGGAAATCTTTGGGTTTTTTTGTTTTTTTTTTTAAATTTATTTTTATTTTTTTTTCAGGGAAATCTTTGGTACCCACTCTTCAAACCAACCCCAGGTGAGAAGGGCTTGCCCACATCAGGAATGCCTGGGTGGCTCAGCGGTTTAGTGCCTGCCTTCAGCCCAGGGCGTGATCCTGGGGTCCATGGATCGGGTCCCGGTATCGGATCCTGCATCAGGCTCCCTGCATGGAGCCTGCTTCTCCCTCTGCCTGTGTCCCTGGCTCTCTCATGAATAAATAAATACATACATACATGCCCACACCAGCCAATAAGCCTGGCCCTTTCAGATGGACCTTCAGTGCGGCCCCCTGGTGTCTGAAAAGCAGCATCTCATCCCAGTCAGGAAATCCCTTACTCTTCCCTATTTTAGAGACTTCTCAGATTTAGAGGATCACTGCACTGGAAGGAACCAAAAAAGGTCACCTGGCAGTCCATCTGTTGGTAGGGCAAGGCCAAGCTAAATCATCCTCAGCAGACTCAAGGTCTCTACTGAGACAGATTCTATAAATTTCTTTTATTAATCCATTCCAGTCTGACACAAGATACTCAGTATTTTTCAGCACTAATAAATTTTAATCATGCTCTTTTGTCTTGTTGCTATGTTTTCCTTTTTGTCAACTGGAACACACACATTTTGTGTATATGTGTGTGTCCACTGTGCACAGTGCTTATTAAACATCTGAATATTTTATAACTGTCGTGGAAAAAAAGGCTCTGAAAATTCCCATACAACGTTATCCTTTCGCTGCTGTCTTTAAGGTAGCACAAATTCATGCAAATGCAATCAATGCCATACTCTTTTCTTTGAAGCATCTCACATGTTTACTTTTTTTTTTTTTTTTAAGTCATGAGAGACACAGAGAGAGGCAGAGACACAGGCAGAGGGAGAAGCAGGCTCCATGCAAGGAAGCCCGATGTGGGACTCGATCCTGGGGCCTCAGGATCACGCCCTGGGCCGAAGGCAGGCACTAAACCAGGCGCTAAACTGCTGAGCCACCCAAGGATCCCATTTAACTACATCCTTACCACCACTGTCTGATGCATCCTTTTTTCTTTTTTCAAGTAAGCTATATGCCAACATGGGGCTTAAACTCATGACCAGAGATAGAGTCACCTGCTCTACCAATTGAGCCAGCCAGGTGCCCATGATGCATCCTTTTCAATCTGACAAACATCATATACATACACGCCCAGAAAAGTCATTAAAAGAAAGCTCAGGGCAGCCCAGGTAGCTCAGCAGTTTAGCGCCGTCTTCTGCCCAGGGCCTGATCCTGGGGGCCCGGGATCGGGTCCCACGTCGGGCTCCCTGCATGGAGCCTGCTTTTTCCTCTGCCTGTGCCTCTCTCTCTCTCTCTCTCTCTGTGTCTCTCATGAATAAATAAAATCTTAAAAAAAAAAAAAAAAAAAAAAAAAGCAAGCTCATACAGCCATTCTTTTAATGGATGCAAAATACTTGAAATGTGCCTAATTCATTTAATCAGATTCTCATTGGTAACTTCCTTTCAATTTTCCCCCCTTGTGTTAAAAATAATGCTTTAATGTACACATATATATGTAAAGCCTGGAGGACTTTCCCAATTATATTTGTCAGTCAAATTCCCACAACTGAAATTATTAGTTTTCAAGTGTCTTTTTTAAAAGATTTTATTTATTCATGAGAGAGAGAGAGAGAGAGAGAGAGAGGCACAGATACAGGCAGAGAAGAAGCAGGCTCCATGCAGGGAGCCCAACATGGGACTTGATCTCGGGTCTCAAGGATCACATCCTGGGCTGAAGGTGGCGCTAAACCACTAAGCCACCTGGGCTGCCCCATTTTCTTTTGAATAGACAAAATATTCACATGAAATTTCTCCAGTGCTTTTTTTTATCTTGTGTACCTTCCCCCTTCACTCTGAATTCAACAGCATTTAGAGAACCATAGTGTCCTAGATCTAAGAGACTAGTGATCAACTATCCTCATACTTAGTAATACGAAACTGAGCATGTTTAGGGGAAAGGGGAAGTGGGAGTTCCCTAGCTTTTCCACTTTGTGCTTAGAAGGGCAGCCCTGAATCAAGAGGCCTGACACACTCACCTGAGCGAGGATCTTATAAAGGGGCTCCAAAATAAACTCCACGAAGCTCCTCTGGGAGCTGCTGGTTGGGGCCTTTTTTGTGAACTTTCGTCTAAGGAGGAAAAAAAAGAGTTATGGGTGACCCAGCACGGAGAAGGCAGTGTCACTGACCCCAAGGGTGAATCCCCTAAGTTCTGAATCTGTAGGGTCAAGGGAAAGGAATGTGTGTATGATCATAACATTTCCAAAGAGATTCCTGAGAAGACATATGGCTATGACTCGCATGCATGCCCGAGCCAAGCTGTGAAGCCCTCAAGAAAAATATCCTCATCCTGCTAGGAGCTCATGAAGCCAATTCACTTAGAGGAGGAAAGATGACTGTTCACGTCTAATAAAAAAAAAAGTAAGTTTTAACCTTAGGAACTCGGTTCTCACTTCCTGGGAAAATGGGTCCCCCTCTAGAGTGTCATTTTCCCATTCTACTTACGTTTTGGGGTTGAAGTAAATGTCACCCCAGAGTCTTTTAGCAAATTCCTGGTAGTTAATGTCACCTATAAGAGAAGAGATACAATTATAATCTACCTATGTACTGTTTGAAAGTTTGTTCCAAACAAACAAACAAACAAACAAACAAACAAAAAAGTTTGTTCCAGGTGCATAAGTGGTTTACAGCTGAATAATTCTAATTTTTTTTTTAAATTTTATTTATTTATTTATTTGTTTGTTTGTTTATTTATGATAGTCACACACAGAGAGAGAGAGAGACAGAGACATAGGCAGAGGGAGAAGCAGGCTCCATGCACCGGGAGCCCGACGTGGGATTCGATCCCGGGTCTCCAGGATCGCGCCCTGGGCCAAAGGCAGGTGCTAAACCGCTGCGCCACCCAGGGATCCCCAGCTGAGTAATTCTAACAGCTTCCTTTCCAAGGTCCGGACATTTCCTCCTACCCAGGCAGGCAGACAAGAATATTGAGGCACAGACAAGGACAGGACTCCAAAATTGACAAGACTATGCTAGAGCCAAAATGAGTACCCAGGTGACTCCATGTCTAGAGAGCAAAAAACTGAGCTATGGACAAGGGAATGGTTTATACTTTTTCCTTCGATAAAGCAGGCTCAATCGCCAAAATGCTATGCTCTGTCTGCCCCTAAACCCCATTCCTTCCAGAAGTGGAGCTTAATGGCTCCCTCATTCTTTCCTGATCTACAGAAGCTATCTGCTTCCAGTGTGGGCAATCTCCCAGCTGCAGTGCCACGCTAAAGCTCCAACTAGCCCTCAGCCTCTGGAAGGCAGATATCTAGTCCTCTGGAGAGAAAACACCAAAGCCAACCTTTGTCTCATCTTTTACCAATTAATCCTTTTAGTTTGACCGTAACCTTTAATTCTGGTCAGACTGAGCTAAGCGATGGTGGCTTTTAAAATTCAAGATCTTCTCAGTGAAGGGCTCCTGTAACAGTCAATTGGATCACTGACATCACCAACTAACTCATGAGTATTTCTATCCAGATGTCAGACTGTTCTCTCTCACTCAAGATGGCATAAAGGGAATTTATCATCTTTTCCCTAAAGCTATGCTTCCCTTCAGACTATTCTTTCAGTGAGGCTACCTTTGGCACCTTGTCCAAGCTCAAAATCTTTTTCTTCCTCACTATGTTAACTACCAAATTCTTCCCTTCCTTCTCACATTAGTGAAACTCTCTCCTCTGAACTGATATGTCTTTTACACACTTCCATTACTGCACTTAATATATGGTACAGCATACTCCCTGGACTGAGCTGCTGGAGTGCTCACAGGAACCAGGCCCAGTGTGCCACTGAAAGAACAGGTGAATGTCTCCCTAACCCAATTCCTCCTTTCCAATTTCATAGATAACAGGAATCCAATATTCACAATTTTGTACCGGAATATTGGCAAAAAATTTCTAAATGGGTGTTCCTTCCTCCACCCTCTCCTCTCTCTGGCCTATCTTCCATCAGCTTTGCACTCATCAGCCCAACCTAATCTTTGTTTTTATTTATTTTTTTAACATAATTTTACGGCATTTTTTCATTTATTTTATGCACATAATTCCTAAACAGGTTGTGAGAAAGTGGATCCTGAAAAAACATACAGATGCCAGGACACTACAGGGGCTGTGACTAGGATACTAAGTGGCCTTGGGACATGAATTTCCTGTCTCTTTTGCTTGAGGAGAAAGCTGCCAGAGGAGGAAACCATTTTGGGATACAGGTTTTTGTTCTGCCCAGGGGCACCATCTCCTTCTTTGAGGACTTTTGGGGTAGATGTTTGAACAGGGGGAACAGGGTGGAGGAAACGTTGCCAAAGCGTACAGTCAGGAAGTTTTAGATTGGCCACCATGCAGGAAGTCTAGCTTCTGGGAAAGGAGAATTAGTTGAGGCAGCTGATTTGTGCAAGAAATCTTCCACGTCCCACTTCAGAGTGTCCTCTGCATGTTTGGTAAGGAGGGTTAGTGCCTCAGGTTAAGTGCGGGGTAGCCTTATGCAGGTACCGTCCCTGATGGTTAAATTCAGCTCATGGCCTATGCATGTCCCTCTAGGAAAGCACAGGTTCTGTCTGCATGTTTCAATGGTTGACTAAACCAAAAGAAGAGTGTTTTAGGACACGTGAAGTTCATATTTCGCTGCTCATAAATAAGGTTTCATGGGAACATGGTCACATTCATTCACTTACACATCATCTGTGACTGCTTTTGTGTTCTATAAGGGAAGTTAAGTAGTTGTATAGTTGTGACAGAGACCATGTGGCCTATAGCCCAACTCTATCTTTAATAGCTCCCAACTGCCAACAGGATAAAGTAAAAATTCCTTAACCTGCATTCCAAACCCTCCTCGATGTGATCCCAATTCAGCCTGCCCACAGTTTTATTTCACCTCTTCTCCTAGGTGAAATGGTCCAGTATTATTAAGCAAGCCATAGGTCCAAACCACTTGCCTCTGTGCCTTCTTGCCCAACACTGTGAGTCTGGAGTTCCCAGCTCCCTATTCTCCACCCGTCCACCAAACCCCATCTCCTTCCAAAGTTGATGCCAGACACTGTTCATCACTGTGTGAGTTTCTGTCAACTGCCTGGACAGAGTTCCTAGAAGTCACAGATTGTTCCCTATGCCCTGCCAGATTCTTAGTTTAGAGGACAAGGCATCAACTGTGGCAGTAGGATGTAATGGAAAAAATCCCAAGTAGATTCTAGTCCCAAGCCCATCAGTAGGTTCTGCAACCCTGGACATAGTTTCCCATATATGAAATGAAAGGGAAGGACTCAATTATCTCTGATATTCCCTTGAAAGCTGACTTTCTAGAAGCCCATACATGGCTTTCATCATGATGATGTTAAGAGCCCATAGCTGGCTCCTTTGTAAATGAACAGTGGGTTCCAAGGATAGGTAATACTCTTGAGGCTTAGGGCCATTTTCAATCAGAAATTGAATCATTAACACATTGTAGTTACAGAAACTCTCTTGGGTTTTGCTTCACATGCTGATATAAAAAACATTCAGAAACCTGCCCAGATGAGTTTCATTTGTTGTCCATCTATTTTCTCCTTTTTATTTATTTATTTTTTTAAGTTATTTATTTATTTATTTATTTATTTATTTATTTATTTAATTTATTTATTTATGAGAGACACAGAGAGAGAGAGGCAGAGACACAGGCAGAGGGAGAAGCAGGCTCCACTCAGGGAGCCTGACGTGGGACTCGACCCTGGGAGTCCAGGATCACACCCTGGGCTGCAGGCGGCGCTGAACCGCTGAGCCACCAGCCAATAACCGCTGCCTATTTTCTCCTTTTTAAAGAGTCACCTTGGGCAGACTGGGTGACTCAGAGGTTTAGCGCCTGCCTTCAGCCTAGGGCGTGATCCTGGAGACCCAGGATTGAGTCCCACATTGGGCTCCCTGCATGGAGCCTGCTTCTCTGTCTGCCTGTGTCTCTGCCTCTCTCTCTCTCTATGTGTGTCTCTCGTGAATAAACAAATAAAAATCTTTAAGTAAGTAAGTAAGTAAATAAATAAATAAATAAGCGAGCCATCTACAAACAACTAAAATATATGTCTAATGATAAAATAGTTAAATTATAATACGTTTATATAGTGGAGCAATAGGCAGCTTTAGAAAATAATTTTTAGAAATGAATTTTAATAAAATAGGCAAAATCTTATAATCCAATTCTGAATGAAAATTTATCTTGTGTTATATATCTGTTATATCTTTCTCTATAAAATGTGATCTCATTTATGCAGAACACTAAACAAAAAAGAATTCTAACAAATGTTTGCAATAGTTATGGTAATAAGGTTAAGGGTGAATTTTGCTTTCTTGACTAGATTTTACTATATCTTTTATTTTTCTACAATGAGAATATAGTAAATATGTACATTTTTTAAAAAGCTGTATTTGCCCATTTTTCTCACAAAAGCAAACAAGAGAGTGATGAAGGACAACTGGGTGGGGTGAACAGAAACACTGGAGTTCTAGTGCCTGTCAGCTGCGAGACCTCTCACACAGCCTCTCCTCAGCTCTCAAGGCAGGGTGATAATGACCCCCTTAGGGGGTACAGCATTGGACACTCAGGACACGGTTGTTATCAGAATCTGAGGGAACTGGGAGGCAAGGATGTGGGAGTGCCAGAGTCTCCTGAGTGGGGAAGTGGGTCCCAGGGCTCCAGTGTCAAAGTTCCAAGGACTGTAAAATCATTCAGCTGAGCATCCCAGAGGACTGCAAATCCAATGTGAGCTCTTGTGTAGGCCCACAAAAGTTGATGTACCTAGATACGGTCAGAAAGACAGCTAGAAGCATCAGTAGTGAGAGACTGTATCTTTCAGAAAGGTCTGAAAGGGTTTTGTGGGCATGGGCCATTCCTTTTGGATGGTATCTCTCTCACATTGGGAGAGATTCTTATTCCTATAATGATTCTCTCTTCACCCCCTTCTTATGCAGGCACATTTATTTTTCTGTTCTTTAGAAACTACTTAGCCAAAACAAAGGGTCTAGGGGTCAAAAAGAGTGACAATAATAGTTGTGACAGTAACAGTTGATAAAATGCTCCCCCAACAGGGGACTCTGGCATGAAGCCATTTCTAAACTCTTCAGCAGGAAAGGCACATATGACTCTGGGGAAGCTGGGAGGCGAACTGCCAGGCAGAGCTTACCGAAGGTGTCAGCATAGATCTTGGCAAAGGAGCCCAACGTGAAGCAGATGCTATACTGGGAGCTGGAGAAGCAGACGTTGCCCAGGAGTGGGGAAAGGATCAGATTCTCATCAGTGGAATACATGCTGAAACAGAGAGAGTTGTGAGCGCAGAGCCAGGCTGTGCAGCAACACTGACACAAAGACCAGTGGGGAAGGGCAGGGACTCAGGGTCACGGCTTCTCTACAGCCCTTGCCCTCAGAAGGGGCTCGCATCAGACACAACTTTGCCACCAGCCTGGCCCAAGAAAGTGACATGATGGAGCTATCCCCTAACTCAATAACAAGCTGATTTCCCAGAACTGGGAACTTCATGCAGGATCCTCTAACACCATCAAGTTAATTGCACCGGACAGACAAGGGGAAACTTGGAGGTCAGAGACAAAGATCTTTGAACACAGGAAACAAATCTAATGTGAAAGAGTATATTTTAGAGAAATCTTAATTTCACAAATATAGACAGAAACACAGAAGTGGACAATCAACAAAAGGGCAACTTTGCTCCCCACTCTCACTGCCTTCTTCTTTATTCTGTTTTGTTTGGTTTCGTTATACAAATTCATGTTAAATTTTTTCCAAAAGCCATGCACAAAACTACAACATCCTAAGTTCACTAATGCTTAAAAGAAAATCAGTTGTACACGGGAATCCAATCCACAACCTTAGCCTTACTGACCGACTGTTTTACGGAATTTCTTACTTTGGAAGTAAAAATATTAGTTTATATATTGTTTTTTTTTTTTTTTAATTTTTTTTTATTTATTTATGATAGTCATACAGAGAGAGAGAGAGAGGCAGAGACACAGGCAGAGGGAGAAGCAGGCTCCATGCACCGGGAGCCCGATGTGGGATTCGATCCCGGGTCTCCAGGATCGCGCCCTGGGCCAAAGGCAGGCGCCAAACCGCTGCGCCACCCAGGGATCCCAAAATATTAGTTTATAAAGAGCAGTCCCCTACCTTACCCCATTCTCTCTCAAGTTATGCTCCCCAGAGAGAACTACTTCCAACTCTTAAAGCTTTCAGAGCACTTGCCCTACATTTCTAAAGAATATGTTTATGTTGCTATTACTTGTTTTAGGGCTGAGTTCTGACTTCCTATTTTGGTGATCAGGATTTAGCCCTATCCCCCACTCTAAGGAGATACATAAAGAAGTTTAACATTTCATTTTGGGGGCTCCTGATGTTATTTTAATCTCCAGTCACCGTCAGCCCTTCTGGAGCCAGGGAGAGCTCAACTGCTGTTGAGAATTAGGGCCACAAGGGCAGCCCCGGTGGCCCAGCGGTTTAGCGCCACCTTTGGCCCAGGGCCTGATCCTGGAGACCCGGGATCTAGTCCCACGTCAGGCTCCCTGCATGGAGCCGGCTTCTCCCTCTGTCTGTGTCTCTGCCTCTCTCTCTCTCTCTCTGTGTCTGTCATGAATAAATAAATAATAAAATCTTGAAAAAAAAGAGAATTAGGGCCACACCCTGAGGATGCTCCTGAAGGTAAATCTGACTCTGGCCATGGGGATACTATCCTCAGTCCTTAACTGGAGAGGTGCTCTTTCAATAGGACAGCCTCTTCAGTGGCCCTTTGAGGGGCCTCAAGAAGTCATCCAGTCCATTTGTCAGCCTGCAGATAAGACTGTCGTTGGGATATATTTAATCTATTCTTCCAAGTCACCTTAATACTGTATTCTAAGGTCTCCCAGTCATCACTCAAACTTATTAATATAAACACAAGATGCATCTTGCTGAAAAGCAGCTATGTCACAGAAACAAAAGCCAATAGTTTCAATTATTGAGTCTGCATTTAGAAGTTAACAGCAGAGCAGCCCAGGTGGCTCAGCAGTTTAGCACTGCTTTCACCCTAGGGCCTGATCCTGGAGACCCGAGATCGAGTCCCACGTCAGGCTCCCTGCATGGAGCCTGCTTCTCCCTCTGCCTGTGTCTCTGCCTCTCTCTCTCTCTATGTGTGTCTCTCATGAATAGACAAATAAAAACCTTTAAAAAAAAAAAAAAAGAAGGTAAGAGGAACTAACATGATTCACCAGGCAGGTACTATATGCTAAGCACTGTGCTAAGCGTGTTATATCAAATATCTATCTAATTTCTTTTTCTTTTCTTTTCTTTTCTTTTCTTTTCTTTTCTTTTCTTTTCTTTCTTTCTCTCTCTCTTTCTTTCTTTCCCTCCCTCCCTTCCTCTCTCTCTTTCTTTCTTTTTAAGATTTTATTTATTTGAGAGAGAAACAATGAGAGCACCAGAGAGTATAAGCAGGGGGAGCAGATGTGGGGCTTGATCTCAGGACCCTGGAATCACAATCTGAATGGGAGGCACTAACCAACTGAGTCACCCAGGCACCCCTATCTAATTACTTGCTACAACCCATTAGACAAATCTAATTATATTCTCTTTTCACAAAGGCAGAGGCCGAGGTTCTAGGAGCTTAAGTCGCTTGCCCAGGTTCACAACTTGGTATGAGGTGAAAGTGAGAACAATTCTAGAACAATGCAGAAATGAAGATGTGTCTTAAGTTGCATAGCTGGTTAAGGCACAGGATCAGTGAGGCCCCTCAAAGCCTGAAGGGCTCTGGAAAGCGCCCTTAGCCTTATCTAAAAAGCTCATTTTTAGAAATCATATTTGGAAATCATATTTGCCCTTCAAAGGAGTTCAAGGTAAAAAACAGAGTTCCTTAGGACAGGAAATCGACTCCTGGGGTCCTATACCTTATTAATCCATTGACCTCATCTACGATGTGACGCAGCTTGTAATAAGCATCAGTTGGAGGCAGCTTCAGCTCCAGGATCAGCCGGTCAATCTTGTTGATGCACACAGTGACCGCCAGCCTCTCCTGCACTGCGTGCTTGATCAGCCGCTCAGTGTTCAGCATTACCTGAGAGACACAAGGCCCAGAGGTGGTAATCAGAGCAAAAAGGGCAGAAAAGTTCAGAGCAAAGTCAAAGAGGGTACTATATGAAAATATGAAGTATGAGGAAAAGAGGACCTGGGGAAAGAGATTGTTGGGTGGAAGCAGAGGGTATCTCTGCCCAAAGGCTGATTCAGGAATGTGAAGAGGGTACCTGGCAGGACTGAGAAATGAATAAACACACTGGTGATTCTGGGAGCCAGGTTTCTCGGTTCTAGAGGAGTGGAGGAAAGCTAGGAAGCACCTGTGGTGCTTAATGGAATGTGGATATCAATATTGACACACAAATGAGTTCTTCTTTACTCTTGATAATCATGTTTCATATACATGTGTAGAAATAGTTACAGATATGTGGGGGTAGGTACTATGTTCAGTGAAAGGGTCTAGAAGTATTGGACCCTAAAGCAGTGAATACACCCTGACCTTTGTTTCTAAATACCAGTCCCCACTACAAGCAGCCACAATTCTTTGAAGAAACAGCTGATTCCAGGATTAGGGCAGAGAATGCACAAAATGAGTCTAGAACATCTTTTTTGTGTGTAAGAGAAGTACTTGAAAAAAGATAGGACATGTCAAAAGGACAAAGAAGCCAACCTGAAGGAGCTCTACTTAACCAAATCTTGGGGTAGCTAGAGTATCAGAAAGATAGCAATGGATTATAACCCACTGAAATAAAAATCCATGTACCCATACCGATAAGAACTAAGCAAACGAGGGAGAAGAGAAAGTCCTTCCTTACAACAGAATTCCAACCAAAAAATATAGTAGGAATAATAAGAGTTAGAGAAATCAACTTTTGCAACACTACAGAAATAAACCTGGAATGACCAATGAAGGATAAAACTTGAGGTGCCTAGCGGGCTGAGCTGGTGAAGTGTGACTATTGATCTCTGGGTTGTGAGTTTGAGCCCCATGTTGGGTGTAGCATTTACATTAAAAAAAAAAAAAAAAAGTAGAGTGCCTGGGTCAGTTAAGTGTCTAATCCTTGGTTTCAGCTCATGTCACAATCTCAGGGGTTGTGGAACTGAACCCTTGTCAGGCTCTGAGCTCAGTGGAAAGTCTGCTTGGGACTTTTTCCCTCTGCCCCTCCCCTGCTCACACACATTTGCTTTTTCTCTCTTTCTGAAATGAATCAATCTTTTTTTAAAAAGTAATAAATGATAAAACTAACATGCAAAGTTTGGAAAAGAGAATGTATATATAGGCTCAAAGTATAGCTCCATATGTACCACTAAGAGAAAAACAGTAACTTTACAGTAGGAAAACCTGGCAAACCCACCCCAACCAACCAATCAAAGTTAGTATCACCAGTAATGGAATAAGGTGACACCATGGGCCTCCTGATGCAATGGACTAAGAACACACAACTACATTTATGCAGCATTCCTGCCAAAAATAATGTGGAAAGGGGTACCTGGGGGGCTCAGTTAGTTAAGCATCTATCTGCCTTTGGCTCAGGTCATGATCCCAGCCCTACATGGGGCTCCCTGCTTAGCATGGAGTCTACTTCGCCCTCTCCCTCTGCCTGCCACTTCCCCTGCTTGTGGGTGTGCATTCTGTCAAATAAATAAGTGAAATCTTAAAATAATAATAATAACCTGAATGTAATCATCAGTAAACATTCAACAAACCCAAATGGAGAGACATTCTACAAAACAAATATAGCTTACGCTCTTCAAAAATGCCATCATAAAGGACCAGGAAAGGCTACAGAATAGTTCCAATTAAGAGGCTAAGGAGAGGGCAGCCCCAGTGGCTTGCGGTTTAGTGCCACCTTCAGCCCAGGGCATGATCCTGGAGACCCGGGATCAGGTCCTGCATCGGGCTCCCTGTGTGAAGCCTGCTTCTCCCTCTGCCTGTCTCTGCCTCTCTCTCTCTCTCTCTCTCTGTGTCTCTAATGAATAAATAAAAAATCTTAAAAAAAAAAAAAAAGAGGCTAAGGAGACATAAGAACTGAATGCTAGGCAGCATCCTTGACCGGGGAAAAAAAAAATCCTATAAAGGATATTACTGGGACAGTTAATGAAATTCAATAAGGTCTAGAGAAAAAGATTCGCACAACAATACTGTATCAATGTTAAATGCCCTGATTTTGTTAACTGTATTTTGGTCATGTAAGTGAATGTCCTTTGCATTGCTAACCTGCGGAAGTATTCCACTTTCTGACAATTCAAGGGGAAAATACACACATGTGTGAGTATGTGTACAGAGAATCACAAAGCAGATGGTAGTGTACTCCTTGTATTGTTTTTGCAACTTTTCAATAAATTTGAAATTATTCCCAAATGAAGTCAATTAGGGGAAAAAAGAAAAAGCAACTCTGGCTCCCTCTATTGGCTATCTCACCAATGACAACATGAATGAAGTTAGCCAAATTATCTTTCAATTTGGAAATATATAAAGACACTTTGGGCTTTTTAACTTCAATCTCTCCAGTTTAGAAAAATTCATTAATATTTAAAATCCATTTACATGAATATACTCTCCTTCTTCTTTTAATTACATTTGCCATTTATTTTGAGTCCTATCACTTTGAACTTCAATGGGCAGAAGTGAGGGACTCATACTGAGGACTCATTTTAAACTTTATATGCTGCCTTAATATCAGAGCAAATATGAGCCTTAATCTCACAGACTTGGGACAGTTGGGTGGCTCACCAGTTGGGGGTCTGTCTTTGGCTCAGGGCGTGATCCTGGAGTTCTGGGATCGAGTCCCACATCAGATTCCCTGCATGGAGCCTGCTTCTCGCTCTGCCCTGCCTCTCTCTTTCTGTGTCTCTCATGAATGGGTGGACAGAATCTTTATTTACTTATTTATATTTATTTATTTTTAAGATTTTATTTATTTATTCATGAGAGACAGAGAGAGAGAGAAAGAGGCAATGACACAGGCAGAGGGAGAAGCAGGCTCCAAGCAAGGAGCCTGACACAGGACTTGATCCTGGGACTCCAGGATCATGCCCTGGGCTGAAGGCAGGCGCTAAACCGCTGAGCCACCTGGGCGTCCCCTGGATAGAATCTTAAAAAAAAAAAAAGAAAAGAAAAGAAAATCCCACAGACTTTAATCTTCTCTGACTCCCAGCTCACTCTGCTCTTGGCACTGAGTGGGGCAACCTAACAGGGAGGAGGGGTCATAAGAGAGTAGAAGCAGACTCACGCCCTCAGCAGCATCAATGAAAAGGACAACTCCATCTGAGATGCGCAAGCCAGCCGTGACCTCATCAGAAAAATTCACGTGACCTGTAAAACAAATACCAAGTAAGTCACTACCTGCACGATACCAGGATGAAGCACAATTAACTTGCAGGTGGTCTAAGGGAATGCTGCTAAGCATGCAAACCCCCCAAAACGCCCTTTCTCTTTCCCTACAGCTCCCTGTAGGTATATAAAATTCCATCAGTTAGTCACATGCTTGGATTAAACTTTCATACGCTAAGTCCCCAAACATAAAAAGAATGAAGTGTTCTGGATGCCCTGGGAGGGCATAACATATAACATTCACACTTCAGCTTGGTCTCAACAGCAATAAGCAGAGTTCTGTGGGGCACAGGACAATTCAGAGGCAGAACGGGCAAGAAGGGCCTGGTGCATGGGAAACAATTCCTGGCAAGGTGCTGCTGGTGGTGGACAGGGGCTGAGATGTTCCAAGGCACTGGGCACCTGAAGGTGAGAAGGTCCATGTGTCAAAACTCCAATTTTTCTATTTATAACTCTGCCCTGAATGGGTCCTTTCCGTAAGATGAAGACAGAGTCAGCTACAGCACAAGGTTTATGCTGCTCCTGTGATGACCTTTATGTCATTAGTTTGTGTGTAGACCCCATGGCCTCCTTCAAAAGACTAAGAATGCCTGAGGCCAGCGGCATGTCTGACTCACCCTTGTTACCAAGTGCCTAGGATGGGGCCTGACACAGGCTGAAATGAGTAAATGAATGAAATTGCCCCATATTTAAGTATTTTAGACAAGAGCAAAGAGAGGAACAAAATAGAAAGCCTGGTGCACAATGCCTGCTAATTAATTAGGCAGAAGCAAAGGAGACTGTGGAAAACGGAAATTATCTCAATGAAAGGAAAAGTGAAGGGAATGTAAACACAACAATGAAACACTGTTCTGTTCTGGAAAGAGTGAGAACACAAAAAACAAAGAGGGAAAGGTCCAGATAATAAAAGGAACATCCTACCCGGAGTGTCCATGATATTGAAGAGGTAAGATTTTCCTTTGGTATCTGGCAAGACCACTGTCACAGGAGTGCTTTTGATGCCCACACCTCTCTGAAAGTCACAAAGACAGAATGGTCAAGACTTCTTCCTATGCAAGAGGGCTTCCTTCTGCTCTTGGAGCTTGCCTATTGCTAGTAAGTTACATTGATGTCTCTTCTTGAGTGTGATTTTTATCTAGACCTCTAACCAGAATGACCCTTGAAGACGAAATCTACTGGTGTTAAACATCATTTTTGCAAGAGTTTGGTTCAAATACTAAAAAAACAAAAATAAAAATGAACAAGCAAATAAAGTAGGATTAACCTAACAGTGAATCCAGTGCCCTACTATCCCATCTTTATACACCGCCAACAAAAATAATAACTAAAGCATCGGGATGCCTGGGTGGCTCAGCAGTTGAGTGTCTGCTTCTGGCTCGGGGTGTGATCCCAGGGTCCTGGGATCGAGTCCCGTGTGGGGGTCCCCTCGAGGAGCCTGCTTTTTCCTCTGCCACTCAACCACTGAGCCACCCAGGCGATCTATTGTAGGAATTCTTAATTAAACCTTGAAAAACAAAAAGTGTACACACACACACACACAAGCTATAATAAGAAGGACTGTTAGCTGGCTTAGTAGAACATGAGACTCTTTACCTTGGGGTTTGAGTTTGAGTACCACATTGATGGATGGAGATTACTTTTAAAAAAAATCTATAGAGAAAAAGCTAGGGGCACTTGGGTGGCTCAGTTGGTTAAACATTCAACTCTTGATCTCAGGATTTTTTTTTTTAATTTAAAGATTTTATTTATTCATGAGAGACACACACACAGAGAGAGGCACAGGCAGAGGGAGAAGCAGGCTCCATGCAGGGAGCCTGACATGGGACTCAATCCTGGGTCTCCAGGATCACACCCTGGGCTGAAGGTGGTGCTAAACCACTGAGCCACCTGGGCTGCCCTTGATTTCAGGTTCTAAGTTCAAGCCCCACTCTGAGCTCCATGCTGGGGGTGGAGCTGACTTAAAAAAGTTATAACAAAAACTGTAGCTGAATATATTAAAACACAATAGATAAAATGTTGATTACTCGTCATAAGCCTGCACTGTTCAAATTTCATTTAGTAAACCACACTTACAAACTTGAGCTCTCCAGGTGGTTATTTAAGAAAAAGAGGTAGAAATAAAGGAGAGAGGAAAGACAGGGGTCAGGGAGTAGGGGAAAGATCCAGATAGGAAAAAAAAAACCCCACCAGCTGGAACGAGACAGCGGTGTATGCTCACTGCTTTACACAGAAGAGAAGCACAAAGACAAAGGAACCTACTCTCAAAGAGAAACTACTCCTAGGAAAGAGATCATCATATAGATAGAATCATCTTCTAGATTTTAAGGATGTCATCTAAAAAATTCTGTTGAGTTTCGGTATAACTTACAGTGTAAATTGTTTTTTAAGATTTTATTTATTTATCTGAGAGAAAGAGCATGAGCAGGGGGAAAGGGCAAAGGGAAAGGCAGAAGCAGACTCCACGCTGAGCCGGAAGCTCGACTCAGGGCTCAATCCTAGGACCCTGGGATCATGACTTAAGCTGAAGGCAGACACTTAACCAACTGAGCCACCCAGATGCCCCACTTACAGCATAAATTTAGACATCACCTCTTAGCATTTGCTCTACTGGGCCAAATTAAATCCAGTCAACAGCAGGAAGGTCCTCCCCCTACTCTGTGGCTTGCCTGCCCTGCTCTCTTTCAAGTACTAGATCAGGGGATGACTGGGAGAAGCAGCAAGATAAAGAGGTGTGAGGTGGCAATGAGAGAGGGGTGTGGTACACAGCAAAGTGTTAGCATAAAGGCTCCCCCACATTCCCTGAAAAACTCCTGCTGGGTTTGGTGTGAGCAACAGTTAGATTTCCCCAGGCACACTCACCTCCTGCTCTGTGAAGAGGATGTCAGTGTAACATAGCTGGAAAAAAAAAAAAAAATGAAGTGCTGTTACCACCTGACTCCAGACTCCTCTCCCATACAAACCATCAATCACTTTCCCCCACCAGCTCCCAACTCAAGGGTTTCTGTCTCAGGAGGTTAGATGGAAGACAGAAGGGTATCCTACAGAAATTCTAGACAATAAAACCAAGGCCCTCTCAGATAGAAAATGCTCCCAGATGGGTGTTTTTTTTTGGGGGGGGGGGGGGTAGGAGGGGGTCAGGGTGGTCCCTGAGGACCAGGTATGGCTGGAGAGAGCTAAATTCTATCAAATGCAATGAATCCTAAAGTAGTAAAGGGAGACACATCCAGCCTTTATGGAACCCCCCACACGTCAAAACACTCAATCTAGCAGACATGGAACATTTATTGCGCTGAGACCTGCAGCCACATTTGGCCTCATTCACAGGCATTTAAATTTATCACAGAAAACAACAAGGTCCAATTGTATTATATTTATAGAGTAGGCTATTAATACCATGACAGGAAAGAATAGGCTATAAAAGTCAGGATATATCAGAACAGAGGAAAGATCCCAAGTGCAGAACAGATCATCCAAAAATACTGCAGGTTAATATTCTCTAGTCTCCTAAGAAAGTTAAAATTACTTTCTTTAAGGCTATGAATAGAGATTACAATCATAAAGCAGAGCTTTGTAGGCGTCATTATTTATAATGAGAGTGGGAAGGAAGGGGAAGGAGAGCGACACCCCTGTATATTCTGAATGGTTCATCCTAAACCTTCCACAGAATTTCTACTTACATCTTGGTCATAGCGCTTCCTGATTTCCGGGTGAGTCTGCTCTATTAAACAATCTACAAAACACGTCTGAAAGAGAAGAGAAGGTTAAGATCTGCCAAGCACAAAGGAAAATCTACTCTACCCTTCCCTCAGTGCCCAAAACACCACCTAATTTAGGGATAAAGAGAGGAAGAGGAGAGCAAGGAGGATTATGGGACAGCAAGGGATTAATACTGAAGCCACTGAAGCCATAGGATTATCTTCAAATGAAAGATGAAATCTTTCTTGGACAAGCATTCCCCTAGGAAATGAAAACTTATAAAATCAGAGTAAGGCTCAATTTCTCCTCTTCTGTATAGATGTAGACACAAGGCTGCAAGTGGCTTAGAAACAGGCTCCATCCACTGTTCAGGAAAAGCTAGAATTTCATAGCACAGTTTCACACTAAGCATGGAGGTAGAGGTCCATCATGATGGCCTCAAACCCCAACTGTGACTCTGAGGCCTGAATAAATGAGCAGAAACTAAGAGAAATCCTGTTCCAAGTAGCTGAAAGTTCTCTCACCTTGCCATGGTGGAGATGGCCACAGAGGGTTACATTTCTGATGAGCTCCGAATTATCCATCAGATCTGCCAAGAAGCTGAAAGGAGAAAGGAAAAGAGAAAAGGGACTTTGGCAAAAGCTTCCAAATGGGAAGTGGTACAAAAGTGTTTCATGAATTTTGTCAGGAACAATTTTCAGACCAACTGGAGAATGCTCAGAGGCAGATGTGAATTTCTACATCTATATGGGTTTGGCTCTGGAAATGGAACAGACTTATCCATGACATGACACAACCCATGAAATGGGTTTCAACAGCAAAATCATGAGATTTCAAAAGTAAGCAAGAAAGGCAAAACCAAATATAAGCACACATGCACGCACATACACAAGCACTGTCCCTTTCAAAATCCTCAGATTAGATACCACGCATTTATTTCATTAATGCAAAGGGGATTTAAAATCACTTTGAGAGTTTCTCTTTTATTTTTTTAAAGATTAAAAATAAATTTTTAAAAAAATATTTTATTTATTCATGAGAGACACAAAGAGACAGAGACACAGGCAGAGGGAGAAGCAGGCTCCATGCAAGGAGCCCAATGTGAGACTTGAACCGGGGACCGTGGGATCATGCCCTGAGTCAAAGGCAGGTGCTCAACTGCTAAGCCACCTAGGCATCCCTAAAATTTATTTTAGAGAGAGAGCGAGAAGAGAGCAAGCATGAGCGAGCAGAGAGGGGAGGGGGAAGCAGGGGGAGAGAGACAAGCAGACTCCAGGCTGAGCGCAGAGGCTGATGTGGGGCCCAATCCCCATGACCCTGAGACTGTGAACCAAGCTGAAATCAAAAGTCAGACGCTTAACCGACTGAGCTACTCAGGCACCCCAGCTTCTCCTTTGAAACTGCCCTTAGAAAGAATAGAAAGAAAAAAAAAAAAAAGAAAGAAATTGCCCTTAGAGCTAGTTAATAAAACTTTTGAGAAAACTCCATCTCATTAATGATGCTGAGGAGTTCCATCTTGATCAGAACTGGCACTGTCTTTCTTGCTTACCACAGTAACTCAGAGGACTTTGATTCTTTGAAATATCAAGCCCACTTTAAAAGATTGGAGATTTTAAAAACCACCACTGAGAACACACAGGAATCTGAAGCAAGTTCTAAAGATAACTGAAAAGTTGTTTCAAAAATGGCTGAATGTTGGCAGGTGGGCTGACCATTTCAGAAGGGATCCCACTCTTTTATTTTTTAAAATTTTATTCATTCATTCATTCAAAACAGAGAGAGACTACAGACAGACAGAGGCAGGCAGGGGGAGAAGCAGGCCCCATGCCAGGAGCCCAATGTGGGACTCGATCTCAGGTCTCCAGGATCACACCCTGGGCCAAAGGCAGGCGTCAAACCGCTGAGCCACCCCGGGACCCTCTTTTTTTTTTTTTTTTTAAATAGATTTTATTTATTTATTCATGAGACACACACACACACACAGACAGGTAGAAGGCGAAGCAGGCTCCATGCAGGGAGCCGGACATGGGACTCGATCCCGGGTCTCCAGGATCAGACCCTGGACTGAAGGTGGCGCTAAACCGCTGAGCCACCCGGGCTGCCCGGATCCCACTCTTTTAGACACACTAGATTTCAACATGTTTAAAACAAAGAAAAGTTTCATTATCTAATAAATGAGTTCCAAGCACTTCAATATATGAGGACCTTACAAGTGCATTTCATCAATGAAAATATTTTCAGAAAGTCTGCAGTACAAAGAATCTAAAGTACTCTACACATGTAGATTATTTCCTTTCCATAATAAAGAGTTGTTATATTCCCCAAACAGTATTCTCACCAAGTCAAAATAGGCTCTGGTTGCCCCAACATTGATGATTACAATCCCCAGTTCTGTCTCAAAGGCCAGCTTCTAATACCCAACTAAAGAATTGGAAGAGAAAAGGCTGAGATCTGAAGGAGAGGCAGGAGAAAAGTTAAGATGGACTCTACACATTCCAGCAAACATGTATGCTCAAGGAAAATTCTGGCAAATTGTAGGAGAGGATTTTTACTTTTACAATTTACTAGGTACTTCAACCATAAACTACCTCCTACCTCCACAGAAAAATGAACCCACACTGAGACCTTATAACTTACTCCATTTCATACACCGTGACAGGTAATGTCTGCTCCATCAGGGTGAATTTCTTGGTTTTCACTGGCTTAATAATAGGTTCTAGGGGAGAAAAAAAGGAGTGATGTACAGGTTGGCATGAAACATAAAAATGCAGAGCCCCATTCCATTAGACGGAGCTTTCATTTTTTAAAAAATAAGATTTATTTATTTGAGAGAGAGAGCACGCGGACGAGCACAGGGGAAGGGGGGGGAGAACAGAGTAAGAGGGAGGGAAAACATCTCAAGAGACTCCCCACTGAGCACAGAGCCTCACGCAGGGCTTGAGCTCATGACCCTGAGATCATGACTTGACCCAAAACCAAAAGTCAGACATTCAACCAACTGAGTCACACAGGCGCCCCTAGACTGAGCTTTCAGAATGTATGATATGTGACATCAATTTGTTATAATCAAGGATCACTCATACATTGAGGTAAGTTCTGAGAATGTTATCTGGCACAAGACAGTGAAGGATCTCAAACTGTGGGCTAAAGGGTTTGGACTTCATTTTGTGGCAGGAGGGGAGAGGGACTAGATATAGGCTGAGGTCAATGTCAGTTCAAAACCTCTCCTTGCATTTATAAAATCTAACCACTTCCCAGAAGATCAATGAAAAGGATTAAAGAAGTGGAAAATCAGCACTATGAAGACTGGTTAAAGGAGCTGGGATTATTTGGATGGAAAAACAGGTAACACCAGAGGGAGAACTTAAAAAACAGTCTTTAAGTTGGGGCACCTAGGTGGCGCACTTAGTTAAGCATCTAACTCTTTTTTTTTTGTTTTTTGTTTTTATTGAAGTTTGATTTGCCAACATATAGCATCTAACTCTTGATCTCAGCTCAGGTTTTGATCTCAGGATTGTGAGCTAAAGCTCCATATCGGGTTCCACACTGGGCATGGAGCCTACATAAAAAACAAAACAAGAACAAAAAAAAAAAAAACAAAATAAAACAAACAAAAATAATCTTTAAGCACCTAAACAGATACTCAGTAAATAAGGAAGTAACTCCCATTTGCTTAGTAACAAGCTAAGAGTTATACTGAATATTAAAACAGGGTGGAAGGAATCTCAATCCAGAAACAGTACCTGAAAATAGTAGAGAGAAGCCAATCAATTCATTTACTGAACTTTCAACACTGCCGACAGCTATGAACTGAAGTTTTCTAGGATCCATCTCACCTCTCCCAACCCAGTGCCTCCTGACTTACCGGTGAGAGGCTGGGTGTCTTCCTCCTGAACAATGGTCTCTACCTCAGGGCCATACACCTCCTCAGCTGTGGGGTAGTACTTCTTGTCCTCATGCAGCACCACCTCCATCCCAGGGTGGTCCTCATCATGATCTCCTACATCATCGTCATCATCGTCATCGTCCATCTAAGAGCAAAAGAGGGGAGGAGGTCAGGAGAGGTGTATATCCTTCCTTTTCAGTGACTGTCTACATTATACAAGTTAACAGCAATGAATCCCTGGGCTTGACAGCTTCTTATTTTGAGTTCTGTGCCAAGGAATCAGCAGGACAGGTCCTGTTCTTGCATGATCTTTCACAGTAAGCCATGGCTACCGATGGCTCTCCTGTATCAAGTTGGCCCCTTTTTAAACGTGGGCCACCGGTCCACAAGTGAATTGAGATTGGAAAAAACAAATGGCTATCACAGCACACCCTTTTAAGGGGAAAAATAACTTTCTTCAAGGGCAGAAGTCAGAAACCAGAGGTAGAAACTGGGAACAAGTCCATACCTTTTAGAACTGTTTTTGTTTTGTTTTTAAAACATTTTATTAATTTATTCATGAGAGACACATAGAGAGAGGCAGAGACACAGGCAGACAGAGAAGCAGGCTCCACGCAGGGAACCCAATGTAGGACTTGATCCCGGGACTTTCGGATCATGCCCTGGGCTGAAGGGAGGTGCTCAACTGCTGAGCCACCCAGGCATTCCCCTAGAACTGTTTTTGAAAAAGACCTTTGTGACACATAAATAACAGGTGTTGGTGAAGATGTGGAGAAACTGAAACCCTCAGACACTGCTGGTGGGAATGTAAAATGGGGCAGCCACTCTGGACAACAGTTTGGTAGTTCTACAAAATGTTAACCACAGAGTTATCATACAACTCAACAATTTCGCTAATATATGCCCAAACAAACGAAAATCTGTATTACACAAAAACTTATAAACAGATGTTCATAGGAGCATTATATATAATGGCCAAAAAGTGGAGACAATCCAAATGTCAATCAACTGAGGACTAGATAAATAAAATGTGGTATATCTAGACAATGGAATAATATTGGGCAATAAAATGGAAGTATTTATACCTGCTACAATATAGACGAACCTTGAAAATATGATACCAAGTGAAGAAGCCAGACACAAAAGGCCACATGTTGTATAATTCTGTTTAGATGAAATGTCTAGAATAGGGAAGTCTATGGAGATAGAAAGTAGACTAGTGGTTGCCTAGGGCTGGGGGAATGGGAGAATTGCAGGGCAATGGTTAGGGGGTACAGGGTTTCTTTCTGGGATGATAATAGCATTTGTTAAAAAAGATTTATTTATTTATTCATGAGAGACACAGAGAGAGGCAGAGACACAGGCAGAGGGAGAAGCAGGCTCCACGCAGGGAGCCTGACGTGGGACTTAAGCCCGGGTCTCCAGGATCAGGCCCTGGGCTGAAGGCAGCGCTAAACCGCTGAGCCATCTGGGCTGCCCTATTTATTTATTTTAGAAATAGAAAGTGCAAGTGAGCAGGGGAAGGGGCAGAGGGAGAGAGAGTCTAAAGCCAACTCCATGTGAAGCCTAACACGGGGCTCAATCTCACGACCCAGAGATCATGACCTGAGCCAAAACAAGAGTCAGAGCTTACCTAGCTGACTGAGCCACCCAGGTGCCCTTCAACAAATATTTATTGGGCACTTACTATGTGCCAGGCACTTCTCCAGTATTAATAATATAGCAATGGGGGAAAAAAAAAAAAGAGGTGATGACATTTGAGTAAAAGTCTGAAGGAAGAGAGAAAGTTCTCCAAGTGGCTAAGGAAGAGTATTCTAATTGGCTGGAACAACAAATGCAAAGGATCTGGGCCAAGATTAGCAAGGAAGCCAGGATGGGAAGAACAGCACAGAAATGTGAAAGCCCTCAGTGAACAGAATGGATTTGATAGAGTGGATGAGACTGCCAGGGAGTGAGCCTACTAAGAGAAGAGGTGTGAGGAAAGGAGCCTTGGGGTCTGTTGACATTTAGAGGTCAAGGAGATGGGGAGGAACCAGCAGCAAAGATGGAGAAGGGATGGCCAGTGAGGAGAAGGAAAACCAGAGAGTTCCATGGAAACCAATGGAAGAGGGGATTTGAAAGAGGGTGTGATCAGGTCAGATGAGGTCAAGTGAAATGAGGATAGTGTCTGGGACAGAAGTCACTGATGAGCAGGGAACAGAACAGGAGAGGCAGAGGACAGAAATTAGCTTGAGAGAAAGTGGGAGGCAAGTATCAAAAACTGTTTTTGAAGTGTGCTGCACAGGGAAGGAGAGCAATAGGAAGGGGGATATGAGATCAGTGTGTCATCAGTGTCTATGCTGATGGGGATGATCTAGTAAAGGGAAAATGGATACAGGAGAGGGGAGAACTGCTAGGGTAAATGTCTTGTGCAGGTGAGAAGAGATAGGACCTAGTTTCTAGCAGATAGACAAATCATTCATAAGAGCAGGAGGGAAGGCAAATAGCACAGATGTACAGAAGTGGGTAGAGGTATTGGTGGGAGCCTGTTTCCCTTCTCACAAATTCCAGCATGTCAACTTCTTTCTTAAAAAGAACAAAAACCCTCCAGTCGTGTGCTGACTGGCCACTTCCTACCATCCTTATGCTCTGCTTCTATTAATGTAGCCTGACCTTACATTAGCTCTTTGGATAGCTGTACCTATCCCACTAGCAGGGGCCCCCAAACAGCTATTAAGTTAGTTTCCTCCTGCCCCATCCTGCTGAATGCATTTTCCATCTAACTGGAGGATCTGGGCAGCCCCGGTGGCTCAGCGGTTTAGCGCCGCCTGCAGCCCAAGGTATGATCCTGGAGACCCGGGAACTGAGTCCCACATCAGGCTCCCTGCATGGAGCCTGCTTCTCCCTCTGCCTGTGTCTCTACTTCTCTCTCTCCTCTCTGTGTATTCTCATGAATAAATAAATAAATAAAAATCTTAAAAAAAATAATTGGAGGATCTGTGTAATAATTTCCAACTACCTGTAATTATTTCCAAATGGGTGTCCTGTTGGTAACTTGAACCTGACAAGTCTAAAATAAAACTATGCAAGCGTCCTTTTCTCATTTCTATTTGTCTGTTAATAACCACTATTCCACTAATCATCCCACTCACCCCAATTTCTTCCCCCCAACTCCACACCTGTGCACCCTTCCAGTGTGATGAGCTCCTGGCCTCCTGATCCCCCAATTCACTCAAGGAAGGGCCCCAGCATCTTGTTTGATCATGTCACCTCTTCTTCCCTGTTCTCCACTCAGAGTGCCTTCCAGGGTCTCATCCCTCCTCTGTGCCTCACCCCTACAGCCATCTTCCAAAGACTACACTTTGGCAATTGGGAGGAGAAATCATTTCCTCTTAACACACTACCTCTGGACCCCCCACTCACTGCACTTCTTTCGAGAATGTCCTTCCTTCTTTCTGGTCTCCATTATCAAAATCCTATGCATCTCTTTAATATAATACATTTAGATAAAAAATGTTTTTAAAAAAAATCTGTGCATCCCCATGTGGACCAGGAGGCTATAGGAATGCTCATTCTAGTGGGGAGTATGGACTAGTCCTGGCAAGCTGAGGAGCAATCTGATTGCACTTAATAAAAACCCCTTTACTAAGTATAAACACATTAAGTATGTACATCATCCTGTAATCAGCAGTTCTGCTGACTCAAAGACATTTTCACATGCAGGGGTGCAGGGGATACATATCTGCGAATATCCACTACAGCATTATCTGTAGCAAGGAAAGGCTGGTGGCAGGTCACCTGGGTGCCCATCACTAAGAAAGTAATGCATACCAGGGATTACTGAGCAGCAGTCAGATCCCAGACCAGATAGACACACAGCACCAGAGATGGATCCTAAACCAAATCACTTACCACAATGCTGGGTGGCAAAAGTGAGAAGCAGAATGATGCAGACAAACTGATACCACTTCAAGTACTTATATTACCAAAACCATTCACATTTTGTAGCTCATAAAAACCAAGACAAACACACACATACTACAACAATCACTACGGTAATACATACATACGTATGAGAAAGAGATACAAAGGAATTAATAAATTAATTAAACAAGAGCAGAGACAGCACAAGCAACAATACTGAGGAGCATGAATGAGAGTGGGATGATATTAACATTCAGTACTGAGGTGAACACATGCACACAGGGCCTAAGTGGTCCTTTTTCTTTAAAGGATTTAACAACTTTGGTGAAACAGAATTCACATTCTACAGTTTGCCTATTTGTTTGTTTGTTAAGCAGGCTCCTTGCAGGGAGCCCAATGTGGGACTCGATCCCAGAACTATAGGATCATGCCCTGGGCCGAAGACAGATGCTCAACTGCTAAGCCACCCAGGCGTCCCCACAGTTTACCCATTTAAAATGCAAAAGTGATGGGTTTTTAGTATACTCAGAGCTGTGCAACCATCATCACAAACAATGTCAGATTTCTGTCACCCCAAAAAGAAACCTGTATCCTTTAGCCATCACTCCCCAATTCTATGCCCCAAAACAAAGGCAACCACTAATCACTCTGCATCCTATCCCTACAGATGCCTACTTAGTCTTTGGCTCCACTATGAATGTCACTTCCTCAGATACCTTTCTTGGTCATCCCAGGAAGAAATGATCCCCCTCTTTATTAACCATTACTACAGTACTAAGTTAAAACTATCTGAATGGAGCACCTGACTGGCTCAGTTGGTGGAACCCACAACTCTTGGTCTTAGGATTGTGAGTTTGAGCCCCACACTGGGTGTGATTACTTAAAAATAAAATTTCTGGGCAGCCCCAGTGGCTCAGCGGTTTAGTGCCGCCTGCAGCCCGGGGTGTGATCCTGGAGATCCGGGATCGAGTCCCACGTCGGGCTCCCTGCATGGAGCCTGCTTCTCCCTCTGCCTGTGTCTCTGCCTCTCTCTCTGTGTCTCTCACGAATAAATAAAACCTTTTTTAAAAAAGATTATTTATGATTAATTATTTATTTTTAGATTTTTTTTATTATTACTAAGATTTTTTATTTATCTATTCATGAGAGACAGAGAGAAAGAGAGGCAGAGACACAGGCAGAGGGAGAAGCAGGCTCCATGCAGGGATCCAGATGTGGGACTCGATTCTGGGACTCCAGGATCATACCCTGGGCCGAAGGCAGGCACTCAACCATTGAGCCACCCAGGTGTCCTAATCATAAATAATCTTAAAAAATGGTACTTGTCCATCCTTCCCGGCTTCATACTATAAATATTTTTTTTGTACTTCATCTCCCCTGGTGAAAGTAGGTTCCTAAAGAGCAGAGATAGTGTCTCAGCTCTTTCTGTATCATGATTCTTTGGAAATAGTAAGTGATTACAAATACTTAATGAATGGGATGCCTAGGTGGCTCAGCGGTTGAGTGTCTGCCTTTGATTCCGGGCGTGATCTTGGAGTCCCCGGATCAAGTCCCATATCAGGCTACTTGCATGGAGCCTGCTTCTCCTCCCTTTGCCTATGTCTCTGCCTCTTCTCTCTCTGTATCTCACGAATAAATAAATAAAATCTAAAAAAAAAAAAAAAAAAAAAGAATGGGACCAAGCACAGATGCCTGAGGCATGTCACCTCTGGTGGTGATCCATTAATCAGCACTCTTAGGGTCTCACTGTTCTATCAGCTGCGATCTCTCCTAAATACATTATGACTCAACCTGTACTCTTCCCATAAGGACATCATAAGTTACAATGATTACCTTAGGAAAAGTGAAATGGAATAAGGACCAACAAGACTTTTTCTTTTTATCTATTTGATCTGCATGAGAATGTATTCAAATTGCTTGTAAAATATTCAAATTGCTTGTAAAATGAAAACTATCATTTTAAAATATTTTTAAAAAGAAAAATCTGGCTTATAAAAAAATTAAAAACTTCAAATGCCTTGCTCAAATCAAGATACGTAATATCTAATCTACAGTATACCTCTGACCTATATCTCAATCTAGTAACCATACCAAGAAAATCATTTTTATAAAACTCGTATGAGCTACTACCTAAGAGTTCAACAATCATTTCTTTTAAAATTCCTTCCATCAGGGCACCTAGGTGGCTCAGTGGTTGAGCATCTCCCTGCAGAGAGCCTGCTTCTCCCTTTGCCCAGGTCCTGTCTCTCTGTGTCTCGAATGAATGAATGAATGAATGAATGAATAAAATTCCTTCCATCATTTTTATCGTTGATGCACATCACACTAACTAGTTGGTAGTTTCTGATGCAGTGCTGTATCTCCATCTTTGAAAAGTAAAAAACTTGCCTGATTCACTTGCTAGCACCACAGTCACTCCCCAGTTTCTTTTTTTTTTTTAATTTTATTTTTAATTAATTTTTATTGGTGTTCAATTTACCAACATACAGAAAAACACCCAGTGCTCATCCCGTCAAGTGTCCACCTTAGTGCCCGTCACCCATTCCCCTCCAACACCCGCCCTCCTCCCCTTCCACCACCCCTAGTTCGTTTCCCCGAGTTAGGAGTCTTTATGTTCTGTCTCCCTTCCTGATATTTCCCAACATTTCTTTTCCCTTCCTTTATATTCCCTTTCACTATTATTTATATTCCCCAAATGAATGAGAACATACACTGTTTGTCCTTCTCCGATTGACTTATTTCACTCAGCATAATACCCTCCAGCACTCCCCAGTTTCTTAAAGATGACCACAATGGCTCTCTCAGCTTACCCCACCACTCCGACCCAGGAAATAATTCATCTGGGCCTAGAGACTTGACTACACCTAAAGCTGCAAGATGCTCTCTTTTACCTTACCTAGATGGCCTCAATTTTCTTCTTCTAGTGTTTATTCTATTTTTTTCTTATTTGAAGGGCATTTTCCCTAATGGAGAAGACAGATGCCAACCAGGACTTTTTTTTTTTTTAAAGATTTTATTTATTTATTCATGAGAGACACACACACAGAGAGAGAGAGAGAGAGAGAGAGAAAGAGAGAGAGAGGCAGAGACATAGGCAGAGGGAGAAGCAGGCTCCATGAAGGGAGCCCGATGCGGAACTCGATCCCAGGACTCCAGGATCACCCCCTGGGCTGGAGGCAGGCGCTAAACGCTGAGCCACCCATGGATGCCCTGTTCTGCTTTCCTGCTGTACTGTTAGTATCATGCCTCCACTGGTAAGTGGTAGGCCCAACTATTTCTTGTTCATCTTGTTTTGAACACTGCTAACACATAAAAGTGATATCTTTCTGATATCTTTTGCAAACTTTAGACCACTTTGGACTTCATCTGCCATAGCTCTCCTGAAGGGAGTCATAAGAATCTGTAGCCACCCCCCCCCTTGCTTTTTTAATACTTATTTGAGAGAGAGAGAGAGAGAGCATGTGCAAGCATGAGCAGAGGGAGAAGTAGACTCCCCACTGAGCAGGGAGTCCAAGGTGGGGCTTGATCCCAGGACGCTGGGATCATGACCCGAGCCAAAGGCAGACAATGACTGATTGACTGAGCCACCTAGGTGCCCCTGTACCTTACCTTTCTATTGCTTTTATTCATCTTTCAGGAGCTAAGCTTATGAAGAAGTTGCCAGTACAGCTGCACTTGGAAAAACTGACTACCTTTTCTAAGTTGGTATTACTCATAACTGTCAAAAAGAACGTCAGGTTAAGTGGAAGGAGAGCTACTACCAGATGAACCAGAGATTGTATTACAAAACCACCCCACCTAGGGACACCTGGGTGGCTCAGTCCCGGAGTCCCGGGATCGAGTCTCACATCGGGCTTCCTGCATGGAGCCTGTTTCTCCCTCTGCCTAAGTCTCTGCCTTCTCTCTGTTTCTCATGAATAAATAAATAAAATCTAAAAAAATAAAAAACCACCCCACCTATGGAACCAACTTATATCACCTTTTGGAACTTTAGTAGCTAAGCTTTTTAGGGGAAGCATAAGACCCCAACAAGTACTCATTTTAAAAGGTACAATGTGAGAGATGTCCACAGGATATTATGGGAACACAGAAGATTCAGTATTTTTTTTTTTTTTAAGAGAAAGAGATGAAAACAGCAATATATTTGTTTTACCTCATCGAGATCTTTGGTCTCTCTGCCCAATTCATCATCATCTTCATCAGAATCAAGCTCTGGTCCAATATAATTCCCAAACTCATCATACAAGTCAGTATCCATGATGCTAAAATTCAAGGAAATGAGGCATTAGATTCTGACGAGGTAACTAAAGCTTCTACCCACAGCCCCCGTTTCTAACCTTATGGCTGACCATATCCCTTCACATATCTCTTCAGCTGGACCAATCTACTGACTGCTCCTCCCAAGGCCCTGTACTTTCCCCTCCTCACTGTTTTACCTGTTGTCCCTGTTTACATTTTCTCCCACTCTAATAATACTAAAAAAATTTTAACTTAAAATAATACCAAGAAGTTGCAAAGTAGCACAAATAATTTTCTTTTTCCTAAATTACTCGAGGAGAAGTTGCTGACACAGTGCTTCATCACTCCCTAATACTTGAATGCAGGAGTTGGCAAACTATGGCCTGTGGCCAATCTGGCCTGCTGTCTGTTTTCATACAGCCCCCAAGCTAGAAATGCTTTTTACATTTTTAAATAGTTGAAAAATATCAAAAGAATATTTCATGATAAGTGCAAATTACATAAAATTCAAATTTCAGTGTCTATAAAAACAGCTTTATTGGAACACTGCCAGGCTCATTCATTTATAATGTCTATGGCTGCTTTCACACTGTTACAGCAAAGTTGAGTAGCTACAACAGAGACCATATGGCCCACAAAGCCTAAAATATTTACTATCTGGCCCTTGATAGAAAAAGTTTGCCAACCTCTGCTTTACTGTGTGTGATTCCTACAAACAAGGACATTTTCCCACATAACCGGAACACAACAATCAAAATCAGAAAATAGTGATGCATTACTACTACCTAAGTCTGTGGAGACTTCCATTATTAGAACAAACTGCGGTTTTTTTGTTTGTTTTTTGTTTTTGAAGTAGGCTCCAAGTGTCCAGTGTGGAGCCTAAAGCCCAGCTTGAACTCATGACCCTGAGATAAAGACATGAGCTGAGACCAAGAGTCGGACACTTAACAGATCGGGCCACCCAGGTACCCCCAGAATGAACTGTTCTAACAATGTCCTGCACAGCAAGGACCCAATCCAGGATGACATGTTTGGATTTAACAGTCATGTGTTTAGTCTCCTATACTCAGGAACAGCTCCTCAGTCTCTCCTTGACTTTTACAATGTGACACTTTTGAAGATTACAGGCTATTGATTTTTGTAAAATGTCCCTTAATTTGGGTTTTTCTGATGTTTTCTCATGATTGGAGTCAGGTTTTACATCATGGGCAGGAATATCTCAGAAGTAATGTGGTGTCCTTTTCAGTGCATCTCCTATTAAGTGGTACATGGTTTTAATCTATCCCTTTAGTAATGATGTTAATTTAATCACTTGATTATGGTGGTGTCTGCCAGGCTTTTCCAAAGTTACTTGCTTTTTTTTTTTTTTGTAATTGATAAGTATTCTGTGGGTTCTCTCCACTTCAATTACTGAAATTCTATTCAAGTAACAATTCAAATGCCATCTCTTTAAGCTTTTCTAGATACTTAGTTTCTCACTCCCCTACACTGCTATAGCCTTTTGTATCTTTTTTTTTTTTTTTAATTTTATTTATTTACTCATGAGAGAGGCAGTAAGAGAGAGAGAGAGGCAGAGACACAGGCAGAGGGAGAAGCAGGCCCCATGCAGGGAGCCTGATGTAGGACTTGATCCCAGGTCCCCAGGATCAGGCCCTGGGCTGAAGGCGGTGCTAAACCACTGAGCCACCAGGGCTGCCCAGCCTTTTGTATCTTAATCAGCATTTAATTCTGCCTTGAGTGGCAGTTAACTAATTACCCTCCCCAACAATTGTACAGTTTATAAGTAATAACAGATCAGAGGCAGAGTAAGGGTACGGCTCTGGAGTTGAAAGGCCTAGACTTGTTTTGTTTTTAAAGATTTTATTTATTTGAGAGAGGGAGAGCGCACATGAATTGAGGGAGGGGCAGAGGGAGAGCAGGGAGACTGACTTGGAGCTCCATCCTAGGATCCCAGGATCATGACCTGAACTGAAGGCAGACGCTTAACCGACTGAGCCACACAGGTGCCCTGAAAGACCCAGATCTGAATCCTAACTTTGTCACTTACTATGTACTTTCAGGTATGTTACTTCACATCTCCAAATCTATTTCCTCAACTGGAAAATGGAGTAATCCCCATTGCATAAAAAGTTATGAGATTTAAAAGACTATGTAAACAATTTATCACAGTCCCAGGCTCAGTAAATGTTAGGAAGCATTATTTTTTGGCCATTCTTGAATACAGGAACTCTGTGTTCCTTGTGCCTACTTGCCAATGCCCAATATAGTACCTTGCATAGGAAGGAACTGGATAAATGTTAACTGAACGGAATATTTAATTTTGAGATAGTGATATTTATCTCAAGTAAAGGACTAGCTCCAAGGACTTAAATGTAAATTATTATGGTAACTTTCATTTGCAGAGATTCTTTTTACTTCCCAAGAGCTATCAACATCTGTGCTCATTTTATTCTCCCAAGATCCATGAAGTGACTGCACACATTTTTATAAAAGGCAGCTTGTAACAAAGCAAGCTCGTTTCTGCTCCAGGGCCAGTGCTCTTGAAATTCCCTTCCAAAGGGCCCCTGGGTGGCTTAGTCAGTTAAACATCTGCCTTCTTCTGGGTTCATGGTCTCAGGGTCCTGGGATTGAGCCCCATATCCTGCTCCCTGCTTGGCAGGGAGTCTGCTTCTCCTTCTCCCTCTGCTCCTCCCCCAGCTCCTGCTCACACTCTCTCTCTCAAATAAATTTAAAAAAATTCTCTTCGGAAATGCTCTTCCTGGGATTCCTGAGTGGCTCAGTAGGTAAGTGCCTACCTTTGGCTCAGATTGTGATCCCACAGTCCTGGGATTGAATCCCACATCAGGCTCCCTGCAGGCAGCCTGCTTCTCCCTCTGCCTTTGTCTCTCTCATGAATAAATAAAATCTTAAAAAAAAAAAAAAAAAAAAAAGGAAATGCTCTTCCCTTTGATATTTATACCTTGTTACTTCATTTCACTCAGGTCTCTACTAAAATGTCACCAGAGAATGTAACTCTAAAATAGTCCCTACTACACACACTCTCCAACCCCCACTTTCACTGTTTTTTTTAAGATTTTATTTATTTATTTATGATTCATTCATTCATTTGTTTATTTTTTATTTATGATAGTCACACACACACACACACACACACACACACAGATGCACCGGGAGCCCGATGTGGGATTCGATCCCAGGTCTCCAGGATCGCGCCCTGGGCCAAAGGCAGGCGCCAAACCGCTGCGCCACCCAGGGATCCCAGATTTTATTTATTCATGAGAGACAGACATAGGCAGAGGGAGAAGCAGGTTCCTCGCTGAGGGGGGCTGACCCCGGGACCACGACCTGAGCCAAAAACAGACAGACGCTCAACCACGGAGCCACCCAGGCGTCCCTACTTTCACCGTTTTATTATTATTTTTACTAGTAGTACTAGACCCTCGTTCACATATTTAGGTCATTTTCACTGTCATTTCCCCAACTAAAATTTAAGCAAGGACTTTTTTTCACTTAGAATACGCTGGTACAAAATAAGACCTCCGTAAGTATTTGTTGAATGAATGATTCCTACAGCGCACAGAGAAGGTAGCTGACCTGTCCACAGTTGCACAAAACTGGTGACCAAATCTCACTGCAACTTCCCGCTATAACGTAGGCTCTCAAACGAATACACAATAAAGACGAAAGGAGCTCGGTAAAGAAGGGGTGAAGAACGCACAGATGGAAGAGGGAGTAAGACAACGACCTCTGTTCAGGGACGGGGATTTTACGGACGGTCAACATTTATGCCCTCCCTCCCCACGCTCCCGGAATAGAGGTATGTGCTGTCTTTCCTTTCCCGCTCCACGCCTCAGTTTACCCATCTACAAAGTGAAAGGGGCAGAAAGTCTACAATGTCTCTTCCAGACTGGACATTACTTCCCATCCCGCCCGGAGCAACTTTCTCCGCCGTTGACCCGCGCGCCAGCTCACCTGCCGCCCGCTCGGCCTAAAGCTCCAAGTCCGCCGCGCGAGACCGCGCTTCCGCCCCACGCCGCCGCACCGCTGCGCCCGCCGAACGGAAGGACCCCGCAGACGCCGCCGTCGCGTTGCTGCCCCGAGACAGCCCTCTGCCTGAGGACGGGCTAGGAGGAATGCCGGCCGCGGATCCAGGAACCGGCGACGTGGAGTCGTAGGCCCCGAAGCCAAGGTGTGGGCTGCTCCAAAGAGACGGACGCCTGAGGAGGCACGAATCTGGTCAGGCGCCTCGAAGCCACCCTGAAAGGGGGGGCCTTCGGGATGATCACGTGGTCAGGCTGCTGGAGCAGTTGCTGAGCAACCACGGCGGCTAGGCGTGGTCTACGCCGAGCCCTGCTGTTCTGGTGGTGTAACTGAGTATTCTCAAGGAAAGCAAGGGAATCTAGGCCTGAGGTCCTGGGGTGAAGGGCTGGGGGGCGGAGGGTTAGTTGTTCTCTCTCATCAATGACTGGGGAGGGCTCAGAACTGGACAGGAGCCGGGACACCTGAGTTCAGTTCCCGGCCTACCCAGCCCCTCCCCCTCCTGGCCTACAGCGCTGGGGTAGAGGAAAAAGGCTCTATGAGGTTGCTAGCAGACCTCTTGCTTCCCTGCCCTGCTGATGATGACACCACCACAAAATCTAGCTCAACGCACCGAAAGTCTGAGGTTCAGAGAGGTCTCATAGCAAGTAAATGCCAGAGCCACTACTAAAACCTGCATAGATGATTTCCCTGTAGAAAGGATCAATCAGCCTCACATGCAGAGGCCGCAGAAGTACCGGGGCAGAACTAAAGCCATTGCTCAAGTGACCTGTGCTCCAACTGGTCTGAACAGAGGGATCATTGAGCCCCTTCTCTGCCACTTCTGCGTGATTTCGTACTTAGTCCTTGCATCTGGTTTGGGTGAAAACTATCATTCCCCATGACAAAATTTAAATGATGGGTGAAATTTCATCCCTCGGCTCAGGAGCATAGTTAACAGTAGTTCTGCTTTTGTGGAAGGCCCTTTGTCATAGCACCTCACTATAGAGTGAGCCCATGTGGAAGAGAGAAGGGACTTAGTTCCAAGATCCAAATGTCGCGTCAGTGGAAGCTCCAAAATTGAAATGCTTTCAGAGGCAGAGAACAAAATTACCACTGGAAGCCGAACTGCAAGTCAGAACTCTGTGTTCTATTTCCAGTGACAAGTGTTAAGCAACTCCTCACTGTGCAACTCAGCTCCCCTCAATAAAGTAGTGGAGAATTAGATTGTTGTAACACCCTCCAAAATAAGTAGAAAGATATTCAGAGTGCTTTGGGATCATTTTGCAGGCTGGCAAAAAATGCAGACACGTCCTTCCCCCTGATACATGTCATCCACAGATGTCCATTCCCTTTGCCTTCCTAGAAACAGGCCATGGAAAGGAATGACATCATTGACTTCAAGGCCTTGGAGAAAGAGCTGCAGGCTGCGCTCACCGCTGATGAGAAATACAAACGGGAGAATGCTGCCAAGTTACGGGCAGTGGAACAAAAGGTGGCTTCCTATGAGGAATTCAGGTTGGCTTAATGCTGTTTTTCTCAGACCCTCCCATTACAATGGATGATACTGGGTAAGAGCATGTGCTTTGAAGTCAGACAATTCTGGTGTCAGTGCTGGCCCTGCCTTCTGCTACCTGTGTGATTTATTTTTCTTTAAGATTTTATTTATTTATTCATGAGAGACACATAGAGAGAAGCAGAGACATAGGCAGAGGGAGAAGCAGGCTCCTTGCAGGGAGCCTGATGCAGAACTCGATCCTAGGACCCCAGGATCACGACCTGAGCCACCCAGGTGCCCCTACCTGTGTGATCTTATGCAAGTTATTTAACCTCTTGAAGCCTCTGTTCCTCGTGTGTAAAAGAGAATAACCTATTTTACAGTTAAATAAATTATTACATGTAAGATTTCAAGCACAATATCTGGCACATGGGGGGTGTTTAAAAACTGTCAGCCACTGTTGCTGTTAGGTTTCACTGGTAGGTTTCACCTCTGTTAGGCAAAGTCCAGCCACCTCACATCCACAGATAGCAATGAGACTATGCTCCACTCTGTCCTTTGCCCACAGGGGTATTGTCCTTGCATCACATCTGAAGCCACTGGAGCGGAAGGACAAGATAGGAGGAAAGAGGACTGTACCCTGGAACTGTCACACTACTCAGAGAGGGACCTCTCAGGATGAGGCCACTGAAATCACCCAGGTAGGTGAGGCCTAGCCTTTTCAGACCAGTAGGATTCTCTGCGTTGAACCTCCAATCTGGTCTTCTTACAATACATAGTTCTTGTTAAACCGACAGAGGCAGGTTTCTGTCCCAATCCCAGAAAGAAAAGCAACTAGCAGATGATGAGGGTGAGTTAAACTGGGCAGAACAAGTCAGAAAGGTTACCGGGCTGGATGGCTCAGTGGTTGAGTGTCTGCCTTGGCTCAGGTCATGAGCCCCGGGGTCCTGGGATCGAGTCCCAAGTCAGGCTCCCTGTAGAGAGCCTGCTTCTCCTCTGCCTGTGTCTCTGCCTCTCTGTGTGTGTCTCTCATGAATAAATAAATAAAAATCTTTTTTTAAAAAAAGGAAAGGGAAAGGTGGGATAGGCAGGTCTTCTCCACTCACTCCTTTGACTTGTGCTCCCAGATCAGATTTGAGTTGCTCTGCCCCCAGCTTATATAGTATATAGTGTAATGAACCTGTGGCAATGTTAAGAGAGACACCCAGTCTGTCAGATTTTTAACACTTGCCTTGAATTCCTTTTTGTCTTTCTGAGGTGTTAACCATCCCCTCTGCCCTGCTCAGAGAAAAGCCTGACTTACACTCATAGAACAGGGCTAGGTCCACATTCATCAGTGGGAAAATCGTGGTACACCTGAGATTCTCAAATCATGTCCTGGGTTCCTTGGGCCCTCCTTCCCTATGCCACTCCCAGTTCCCTGATCTGAAAACCAGGCTCACAGGGACCACAGCCTACCCAATGCTCAGAGAACAACACTAGAGCTAAGATGAAAACCCACAGGCTCCCCTCCCTGTCACTGCCTCATTGGCACAGAGCAGCTGGAAGAGCTCAGGACTTCCTGTCTTTCCTTGTGATCCAGGTGAAAACACTTTTCCAGCCTGAGACCTCCGCAGAGTTCTACCGTGATTGGCGGCGGTATTTGCGGAGTGGGCCAGAGCGCTACCAGGCCTTGCTGCAGCTCGGAGGTCCAAAGCTGGGTCATCTCTTCCAGACGGACGTGGGGTTTGGACTTCTAGGGGAGCTGCTGGTGGCACTGGCTGATCATGTGAGGCCAGCTGACCGGTTGGTGGTACTAGGGATCCTGCGCAGCCTGGCGGGCACCGGGCGCTTCACTCTGAACCTGAGCCTGCTGAGCCATGCGGAGAGAGAGAGCTGCAGAGGCCTGTTTCAGAAGCTGCAGGCCATGAGTGCTCCCAGATCCACAAAGGGGGGCTTCAGCCAGGCGGAGTGGGGTCTGGAGGAGCAGCCTGGTGTGCTCCAGGAGGAGGAGAGGCTCCTGCAAGAGCTGCTAGGGGTATACCGGGTGGATTGATGGGGTCAGTTGCCTTCAGAGGACCCCAGTGGCCCCTGAAAGAATTTTTTGTTTGTTGAAGGGGGCTCTTCAGGACTGTAATGAGAAGCCCACACCTAATCCCCATCTCAACTTGGAATTTTCAGAGCAGATGCAGGAATCGAATCTTCCCCATTTCTCAGGGCGCCCTGGAGGCTCAATATTCTGTACTATGTAGATCAACAGGATGGACAAGGGCCCAAGAACTTGAAAGAATTTTGCTTGCCATCCTTAGAGTCTACCAAGCCTCCCATAGGCCCTGAGAGATGAGTGTGTGCCCAACCAAATGCTGGCTATACCCGTTGAAGCCTCTATTCAAAATAATAGTAGTAGTAGTAGTAGTAATAATAGTAATAAATAAGAAGAGGAAAGAAAAGAAAAATAAAAAACAAATTCATTCATCTTCCATGGTAAACAAATACTGATCTCCACAGCTCTTAACAGGAATACCCCAAGCCAGTGAATGGATATTTAATTGGCAAATAATCAAATGCTACCTCATTGAGGTATTCTATGTTCCTCAGGGGCTCCTCAGGGAATTCCTGCGCTGGGGAGCCTGGGAAAGCCCCAAGCCATCAGCTTAGGTCTGGCCAGCCTCCCAGGCTTCAGATGGCCAGATGTGCAGGCAGGTGGGTCTTCTTCAATTCCTGGATTAACCAAAGGGAAGACCTTTCCACTAACCAGGCAGGCAGGGCCTGAAGCAGGAAGGCAGAGATTTTCCTGTTCTGGCACCTGTGCCCTTCTCATTCCGGTTTCTCTTGACCCATTCTTGGGCGAGTGCCAGTGTTCTAGAAAGGGGAGAGAGGGCTAGGTTCTAGAATGGTTTTCCCTCAAGATCACATCTGGAACATGAGAAGGGCATCTTGTACATCAGCTGGGAATAAATTGCCTGGCCTTTGGCCACTTCCTCTGCAGATTCTTGCTTCTCTTCCTGGCTGCTTAATTCTTTCTCATATAGATACCCGCTCCTGGAAGTGATTTCTAGAAGTCCTGTAGGCCTTTCAGTGCCTTGGCTTTGCCCTGCCCCCCTGACCATTGCCTCTTGTGGGCATGAACATGGCCCACCCCACTGTGCTCCTGTGGGTGTGGGGGAGTCTCCAGGCCTTTGAACTTGTGGAGAAGGAGAATATTTTTCAGAGGACCCCTTGCCCAGCGTTTCTGATGTTTGACAATGCAGCCTACCTGGCCGACATGAGCTTCGAGCTTCCCTGCCACTGCAAGCCTGAGGAGGTGTCTGCTGTGGTCTGGTACTATCAAAAGCACCTGGGCAGCCGCCACACCAAAGTGCTGACAGACTTTGACGGGCGGGTGCTGACAGAGGAATCCCAGGTGCGTGTGGGCAGCGACATGCTGGTTCGTTTCAGCATCCGCATGTTCAGCCTGTTGGTTTTCCGGGCCCAGCCTGAGGACTCGGGCTTGTATTTTTGTGGCACCCGCAAGGGGGACTACTTTTATGCCTATGATGTGGACATCCAGAGCAGTGAGGGAATGGTGGCCACCTTCAAGGACCAGGGCCAGGAGCCCATTGCAGATGAGCACCGCGGGAGCCTCCACATCTTCACCACCTTCTGGGAGTGGACCCCTTGTGACCGCTGTGGGGTGCGTGGGGAGCAATGGCGCATTGGCCTCTGCTACTTGCAGAGCCCAGATCTCTCCCCACGTTACCACAAGACACTACCTGACGTGGTGTCCTGTGGTTCACAGGCTGTGCCCAGAAAGCTTCGGGCCCAGACCAGGGAGCATACACCCGAACTACTGGTCCAGAGCTGTGTGGTGCCCTGTGAGAAGAAGGTTCAGGACGGCCTGATGGCCATCTTCAGCTATGTGGCCAAGGTGGGCAGCCGGCCCTGGGTGCCTGAGGTCCCCATTCAGTTCCATGAGCAGAGGCTGGGCCATGGACTCATTATCTCCTGTCCTGGGTCCCGGCCCGAGCACGCTGTGGCCTGGGACAAGGACCACCAGTACCTCTACCGCACACAGTACCTGAAGGGTGTCAACAGGTCCATGAGAGTGTTCATCGACCACGGCAACCATCTCCACATCCGTTTCACCCAGCTGAGTGACCGGGGCATCTACTATTGCTGGCGGCAGGGGGTGCGGGTTGCAGGGTTCCGACTGGGTGTTGCATCTCGGGGCGGCTACCGGATCTCATTCTCAGACCCGGAGACTCGCTTTGCTATGGAGCTCACCCTACTAGGCTACCTGTTCATCACGGCTGTCTTTGTCACCATTCACCTCTGTAGGTGCTGCTGTTACTTATTTCACTGTTGTCCCAACTTCTCCCCTTAGATCCCCCTTTTTTCCCACCTCTGAAGACCAGCTGTGCTCAGATGTGTTTGTTAAATGATGCCGGATGCCTCTGGGTGGGCATCCCAGGCTGGGCTGTGTGGCAAGGGGGTGTGTGGACAAATCTGTTAGTTACAACCTGCTCCTGGCAGGTGGAGAAGCCTGAGGCAGGTGGGAGATGGGGGGCTGAGGCCAGTATGGAAGTAGCTAGGGTGCACGTCTTCCAACTTCACGCTCAGAGAAGGAAGAAGTGAACCTAGTATTTATCAAATGGCCTTTTTGATGCTGGAACAGTGTTTGAGGTGCTTTATTTTCTTGTCTTGGAGGATTGCTAAATAGGCGCTGGTTGAATTAGGGGTAGCAGGGAGAGGAAGAGGGAGTGGGGGAGCCTCATATATGTTCTTGTCTCCACAATGGCAGGTTTGAGGGAAAAGGTAGAGACTAGTACAGGGGAAATGGGTGAGGAAAGTGGAATTCAACATCAGGGTTTTTCCCAGGGCTAGGGACTGAGTGAGAAGAGGGGCGGGGGGCACCAGGGCTGCCATGGGGAGCATGGTTAGAGCTGGGATTTGTCATGTGCCTGCTGCTTGGGGGTTTGGGGTCCCAAGATGATCAGCAATAAGAAGCAAGTTGAGTCTTGCCCAAGGCTACTTCCTGCCCTCTCCCCCAGCCCCAGCCTCCCCTGAAAAGATCAGAGTCCACTCTGGGAAAGGCCACAGCAATTGTCTTTATTTACCTTAGTAAGTAAAGGCTGCAGTGGTACCCCGAGGGTTAGCAGCAGCGGGTGGCAGGAGGGAGTGAGGGGAAGGGCACCAGGTCTTGGAAAGAGGGAAGGACTCTCACTTTTCTGGCCTTGGAGGGGTGAGAAAGACCCTGGAGCAGACCCTCTCAGCCCTATTTGTGGGCACAGATAGTCCTGTGCCTGCCCCTCACCCCCAGTCTTCCCATGGAAAGCAGAGCACAAACCAGTCTTCATTCGGTTTGTGCCTCCATTCCCCAAACGATAAAATATAGTGCTACCTACAGTATGAGGGTACATTTTGCATTGGAGTAGGAGGGGAACCACAAGAGCCCTTGGGTTAGGACAAAACAGCAGGTCACTGAAGGGTGGGAAGTATCTGATGTAGGACAGTGGCTTCACCCAGCAGTGTTACTGGGGTTGGGAGGCAGCAGCTACAGTGGCTCAGAGGTCTGGGTGGGGGAATTATGCAGCAAGGAGGGAGGCTTTAAAATAGGAACAAAGTGTGCCCTGCCCCTGGGGACAGCAGCCCCTCTCTCTAGTGTCAGCATCTTCAAGAGGATGAATCACTTCCTTGATTCCCATGACCCAGAGGCCAAGTGTATCTGGTTGCCCATAACCCCCTACTGCGATGTCTAGCATCATCCTAACTGCCTCCTCTACGCTTCTCCTCTTGCCTCCCCTCCAGCCTTATGGAGGGAGGATTCCTGGGCTTGACCTCTCTGTATCCAAGCTAGGGGCCAGGCAGCCCCCCTCTACTCCTTCCCAGCACCCCATCCCTCTCCACTTACACTATAGATCCTCCAAGTGCTGAGAATCAAGCTCCCACACGCCCATGGCATGCCCAAAGCGTGCCCACATGTCAGCTCAGTGGGACTGAGACATTTGAATTGTCACTCAGGAGGCCCCTCTGAGATCTGGGCAGGCCAGGCATTCTGTCTGGGGACTACTCCAAGTGGCAGGATGTCCCCACCCAGTCTCAGACTGCTCAGGGTCAGTCTAGAATAAGAAACCTCTGACCAGGGCTATCTTGCCCGTGGGGAGTTGCCCTTCCTGTCTGAGTCTCTGTTTTCCTCCAACAGCCTGAGGAAACTCTTAAGGCCCACTTCCCAGATACCCCCAGGGACCTCCAGTTCTGGCAACAGTTGCCATGACAACAAGGATTAGGGCTATGGAGGGTGATTTATTGGGTCCCCTGACCTCAACTTCTTCCTCCCACAGTTCTAACCCAAGCTGCTAGCCACACCCCTCCAGACCACCCCTTTGGGTGGGGAGTGACTTGTTAGTTGGAATTATTGGGTGCAGGGTGGGTGCCCTCTGGTAGGCCTACTACCGATGGAGCCTAGAGCAGCAAGCTAGCATAGAGGTGGAGGGACGAGGGGAGCAGCTGGGGCAGGTGGGAACTCAGGTCTGGGGAAGTCAGCTATAGAGGAGGGGCAACAATCCCATCCGCTCAGACCCCTCAGGCTGTGTGGGACATGGGCCACCAGGTGGGTCCTGCTTCACATCACCTCCTTGTGCTCCTGCTTGGATTCCTTAATGACCTGCAGGGTACAGAGAGAAGTGCACAACAGTTAGGGGCTCACACAGACATCAGGTCCACCACTGCTAGGCTATGCGACCTTGGAGAAATCCCCAGTTTTCCTGGGTTTTTCTTTTCTGTGATAGTAACCAGAACCCCCTCACGCAGCTGCCAGGAAATGAGGGAATACTTGCAAGCATTTAGCACCATGCCTGGCCCATGGTGAGCTGATGTGGTAAGTTAGCTAGCTGCTGTCGCTGGCGTGGCAAGGAGGGGCTATGCCAAATCCCCCCTTCCTGTTCCTCTGGCAGGTTCCTTTTATCAAGCTGGAAATTGAAAGCTGGGAGTGAAAGCTACTAACTTTATTTTCCTTTCTCTCTCTCCCCAGGCTAGAGTCTGAGGGCACCTGAGTCTGAGGGTACCTGAGTCTGAGGGCGAGACAGGGAGAAAGTCCAAATCAGGACTCCATCCAGTGGCCTAGACACCCAGGGTCCCTAGAACTGCCAGTGGAGGGGATTGGGAATTGAATTATATCCCGGTTCCTTCCCCTCTTCCAGAGCCTCCCTGGGAAGCTCTTCTGAGTAATTGAGAACCTTCTATGTGCCAGTTCAGGCTTTCTTCCAAAGTCTGGCCTCGAAAATTCCTGCAGGCAGCCAGGGCCTGATAGGGCCAGAATCTCAGATCTGACCTTACCTCTCCATCCCGCATCTCCACGGTCTTTACCACGATGTTCCTCTTGAGGTGGCCTTCTGACACGGACTTGGTGTCCAGGCTGGTTTCTGTAGTCATGGGGACAGGAGGCCCCTTGTTGGCTCTTGGGTCACTAAACATCCTCCCCTACTCCCAGCTTCCCTATGACACCCACAGTTTTGGGAATTGAGTATGAAAGTCTGTCCAACCAGGCAGAGAGGGCTAGGCTCTTTCAAGGAGGCTGGAGACCCCCCAAGTTCCCACAGTGCTAGGCAAGACCTAGCTGTTCCAGCCAGTGCTTTGCTCACTTCCCTGGCCTGGCTGCATTTTGGTCCCTCTGCCAGCTCTGACCTGGCACCTGGCTTTCTGACAACCCAGTGCTGTGCCGAGGAAGGAACACACGGGCTTTGAAATCAGGTAGGCCAGAGCTCGAGTCTCAGCTCAGCCTCAAGGCTGTGAGCAAGGTAATTTACCTCTCCCAGCCTCAGTTTCCTAATCTGCAAAATGGGGGTGATGGTATCTACTTCTCTAGGTGGGAGCAAGGAGTCAGTTTACTGAAATAATACATGTTAAGTGCCTAGCACATACTAGTGCTCAATATACACGGGTCCCTTTCCTGTTCCCCTTCCCTTCTACTTCTCTCTGCCACTTCTCTGGTCCCTACTGACCCTTTACTGTTTGGCACTTGGCAGTATTACCTTGACCTGCTCTGCCTGGTTAAACTTCCGATGCTGAACTGTGCCCCAGGACATGCAGATCTAGGGTTCCTAGATTTCTAGAGCAGAATTTTTTTTTCCCCTTAGATAAGAATCATGTGAGGGCCACATACAAGTAAGAAGTAATTTAGTTTTTCCCCCCCTCGGAGAGAAAAATGTAATATGTCACTCTCACTAATATTTAAAATTAAGAGAAGGGAGCATAAAACTTTATTCACTCCAAGAGCAGCAGTCTAGGGGGAAATACTCCTCTGGGCTGAATCAGCCCTGAGCTGAGCTGTGGAGGCTCAGGGACAGATGTATCGAGCAGAGAACCTGGCCACCAGGCACGGCAAAACCCAAGGGGCCCTCCCACTGATGGGGAAGAGGTGAGGCAGAGGCTGGCATTTGCTCAGAGGCCCCAGAGCATCTCGTCTGAGCACCAGAGGATATATCACTTTGAACACCAGCCAGCTCTGCTAGTTTAACCAACATTTACTCTGTGCCAGGTCCTGGGCTGGGCACTGAAGTTGCTGAGATAATGACACAAGCATGGCCCTTTAGGGAAACCCGAGAGGAGGGAGCCCAGGAGGGCAGGGCAAATGGGCCTGGTGAGGCTCGCTCTCTGTCAGGCTGAGAAATGCACCGTGTCAGAGGCAGGCTGCTAACCGAGAGCCGGCGGGGCTCCATTTACAATCTGGTGAGCCTGTATTGGTATAACTTGTATTGTGAGGCTTTTGAGATGTCTTGTGACCTTGTGACTTTCCCCTTCTTTGGTGCTTTTGCCCCCTGTAGTGACAAGCAGTTAAAAAAACAAAAACAAAAACATAAAACACTTAGATGGGCAGAGCTTGCTCAGGGATCTGCAGACAGGACAGAGATGGAGACCTTCACCCAATTCTGCTGTAGGATGGGGTGGCAGGGTTAGGGAATGGGACACAGGGCAGAGCAGGACAGGAGAAGCTGCAAGCCCCACCTGGAATGCTCTGAGCTGCTGTGTTCTGGCTGGAAGCTCTGCGGTGAATTATGTAGGCCCCCAAAGAGAGCCCTGGACCGGACCCCTTTGCCCTGGTCCTCAGCCCCAGGCCAGAGCAGCTGCCCACATGGGGGGAGGGGGCAGGAATCCAACACCCTGCCCACAAGGCCCTGCTCTACTGACCTCGGATCTGCAAGTTGGAGAAGGTCTGCACGGGAATGGTGATGCTGAAAGATAGCAAAGGCGGAAGAGTGACCAGGCTGTCCAAGGACATCCTTGGGGCCAGGTCCTGATCTAGGGTTATCAGGACAGCCTCCAAGCTCTTCTTTTTGCCAGGAAGAGCTGAGCCCATCTCCTGGCTTTCCCCAGCAGCCTACATGCTCCCTGGGACTCCTAGAGTCTGCAAGGGGCTTGGGTGTTGTCTGCCAGAGGCACATCTCTGTTTGAAAGAGTGGAGGCCTGGAGGATGGCAGAGGGAGAGAGGAAGTGGTGAAGAAAGTTCTGAGGAGGCAAAAGAGAGGGTCAGGGGAAAAGTCCAATCTTCATTGGGAGGGTGGGGAGTAAGCCTCTTAGTTTGGGGGAGGTAACCCAAGTCCTCACCCTATGACCTCACCAACACCAACTGAATGGAATCCATTAATTCATTCACCAAACATTTGTGAGTACCTACTGTGTGTTAGGTGAGCACTGTGCTGGGCACTGGGATAGGAGGGGGCACAACACAAAATGAATATGACAGTCCCTGACGGGAGCAAGGAGACTCCAGGGAGGGGCAGCAGGGAGGACACCCCTCCCCAACCACGCCCCCGGTGGCCTCTCACCGGTTCTCCTCGCCCTCCAGCAGTTTCCTGTAGGTGGCGATCTCAATGTCCAGGGCCAGCTTGACATTCAGCAGGTCCTGGTACTCCTGCAGATGGCGGGCCATCTCATCTTTGAGGTTCTGTCCCTCCTCCTCCAGCCGGGCTAGTGCCTCCTGGTAACTCGCAGCCTCCCTTGCATGGCGCTCCTCCTGCTCCCGCATCTGCCTCTCCAGGGACTCGTTCTGCAGGGTGGAGCCGGCAGGTGCCTCGGGGAGGGATCACTGCCCGCCCCCGCCTGATCCCCAGCCTCCCCTGTGGCTCCCCGCCCAGTAAGTGTGCAGCGCCCCTGCCCTCCGTCCGGTCCCCGCCCCTGGCTGGCAGGTCCCCCAGGCTCAGGCTGGCGCACCAGCATCTGCCCCGCTGCGGCCCTGCCCGCGCTCACCGTGCCGCGCAAGGACTCCAGGTCGCAGGTCAAGGTCTGCAGCTGGCGACGGTAGTCGTTGGCCTCGTGCTTGGCCTGGCGGAGCAGCTCGGCGTTGCGGGCAGCGGCGTCGGTCAGGTCCGCGAACTAGGGCGGAGAGCACTAGTTCTCTGTGGAGAACTGTCGAGGGAGCTGTGCGGGCTGGTGGGTCTCTGGGAATTCAGGGAGATGGCCAGGACCCCAGGCTTGGTGTCCAGATCTCCCTGGGACTCCGGCCCTGGGTGGGATTATTCCCAGTGACCGTGTCCCATGAACAGAAGGCAAAGGAGGTCCCTGCTAGGGCCCCGGCAACTAGCACAGTGCCTGGGCAGGGAGTGAAGAAACCAACGGTGCTGGCAGCAGAATCCAGAAACTCCTGTGCTGGCAGCCTTCCAGGAGCCTGAACCCACCCCCCCGCCGCCCCCACCGTGGACAGGGGTTTCTGGTGAGCAGTACCCTGGGTTCTAAAAGTCCTTTCTCCCCCTAGCTGGCAGTGAAGCTCTCATGGCTCCATCAGGCCTTGACCTTCTCAGAACCATCACTGGCTTCTGCCACTCACACTCCTTAGCTCGGATGCTGGGCTGGCATCTCTGGGCCCTTGCCTCTCTGTGCTTTCTTACCCTCGGAATGCCTCTCCCCTCTTCTCTTCATGTTCTTTGGCTGCCAGTCTTTCCTAGCCCAAATGCCCTCCCTTCTATGGTATGTTCCCCATGTTGCATATAAGCTGCCCAGCAGTGTTCTCTCTAGACACCATATTTGGGTGCATATCACATCTCCCTGGTTTGACAGGTCTCTGTATCCTGGGCAGTGCTGACATGCAGTGGATGCCCAGTGACCCAGGATACAGACAACAGAGGCATCAAGAACACAGGCTCCCAAGTGTGATGGCTAGGGTTAGACATCCAGCTCTACCACTTAGGAACTGTGTTGACTTTGGTCAAACTAGTTAACCTCTCTGGACTTCAGATCTCTCATCTGTCGAGGAACACTACTTTCTTTGTAGTAAGATAATGTATGCAAAGCACAGGGCCTGGCATACAATGTTGGCTAATAATAGTAATAATAACAATAATAATGATAGTAATAGTAATAAGTACTTATTGGAGGAGCATATGGGGAATGCAGTCGGTTTAGCATCCGACTCCTGGTTTCAGCTCAGATCATGATCTCAGGGTCATGAGATCCAGCCCTGTGTGGGGCTCTGCACTCAGCCTGGAGTCTGCTTGAGATTCTTCCTCCCTCCCTCCCCCTCTGCTCCTCCCCCTGCTCACACTCTCTCTCAAATAAAATCTTTTTTAAAAAGTACTTATTGCAAGTAATGGTGACTGTGTGACCCTGGGCAAGCCCCCTCATTTCTCTGGTGAAGGTCAATGACCTGGAGAGGATCCTCTCCCAGCTTCCCCCACCCTTGTTCCCTGATTCTCTTGTATAGAGCCAGTAGGGCTCCCTGGAGGAAGCAGCCTGGCCCACAGCGCTACCTTGGACCGGTACCATTCCTCTGCCTCATGCATGTTGCTGGATGCCATGGCCTCGTACTGCGTACGGATTTCTCTTAGGGCTGCTGTGAGGTCCGGTTTGGCCACATCCAGCTCCACATGGACCTGCTGCCGGGCCAGCTGCTCCTGGAGCTCCTGCACCTCCTGGCCAGGAGAGAAGGGATGCCAGGGCTTGGGGCCTAGGCTGCAACTGGCATTTCCCCACAATATCATGCCCTTGCCTGCCTGCCCCTTGGACATTGATGTTAGCTAAGGGAAATTGGGCAGTCCTAGTTAGAGGAAGTGGCACAGGCCAAGGGAGGCAGAGGGTAGTTTGGGGGCCTCATGGTGTCCTCCTCCCAGGTTCCACCAGGCAGGAGCACTGAAAGTGTGCCTGTGTTCTTATGGAGAGCAACTGAGTCCCTGTGGTGTGGGTGTGTCTGCAGGGTCCCAGGTTCCATGACATCATAGATTATGAATCTATAATCTGAAGTCAGATCTCAGTGGTGTCTTTTTAAAATGAATGGCTCGCATTTAAATGGAGACAGGTGGCAGTGGGGGTGATGTCAGAGAGACTAACTATGTGACTTCAGCAAGTCACATATCTGGGCTTCGGCGTCCTCCTCTGTGAAAAGGAAATAATACCGGAAGGGTTCCTATCACACAGGGCTGTTGTGAAATAAAAAATGGGGTGGGGCACCTGGGTGGCTCAGTGGTTGAGCGTCTGCCTTTGGCTCAGGTCTTAATCCTGGGGTCCTGGAATCGAGTCCCACATCATGCTCCCCATAGGGAACCTGCCTCTCCCTTTGCCTATGTCTCTGTCTCTCTATGTCTCTCATGAAGAAATAAAATCTTTAAAAAGGGGGGGGGGGCAACAAGTTCTGTTATAATTCTTAGTAAGTGGTGTGTGTCTATGGATTTCACCAGGGGCTAAGGATGCTCTCTTATCTCTATGTCTGTCTCCCCTATGCCTATTTTCTTTCTGTCTGTCTCTGTCTCTCTCTATCCATTTCAATCTCTCTGAGGGCCTTACCTCATCGTGGATCTTCCTCAAAAACCGGATTTCCTCCTCTAGAGACTCAATCTTCCTCTCCAGATCCAGACGGGCTAAGGTGGCTTCATCTGCCTCCTTGAGCAGGGAGGGACAAAAGGCTGCTCTGACCCCAGACTCCTTCTCCCCACTCCCATGTCTTGTCTGGTCCCTCCTTCTGTGGCTGGGGAGAGCAGCACATTGCTCTGGAGGGCTGGGCTTAGGGGCTGTGTGAGTGAACTGCCATCAACTCTTTACCCCCCTCCCCCATCCCTCCTCTCCACTCCCCTCACCTGTCGGTAAGTGGCCAGGTTGTTCTCAGCCTCCAGCCTCAGGTTGGTTTCATCCTGGAACCTGGGGTGGGGGGACACATTCCCGGGTGTCTGCCCCAATCTCCCTGGAGGTGGCTGCCAGAGAGACCCCCACCCCTACCCCTAGGCCCAGTGGAATGGCAGGAGGAGTGAAGGGCAGAGGGTCCCAGACAGAGCCTTGGCCAGAAGGGTGAGCAGATAAGGGCCTGTGCTTTAACTCATTACTAAAGTGCTTTATCAAGGTTGGTGCACCTGCTCCTGCTCACACAGGCGCTTTCACCAACATACACTCACTGCTGCATGCACACTCCTGTACTTGAGGGCACACACGCCTGCCCTGCCAGCTCAGCAAAACACCACGTCCCTGGGGTTTCCTCTGACCTTTGGAAATAGGTTTATTAGAATCTCTACTTCACAGCACTGCAAGCTAAAGTGGCTTGACCAGGATCATAAGCTGGTGACAGGCAGTATCATCTGTGTTCCCAAGCCAGGCTCACCTGCTCTTTCCCTCACCTCCTCCTTTGCCCCAGAGCCCCGTCCTCCTAGTGAACACCAATCTTCCCTTCCCATTCCTCCACTCCACGGACCTGGGCTCTGCAAGGGCACCAGGCCCAGCAGCAGCGAATGAAATACGAAGACCCTGCCTATGGGGGTCCCTGACTTTTCCCACATGGCTTTCCCCAAAGGGGAGGTGCTGAGAGCACCGTGGCTCCTCTGCAAGAGGTCTTTGGGAGTCAGATCCTTGGGACTCTGGGCCTCCTCCCAGTCCCTCCCATCATCTTGGGGAGCAAGGACAGCCCTCCCCTCCCAGAGATGGATAAACAGAGGAGCCAAGGATCACAGAGTCAGAGCCCGGCCTGAGGTCCTGGGCCTGGGGGCGGGCACCTTCCCTGCTCAGGAGGTCCCTCACCCCGGGCCCCCTCCTCACTTCTGCCTCAGGGTGCCCAGGTCCTGTGCCAGATTGTCTCTCTCGACCTCCAGCCGGGCGCTGTTGGCAGTGAGTTGGTCTAGCCGCAGCCTTAGCTCTCGCAGCTCGGCCTGGTAGACGTCGGCCAGCTTGGTGGGCTCCTTGGCCCGCAGTTGGTTCAGCTCAGCAGCCAGAGCCTTGTTCTGCTGTTCCAGGAAGCGCACCTTCTCGATGTAGCTGGCAAAGCGGTCGTTGAGCTCCATCATCTCGGCGCGCTCGCTGGCCCGCGTCTCCTTGAAGCCGGTGTTGAGAGCCGCGGCCAGGGAGAAGTCCACCCGGGGGAGCGCAAGCGGCGTCCGAGCCGCGGAGAGGGAGAGGCGCGGGCCCGGCCCCAGACGGCGGCCAGAGCCCAGGCCTCCCCCGGCCATGTCCGACGAGGAGACGTAGGAGCGGCGAGCGGCCGAGGCGACCCGTCTCCTCTCCATGCTGGCCCTGCCCGCTCCCGGGAAGTGAGGGCTTTATGGAGGCGAGGGCTGGCCTGGCACGGCCCCAGCTGCCCCTGGCAACGCCCCCTGGCATGGCCTGAGGGGGAGGGGCTGGGCCGCAGCTCGCGGGGTGGGGGGCTCCTCTCACCCCACGGAGGTCACTGTGCCAGGGGCTGGGCCTCGTGGGCACGCCAACCCCAGCCGGGTCGCAGACAGAGGTGCTGGTGGGCGATGCCTGGGGCCTGATGCTCCATCTGCGGCCCTGACCACTTAGGCAAGGAGGCCCTTTCTCTGGAAGTTGGGCCAAGAGAGGGCTGGATTAGATGACCTCTGACCCGCTTTCCACCGCTTTCCACCTCTTAGATCCCATGAAGCAGGCCTTCCCGGCTCAGCACTCCTCCTAGTGCCTGCTAAGTGCTGGAATTTGCTTACAGCAAATGTGTTCCATACTCTCAGGAAGCAGCCCGTGTTACAGTGCTGAGCCCCGATCCTAGTGGACTGTTGGACTTCTCTGCTCTGAACACAGGCGTCCTGCATTCCTGCTTTCTCCCCCTTCCCCGGAGGTCTGGGGCTGTGGGCTGGAACTGGTACCAGCCCTTTGTCTAGAGGGTCATTTGAGGCCTCTGTCCAGCAGTGGGGGAGGGGGTGAAGGAAGGGACATAGAAGTTTTGAAGGGGCAAGAAGGGCAGGTGTTGGACTCCCTGGCCTTCTCCCTGGACCACACTTAAGCCCCTGCCTCTGTCCCACCAAGTTCACTTCCCCCGTGCCTGGCCTCCCTGTACCCCTGCCTGGTACAGACAGCTGCACAAAGCAGTTATGGATGAGCTGGCTGTCCCAGCTCCCATCTTTGTTGCTCCATCCCCCAGTTTCCCCACCACCCCTCACCTCACTTTCACACTGGAGATTTATCTCCTTTGAGTTCCCACACATCAGGCTGAGAGGATGGGAAACGCCTCTGGGAATGGGTCATTTTGGGAACCCAGGAGCCACTGGGTCCATATTATAGGAGCCCAGGCTGGCGTCTTGTAGCCTGACACTTCAGATCCATCCACCCTTCTCTTCTGATCCCATGGGGCCAGAGCCTCACCCAGGCCCCTCACCCATCTGTGTCCTTGGATTTCTGGGAAGCCTTCCTCTCCCCGCCCCACTGAGGCCAATGCCTGGGCCTCTGATCCCTTCTCCTGGACACTTGCTGAATAGAGCCTTGTTTTCCACCACTGGTCAGGGCGCCACATGGAGAGGGCAGCCCCCGGGGGGCTGTGCTGTTTTTATCCCAAGATGCCAGGCTGTTAGGCAGAGTACAGCCCAAGCCCCCAGCTCAAAGAGCTTCTCGGAAGCATCTGAGGGGGCCCCGGTGGCAGTGGGGAGCAGGCTCTGTGCCCACCCCCGACCATTGTGTCTGTGCCAAGGTGAGTCATTCAGTGGGCACAAGGCAAAGGCCCTGGTAGGGGGGCGGGGGCCAGCCCAGCACTGCAGACAAGGCCTGGCTGCTTGCCCCCTCCCCAGCTCCCAGAGCCAGCTCACACCCCTTAGCTCCAGGCAGGGCAATGCTTCTTACCCCACGCTGGGGAGACACTCACCACTTGGGCATGTTATGGGCTGCCTGCCTATGTTTTTCCCTGTGAGTCCCAGCACAGAGAGGAAAGGTGAGGGTCCCTAAGTCTTCAGCCATACCTGACTCTGGAACCTGAACAGTAACAAGTGGAGGGGACTTCTGGGGGAGGGGATGCCCTGTGACTTTTGATCCTGTTGTGGCTCAAGGAGCTGGGAAATGTCAGAGGCATTAAAGGAAGAACAAGATGGGATAAACCCTCTTCGCAACTACTCTCTGTGACTAGGAGGGGGTGTCCTAGCTCTTGAGGCAAGTCACAGTATGCAGCCTTCTCTCTTTGTTCTGGTGAAATCTAGTTGAAATGAGTGTAAAGCAGTCTTGAGGGGAAAAGATGGAACAAGAGCAGGAAGGGCTTGCCAGTGACTCAGTGACTTGTTTGTGTGTGTGTGTGTGTGTGTGTGTGTGTGACCCAGGCTTATATCAGCAGCAGTAGCAGAGAGCCCCCTTGCCCCCGCCCTTTAGCCCCTTCAGCCACTTCCCTGGACCTGCTGCTCCGTCTTCAACCTCCATCTGACCCAGACCCATTCCCCACCCTCACTCCTTAACTGTCCAAAGATGTCCACACAAGAACCTGAGAGGTAGACAGACATGGTTGTGGTTGTCTGCCAAGCTTTCATTATTTTATTTTATTTTTTAAAAGATTTTATTTATTTATTCATGAGAATACACAGAGAGGAGAGAGAGAGGCAGATACACACGCAGAGGGAGAAGCAGGCTCCATACAGGGAGCCCAAAGTGGGACTCGATCCCGGGTCTCCAGGATCACGCCCTGGCCTGAAGACAGCGCTAAACCGCTGGGCCACCCAGGCTGCCCCAAACTTTCATTATTTTATATTACACTTTCATGGTAGGAAAATCAGAAAATATAGATAAGCAAAACGAAAAAATGTAATTAGCCATGATTTTGCCACCTGGAGATAAACACTACCAGATTTCCCCCCATATATATAAATTCTTTTTTTTTAACCAGTGGGCTCATGCTGTACAAATTATTTTGTAATTTGTTTTTTTTTTTACTCAGCAATATGTTGTGAACATCTTTCCATATCAATAAATATTTATCTACATCATCATTTTAACAGCTGCATGGTTTTCCACTGTATGCGTTAATTTACCCAAGCCCTATTGTTAGACACACAGTTGTCCCCCCCTCTCCCTCACCTCCCTCCCTCCCTTTCTCTCTCTCTCTCTCTCTGTTCTAGATTACACTATGCTGCATAGTTGCCCCAGGCAGATGCAGTTCCCAGCCTCCACGACTACTTCCATCCTCCTGGCCTGGCTCCGGCCCCATCTATATCCTTCTTCTCCTGCTTCCCTAATCTAAGGGCCTCAACCTCCAAAGTCTCAAGCCAATTCCTAGACTGACTTCTGCATAAATAGCAGAAAGCTCCTGGCCTTGGAGAGAGGATGCCTGGATGCCTCTACTCAGGGCCTTGAGTCAAGCCATGCCCTGCTTAAAGCCGAGGTGGGGACAGGATGGTCTCTCACCCCTATGCCCCTCCCCTGCATCAGAATTGGCCAGGATGCCCTCCTGCTTCCTGGAACAGATCAGTACTGCACGTGGCTTCAACCTACCTGCAAGGGTGGCCAGCATTTTCTAAATTTTCCAGCCTCTAATTCAAACCACTAGATTGCTGCCCACCGGCTCCCCTTATGCCCTGGTCTCATTCCCAGTGCCTGGCACATCATGGTGGTCCACAAGCATGGGTGGGCTGAAGAGAACTTGGGTCTCTGGTGGACTCCTTGGTTACTACTGAGCCCATTCATCCCACATGGGCCCCTTCCCTAAGGAAGGGAAGTAGGCCCTGGTGGCCACTAGATGGCAGTGCTCAGCTGCCCAGGTTAGAGCTGCCTCGTGTCCACAGGGAGAAAGCAGGTCTCACAGCTGCAGGGAGGCATTCTAAAACCCAAATTTCTCTCACCTAGAGGGATCTAGACTTATTCTCTAGAGTTGCTTCTAAATGCTATGACAGTGCCCTCTGGAGGCAAGCAGGGCCATGGCCATTCAATAGTTATATGATCTTGGGCGACTTCAGGAACTTTCTCTGAGTTTTCATTTCTACACCTGTAAAATGGGGACCTTGCTTACAAGGTAGCGCTGAGGATAAATTCAGTGAAAGCTGGACACAGGAGTTGCTCAACAAATCACAGCTTCAATTTAATAACACTTACCTGGTGCTTTACCTATTTCTGTGTTAGCGATAGGGTGGTCCTGGAGGGGTATGTGCTGGGCCTGCCAGGAGGCACTGCAGGGTCTTGTTGACTCCGCCAGGGGTGGGCAGGGAACAGTGTATAGGTACCGCCCCAGGATGGTTACCTGGAAGTGTGGTAGGGATGCAGGTTTGCAGCCGCCAGTGGAGAGAAGGTGGGAGGCAGCACCATTTGCCCCTAGACCACTAGTGGTTTGTGGCTTTGGATCTGCCAGGGAACACATGGGAGTCATCTCTACCTGCTCCAGGGGAGCCTCAGAGTAGAGGCTTGTTACCCAGCCTGCTTTCTCACCTCCTTGACTCCCCCCTGGGACTCTCAGTCCCTCCACCCTTGCCTTTCCCCAGCCAGAGACTGGAGGCCCACAATTCCATCAGTTTGAGAAGCTCTTGGTGTGTTAACACGTTCCATGGCAGTGAGTCTCCCCTGCAATCTCAGCCTGAGGCTTCCCAAGGAGAGGGGCCCCCGTGGATAGGGACTTCCTGATGTTAGGATCTATGTCTTCCCATCAGAATGGAGCCTCCCTAGGATAGGGTTCCTCAGGACACTCTCTTTTCTTCTGAGGGAGCCCCCATGATGCAAACACCCATGGTCTGCTCTCAGATGGGAGCTCCTCGAGGGCAGGGGCTTCCTCCCCCTTCCAAGTGGGAGGAGGGCTGCCTTGGGCCAGGGGTGGCTCCTTCTGCCACCTGTCAGCCTCTGCGGAACTGGCTCGGCTGGTGAGCAGTGCCCAGCTCCTGTGGTTATAGGAGGGTTCCTGGATGAACCCCCAGACTCCTTCCCCTTTCTTTTCCCTGGCCTCTTGTCAGCATGTTGTCGGAGGCATCAGCTCCCTTACCTCCACAGCCTCAGGGGCCAGGCTGCTGCATTGGGGTTAATAAGCTTGGGCCTGTTCTCTCCAGCCCCCTCCCCCAACCCTCCTGGGTGCTCCAGCCTACCCCCCACTTTCCAGCCTCTAACCCCAAGACCTGCTTTTTAATTGCTTTCCCTGATCTGTTCTGCTCCCTGCTCCCCTCCGTCCCCCTGCCTGACTGCGTCCCTCTGGGAGGGCGAGAGGTGGGGGCCAGATGTGTCCCTGGTGGGAGGAGAGGGCTGGCTGGCGGGCAGCCTGTTATTTCCAATCCAGTGGTCCTCCAAATGGACAGGATGAGCCAGGGAACAGGGGTGGAAGGGCTGCGGCTGATCTGGGGGGGGGGGGGGGGTTGGGGGACTGGCGCTTAGGGAGAGCTGGAAAACACAGCCATGGTCTCCAGGACCCCGGGGGTGACTCTGGTCCCTTCCTCCCCCCACAGCCTCAATCCCAAGCCCTCCGAGGTCCCTCATCACTAAAGAACCACGGAGGAGGGGAAGACAACCATAAACTAGACTCTGCCTGGGAACCAGGATCCCCCAAACTTACCTAAAAGCCAGAGGGATGTTCCTTGGAAAACCTGGAGACAGATGAGCAGGGGTGTGAGAAGGAGGACTCTCGATTTAGCAGCTGCCAAGGGGCTCCCTGTGTGGTGTCAGAGCCCCCCCACCCCAGTGGGAGCCAAGCAGATGGCTGGGGGTGGGAGGACCCAGAAGAGAGAGTCCAGTCCCCTCCCCTTGACAGGTCCCAACACCGAAGGAGGTTTGGGCTTCCACTCAGGTGACAGGGACAGGACATCCTGACTCCCTCCGTGAAGGGACAATATCTTGCTCTCTGTGTCTGCAGCTCCTGGCACTGAGCCTGCTCCTCTGGACTGGGCAGGACTTTGTACCCCAGGGTGGGGCCCAGACATGAGCTTCAGGCCTGAGGTGGGCACAGAGATTAATCCAAAGGACCCACAAAGGGAGCATTTCTGAACTCCCAGAAGTGGAGTGAGGGACTCTGTGCAGACCCCCAACGTGGGCGAGGCCTGGTGAAGCAGGAAGAGGGGCCTTAGCCCAGGCTGGGCCTGCCATGGATGAGGGAGCCATCGATTGCTGCATCTCAAGGATGACTCTTTATGTAAGAACAATCCAATCTCAGAGCCTCATCGCCGCCCACGGAGGTCAGCTGGGAACTGGCTGTCAGCTCGCTGCCCCCTCAGCCCCTGCCAGCTCCCTGTGAAGCTGGGACCAGCCAGGCTGCCTCCCGGCCAGCAGGACACCATGCAGCGAGCACTCTCAGCCCGACCTCCTGTGATTGAGGGCAGGAGCCACACGTGCTTAACTCCATTGGCAGAGTCTTTGTACATTTAATGGGTCACCCGAGAGCACATTTTGCACCGTGGAGCCACAAATGTTTGCTGAGCCAATGGCCGGTTGCAGAGCAACCTTGTCAAGAGTGACCCTTTCCAGTTGCCAGCTGCCCCCAGCCTAGGCAAATTCTGCCTCATGCAATGGACCCCGTTGTGGGAGGATTGCCCTTCTGGCCCTCGTTACCAGCAGCCTTGTCCTGTGCCTGCTGCCTCGGTGCTTGCAGGGGGTGATGGCGACCATCAAATGAGATAATATATGTGAGGGCCCCAGGAAACGGGCAAGTTATTCAATTTGAATCTGACCAGCGCTCAGCGAGGCCTCCTAAGGTCAAGGCACCACGCCAGGCCGCTGGGGGCTACAGATGTGAAGCTGTGACTGCTTCTGTGGGAATCATGGCGCACCAGGGGAAAAAACTCATTAAGACTAATTGGAGAGGCGGGAACCCCAGGCTTGCGGAAGGAAATGATGCCTGTTCCCTTCTAGAAGGAAGCAGCTCAGTGTCATGTACAGAACCAGACCCTGGTCTTGAATCCTGGCGTCGCTGCTTCTGTCTAACCCTGGACACGTTCTGTTAACCTTCTTGGGTCTCTCTCCTCATTATCCCTCATAAGGTCGCCAAGTTTTGTGCGTTGCCTGCAGCCAGGAGGGACCCCAGTGCTCCTCTTATGTGTTCTCTTCTCCAAAAAGGAGGCAAAACTGAATGGGGCAGGGCTCACCAGGTAGAGGGGGAGGCTGCTCCCCCAGAACAGCAACGACTCACTTGAAATTAGCAGCATTATTTACACACTGCTCACAATGTGCTAAATACCTTTAACATGTTTGTTTTCAAAAGCAAGTTAAACACAGACTCCTATCATCCTGTTTACACGATTAATTCATTCAGCCAGCCGCATCTTCCTAGAGAGACAGAGGTAAACTTGGGTTGAACCATCACAATCCAAACGAGTGCAGAGGAAACCCTCGAACTGGGGTGGGAATGGGGCTTCTGGAGTGCAGGGAGGAAGACTGCCTGGAGGTTCAAGCAGTCAGGTCTTAGCCTAGGGCCTCAACCGAGCCCTGGAGCCCCTAAACACGGTCTCAACAGCAGGACTGTTAGCAACCTACACCCAAAGCTACAGAAGGATGGAACAGGCATGTAGGTATGATGGCTTCTTTACCTGCTCAGGAGCAGAGGCGGGGTGAGGCCTCGGAGTAAAGAGCAAGGTTCACCCTGAGACCCCCACCTAAGGTGGCAGGAAGAGGCAGTGGGGGGCATATTCTATTCTCCAAAGTTTTCGAGGTCTGCAAGAGTGGGGAAGTGTTGTTATGCTGTGTAGGTGTCCAGAAAGACACACATACCAAGAATGGAGATGCTTTATTAATCATTATAATAAAAAAATAGATCTATATCTACATGTACATATATATGTATGTATGCAGACATAAAGGATCAGAGGATATAAACCCGAGTATTAACAGCTCTTCTATCCAGGTGGTAGCATTAAAGCTGAATTACCCGTTCTTCTTTACACTTCTTTTTACACTGAGTGTGCATCCTGTTTACAATAAGGCAAAAGCCATAGAACTGTCTTCATTTGGAAATCAAGATACTACTATCATCTGCATCATCACCAGGATGGTGGCCTGGGGCTGGGCTTCATGCTCCAGGCTGCAGGGAGGAGACTGAAGGCCCCCCATCCTGCCTCACAAACCAGGGAAAGTTGAGCTGGGAGCCCCCAGCAGGTCCCCATCCCCATCCCATGCCATTCTCATCCCTTCTCCATTGCACAGCAGCCACGACTGCATAGAGCCCTGAGATGGGAGGTGGGGAGCAAAGTCCCCCCCCAGAGCCACCTGCTTGCATGGAGTGTTATGAACTAGGGGGGTATGATGGCTGCACCTTTAAAATAGCAACATGCTAACACTCAAGATGAATATATACATGCTAAGAAGCTAAGTATAACGAGAAATTGATAAAGAGGGCAGGTAGCAGAATGAGTGGCTGGCGACAAGTGTTAAGAAAGGAAGAGGGTGTTGGCATTAATTGCTCCGAGCCAAGGAAGGCAGGTCAGGGCTCCTGGCACAGGCAGTTCCAGGGACCACAAGGGACTGGTGGGTCAAGATGCCTTGCCGATACAGCTCCCAGATGACAAGGCTCCCCCAATCCCCATCGGTTCCTGCTGGCTCCTCTGGTTGCCAGGGCAGCGGGGACTGGAGGGGGGCTCTGCAGGCCAGTTGGCTGGGGCGGGCAGGGAGGAAGACAGTGAGGCTCTGTCCCACTGCTCTGCTTCCCCACCCCTTCCCAGCCCTCTCCCACCTCTCTCAACAGGGTCCCTGCAATACTGGGAAATACCCTAGGCCCTCCTTTCCCCTGAGGCTTGGCCCGCCCTGTCCCCTCCTACTTCGTCTTCATCTGCCACCAAGGTCCAGACTGTCTAGTCCCCAGGACCAATTACCTGGGATTGCAAGGGGCCAGGCTGGCCTCTTCAAGTTGCTGCTGCTGGGGAGGCGGGCGATGCGGCTGCTGCGGCCCCGGGCCACTCTCAGTGATTGGGAGGCTGAGGAGCTGAGGGGAGGGTGGGAAGGAAGGCTGGAAGGTCACGGCCATGCCTTTGGGATACAGCATAGAGGTGGGGGGCACAGCTGGACACTAAGCCTTGAGAGCAGGGGGAGGCCCAGCCCCAAGAGCTTCTGAGGCCAGATCTGAGGGCAGGAGAGGCAGTGGGAGGGAAGTAGAGGTGAGGGGTATCTGTTCCCTAGTTTAGCCAGTCAGCACTGAATGTCTCCATCACAGAGAGGGAGCCTGTAGCCTTTCACTAAAGGAGATACGTTCCCCTCTGATAGAATCCTGTACTGGCAAGGGCCGAGGAAACCTCATTCAGTCGGAGAACCCGATGTTGGCCCTGTTCACAAGACCCCTGCTTCTGGCTCTGAGGGCTTCAGAGACACAGCCAGGGCCCGCAGGTGGCTCGGTGTCCACTGTCCTGGTGGAAGTTCTGTCTCTCCCCCTATACACTCCCCCTCCTCACCTCGTAACTCTCCTCTTCTTGCAGGCTGAGGTTCCAGGGAAGGAAGAGGTTGCTTTGGGGCCTTTCATGGTGAACGGGGGCACAGGTCCACTGTAGGAGGGAGGAAGGTGAAGGGAGGCAGATCAGGAGGGAACCAGAGAAGGGGGCATCCTCTCTCCAGCCCCCAGCTTGGCGGGTGGGGAGGTTGGACGAGATGACCTCTGAGGTTTCTTCCTACTTAGAGTCAGATTCCTCTCCCTGCCTCACTCGGCTGAGGCTGACAGCTGAGTGACAGGCCTGTTCTGGGAGAATATCCAGATGTCAGGTTCTGGCACGTTCAGGGAACTGGAGTTCAAACAATTTGACCCTTCCACCTGCCTGGCTGTGAGCTTGTTACTGAGAGGTGGTTCAGGCTGTAGGAGGGGCAGGGGGTGCGGTGGGCAGCCTGCTGCCCCCAGCCTCACAAGCACAAGGTCAATCTGCTGTTTATTCTTGGCCTTGGACTGTTCTGAGCTGGTCACTGTTCCCCTACCCTGGCATGTGGGTAGAAGGAGAGGTGAAAGCTTCATCTTCCCACTGAAAAATGCTGAATCATGTTTTCTGAGGATTCCCCCTCCCAGTTCCAGATGCCGGGCTGGAGGGTAAAATCCAGGGTGGAAATGACAGAAATATGGATTTCTCGGCAGGACATGGAACTAAGACTGGGCCAGAGGGTCAAGTGATGATAGGAATAGAAAGACTAGGCCCCTCCTTATTCCTGTTCCCTGCTGACCCTCCCAGAGCAGAGGGGGTCCTGTTAGCCACTTGTCAGCATGCCAGAGATCAGCACAGAGCTGGCGGCTTTGAAGTATGGACACACAAGCCAGGGCCCCTGAGAGGAACAGCCCTCCTGGGCCTGGGGAGCAACACTGGTCAGGCCAAAGGGAGAGACAGAGCAAACGTTCTGGCTCCCAAAGTCGAGCCGGCTTCCACTCTTCTTGGCAGCACCTCTGTCCCTCATTGACCCCTGAGCCCTGCCTGGAGGGATACTCACCTGGGGATGAGGGGCGGATCCAGCACATTCAGCTCCTGGGGGGCATTCTCCCAGCCAGCACATTCACAGAAACCCAGCTTTGAGGGGGCCTCCTCCGAGAGATCAAATGTGGTGTTGAGGTCCCGAGCAGGCAGGGCCAAGGGGGTGGAACAGTTCTGCACAGCAGAGGGGCCCAGAGGCACACGGCTTTTGATGACTGTGGCTGGGCAGATGCGAGGGGAGTGGCAGGAGGAGGAGGCCTTACCCCCCTTGGGGGTGCTGGGCCCAAGTGAAGGCTGAGCCTCAGGCAGGGAGCCCTTCCTCAGGCAGGGCAGGAAGGACTGGCGCTGGCGCTTGGTCCCCAGCTTCGGGGCTGGGGGGCCATCTGGTTCTGAGGGGCTTGGTTTCCTCCTCCTCCTCCTCTCTGTGGGCCGCCGGGATACCTGGGCTGGGGTGCAGTCAGACCTTGGGAGAACCCCCAGAGTGTGCATGAGGCCACCTAGTTGCCTTGCCATGGTCCGGGTCACAGGGCCAGAATAGCCTGGAGAATCTGGGCACAGAGAAGGTGGGTGCTGAGGGGAAATCAGGGACTGTCCATAAGGCAGGCAAATTTGTAGACTTTGGGGAGAGAGACAACAGAGACATGCAGGAACCCCTAACTCCACAGGTCTGCTGCAACTCCTGTGTACCACAGCATGACCCGGCATCCGAGGCCCCAGCCACCCCTCAGCACCAGCTGGGCCACTGAGAGGGCACTGAGAGGGACAGAGCAGGGGTGAGACTCACCTGACTCTGAGCAGGGCTCCAGAGGTACCCCTTTGACTGGGCCAGGTGTACCTGAGGCCTTTGCTCCAGGCTCAGCTTTTTCCTCTTGTACCAGCTGCTGCAGGGTCTCGAACTCTGTGATCATGTCGGGGGTGAGCAGGTTGGCCGCCTGGAGCAGGGAGTACTGCCGCTGTGCCAGGCACAGCATCTTCAGGGCCAACCTGGAAGAGAACGAAGGGGATCCCAGCCCTACTCACATCTGGCCCTACTGCTCAGGTGCGGTGAGGAGCACATGGGGGAAGGTCCCAGGCCTCCCTCCTGCTTTGCCCCGCACTGGCTGGCCGGCCTCACACCAACCCCCTAGCTGTGACTCCTGCTCAGCCACACTCTTGCTGGAGACCGAGGCTGGCAGAGACAGCTGCAAGGAAGGCGGTGGTGGGTGTTTATCCCTAAATATGTCCCCCAACAAAGACGGTGACCTGGAAAGTAGGATAAGGATGCTAAATGGCCTGGGACCAGAAGGCCTGAGTTTCCTCTCAGCTCTGCCACTCACTGGCACTGCGATCTTGAGTAAGTTCATTGACCCAAGGAACAACATAAAGTAGCAGCAGTTAAGAGCTAGGCTCAGGCCAGCCTGCCGGCTCAAATCCACGCTCTGACACTTCCCACTGTGTGATCTTGGAAGCACTACTTAACCTCAGTCTCCACATCCTTACAATGGGGATGACAAATGCACCCACATCTCAGGGTTATGGGAAAAGGAAATGAATTATTTTACATATAAAGTATATAAAGAGTATCTGCCACATACGAAGCACTGTCAGGTCAACTACTTTCCGTAAAATGAAAACATCTACCTTGTTAGGACAAGAGGAGATGGGATGAGATCGGCCAAGTTGGTCTTAGTTCTGAGAAGCCCCCTCAAAAACGCATGCAGTTTGCACTCGCTACTTAGTGGGTGGAATCCCGAAAGCGCACGTGTGAATCAATGCACACTTTACATGCACAGAGAGGCTATTTAAAGGGAATTATGAGGGTAATGCGATTATTGATGTTGTAAATTTAGATTCTAATAAAGCAAATTTCCTTCCTGTGAGGCACACCTATGATAAAAGAATGAACACAATTATCTCGGTGGGGATTATTCATGGCCAATAATTTATCCTCAGGTAGCACTACCTGCCTGGACATCTCTGAGCCCCCTCTTCTGCCTTCAGTGTGTGCTCAGGGAATCCAAACTCATTTTATAAAGCAGCCTCCAGGCCTTTCTGAAAGAAGGCAGGATATAAATTAAAAAGGACATAGCAGAAACTCATTCTACATCTGCCTGAGCCACACATTATAAGAAGATTAGACCACTGAGAAAAGTGGGTGTCTAGGGAGAAATGCACTGGCCTAGATGTCAGGTGACCCAGGTTTCTCCCTGTCCCCCTGGCCATGTGGCTCTGGGCAAATGCCTTGGTACCCAATCTGGTGAAGGGGGAGCTGGTCTATACCCGGTGTTTCCAAACTAGGTTTCAAGAAACCCATCAGAGGACATTTAAAATGGAGTTGCTTGGCTTTATCTATTCTACATATTAAACTTCAGCATAAGATTCCATTTGAAGAAAGGACGTTGTAGCTAAAAAAAAATTCTGAAAAACCATTGAACTGGAAAATCTAAGATCCACTCAGTGCCCCAGTGGTCTAGGATTCTAAAGGCTACAGCCAAAGAGAAATGATTTTCCATTATCTGGTTGTTAGGGTGTTTCCGAGTATGGAGATGATCTAGCATGTTCTGCAGCCCCTGATACGTAGGGTCTTCTGTCACATTTTATTAGTACCTATTATTAGCTCTAAGAAGTAGGGAAAATGAAAACTATGATCCCCAAATCATAGCCAAGACTGAAGCATCTTGTCAGGGACCTCAAAACCAGAGGCAAAGGAGAAATTAGAACCCTGGTGCCCTTTCTCCTCACAGTGAGGGGGAACCAGGGTGCAGAGACCCTGACTCATCAGTGGGAGCCCTGTGGCCGAGGGGACACCCCGCCAGTGCATCCCTGCCACTCCAGGGCCCCGGGGAGTCAGCAGCAGGAGACAGATAATGAGCCGCTGATTATTCAGGCTGCAGCATTTTTGCTGAGTCGGGAACAGACACTCCCCAACAAGAAATAAAATTAAACAGGCCCTTCTGTCCGGAAGCTTTAAATATACTGCCTAGCGTGAAGCGTGCTGGGGAGGCAGGAGTGGGGTTGGCAGCAGCAAAGCTAAGTGGCAGGGGATTTATGTTCTAGGGGCCAAAGGAAAAACGTACTAGCAGCACCTCTCTATTAAGCACAGAAAGAAGGATCCAGAATCCATTTCTCTTTGGCTTTGGGTGGTGGTCTGTATTTACTTCTGAGAAGAAATGGCCATAATCTGTTGATGAAGACACAGGATAAACACCTGGCTCGGGAAGGTTGTCCCTTCCTCAGCCTGCCACCCAACTTCTTCTGGCTGCTTGGTTCCTCCCTGCAGATGACGGGCAGCTCAGCCCCCAGACTGGAGCCAAATTCTGGATGGAATTTGGTGTTTTGCTTGCCAGTTATGTGGAAGAATAGAGGTGATGGTAAGTAGATGGAGTAGGTGATAATCTCCGTTTTCATTGAAAGCAGGTAAGGGACAATGTTGAGGAAAAAAGACTCGACTCTTAACTGGAGCAGAACCAGAGCTTTTGCGGTGTACTTAACACCGGCTGCCACCCCAGGAGGCTGAAACCCATCACCTCCCACCTTGAACCCCAGAGAAGAACAAGAAAGATACCTACTGCTTAGAACTGTCCCTGTCCAAGTTCTGTGGTGAGAGGCAGCCCACGTCTGGCTTGGGCTGCAGGGTCAGGCCGGGGGACGTTGACAGTGGGTGCCTGAGGGTCAGCTCTGGTCCCTGGATTAGAATCTAAGGAGGAATGGAGTCACAGGTAGAGGGCCCTGGATGGCCACCCTCCCCTGCATATGCAGATCTTAAAATCCTTCCCTCCTCCAAGAGTGGGAATGATGGCTCTTGGACCAATGGGGTCCTAGTTGGGACTTTCTCCTTCCCAGGCCCCTCCTCCTCCTCCCTGCTCCCCTTCTGGTAACAAGGCTTGCTCCCCACTCCAGACACAGAGGACTTCCTGTCTTGCACAGGATCTGAAAGCCCCCTAAGGACTAAGATGCAAGCCATCCAGGTAGGGAACATGGAACTGAAGAGACTCTATGGGCTGGGCGGGGGAACACTTCTTCCACCACTCCACCACCTCCAAGTCCTACCTCCTCCACCGAGCCTTTGTCCTTCTTGTTTTGGAGTGGCTCCTGGTCTGGAGGGATCTCTTCCATAACCCTCCCCACCTGGGTCTCTAGCCCCAGGCTCTCCTCTTGAAGGACTGCAGACCCTGGGTGGAGCTCTGGGGTACAGGGTGGGCTGGGAAGGCTAGGGGGCAGGGGGAAAAGAGGGAGTGTGAGAGGTGGAAAAGCAGGGAGGGCCGGGGTCTCTGTGCATCAGGTGGTATAGGGCCCAGCTCGGGTAACAAGTAGGTAATAGCAGAGGGTGGGAGGAGCCAGTGATTTTCTGGTTTAAGAAACAATTAGGCCTCCCTCCTTAACTTCACCTTCTTTTAAATAGGATATGCTGCTTATATGGACTGGGCGTGTCATTTACTCATCCAACATGGAGAATTTTTTTTTAATTTTTATGTTACTTAGAGTTGCTCTTAGGACTGTCTAGAATACATTGTCAAATGAGAGAGAGCACTAGAAGTGACAATTGGTGTCTTGTCACCTAGAGTGTCACTGAGAGTGACAACCAGTGTGCTGGGCACTGGCTGGGAACTCCCATCCTAGGTGGCAGCACAGAGGGTGGAGAAGGGAGACTTTCCCTGCTGAGCTGAAGAGGGCAAGCATGGCAGCAGGACTCACAGTTGCTGGGAAGAGACCGATTTGGGGGATTTCGGGAGGTCCTGTGGTGGGGCCTGGGCTCTCGCCTCGTATACTTGGAGCTTCTCCCTCAGGGTGGCCACCTGTAATCAAAGCAATGCAGCCCCTCAGAGCCCCCCAACAAGCACAGGAGGTGAAGTGTGGGCACAGAGCCCTGGCTGCACCCCACTGCTCCTCTCTGACTCTCCAGCCTTCATGCCGGCACCTTGCCTCCCGGTCAAGCTCCCTAGGCGGGCTCCTCACCTCAGCCTGCAGTTGCTGGCAGATGGTGGCATACTGGCTGATGTGACAGTCCAGGCTGATCACGTTGCTCTTAAGCTGAGATGGGGGCACAGGAGAGAGAGATGTGTGTTCATTCAAGGCAGCTTTTGGCAACCACTTCCAACTGGCAGGCACTGTGTGAGATGCTTCACTCCTGTGCTCCAGACTCCCTGTCCAATACACTCTCACCAGGCCAGGGTCTTCTGAGCAGCATCTCCAGGAGCACCAGGGCTCCCCAGAGGAGGCAGGCACAGTGCTCACCAGCCAGCACTGGGCCACCCCCTCCTGTTTCCCTCTTTTTTTTTTTTTTTTTTTAAGATTTTATTTCTTTATTAGAGACAGACAGACAGACAGACAGACACACACACACACACACACACACTCACATGCACACATAGGCAGAGGGAGAAGCAGGCTCCATGCAGGGAGCCTGAACCCAGGTCTCCAGGATCATGCCCCTGGCCGAAGGTGATGCCAAACCACTAAGCCACCGGGGCTGCCCTCCTGTTTCCCTCTTGAGACGACTCTGCCTCAGTCATCCCAGTGCTGTGATACATAACTCTCTTTTTTAAGTTTGGAAACTATACTGCCTCTCCCCCACCTGGAGTCTTCCCAAGGATGGAGACTATGCCGCTTCTATCACAAAGAATTTCCCTGAAGATGGAGGCGAGGGAACTTCTTCCCTGCCTTAGGGAAATACTTGCTCCAGGTACTGGAGGAAGCTGTGTGGGTCCTGGCCTTCCTCCTCCGCCCCCGCCCCCCCCCCCCCCCACCAGGTTGGCCATTTCTGGCTAGCACATACCGCTAGCTTGATCTCCTTGGCGCGGTCGGCATACTTGAGGGTGTTGTAAGTGTCCTCGTAGGCCAGACTGGAGGGGCTGACAGTAGCGATCATCACCGTGTGGCAGTTGCCCCCAATGGAGTCCTTGAGCAGACGGGTCAGCTTGCTGTCCCGGTAGGGCACATGAGACTTGCGGCCCTGGGGAGACAACAACAGGGCATGGGGCGAGCTGGCTGGGCTGGGACCTGGCAGCCTTTGCCTCAGGGCTGGAGGGAAGGACCCTGGGCTTCAGGCCCTCAGTCGCTGTCCAGAGGAGGACCCTGGGTCTGTGAGGTTTTACCTTCGCGTCGGCCAAGGCATTGAGGACATTGATGAGGGCCAGCAGGGAACGGTTGATGTTGGCACCCTCCCGAAGCCGCTCCCCCTTTGCATGGGTGCTGGATGCCCGCTCCGAACCAGCCAGGTCAATCAGACTCATCTTGGCCACTCGAAGGGCCTGAGTCAGACCTGGAACCCGGTCCTGCTGCTTCACGAAGATCTAGGGGCAGATGGCAGGGGTGAGGTGGTGCTGCTGGGCATCAGAAGCCCTAGCTTCAGGCTCCGATCTGCCACCCCTCTCACCTGGAAGATGGCATGGGAGCGGGAGGAAGTAGCGTTGGCATCCGTCGGGTGCTGCGTGCGATTGCAGTTCCCTCGGGTCAGCATCTCCAGCAGCTGCTCAGCTGAGGTTGGCTACAGAGGAGATGCCCAGGAAGGGTGTTGTGGTCTTCCCCAACCAGGGCTTTTCCCCCAACAGGAAGAGCTGCTCTTCAGAACCGACATCACCCCCTTGCTACCGCCACCACCCCAGGATCCAGGGCATCCCCAAACTGCCTAGTAAGAGAACCCGGGAGAACCAATGGGGCTGCTCCTACCACCTAAGCCCAATTCCACACCTGGTGGAAGGAAAGTCCTTGCACCACCACACCCTTGTCAGGGTCCTCACGGATAGCAAGGGGCCCCTTGGGCTCCAGGAGGTCGTGGATCTGCTCATTGTACACCTGAGGAGAAAGGAGGCAAGGGAAAGGCCTGAGAGGGAGGGCCCTTCAGGAAATCTCTCCCCAGAGGCCAGGGGAGGGCTGAGGTGCAGGGCAGGGGAAGCATGACAGGACACCATGCCAGGAATAGCACCCTGCAGGACAATGGTAAGTGGCAAGGGCAGGACAAGCGGGTTTAGTTCCAATGCAGTCTCTCTCAGAGCCTCATCCTTGCCGTCCGGACTTCCAGTAGGCCCCAGTTGGCCTGATTCCTACCACCCTCTCCCCACTCTCACTCCCCCTCCCCCAGCTTCGGGGCTTCCAAGAATGAGGGGTGAAGCCACCCAGGCCTGGGAGGGAACAGCCCTACCTCCTGGTAGCTGATGAGCACCTCGAATCGCTTCTCCTCTTGGTGGGCCTCAAGCCGCTTGTACAGTTCCATGGTCGTCAGGTACATGATGCCGGGGTCCCCCTCCCTCCCCAGCATGGTGTGTGTCTTCCCAGCCCCGGTGGCCCCATAGGCAAACACTGTAGAGGACAGAGTGGGGAGAGGGTGGTGGCAGGGCCAGATCCTCCTTCCCTACGGGTCCCCCTGTGCATTTCCCCCCAGCCCGGCCCTCCCCTTGTCCCCAGGCCTGTCCCTTTGCCTTCCTGTGCACAGTTCCACCACTCCTCCCTACTCATACCCTGCCGTGTTCACGCTGCAGCTTTGGAGTTCCTGGGGCCTATGGCCTGGCTCCCCTGTGGGCCTGTGGATTCCAGGGCAAAGGGATCCCTGCTATGAGTGGGAGCTTCTGCCTTCCTCAGGGGAGCGTTTCAAGCCAGGCAGCTTCCTCTGCTGAAGGCCTGCGGTTCTTTCCCTCATGTCACTTACCTCAGCTTATAATCACATATTGAGGGGGTGATTTGCGATTAGCGTCTTCTCCCCCCTCTAGAATGCAAGCATCAAGAGGGCAGGAACATGCGTCTGATCTGCTGCTAGAGCCCAGGAGAGTGCTTCACACACAGGAGAATGAAAGGGGAACTCACAGGAAATCAAAGGGCCAGAACCCTCCTCAGCAAGTACCCAGCTGAGGGGAAGGAGGGCATGTGTCACATGATGCATGAAGCCATCAGAAGGAGGCAGGGAGGCAAGGCTGCTACCAACCAAGGCTTTTCCTCCTCGGTGCTCCAGCTCTCACCTGAGCAGTTGTAGCCCTGAAGGAAGCGGTCCAGAATGCTGTGGGTGGTGTGCTGGAACACGTCCTGTTGGGTGGCTGCCTCGCCAAAGACCCGGTCAAAGACAAATGTCAGGTCTTTGGCCTTCTTCTTGGGGCCATCATGGGTGCCGCTCCACTTCAGGCCAAGGAAGCCCCCATCGGGCTCCTCAGGGTCAAACACCAGCACTCGCTCATCTACCACCTGAACCACAGGCCGCCGCTGACTCTCCAGCTCCCGTGGGGTGGGGGGTCGGACCCGCACCACAACCCGCACCTTGCTGTCCTCCACCGCCATCACCATGGCGACACCTGGACAGATACAATGGAAAGGACCAATCTGACCTCAGGCCTGACAAGGTACCCCTTCAGCCTCACTAGCATTTGAGGGCCTTCTCCCACTCCCTCTCCAACAGCTGATCTCCCTTGACACCTCAAGAGAATGAGAATATTGGTGATAGTACCAATTACTAATAAATATCTTTTTCATTCAAAATGCCCCCCTTGGGCAGCCCGGGTGGCTCAGTGGTTTAGGGCCGCCTTCAGCCCGGGGTGTGATCCTGGAGTCCCGGGATCGAGTCCCACGTCGGGCTCCCTGCATGGAGCCTGCTTCTCTGTCTGCCTGTGTCTCTGCCTCTCGGTGTGTCTTTCATGAATAAATAAATAAAATCTTAAAAAAAAAAAAACCCAAAAAACAAAAAAAACAAGATGACCCCCTTGTCATATCCAAATGATTTGAGTTTTTCTGGAGGCCCATGACTGGGCTATTATGTTCCACTAATCTTTTTTTTTTTATTTATTTAAGATTTTATCCATTTCTGTGATGGGGGGGGGGATGGGGGAGGGAGAGAGAGAGAGAGCGAGTGAGCACACTAGCAGGGGCAGATGGAGAGGGAGGGAAAAGCAGACTCCTCGTTGAGCAGGGAGCCCAGCCCGACTTGGGGCTCGATCCCAAGACCCTGGGATCAAGACCTGAGCTAAAGGTAACTGCTCAACCCACTGAGCCACCCAGGAGACCTCCACTAATCTGTCCATTCCCTGTGCCAATGCCACACTGTTCTGGTTCCAGTCCTTTACATTATGCTTATTTAGCAAGGTAAAAACCGCCTCTCCCCCCAGCTACCACAGTTAGTCTTTTCTGCTCATAATTTTCCCAATTTTCAGGCATTTGTTGTTCTACTTGACTTTGCGAAAATGTTATCAATTCCATTCGCAACCCAGAACTCCACACCCTCCTACTCTATTACAAGCAGAATAGGATTGTTTACGTATTTATTTTATATTAAAATTTTCCATGCAGGGCACCTGGGTGCCTCAGTGGGTTAGGTAGCTGACTCTTGATTTCAGCTCAGGTCATGATTTCAGGAACGTGGGATCAAGCCCCACATCGGACTCTGCACTTGGAGGGGAGCCTGCTTGGGATTCTCTCTCCCTCTCCTTATGCCCCTCCTCCCCTAAAATAAATAAATCTTAAAAAAAAAAATACTTTTCATGCTAGAATATGGCTATTGCCTTTTGTTTATTCAGATATTTCTTATGTTCCTAAGCTTTTATAGTTTTTCACCTCTTCAAATAGGTTCTGTAATTGTCTTAATATAATTCTCAAGTACTTTAATTGCTCTTATGGGTGGAGCATCTTCCCCCATGTCTACACTGATTGTTAGTATGGAGAAATACAACTGATAATTACACATTTGTCTTCTACCCACCACCCTTAAACTCTGATTAATTCCAATTGTTTTTTATTAAAGCTTGTTGGTTCTTCTGAGTACACAAATATATACCAGAAAACATAAATATAAATATTTACCTTTTCATTTCCACGGTTATACCAACTATTCTATTTCTTATGTATTGCATTCCCTAGAACTTCCAAAACAGTGTTCAACAATAATGATGATAACAAGCATCCTTGTCTTGCTCTTGATCTTAAAGGAACTGGCATTAGCGCTTCACTATTTAGAAATTAGTTTTGGACAAATAGTTAATTATAATAGGAATTCCTTCCATTTTTATTAACTTAGGCTTGTTATTGGGAATGTCTAGAATCATATTTAATGATCTTTCAGCATCTCCTGATATACTTCTTAAAGATCATTCATTCATTCATTCATTCATCCGAATCAGAGACATAGGCAGAGGGAAAAGCAGACTCCCTACAAGTAGTCAGATGCAGGACTCGATCCCAGGACCCCTGGATCATGACCTGAGCTAAAAGCAGATACTCAACCACTGAGTAACCCAGGTGCCCTTGCTGATATGTTTATGTAGATTTTCTTTCTCCTTTATTTTGTTGATGTGGTAAATTCTTTGATATTATTCTTGGTATTGAGCCAACCATGCATTCTTGGGAAAAAATCCTACCCTGGCCATACTGAAGTTTTCCATTTTTAAATGGCTAAATGTGTCAACCTTCTCCTTTATGGCTTTTATGTCATATTTAAGAAGACATTCCTTCCCCAGGGTAATTCTCTTATATTTGTCTGATACTTTTTCTTCCTTCCATTTAGGTCTTTAACCAGATGGAATTCTTTTTCTTTTCTTTTTTTTTTTTTTATGAATGAGGTTTCTAAATACCTTTTTTTTTTTTTTAATACCTTTTCTTTCCAGATGATTAGTGATTATATCATTTATTAAAGTGCACTCTTTCTCTACCAGTTTGAAATGGCACATTTAACAGAACTAAATTCTCATATGAACATGAATTTATGTCTGGGCTCTCCATTTTTTTCTACTAATATGTTCTTTTTGCAGTAACTTGCTGTGGTTCTCTTACACATCACCTTGTTCTTTTTCTTGACTGTTCTTGGGCGTCTTGTCTTGCATGTGATTTTGGAATCAGCTTGCAGAATCCTTTGAAAAAAAACCTTCTTAAGATTTTAATTGGGATTATTTCAAATTTATAAATTAATATGAAGACAACTGACATCTTTACAATATCACGTCTTCCTATCTAGGAACATCATATCTCTTTTCATTATTCACTTTATAATCCTCAGTAAAATTTCATGAGCTTTTTTCTTTCTTTTTTTTTTTAAAAGATTTTATTTATTTATTCATGATAGTCACAGAGAGAGAGAGAGAGAGAGAGAGAGAGAGAGAGAGGCAGAGACGCAGGCAGAGGAAGAAGCAGGCTCCATGCAGGGAGCCCGACGTGGGATTCGATCCCGGGTCCCCAGGATCGCACCCTGGGCCAAAGGCAGGCGCCAAACCGCTGCGCCACCCAGGGATCCCTCATGAGCTTTTCTCACATAAGTTTTGTCCATTTCTTGGTAAGTTTATTACTGGTTATTGTATAGTCCTTATTATATTGTGAATAGGCACTTTTTATTTATTTGTTTGTTTATTTATTTATTTTTTAAAGATTTATTTATTTATTTATGATAGAGAGAGAGAGAGAGAGGCAGAGACACAGGAGGAGGGAGAAGCAGGCTCCATGCCGGGAACCTGACGTGGGACTCGATCCCAGGACTCCAGGATCGCACCCTGGGCCAAAGGCAGGCGCTAAACCACTGAGCCACCCAGGGATTCCCAAATAGGCACTTTTTAAAATTACATTTTCAGGGGCGTCTGGCTGGCTCAGTTGGTAGAACAACTCTTGATCTTAGGGTTGTAGGTTTGAGCCCTGTGCTGGGTGTACAGATTACTTGAAAGTAAAATCTTTAATGGGGCGCCTGGGTGGCTCAGTTGGTTGAGTGTCTGACTCTTGATTTCGGCTCAGGTCATGATCTCAAGGTTATGAGATTGAGCCTTGCATCAGGCTCATCACTCAGCAGGGAGACTGCTTGAGATTCTCCGATCCCTCTCCTTCTGCCCCGCCCCTTCTCCTGCAATCTTTCTCTTTCTAAATCTTTAAAAAATAAAATATTTAAAATATAAATGAAATTTTATTTATTTATTTATTTATTTATTTATTTATTTATTTATTGCCAGGATATAGGAAAGCAACTGCTTTTTGGATGCAGATCTTGTATCTGGCCACATTACTGATCTCTCTAATAGATTGTCATTGATTCTCTTAGGTTTTTCAATTAAATGATGATACAGTTTGCAAATAATGACAGTTAGTTTCTATTTTAGCTCTCCTATATTTAGTTTCCTACCCTCCACTGCCCATTAGGAATGGGCATTAAATTTTATCAAATGCTTTTTTGGCATGGGCCGAGATGATAAGAGTGCTTCTCCTTTAATCGGTTTTTTGGAGTTTTAGGGGATTTTTTGTATGTTCTATGCCCAATGTGGGGCTCAAACTCTCAACCCTGAGATCAAGAGTCCCATGCTTTACCAACTGAGCCAGCCAGGCACCCCATCCTTTATAGTCTGTTAATACAGGGAGTGATGTAGACAGATTTCCTAATGTTGACCTGGTAATGATTCTTTTTTTTTTTTTAATTTTATTTATTTATGTGTGTGTGTGTGAGAGAGAGAGAGAGAGAGAGAGAGAGAGAGAGAGAGGCAGAGACATAGGCTGAGGGAAAAGCAGGCTCCATGCACTGGGAGCCCGACGTGGGATTCGATCCCGGGTCTCCAGGATCGCGCCCTGGGCCAAAGGCAGGCGCCAAACCGCTGCGCCACCCAGGGATCCCCCTGGTAATGATTCTAAACACTTATTTATCTATTCCATCTTGTATTCTGCTCACACCTCTCTCCCTATTCTTTTTGTTTCTCCTTCAAGCCAGCCTACCAAGGGTAGAGTTGGAATTTCTGAAATGCAGGAGTCATGCCTATCCTGGAAAAGTTCAGCCCAACTCTAGGGATATATTAACAAGGCTAAGCAACAGGGGCTGTTTCCGGGGAACATGAATAGATGAACGTTTTCCCAGGAAAGATTGATCCCACTGATTGGACGCAGGTCATTCAGCAAAGAAAAGTGAGATTTCTCCCTAATACTCTGGTAAATAACTCATCTTTTCCTTTGGGAATGAAGCAGAACTGAGATGATTTGAAACTCTTGTCCCCCACTTGCACGCTTCTTAATTCCTTCCCCACACAGAACGAGGGTAAGATATCAACCAATAATCATCTTGTTACACTAGTTAGTTCTTTTCCTGTCCCAGCCATCAGACTGCCATAATAAACATAACGGCTAAGTGCTCACTATGGCAAGGGCTGTTTTAAGCACCTTATGTGTACCATCTCCTTTTCAGCTCCATCGTAATCCCACAGGACAGATTCTATTATTAGACTCATTTTTCAATGAGAAAATTGAGACAGAGAGGCTTAAGCAACTTGCCCAAGGTCCCAAGGCTAGTAAGTGATGGAGCTCAGTTCCAACGCAGGCGGTCTGGCTGCAGAGCCTGCTATACTACCTTATAATGATATTATATATGATGCTCTCATGATCACATTGTTGTGATATTCCCACATGTTTGTATAATTATAATCCCTTGTATGTAACTAGCATTATGTATTCTGCAAACAATTTTAGATATATGGACTGTACCTAATTTTCAACACCCAGAGAGAGTTCCTGTCTCCCATCATTGCATTCTTGCCCCCAGGGAGTCCCACCCTTGCACCCAGGGAAGCAAGGGCAGAGGGTTACTGGCCCCACCATCTAGATCTATGCTGGCTGCCTTAATGGCAGTCCCAGCTCCCCATGGGGAGAGTTTGAGCTGAGGAGGAGCCATAGAGCAGCCTAACATTCTAAGCAGGAAATTAAAAAGGGCACTGGCAACGAGTGCACATAACCTTTCCAGTCCTCTCCTCTCCGCCTCCTGAGGGCCAGTGAGGCAGACTGTTTGCCTAATGAGATGTTTTCCTTCTTCCTGAGACTGTGCTGGGGGCACAGGGTGGAGGGTAGGGTGACACTTGGCAGGGCTGCAGGTGGAAGGCCTGGGTCCTGGTGTCTGCTCTGCATCTGACTGGGGTTGGGGAGAGCTCTTTCCAGCAGCCACACCACGTCAATGTCGCATTGGCTTCCCCCTTTTGAGAGCCGGAGAGAACAGCTACCGATCTGCTCCCACCCCAGGGGGATGGGGAGATTAATGAGAGAACGTTTGTCAAGTTTGCTTTGATCCTCGGTTGGAAAGAGCATTTCAGCCCAAAGTACAAGGGAGATGATTCTTTAATAAGATCTTCAGGGTTCTGAGCCAGCCACAGTCACGTCCTGTTTCTAACCCAGGGCAGCTCATTAAAACCCAGAGGCTAGTTCGCCGCCGAGCTGGGGCTGGGAAGCCAAGATTCGGTTGTTTTGGGGGTAGGCTTTTCGGCTCACTCTCTTAGGGACAAGCTGAACAAGCCCCAACTCCTTAGAAGTTCCTGGAGAATTTCTGAGGACTTGAGGGGATCTGCCTGCAGACATTGGGTGCTGGGAAGGTGGAGAAGGTGCCTAGCCAATCGAAGTTCTATTTTCATAGGGGTCGCTCTAGCCCTCTTTGTCACTCCCTTACATCTCTCACACATGTGTTTCTTGTTCTCAGACTTCGAGAGGGCAGGACCCTCTTCTGATGTAGTCTGTATACCCCAGATACCTAGGCACCAGATCCAACATGTAGTACGTGCTGTATGGTATTTGTCCTATGAATGAATAAGAGCCAGAGAAGAGCAGGGTCTGAATCCAAATGTTTAAAAGTTACTACTATCATAGCTAACATTTAGTGACCACATAACTGCATCAGGCACTCTAACTGCTTTACAAATGGTGTCATTTAAATTCTACAACAATCTAATTCTCTAGTTATTTGATAACAATTGTTACAATCCTACTCTACAAGGGAAACTGAGGCTCAGGCAGGAACTTGTCACACAGATAGTAAGTAGCAAAGCCAGAACTTGACCTTATTCTGTCACCAGAGGCATCACTCTTCATCCTAGACTATCCTGCCCTCTAGCTGGGCTTTTGCAATTCCTACCTCTCCTTATTTTAGTATCCAGAGGGCAACTTCCAAAGACCACTGGTTCTTTCTAAGGGTGTGGTTTAGAGGAAGGAGCTGTATCCTTTTGCTTTTTATTTTCTTTTCCTTTTGCTTTTTAAATAGACCTTCATAAAGCTATAACTGATGATTATTTTGTTTCTCTCTAATTTTATTTGTATTTCTTTCTCTTGTCTCACAGTTCTGGCTAGGACCTCCAATACCGATCTTGAATGTCAGTAACAATAGTGAACAGTCTTATTTTTTTTCCAATTGTATAAAGGGTGCTCCTATTACTTTACTTTTTGTTGGTTTAAGGAAATTTACTTCTATTTCTAGTTTACTAAAAAAATTTTTTTAAAGATTTTATTTATTTATTCATGAGAGATACAGAGAGGGAGAGAGGCAGAGACACAGGCTCCATGCAGGGACTCTGACATGGGACTCGATCCCAGGTCTCCAGGATCACACCCCAGGCTGCAGGGAGCACTAAACCGCTGCGCCACCAGGGCTGCCCTAAATTTTTTTTAAAAAAGATTCTATTTATTTGAGAGAAAGAGCACAAGCAGGGGAAGAAGTGGCAGAGGGAGAGGGAGAAACGGGCTCCTTACTGAGCAGAGAGATCGACGCAGGGCTCAATCCCAAAACCCTGGGATCGTGACCTGAGCTGAAGGCAAATGCTTAACCAACTGAGCCACCCAGGCACGCCATAACGATTTATTTATTTTGAGAGAGAGAAAGAGAGAAAAAGAGAAAGAGAGAGAGAGAGAGAGCTCACAGGAGGAGGGGCAGGCAGAGAAAATCTCAAGGAGACTCCACACAGAGCCCGAGATAGGGCTTGATCTCACCACCCTGAGATCATGACCTGAGCAGAAATTAAGAGCCAGTCAACTGACTGAGCCACCCAGGTGCCCCTAGTTTACCAAAATTTTAAAAATTCATGGATGGGTACTGACTTTTTACCAAATTATATTTCTGCTCCTAATGGGATATGTTTTCTCCTTTAATCTGTAAATGTGTAAATTGTATTTACAGTTAACATTATTGTTAAACCATCTTCATATTCCTGGGATAAATCCCACTTGGTCATGATATGATATATATACATTATACATATATATGTATATGTATAATGTATGAATATATTGCTGGTTTCTGATTGTTAGTATTTTATTTGAGATTTTTACAACTACATTTTTATTTTTTTTAATTTTTTTTTAATTTTTATTTATTTATTAGTCACACACACACACACACAGAGAGAGAGAGAGAGAGAGAGGCAGAGACACAGGCAGAGGGAGAAGCAGGCTCCATGCACTGGGATCCCGATGTGGGATTCGATCCCGGGTCTCCAGGATCTCGCCCTGGGCCAAAGGCAGGCGCTAAACCGCTGCGCCACCCAGGGATCCCGTACAACTACATTTTTAAAGGAAGATGGCTGGTAACTTTCTTTGATTATTGGTATCACAAAATAGACTGGAAAGGTTCTCTCTTTTTTAGGGAGAGTTTATATAAGATTAGAATAATTTCTTTTTTAAAAAAATGTATTTATTCAGAGAGACACAGAGAGAGGCAGAGAGAGGGAGGAGTAGGCTGCATGCAGAGAGCCCGATGCAGGACTCCATCCCAGGACCCCAGGATCACACCCTGGGCCAAAGGCAGATGCTTAACCACGGAGTCACCCAGGCATCCCAAGATTAGAATAGTTTCTTTTAATTGCTCATAAATTGCTGATTGCACTTCATGATGCTTTTTAGCTTTGTTTTGTTTGATGGGGAGAGTTTAAATGAATTCAATTCCTCAGTGGTCCTAGATGTGTTCATAATTTCCATAACTTCTTGAGTCCATTTTGCAAAGTTTTTTTTTACTAGAAAATTGTCCAAAAGCATTGTCAAAAAGGGTGTTCCACCGAAGTCTCTCTTTCTCTTTAATCTCCAAGTAACTGAAGTTATGCCCCTATTTTCATTCCTAAGATCATTCTTCTATGTTTCTTTTCCTTATATCTTAATCAATATTGCCACAGGTTTGGCTTTTTTTTTTTACTAGTCTTTTCCCAGATACAGCTTTTGATTAAATTAATCCCAATACGCAGTAAAATTCTATTTCATTAATTTCTGCAAACTCCTTTAAAAAAAAAATTCCTGGGCAGCCCTGGTGGCCCAGCGGTTTAGCGCCGCCTTCAGCCCAGGGTGTGATCCTGGGGACCCGGAATCGAGTCCCGCGTCGGGCTCCCTGCGTGGAGTCTGCTTCTCCCTCTGCCTATGTCTCTGCCCCTCTCTCTCTCTCTCTCTCTGTGTGTATGTGTGTGTGTCTGTCATGAATGAATGAATAAATAAATATTTTTAAAAATTAAAAAAAATTTCCTGGGGATCCCTGGGTGGCACAGCGGTTTGGCGCCTGCCTTTGGCCCAGGGCGCGATCCTGGAGACCCAGGATCGAATCCCACGTCGGGCTCCCGGTGCATGGAGCCTGCTTCTCCCTCTGCCTGTGTCTCTGCCTCTCTCTCTCTCTCTCTCTGTGACTATCATAAATAAATTAAAAAATTTAAAAAAATTTAAAAAATTTCCGACGCATATATTGTTCTGTTCTAACTTTAAGGGTCAAAAGTGCCAAAGCTAAGAGGAGAGGCATCCTAGGCGCAGTAGCAGAAGGCATGGTTTTCTGTCATACAGATAATCTTTTCATTGCTTCCTTTATTCAATCAGGTTTACTGAGTGCCCCAGGAGCTAATTCACTGCGCAGGCGCCGCTCTGCAATCAGTTCTTCCGTATGGACGTGCGGAGAGGGTCTTTAGCTACTGCACACAGATGTGCAGGGGTCTCAGGTCTCCAGTTCTGAGGAGCAGGAGGACCTTTCACCCAGCGGACATGCAGAGGCCCGGGCCCCCTGCGGCTGCGTGGACCCAGTCCGGGTCCTGTACAAACTCGCAGAGGAATCCCGATCTGCATGCAGCTATGGAAGGAAGACCCGACCCCCCGCACCGCCCCCCCCCCCGCCCCCGGTCCTGTTCCCAGGGACCCACCCAGGACCTGCTCCGTCTCCACGCTGCACCTCTGGGTCTGGCACAAAAGCCGCTTCCGCCCGGGGCGGCGGGCCCCACCTGCGCGCTGGGGCTGCGGGGCCGACTCCGCCGCGAGCCAGAACTTACCCTGCGTCGGCTCCCCGCCGCTGCCGTCGCCGCTCGCAGCCGGGCTCCTCCGCCACAGTCCCGAGCTCCAGACCCCCGAGAGCGCGCCCCTCGCCCTCCGCCCCACCCGCGCCAAGCTTCGCTCCGCGCGGCGCGTTCAAATTAGCCGGGTTGGCTCATCCGCGCTTCCCATTGGTCACCGTCCCGGTCGCTGATTGGCTGTTTCCTAAGTAACAAAGTACAGCTCGGAGGTGGCGGGCGCTGTCAACTGTGCGCTTGCGCACTTGCTTCCCTCCCCGCTCGCGGTTGGCTGAGCTCGCGTCCGCGGCTGGCCGCAGCAGACCCGCGAAACCTGTGTGGGGCTGGGGTACCGGGAAAGCGCGTCTACTCCCTCGTCCCTGGGACTGGGCTCATCGCCAGCTGCAGCAACCAGGTGCCCATCATGTTTCCAAGTCTGTGGGGTAAGACGGCATCTACTGATCCAAGAGGGACTTTTAGTCTCTGTCCCTCCAGGGGCTCTTCTCGCTCCGCGACCTTCCCAAGCAAGAACTTTGAGAACAGCCTTTATGTGGCAAAGCCGGCGGAGACAGAGAATGGCAAGTCTACCCTTTTGACGGTGTCAGGAGTGTCATGGACTGATTGTTGGGCACTGCCGGGTAGCAGTGTCTCCATCCTTCTTGACTGTCTGCTGCTTCAAACCTCATGCTGATCCTCAATGCTGGAGGTTGTGGATGTCAAAGAGAGAGCCCTACACTGAAATCAGGAAGCCCAATTCCAGTCACTAGTGGATCAATCACCAATTAGTCACTGCTGCTCTCTGTCAGTTTCCTCATCTATAAAGTGGGGGTAAATATCCTCCCCTTCCCACTCACCTAACAGCATGGATGTGAAAACCCTCCAAATCCCCAGCATTTGTAAGGGGATAGCTTTGTATGAATCGGATCAGGATAAAAGAGGTGGTGGCTGCCAGGAGCCAATTACTCACCAGTTTCATTAACTTGATCTGTCCCCACTACTGGGACGATTAGCAGGTCTGAGGCTTGTGAGAAGGCAGGAGGCAAAATTCCCTTGGTGGACCTGACATCAAGATAATAGAGACACGAGAATCCCTGGGTGGCTCAGCAGTTTAGCGCCTGCCTTGGGCCTAGGGCGTGATCCTGGAGTCCGGGGATCCAGTCCGCGTCGGGCTCCCTGCATGGAGCCTGCTTCTCCCTCTGCCTGTGTCTCTGCCTCTCTCTCTCTCTTTCTCTCTCTCTATCATGAATAGATAAATAAAATCTTTAAAAGAAAGATAATAGAGACACTATTTAATACCTGGTTGATTTGACCCACTCTTCATTCACCTATCTGGACCTCCCTTGCCTGCTATTTGATGGAATACCATTGTTTTGGGGAGAATAAAATGAGAAAATGATGCAAAAGTGCTGTTACTGTAAAACTACAAGAAAACCAGGGTATTGGGGCACCTGTGTGGCTCAGTGGTTGAGTGTCTGACTTTGGCTCAGGTCCTGATCCCAGAGTCCTGGGATCCAGCCCTGCATCAGGCTCCCTGTGAGAGTCTTCTCCCTCTGCCTATGTCTCTGCCTCTCTCTGTGTGTCTCTCATGAATAAATAAATAAAATCTTAAAAGAAAAAAAAAGTAAAACCAGGGTATTCTTGCCATAAGCACTAACCAAGAGAAATACAACTATTAAAGAATGGCTTCCAGCCTAAGAATCCCCTCCCCTCTCACAGGGATATGCATTTTATTTTATTTTTATTTTTATTTTTATTTTTATTTATTTATTTTTTTTGGGATATGCATTTTAACAGAGGTTAGTTGTATGGTTGAGGGCTTGGGGGCCCCCAGGAGTGACCAAGTGTACAGGTTCCTCTTGTGTCCTTGTCAGCCAGGTCTTGCCTTGGTTCAATCCTGGGTTGGACACTTGGCTGGAGAAGATGAGGTGAGGCAGGGAACAAGCTAAGTACTTTGCTTGTTACAAAGATTACAAATAATGTAAGTGTAACACATTGCAGACATCCAATGAAATGGTAATAGGTGTTCTTGTGTTCCTTCATCCAAGAAGTATTTATTGGTAGGCCCAGAAGATAGAGTGGTGAGTGATAAACACCACCTCCTACCTTCATGGAGCTTGCAAACTATGGGAGAAAATAGTTAAGCAAGTACTGAAAATGATGTGATATATGGGCTATAATGAGAACAAAAAAGGGGGTCGGGGAAAGTGGCATGCAGGTTGGAGCAAAAGTTGCTGTTCTTTGGATCTCAGACGCCAAAGAAAAAAAATTTTGCAGGTAAGAGAGTCAACGGAGCCTGTGACGCTAAGAAGCCTTGGTAGGGGGATCCCTGGGTGGCGCAGCGGTTTGGCGCCTGCCTTTGGCCCAGGGCGCGATCCTGGAGGCCCGGGATCGAATCCCACGTCGGGCTCCCGGTGCATGGAGCCTGCTTGTGTCTCTGCCTCTCTCTCTCTCTCTCTCTCTCTGTGACTATCATAAATAAATAAAAAATAATAATAAAAGTTTAAAAAAAAAAAAAAAGAAGCCTTGGTAGGGCCTGCCCAGGCCCACCTTCGTGGACACAAATGGAAAGCCCCTGAGCTCTACACTACAGATGCCAGTAAAGGGAGTTTGGCCTGGCATTGGCCTAACTAGAATTTTGAGGCCTAGAACCCAGATGTGAGGGTTAGGTGAAGAATTTTTACTTTGTATGGTAGCAGATGATTCTGGGATGATATGACCAATATGTTGTGAAAGGTGACAGGCTCTCTGCTCCTGTGAGGTGTGTGGATATCTCATGATCTGCAGCTGGCAGGATCACCGACCCTAAGTACTCAGAGGAGGCTGAGGGGAGGCACAGCATCTCACCTGCGCTCTTCTCACTGCACATTCTTTGCACCTAGGTGTAGCATTTGCTGCTTCAGATACAGATCAATTTTAGAAGGTCCTTTAACCAAGTCCAAGACATAATTCAAGGTCTGGCCTAGCATGGAAGTCAAGACTGGAAAGTGTCCACTCTGTTTATCAACAAGGAGGTTATAGGTGGCTTTGACAGGAGCAGTTTCAGACAAGTGGCAGCAGCCAGAGTGGAGTGGGAGGTGAGAAGGTAGTAACTATTCTTTTTTTTTTTTTTTTAAGACTTTATTTATTTATTTATTTATTTATTTATTTATTTATTTATTTATTCATGAGAGACACAGAGAGATAAAGAGAGAGAGGCAGAGACACAGGCAGGGGGAGAAGCAGGCTCCATGCAGGAGCCCGATGTGGGACTCAATCCCAGGTCCTCAGGATCAGGCCCTGGGCTGAAGGCAGCACTAAACCGCTGAGCCACCCAGGCTGCCCAGTAACTATTCTTTTAAGGCATCTGGCTGTCAAGGGGAGCAGAGGAAGGAGGCAGAGGCTAGAAGGAAATGCGGGGTTAAGGGAGGATTTTTGAAGGTAGGGATTTAAATGATGATGAGAAAGAGCTGATACAGAGTGAGCAGCTGAAGAGTAAAGAGAGGTGGGATTATGAATTAAGTGAAGCCCCCGAGAAGTTGGGAGATACAGTGGTCAACCATTCTGATTAGGCCAGCTGGGGCTCTGAGGGGTTTACCAGAATATAGGACTTTCAATTTGAAAACCAGGAAGTCTTGCGCAAATAAGGACAGATTTGGCCATCCTGGTGGGAGGGCTTTGGATGCAGAGCACAGTGGCAGGCTGAGCCCTGGAAGCAGGAACAGCATTTCCATGGAGGCAAAAAGGAGTAGGAGAGGAGAGGACCAGATGCAGAAAAGTTTGTGGATTTTACCATAGAGGTTGGTGGGAGGTAGGACATATAATCACCAATTGGCTGGTTAGCTTTCACATTCCACCTCCTGCCTCTGCTGCCAAACCTGGCACATGATAGGTACTCAATAAAGCTGGCTGAAGGAATTAGTGAGTGGATGAGACCCGAGGTAGGTGTCACAGGTTGGGTACTCTGCGGAGCAGACTGTGAGGTGAAGATCGGTGTGCAGGAAGTTTACTCGGGTTTGCTCTTGGAACAAACACATGTAGAAGAGAAAGAAAGGGAAGCAGGACTGGGCAGAGAGGGACATTGAGCTGGGAGCTCTGAAGCTGGGAAGAGTCTTCTGAGTTCTCCTGAGTATAAAGGCTCTGATAAGGGACTAGGCCTTTAAACCTCCATGTTGATCTGTCTGTAAACAGGCTGCCTTGAGAAGTGGCCAGGACACTGGGGGAAGCAGCTCCCATCAGCAGAGGCCATCCCTGAAGGGGGCTGCTAGCTGAGAGCCACTTGGTAGCAGCTCCTTGCAGCTGGGGAATAGAGCTTTCCTTCTTGAGAGAGACCTGGGCAGTGTATCACAGCGTCCATCACCAGGAGGTAGTTTAGAAGTGTGACAGATGTTTGAATCGCTGCTATTATGGTAGAACGGTTATGTGGCAGGCACAGTGTTATGTACTGAGTCAGGCATTGTTATGTGGATGATGCTCTCAGTATGGCCTTGGAGACCAGCAGATGACCGCTGGGGGAGTTCAGGAAGCCTTCATGGAAGAGCAGGCAAAGAGCTGGGCTTTGAATAATGAGCAGGTGTTCTGCATGCAGTGGAAGTAGCCTCGAGCCTAGCCAATCTATCCTTGGCTCGGGGCAGGCAGGAGAGGTCTGTCACTTGCCTGGCCTATGCAGTTGTCCTGATGCAGGCTGGGGTCCTCACTCAGGGAGCAAAGGGGCCTGTGTCCTGGGGGCCTGGGAAGGAACCCTAAAATTTGCCCTTCACCATCTGGGGAAAGGCAGGAGCCCTGCCCCTGCACAAGCTGGCCAGGCAGCAAACATTGTGGGATGGGGTGCCAGGTGACCTCGTTGGGGAGACTGCTCTGGCTGGGAGGGAGTGAGATTCAGCCCTTCTCCTACTCCAGAGAATGGCGAGTCAAGAGGGCTGTTCCGGGAAAGGGTAAGCCATGTGATCTTGCATGAATTAATTCACCCTCTGTGCCTCAGTTTTCTTGTCCCAAAAAATGGGTATGATAATGGTAACTACCTTGTGGGGTCATTGTGAGGCTTAAATGAATGAATGCATTCCAAGTTCTTAGAATAGTACATAAGCTGTTCTTATAACTTAGGAGCTGATACAGCGATGAGGGTGTATGTCGTTCCTCTAGCTCCATTATTTCCCAAGCCTTTGGATGAGAGAAGAGAAAACTCTCAGCTCCTTGGGTTCTACCCCCACCAACTCCATCCCCAAGAGGACAGCTTCAGCAATGACTGGAGGAGGGGTTGCTGGGGAGGGAGACAGGGCTGAGATTTCAGAGGAACAGACACTTGTAAAACCTTTCCAAACATTATGTAAGTAATTGTAAGCCTCCACTCAGCCCAGCTCCCTCAGAGTAACCCTTCCTGACTGTTTGGGAAGCCTCCCCTGCCCCTCCAATAGCGCTGTGTCCAGGATGTCTCTGATTCCTGTGCTATCTCGAATCTCTAGATGGTTTCTTAGGCATCTCTGGAATCACACCAAGCTAGGGCCTGACCCATTGAAGATGGTTATTAGTTAGTAATTTTGAGACAAGCAGAGCAAGGAGAGGCAGTGGATCACAGCCTCAGGGTATCCTGTGCTTTCATCCCAAGTTGGAAGCCATAGAACAGAAGACTGGGGGAGTCCACACTGGACCTGGGGGCACTCAGGGTACCCATTCTCAACACTTAGCTCCAGATCTTGGGTACCCCAAACCGACCCCTTCCCTAAGGCCCCACACTCACTTTGGGGTTACAGAGTGAGTGAACAACCCAGGAATCTTCATCTTCTCCCATGACCATCGTTACCATCCCCAGGCTTTGTTTCTTTCTTTCTTTTTTTTTTAAACATTTATTTATTCATGAGAGACACACACAGAGAGAGAGAGAGAGGCAGAGACATAGGCAGAGGGAGAAGCAGGCTCCTTGAAGGGAGCCCGATTTGGGACTTGATCCCGGGACCCTGGGATCACGACCTGAGCCAAAGACAGATGCTCAACCACTGAGCCACCCAGGCATCAAGTGCAACCAAAAGATGTTTAAATCATGGGGCTCAGGGACAGGTGTTGTAATGCTAATAATGCATTTGCACTTTGCTTTATAACTTATGAAACAGGGTAGCCCAGGGGGCTCAGCGGTTTAGTGCCGCCTGCAGCCCAGGGTGTGATCCTGGAGATCCGGGATCAAGTCCCACGTCGGGCTCCCTGCATGGAGCCTGCTTCTCCCTCTGCCTATGTATCTGCCTCTCTCTCTCTCTCTAAATGAATAAATAAATCTTTAAAAAAAAATAACTTATGAAACAGGGCAGCCCGGGTGGCTCAGCGGTTTAGCGCCACCTTCAGCCCAGGGCGTGATCCTGGAAACCTGGGATCGAGTCCCAAGTCGGGCTTCCTGCATGGAGCCTGCTTCTCCCTCTGCCTGTGTCTCTGCCTTTCTGTGTCTTTCATGAATAAATAAATAAAATCTTTAAAAAAAACTTACGAAACAGATACTTTATTATTATTATTACTTTAAGGATTTTATTTATTTGAGATAGAAAGAGTGAGAGAGGGAGCATGAGTAGAGGGCAAAGGGAGAGGGAGAAGCAGACTCCCTGCTGAGCGGGGAGCCCAATGTGGGGCTTGATGACAGGATTCTGAGATCATGACCTGAGCTGAAGGCAGATGCTTAACTGACTGAGACACCCAGATGCCCCATGAAACAGATTCTTTGCACTGCCTCATGACAGCCCTTCAAGTAGATACTTTATTGGCCCCATTTTATTTTTTTTTTAAGATTTTATTTATTTATTCATGAGAGACACACAGAGAGAGGCAGAGACACAGGCAGAAGGAGAAGCAGGCTCCCTGCGGAAAGCCCGACGTGGGACTCGATCCCGGGTCTCCAGGATCACGCCCGAGCTGAAGGCAGGCAACCAACCCCTGAGCCACCCAGGCGTCCCGGCCCCATTTTATAGATGGAGAAACTGAGGCTCAGAAAGGTCATATGTCTTTTCTTGAAACACTGAGCATGGCCAGGACTTGATCCCACTTCCGTCTCTACTTGTTGCGTGTCTACTGGGTTCTGCTGTCTCTGGTTCTAGTTGTGCTCTGAACCAACTGTGGCAATCGTGGCTCCCTCTCAGGGTCTAAGTTTTCCCGGCTGCGTAATAGGAGTACCTGTTCGGTGGTTTTGCTTCCCAGGTGGAACAAATGGGAGCATAATGAAAGCATGAGGGATAGCCTCTCCTTTCGCCCTCCAGCCTCCCCTTTCTCCCTTCAGCTCCCCCCAACCTCTCAGTAACCCTACCACTCCTTCCCAGTTCCCAACATGTGTAGACTTTTCACTTCCACTTTATTATCACTTCATTTGTAGGATTTTAAGGTTTGTTACCTAGAAGGGAGCGGAGAGCTCACACCTCCAGTTCCGCTTTTCAAATATACCTCCATTGCTTGTGAAAATAACCTTATTAACAGCATCTAACCTGCTGCAGCTTATGGGGGCACTCAGATAAATAAATGCAGAAGGAACCAGGGCAGGGGAAACAGCACAGCTAGCTAGGATAGCGCAGCCTCTGTGCCCCTGGGATTTTCTTCTAGCCCTTGGGGTCCTGTTGGGGTCAACAGAGCGCAGGTGAGTCCTCAGTAGCCTGGAGCAATCGGCTGCATTCTCTGGGCCCTTGCCTCCTGCCTCCTCCTCTGGTGTTCAGAGATCCTCCGGGAAACAGCTCCCATGCCTCCACAGCTCCCCTGTCTCCTGGATGCTTGTCCAGGATTGATTCTCCGGGCAGCAACCCCTCCGAGCAGTAAATGGAATATCGGTTACCAGGAGTGAGGCGGGAGGCAATTAACCCCCAGACCTCGCCGTGGCAGATGTGTTTGTAGCAAGCTGAAGCGGCGAGCTGAGCGCACCTGCCTGGCCGTCCTGCAAAGTCATCCAATTAGGACAGTCCCCAGCGGTGGGATCCTGCTGTCCCCTCTGGTGCCCATGACCCCAGAAAGCAGGGCAGCCCTAGCTCCTAGGGCTAGCAGCTGCCTGGGCACAGGATGGCCTACTGTTCCTTGTGTGGGTGAGCTCCAGGGGCACCTCCATCCTAACACCCCCCTGGCAGGGACATTATTCGTTAATTAATCACACATCTTTCTAAAGGGGAGGCAGTATGGGGAGCTTTCTTCCTTCCTTCCTCCAGAGTGGGACCTCCATTCTGCCTGTCTGGCCTCCTTTCTACCACCCAGCTAGTCCTGCCCCCCCTAGAATGTTCTTGTGCCAGAAAGTTCTTAACTGAGGAGGAGGAGAGACACATGCCCTGCTTTCAGGGAGCCCCCCAGTCTGAAGGGAGACACAGCTTCTGCTTTCACAGATCCCCTAGTTGGATGAGGAGTCAGAGTCTGTCCTTTGGGGAACCCCCAGTCCCAGGGGCTGGTCTTAGAATGCCCTAGTTTAATAGAAAAGACAGTATCTACCCTCAGAGCCACTGAGAGGAGAGCCACAATCTCTGCATCTAGGACACCACCCCCCCCTTCCTGGTTTCAGTGGAGATACACACCTTACCCTCAGCTTACTTAAAACACTCTCTTTGAGGATCACCAGTCTGATGGAGGACACAGAGATCTTGCCTTCAGGAAGCTTCCCATTCTGATGGTGGAGACACAGTCCTTGCCCTCAGGTATTCCAAGTCTGAGGGGAAAAAATAGACTTTGCCCTTGGGGATCCCCTGTCTGATGGGGGAGACACTTTCCAAACAGTCCCCATGCTCCCTGCCCTCCCGCACCACCACCACAGCTGGGATGCTGCCTGAGTGACTTTAGAATGCACTTGGTACCCTGCAAAAGAAAAAAAGTCCTTGGCTTCAGTCCAGTCCTAGTTATGCCACACACTTACTGCATGACCATGGGCAAGTCACGAATTTTCTTTGGACTATGATTTCTTCATCTGCAAAATGGAGATATTAGGCCCATCTTTCAAAACGACATGAGGATTGTCTGGTCACCAGAAATAAAAGCAAACAAGCCAGCCAGGCACTCCCTACAGAAATGATTAACATGCTTTTTATTGTAGCAGAGGTCCCAGCCCAGTCCCTGTGGCCTCTGGGGAGGGGTAGGGAGCCCCCCAGGTATGTGGCTGGGTAATTCCAGGCCAATGTGGCCATTAAAGAATCACAGGGGGCTGTGGGTGGCACCGAGGGCAAGGGGAAGCGCCTTCTAATCTAATCACTTTTCCTGAGGAAACTCTCATTCCAACCAGACCTGCCAGGGGTTTTATTGGGTTTGTGGGGACCCGCGGATTTCAATCTCCAGACCCCACAGGGAAGGAACAAGCATTAAGCTAATTTTATTAAATGGCCACAGCTGGCAGTAGGGGGAAGTAGGGGAGAGAAGGGAGGATAAAGAAAGTCATTCAAGGCTGCCAGCCATGACAAGGGTCCATACATGGGGCCTGACTGGGAAGGAGGCCACCCCTCCTTCCGGTCTCTCCAGCTGAGCTGGCTGGGGGAGGGGAGGCCAGGTGGGACTCTTGCTCAATATAGAGCATTGGGTCTCTCCAACAGGCTCACCCCATGGCTGCAGCCCAGTGCAGATGCTTATACGTCCATCAAGACTCTGCAGGGCAGGGGTGGGGGTGGAAGGGCTGTGCATAGCAGGGACAGAGCTGCCTCAAAGCCATTCTTCCTCCATTCTGCTTTGGAGATCCCAAATCTCTATGAAATATAGCATACTAGCTAAGAGCAGGGTCTCTGGTGCAAATACTGATGTTTGCCTTTTCCTAGCTCTGTGACCCTGGCAAGTTATTAACCTCTCTGAATCTATTTCCCCAACTGAAATGGATAAAATAACAGTACCCGTGTTACAGGGCATTCAAGCATTTCCTGCCAGTCTACCCCACCCCACCCACGTATGTATGAGATAGTATTTAAAAAGTTCTCATGTGGTACCTGACGCAGAGTGGGTGCTCTCTAAATATTAGCTTTTGTGTTTTTTAAAAAAGATTTATGTATTTATTTGAGAGACAGAGTGTGTGTGTGAGAGTATGCATGCACAAGCAAGAGTGAGGGTGCAGGGAGAGAATCCCAAGCAGCCTCCACACCCAGGGCCCAATGTGGGGCTGGATCTCAGGACCCCGAGATCATGACCTGAGCTAAAACCAAGAGTTGGATGCTTAACTGTGTCCCCAGGCACCCCTGAATATTAGCTATTTTATTTAGGAATGCCCTAACTGCAAATGTCAGGGTCCCAGTTGCAGGAGATAAGGGAGGCAGGGGCAAGACAAGGAGACTCAGGGTGTTGTTTTCAAGGAGCCGGGCTTCTTGGATTCAAGTGCAATCACAGAACTTAGTGACTGTGTCGCATGAAGAAAGATATTTCATCTCCCTGGAAGAACAAAATCTACTCACCCAGACTCTCAGGGCTTTTGGGAGGCTTGAGTGAGATGCCATACCTGGAAGTGTTGTGCAAACTTTCAGTGACATTATAAATAATAAAAGCTGTGTTTATTGGACATGTACACGATACCTCTTGAATCCTCAGTCAACCAAGGTAGGACTTGTCACCTAACATTTTATAGATGAGAAAACTGAGGCCCAGAAGTGAAGCGCTTGGGCCAAAGTCAACCAGCTTTTAGTGCCAAATACGTTCCTGTCATTGCTGTCACTAACCCAGAGCTGGAAGACGAGTGACTTGCCCAAGATCACACACAGTGGTACCAAATTGAGAACCTGGGTGTCGCAGTTTAAACCTTGCTGATGCCACCTTCAAGGACAGACAAATGGAACATTTCCACCCTGGAAGATGATGATGCAACTGGGCTGCTTCCCATTTCTGCTCTTGGGCTGTGGTGAGCATTGGGCCCCTTGGACCACCTCCTCCCAGAGCAGCTCTGATTCTGGCACCTGCCTGCTCCCAGATCCACCGGAAACTTCCAGCAGACCCCTTTCCTTTCTGGAAGAAGGCAGGGTTCACCGTCCCCTCCTGCAACTCCTCTCCAGGGCACAGACCCAAAGCGAGCCGGGTGGAAGTGTTTTTATTAGAGCTTTGGTCAGACGGGGCGCAGCCGGGTCGGGCTCGGGCTTTAGCAGGTGCTTGGACGCTATCCAGCCCCAACCCACCCCTCTCCCAGGAAGCGCCACCCTGGAGCAGGAGGGCAGCGCATCCGAGCATGGGCAGGGTCCTCGCTGAGACCTGTCCCCAGTCTGGGGCGGGCTGGCGAGCAGGGTGAGCAATAAACAGTCCTATTGTACAAATATACAGCGCGGACGGGGGCGGGGGCGGCGGACCCCGCCTCCCGGGGGCCGGGACGGGGCGCTCTGCACCCGGCTCTGCAGCGAGCGGGCAGGAGAGCCTAGCCTGCGGCCCGGGCGGTGGCGAGGGCGGGCCAGGGGCGTCATAGCCGGGGAGGGCCCGCAGACAGGGCTGGGGAGCCGGGGGCTGGGTTGTCCTCAGCCCGCCCAGAGGGGAGTCCCGGGGTGGGGGGTGGAGGAGGGTGTAGATAAGGGATGGAGGGGGACGCGGGGAGCTCAATCGGAGTAGATGATGAAGCCGGAGAATGTGCTGTATTTGTTGCTGTTGCCGCCGTGCGCTTTGCCTCCGTCGAGCTTGATAAAGACCTCATCACCCGCGTCCAGGTGCAGGATCACACTGTTGCTGGCATAGTCATAGTTCTGGTCTGCGTCCTGGGCTATGGCGCTGGCCCGCACCTGCGGGGGGAGGGGGGGCGGGGGGGGGGGATGAGGGGGTGGAGGAGTAGGGGTGGTGTGTGTGAGAGGGTAGCGGGGAGGGAGGGAGAAAAGTAGGGTTGGGGAGGGAGGGGGACTGTCAGAGGTAAGGCAGCCACATGGGGAGGATCTTGGAGGCCCTAAAAGCCCCGCCTTCAGCTCTCAGCCAGCTTCTCTCTGGTCATCCCCCCCCCCCCCTTTCCAATCATAACTGTGTATTTGGGGACCTGGTTATAGAGGAGCCCTGGATTTCTAGGGCAGGTGTAATCTGGTTCTGAATTAGGAATCAAGGTGGAGCTGGCCTCCTTAACTCCTTTAGGTCTTACCGGCTGGCCTGCTGAAGACCTCAACAATGTCCCTGAGATGTCCCAGCCTGGAGCTCCCTCTTTGCAAAGAGGAATTCTCTGGAAAACCAGAGGATGGGGGGGCCATACCTTATCTCCTTATCATTCCTTCCTCTTTGCTTTAATTGTAACAACAATGCCTTATATTTCAGCCATACCTACCTGTTCTTACATCAGTGGATGGACACAAGGGTGCACCTTGGTTCCACGGGTCAAGTGGCTAGACTAATGCCAGACTGCTACTAGGCAACCACCCTAGTACTAGAACCCAATCTTTAAACTCCTTGTCTGTACTTCATTCTGGAGTCTTTCACACTGGAGTAGTGAGATGGAAGGTCTGGTAATTATTTCCCCTCCCAAGGCTCAGATTGAGACTGCAACTGGCCTCCAAAGAGCTGTCAGTTATACCTGTGATTCTTACCCCACCCAAAGGGGACTTCTGGCTCCTCCTATGTCACCCCAGGGTGGTAGAAAGGAAGTAGGTGGGAAGAAGAGAATCCAGGCTTTACATCTTTCTGTGATCCTCAGGCGGATGTGATATCTTTGCTGGCCCTTGTTTTGATGGGAGAAGGGAGGGATGGGCAGGATGATGAAGCAAGAGAGCACCAGCATTTAGGTGTGAAGCCTGCTGTCACTTTTGGGGGCTCTGACTATAATCATAAGATATTGAGGGGGTTGGTGGTGGACAAATGCCCTCCAGGAATTCCTCCCCAACAACTGAGGCAACACAAGGCATCATGAGCCAGAGGATCTGGGGCCTCTCGAGGATAGCCTGGGTGGAGAATGGGAAGAGAGGGACCATCTCCAAGGTGTTGAGAGGAGGCTGCATTGAGGGGGTTCTCCCAGCTGGGCTCCCATAACAGCCCCTCTCCATCCTTCCCCTTCCCCGAAGGTAGCTCTCCCAAGGGCTGACAGTCTGGGCTGGACCAAGTCAAATTAGGGGAAGGGCCCATTCTCCTTGTTGGGGCGGGAGGAGGAGGTTGCAGGTCAGCTGTGCCAAAGCTGCTGACTCAGCAGCAATGCTGCAATAGGAGGACCCAACACATTTGCATGCTGTCTGTTAGGTAAAGTCCAGATCCTTCCAGCCCCTTGTCTGCCCTCAACCTCTTTCTTCCTCAACCAAGGAAGGAACAGTTTGGGCACACTTAGCTGGGAAAACTCACAGTTCAGCTAAAGGTAGAGAAAATCAAATGAGAGGAAGAGGCTGTCTGTCAAGAAGCTCAGTTTCTCTGTTTAGAAAATGGATGAGAAGATCCTGCCTTACCACTGCAACCTTTATAAAAGCCTTTTGATGGTGAAGAAAAAAAAAATTTTAATCTTGATGGGGCTTTGTGCTACTAGGCAAGCGCTCAAAGCAAGCAGCCAACTTCTGTATTGTTCCCTGGGCCCTAATCCTCATAGTATTTATTATTACGCATGCATTTCATTATCTTTGCTAATAAATTACTACTAATAACAATTATTTTTATTACCCAGATTAATTTAGCCTTAACTCATTAAAACAGTGTGCTTCTTAATAGCCAAATCCATTAGAATACAGTCATCTGTCATCAGGAATCTCCTGGTGATGTGACAGGCATCAGAACTGTTATGCTTATGTTTATTATTTATTCATCACCATGATTGTTGCTGTGATTATCCTAATTATCCATGGAGGCAGGGAGAATTTATGCCCTTCCATCCTTAGACGGTGGGGAATCTAGGAGTGGAACCCAGGGGTCCTGATTCTCTGCCCGAGACTGGAAACTGTTGAGACATCTAACTCCTCCTGGGGGCCAAGGGGAAATTTGGGGAATTGAGGTTGCCATGGAAGCAAGAAAGCAAGTCTGAGACTTGTCACGAGGGGGCGCTGTGGAATCACTTCCTAGAGTGCTGCTAGAAGGGAAACTGAGGCAGTGATCTGACCAGGGCCCTGGTTGGAGGAGGGGGGACAACCCAGGAAACATGCCCCTGCCCCCTGATCAATGCTAGAGTGTTGGATGTGCAGGAGTGGCTCCCCCAGGCAGCCAGCTTGGCCCACAGGGCATACTTGTGCTGTCCCACATTTATTGGGTCCCTGCTGTGCTAGGCACTATGCTCTGTGCCCGGAAAGATATTCGAGGCTAGAAAAGGGCAGCAGGAGCCCCTCTCCCTCTGTCAGGTATCAGGCTGAGCTCCAGTGAGGAGCTCTACATGAGAGTCCTCAATGTATATGCTACTCCACCTCTCACCTCATTCAGGCCCTGTTGACTGAGCCCTTCCCCATTTGTAATATTCACCTTTCCAAAGTTCCTGCCCTGGACAACTGGGACCCTGGTCAAGGACTCTGGCCCATTCCCACACAGCCTCCTCTCTCCCGGCCCAGTTTATGAATTTCATGTCTTTCCTGATCCATCCGAACTGGGTACTCCCAGGGCAGCTGCAGGGAGCTTACCTCACTCAGGGCACCACCCCCAACCTACAGCCCCTTCCTCAGGCTCCTCAGATCTCCATGTCCTCATGAGCAAGGCTTGGTGCCACCAGGTTGGGCCTCAGGCATCGATGGGGGGGTGCTCCACACCAGGCAGGAAGGTAGTGACTCCCGCTCCCCGTCTTGTCCAGGGAAAGGCCAAGGAATAGTGTCAGCTCTGCCTTCCTGAGGAAATTCTGGAAGCCTTTCTGCAGGCAAGAAGCCAGGAAGGAAAAGCACAGAGCCCAACACTGCCACTGGTCTTGAAGGCACGGGAGGCAGAAGCCCCTTGGTTCTGTTCATGTACATTGCCCAGGACCATCATTCTTTCTCTGCTCACTTGAATGTCCCCTTCTACCTCTAAGCCATCCTTTTCTACCATTGATCTTTTTATTTTCTCACTAGCCATGTCTGGGGACTAGACATGGGGGCTGACCCAGGTTCGCCATCCTTTCCCTTGACCAGGTTGGTCTGGGTTGGGGCAGGCCCCACTGGATCATTCCCTCCAGCTAACACATTTGGGGACCAGAGTTGCCATCTGGGCTCCCAGTCCTCCTCTGACACACAAATCGCTGGGGTATATTATGTGGTTACTACTCTCTCTCCTGCACAGACCACAAGGTCCCAGAGAGCAGGTGGATCAAACCCCACTACCTGGCTCCAAACCTGACTCCTAGTAAGGCTTCAAAATGGATATGTGGGATGACTTGTGAGATTTAATGAGTCTTGAGCAATCCTGATCATGTCACAAAGGATGTAGGGGAGAGGAGTGTAGGCCCCACTGTTTTGTTGGGGGGGAATGGTCTGAGTCACTGTTAAAAATGCTGGGTCTTGAAACCCTTCGTTAAAGCCACCTCCTTTTTTCTACTAGCCTGTGGTCCCACCTCCAGCAAGTACCTCCTCAGCAGGCTCTGCTGAAGAGGAAAGAAGAGGCTTTGAGATGGTTTCACCTCCCAGTGACTGAAGCAAGTGCCCCTTGCCCAAGCACACATCACCTTTGGGGTCACATTGTGCCTCATCTCTGAGGCCCTGCTGCAACCACCTGAGGTGGCGCCAGGTCTAGGGCCCACTGGTGGTCTGGTGACCAGCTCCCTATCCAGGCAAAATGGGCCCCGAACCCCGTGAAGGCTCAGCTCGGGGCCAGCCCAAACTTTCTTTGGGAAAGGAAGAGATTCCATTGATGAAGGTGACATTGCTGCATCCCTTATTGGTGATTAATAAGGAGAATCGTGGGGCTGTCTGCAGAATGAGCCCTCCCTGGATACTGAGGCCTCCCTTTTGGTCAGGAACCAAGGACAAAGAGGAGAGATGCGGGAAGCCTGACAAACACCAGTAGGAGAGAGACACTCAAGGAATAGAGAGGGGTGTTAAGCCCAGGGGACAGAGGCCAGAAACCCAGGAGAGCTGGGTAGGACCGGTAGACACAGGAGAGAGATGAGGAAAAGAGAGAGTAGGAAAAAGAGGCAGGCAGGAGAGAAAGAAGAGGGGGTAGACTTACAAGTGCCTGGTAGTATTCGTGCTGACTCCCATGCCTGTCCTCTCCCCCACCCCCCAAGCCAGGTTCTACCTCAGGGTAGTACTGCAGTGGGAAGGCTTCCAACAGGGTCTTGGGTCCCAGTTGCAGGAGATTCCTTTCCAACTCCCACCATCCTAGCTTTAGTTTGGACCCTTGCTGGTCTCTTTTTCCACTGGGATGCTCTGCCTCACTAGCCACCCCCCCAACCCCCGGGGAGGGGGGGGGGCTTGGCCACCATGGTCTGGGAGTACAGGAAAGGGAGGGGGTTTCAAAAGGGAAGGGAACTGGGCAAGACTGTCACCCTGTGGCAGAGTTAGGTCGATGTTGGCCCTGGGGCAGGAGTTTCAGAGAGAAAGCACCATGCACTACCCTCCCAGTACCACCAGCCTGGTGCCAGCTTCCGTCCCTGGGATGGGAATAGGGAATGCCCCAGGAATCAGGAGCAGCAGCTGCAAGATCAAGGGAGGGGGAGTTTCCATCTCTTTGCCCGGCCTCAGGAGGAAAAACTTTCCCCCGGAGGAGGCTTTCTTGCGCCTGTAGCTCTGACACTGTGGGAAGCCAAGCCACCGGGCTGCCCCGTGTTTTGCAAGGGTTTCAGATCTGCCCAGTGATCCCTTCTCAGGGACCGAGGATGTATTGCAGCTAAAGCTTTGCGCCCCTGGCTCCCTTTGCCTGTGTCCAAAACATCTCCTACAGCTTGCCTTCTAGGCTTGCGCGCTTAGCGGTGCGCCCGGACGCCCGCGGGCGCCAGAGGCTGCCTCTCCCCAGAGCCCGTCTTTGCCCTCCCCTAATCGCCCGCTGGTATCAACCACAATCCCAGCTCTCAGATATCGCTTCCCAAGGGCCAAGTCCCCAAGGACCAGTCCGCGCGCCTGGGAGCCCTGCGCTCTGATTATTTTGTATTATCTCCCGCATTCCCATGCCGCGCGCCGGTGCCCAGGAACCGAGGAGTTAGTGCCAAGCGGTCCACCGTCCCCGCGTGTGATGCCTAAGCGGGGCTGCTGTAGGTCTCCACCTGTGCCCGCCGGTCCCCATAGGTCCCGGGCTCCCTGGGTGCCCTGCCCCCAGGCCAGCCCCATGCCCCCGCCGGGCCCACCTGGCCGTTCTTGCAGAGGTCCGCCCACATACTGGTGCCGTCGCCGCCGCGCATGAGGACGTGGTAGGTGAAAAAGTAGGTGCCGGGAATGTTGCACGTAAACTTGCCGCTGGTCGCATCGTAATTGTTGCCTAGGTTGGTGACCACGTCGTCGAACTTGAGCACCTCGTAACCCTCGTGAGGGTTCTTGAGGCCGGCGTAGAAGGCCACGCGTGGCACCGTGGTGTAGGTGGCCGTGCTGATGGCGCCGCTGCCCCCCGCACCCGGTAGCCCGGGAGGGCCGGTCTTGCCTGGCTCACCCTTCTCCCCGGGTGGCCCCACAGGGCCCGGAGGACCTGGGTCCCCGGGGGGCCCCGGGGGGCCCGGCTTGCCTGTGCGGCCCGGTTTCCCCTGGGGGCCCTGCACCAGCGTGGAAGGCGGGGGCGCGCCGCTCTGCTCGCTCAGGGCGTCGCCGCCGTCGGGCCGAGCGCCGGCGCCGGGGCCCCGCGCGGGGTAGGGGTCGCATACCATGCGGCAGGTGCCCAGCATCTCATAGTGGCCGTCCGGGCCGCCCGAGCTCACCAGCACGGGGATGAGCACCACCAGCACCAGCAGCATCACCACGCCCGCAGCGGCCGCCAGCAGCGTTTTCCGGCCGGCGCGGAGCCTGGGGAGCGCCGGGCCGCCCGGCCGCGCCGTCGGGGCAATGGTGCCGGCGGGCGGGGGGCGCGGGCAGGGCGCCCGCGCTCAAGGGCGGTCCGGCGGGGCTGCGGGCATGGGGCCGGGCCCGGAGCGCCGCGCTGCGCTGGATGCGCCGCCGAGCCCAGCCGCCGGCTCCTGCCTCGCGCCTCCCTCCCGCTGCGCGGCCGGACTGAGAGCGGCGGCAGCCGCGTCCTGCCCGGCTCCTCCCGCCTCCTCGCGCTCGGGCCACCGCCCCCTCCGCCCCGCCCCGCCCCGCCAGCTCCCTGCCGCTCGGCGCCCGTGAGGGGTGGGGCCGTGGGCGGGGCCGGCACCTAATTGGGCCGCTGGAGGTAGGACTCCGCCCACCGAAGGGGCGGAGCCACGGAGATGAAGGCCGGAGCCGGGAGAGGAACCAGGAGACTGGGCGCTGGAGACTGACACTGGGAAATGGGGAGGATGCTTGAGTCTAAGAAACAGTAGAGTCTCCAATAGGGAAGGGGAGAATAGGGACCAAAGACCGAATGGAAGAGACGGCCACAGGGAGAGCTAGCGAGCGCCGAGGGAGGCAGAGAAGAGAGGCCTCGAGGGTTGGTTGCGAAGAAAACCGAGGAGGCTCTGGGGGCCATGGCACATAGGGGGCGGAGGCTGGGGTGGACAGTTCCCCAGCCTGCTGGGGATGGAGAGCAATTGAGGGGAGTGTGGAGTGGGGAGTATGGAATTGGGAGCAATGAGGGAAGAGAGTGAGAGGGACGAAGAGAGGAAAGCAAAAGGAAGATGGGGAAGGGGCCATTCTGCACAGGTCTTCACAGACCATTAGTCCAGGAGATATAGGGATCGTGTGCCTGTCAGGGTGTCCAGCGAAATCCCGAGTAACTGACGGCAGCTGCTCCTCCTCTTTTCTGGCTCCTGGCTGTTCCCTGGCCCCATCTTCCTTCAGGACGGGCAGGATCTTTTACCCATACCTCCTTGCCTCCCTGTTCCTCATCGAGCTCCAAGCCAGACAAGGCTGCTTTTTCCTGGGAGTGGGCTGGTCCTCCATTTTCCTCTGATCACTCCCCTTATTCCTGCGTTTAGACAAGAGAGAAATGGGGGCCCTAAGAAAGTGGGCATTCTGCCTTGTTTCTTCATTCTGACCAATACAAACAGTCCCTGGATGGTAGCTCCCTTTTCCAGCCTTCAGGAAGGGAAATTGGTCTCCCCCAGCCCCTCAGCAGCCCCCTAACTCTTCTCCCCATCAGGTTGCATGAGGCAGTCCTCTTCCTCAAGTGCAGTAAAGTGTTTAGGTTGCATAAGTGGAAATGTGTCTGCTTCCATCAAAATATTTGTCACATTATTTGAGGCCCCACTCATGCTGCTCCATTGCTCCTCCTTCATCCTCCTTTATCCAGCGCACCATGGAAGGCTCTGCCTCTGGAGGCCTCTGGCCCCTGCTAAAAGATGACCCATCAGCCTCTTTCTTTTCTCCTGAGAGGTCCCCTCCCACCTCACACTCTTCCCCTGCTGACTGGTCACAACTGTCCTTATGATTCTCTGGCTTTCTCTACCCTAGGATGAGACTGCTTACCCCTACCCAGAGCTGGGAGGAGGAAAGGGACACGAAAATATCAAATAAGGGGCTATGAGAGAGGACTTTCCAAGCCCTGATGGCAGAGCCCAGTTGGAGGGACCCCCAACCACCAAGGAGGGAGCTAAACCAATTCAATAAATAGCATTTACACTGGGCTTACTGTGTGCCAGGCCCTGTCTTGAATGCTTTACATACAAGATCACACTGGGTCTTTACATCAAGCCCTAGAGGTAAAAGTCATCACTTTTCTCATTTTACAGATGGAGAACTGAGGCTCTGGCAAGTGAAGAGATTTGACCAAAGTCACACAACTAATAAGAGGTAGAGTCGGGATTCAAACCCGCAGTCTGACTCCAGGCTCTTCCAACCCGGGTGGTTGGGTCTCTAGGTACTGTTCAATGTCCAAAGGGAGGAAAGTCCGGCAGGAGGGGGGCGCTAGGCGGTGCAGCTAGACCCCCAGGCTCAGGAAGAGTAGTCCTCAGCTGTCAATAGGCCTCCTGTCCCCTCACCTTGGTCTCCCCCAATTATGTCTCTTTGAAGAGCGACAGGACTGGTGACCCGAGGGACAAGGTGCGCGGTCTTTAGCGTGCGATTTGCACTGTCCCCCTCCGGCAGGTTCTCACGCAGGGGGGTCTCTCGTCTGCTGTGCACCCGCAGCCCTCCCAGCACCTGCCGGGAAAGCGCGGCGGCGCCCCAGGCCGAGGACCAGGCGGGAGCGCCCTCCCCCCACCCCCACCCCCGAGCTCTCACCGCCTCGTCCGAGGGCGCGCTCGGCGCTGCCAGGCGGCCTGCCCCCCGCCCCCCGAAAGAGCGCCCGCTCCCTGGCGCGGTGTGGCGTCTCTGTCAGCCCAGCCGGATTCTCCCCGCTTCGCTGGAGTGGAAAATAACGGCTTCAAACTTTGCAGAGAGGAGCTGGTGCCAGCACTTTAATTAACAGCCATCTTGGCCTGGGAGCCTGGGCCACCGCCTCCCGCCTCCCCCCGGGCTCGCCAGGCCCCGCCTCGGTCCCGCCCAGGTCCCCCGAGTGAGACGAACCCCCACCGCGGTGTCGGGGCACCCGTTTTCCTTAGGTGGGGACGTGAGGACGCGTCCGATTGGGGGCGGGCGCTGCCTGAAGGAGAGTCCCCCAGTTTACTGACTGAGGACCCCGAACCCTCCCACTCCTCCCACCCCAAATTCTCTAGAGCTTGGCTGTTGAGGATTCTAGAATTAGAGACCTGCTTAGGATAGTCTAACCTGCAGCACCTCAAGTGTTCTCCAGAAAAAGGGCTGTGAGAATTCAATGAGATATAATGGATGTAAAGCCCTGGGCTCAGTATCTGACCCTGGTTATGCACCCAGTAAATGGTGGCTAATATAATTATTGCACCCCCAGGTTAAGAATGCCCTTCCACCACCCTAGGCCTTGGGTTTCCTTCTCTTGCCTTCTTCCTACAGGTTGCAGTGTTTGGTGTAGGATAGGAAGACAGTGGCCTATGCTTCTAGGTTCAGAGACAAGACTTAGATGAGTGAAGAAGGACCCCTGGTGCTCTGGCATTCTGGCCTCTTCCTCAGCCACCTGCCCGCAGGGGGACAGGGGAACCCAGGTTTGCAGAAGGGGAAAGAGGTGAGCCTTGTTAGAAAAGAGGGAGAGCAGGACTCTCCCCCGCTGGGATGTTGCCATGCTGGGAGCTAAAGACCCAGCTTTGCTTTCCTTCCTGTGAGGGGGAGCCCCACCCCACTCCTACAGCCCCTATCATTTTAGGGGTGGGGGGGTACTGGGCATTATGGGTGTGCGTAAAGTGAGTAAGACTCTCCATTTACACATGGCTGACTTTAGGAAACCAGGTGGCTGCTCTGTGGTATTTTGGGGTTCTTTGAATGAATGTGAGTGGGTGTGAATATGTAAGAGACAATTTGTGTTAGTGTGTGTCTGGGTTTGTGAGTGATGACGGGGGTGCTATGCCCTGAATCATCGGCTGGCAAATCTGCATTCATTTGTCCACTCATTGCAAACGTTGATCTAGGCACTGTAATGTGGTGGTGCTGGTGCGCCCCAAATGAGAAAGACTTAAACCATATCCCTGAGGAGCTCACTCTTTGACAGGTGACTCAGGCAGCAAGCAATGGTAAATGTTATGATAATTATTAACGTTCTTCTGAGCACTTACTAAGGGCAAGATCTTGTTCCAAGTGGATTATCTTATTTAAATTTAACAACCTATTATCCTGGACTTAAAACTATTACATGGCTTGTATCGTTTAATATCAATAACCCCATGAGGTAGGCAGTGTTATTTTCCCCATTTTGTAGCTGAGGAAAAACTAAGGCTTGGGATGAGGTTTGTACTAGGCGTTAGGAAGCACAGATGAAAACTCCCTGCCCAGAGGACTCCAGGAAGACTTCACAGGGGAGGTGGAGAGCTGGGAAGCAAGAGGCAGAGGCAGGCTTTCCAGGTCATGAGGCCCATCAACTTGCCACATGTGCGTGGGGAAGTCTCATCACATTTAAGGCCTTTCATTTCTTTCTCTGGGCTGGAGAATTGTCCAGGGGAGCTCTGAGGGGCTGTGATTCTCATATTAAAGAAAACATCCCACTGTCATCCATTAAAATACTTAAAACCCCTTTACTGATATTTTAACTCAGAACCTTCTAGATCCTCCATTGGAAAAGCCTCCATGATTTCAGCCCCCTTTGGAGAGGGAATATTTGGTCAAAAAGTGCAGGGGGAATGGAAGTGGTGTTGTGATTTGGGGTGAAGGGCCAGGACACACCTCAGTGGATTGAACCAGCGGGGGGGACTCAGAATTCCTCAGTCTGGCTGGGGCTCAGAGGTTGGTGAGGAACATTCTTCAGGAATCTCTCCCCCAGGGATGCCTGGGTGGCATGATCGTATTGGGCTCCCTACATGGAGCCTGTTTCTCCCTCTGCCTGTGTCTCTGCCTCTTTCTCTCTCTGTGTTTCTCATGAATAAATAAATAAAATCTTAAAAAAAAAAAAAAAAGGAATCCCTCCCCCAGGGATGTCTGGATGGCTCAGCAGTTGAGTATCTGCCTTCAGCTTGGGGCATGATCCTGTCCAGGGATCGAGTCCCGAATCAGGCTTCCTGCGAGGAGCCTGCTTCTCTCTGTGTGTATGTCTCTGCCTCTCTCTGTGTGTCTCTCATGAATAAATAAATAAATAAATAAAATCTTTAAAAAAAAAAAAAAGGAATCCCTCCCCCAGCTCCATAGCGGGAGGAGGAGTAAGTGGGATTAAGGGGGCATAGCCCACATACCCAAGGCATAGTCAGGTTTTCACATGTTCCCTCTCCAGAGAACTCACGGCTTTGTGCCTGGGGGCTCCAGAGACTTGCTCAGGCCTGGAGCCCCCTGCACCCCCTACCTCAGACCAGCAGCCGCCTGCTGCCCATCCCAACCCAACACCAGGGAAGCAGCTCTGAGAAGGCTTGGGATGTGGGACAGGAGACCTAATAGGAGGTGCCTCCCCTCAGCCCAGCCTGCATCTCCCAGCTGCATGTATAAGTAATGAGGCTCTGCAGCCCCAACAGGAACCAATATAATGGCGGGTGCGCAGGGTCAGCCTGAGAGACAGATAGCAGGACATGGGAGTGACAGGCAGTGCAATTATGCTGAGCCTCTTGCAAAGGCAGCAGGGAGAAGGCCCCTGCCTGGCCAGCAGGGTCCGCATGCCTCTAGCCTCCTCATGAAGGCATTGACTATTCCAGACCACCACCCACCCACCAACTCTCAGGCCAGGTGGTGGAAGGCCAGGAGGTGGACAAGGATTGGGGAGAGGGCGGTGGAGGAGGAACTGGGCTGATGGGGAGCAGCTGGTTTTCCTGGGTTCTGGGGAGAAAGCCCCCTGCTCCCCAGATTGACTTTTTTTGGGAAGCTCTGTCTCTTGTAGGAATAGCCTTCCCCAGGCATTCTTACCCCAGGAGACCTAGAACTTAAGGTCTGGAAAGGTTTTAGAGATCTCTCCTTTGACAGACATGGAAATTGAGGCTGGGAGAGGCAAAGTAGCTTCCCCAGGGTCATGCCTATCTGAGGCAGAGCCAGATGGGAGCCCCTTGAGCTCTTTTCAGGACCCCACTGGTGGGGGTCAGGAGGCAAGAGGAGGAGGGCTGATTGCTCACCCCTGTACTAGGCAGTCCCCACGGACCAGTGGAGGTTGCAGCTCAGAGAGGTCTGACAGCTGGGTGTGGAGGTTGGAACTCTGTCTGCAGCGCAATCCTTGGAGGGCCCAAATCAACCAGGGTTAGGGGTAATCCAGCCACATTTCCATGTTCAGGAGCTCATATTGGAGCACCCCATATCCATGTATTTGAGAACGGAGTGGCTGAAGATCTCTGAGGTGGAAGAGCCAGTAGACCAGTGGAGCCGAGCAGTGGGTGCATAGTAAATATTCATTAAACCAAACCCCTGAACACTGTGAGCCTCAAGGACGTGCAACCTGTGTGCTGACAAAGATTCTGCACTCAGAAGGGATCTCCGCTCGGTTTTATGCTTTGCTATCACTGTCTGGAAGTTCTTAACAATTTTTGAACAGGGGCTCCACGTTTTCATCTCATGCTGGGTCCTGTAAATCACATAGCTGGTCCTGCCCCTGAAACAGAGATGTGGTTTATTCTTGGAGGGCTCCCCCGGCTTTTCCCTGCCCCAACCTCACCCCCAGGATATCCCAAGCAGAGGGGAGCACAGAGCCAGGAGAAGCTGGCATTTGAGGGCTTCCCGAAGGTCTCCACCCTACGACGGCTGCCGGTGCACAGGTTGGGTTGGGAGAACCCGGCTGCTCTGACCTGCCAGTCCCCATCCCATCCATAGGCCTGCACTTTGCCTGTCCATCTGTGTGCCCATCACTGACCCAGGTGGAGGGGGGTGGAGTGTATGAAGGTGGGTTCCAGGACAGAGACCTCCTGGTCCCAGCTGGAGTCCCCTGTCCCTTGGAGAGACATGGTTCCTTTGTCGATTGGCCCCTGCTAGGGCAGAAGGGGTTGGCAAGGGGTGGGGTGGGAGGCTTAATTAGCAGCTTGAGCCCAGGCAGCAGGCAGTGGGCTCAGAGCTGGCTGACTTTTCCCGCTATAGATCTGCTCTCCAGGAGAGGCACTAGCCGGCTGGTTTAGGCTCTGGCTGGGCTATTTTAGGAATATTCTTAACTCTTCGTGTGCCACTGGCATCACCGGACATCTCTGCCGGCTCCAGACTGTCCTCCTGGTCCCTCCTCCCCAGTCCCTGCTTTTCCTCTCTGGCAGCTGAGAAGATCACGGTTTTCTCTGAGGTGAGGCCAAATGCCTCTCGCCAAGGAAAGCTCCCATCTCTGGCCCCCCGAACTCCCCTTTTTGCCCTGCCCTGTGTCGTCTCCCTCTCTCCTTCATCATGGCTCTGGCCTAAGGAGACTGGCAGATTTCAGCATTTCCCTAGCTCCTTCTTCTTGCCCTATGAAGTTGGGATGGTTAGGCTCCCCCGCCACAGTGAAAACAGCTGGCCTGGGCCCCTGAGAGAAGACTAGAAGCCACAGTCCTGACCTCTACTCCCCTCACCCCACCCCCACCCTGGCAGGACTCTGCCTGCTGGTCTTTAATGCCTTATTAGGGCCAAGTTTCCAGTTGGATGTCCCACACAAGCAGCCAGAAACCCACAATGTCATGAGATTCCTGCTCCCTACATTCTTCTCCTACTCCAATGTCTGGCTTCTTGGACAAATCTAGGTCAGAATATAGGTATTACCTGGGCAAGGCCAAGGGAAGTCCTACTGGGGCCCAGGAGGGGCCACCAATAATAAATCTGAAATTCTAAAAAAGATATTGAATCAATCAGTCTGAAATTCTGGTTAAGATAGGGGAAGAGATCTCAGCTTCCTCAGTGTTGGAGATTCCTGTGTCTGAGCTAGGTGGCCCGGGTCACCTTGGACTTTGATATCATCCCCCAGGCACAATGTCTTCTGGGTCTGGAGGTTGGAAGTCACCACCAAGTGCTGTTGGGAAAGCTCGACTTGGAGATCCTGGCATATGGCTGATGATTCTGTACAAATCCTCACGGGCCTATGTTGTGCCTGATACTGCACTGGACACCGGACATAGAGGATCAATAATTGATAGTCAGTCCCTGCCCCCCCTGGATAGTCTCTTGGGCTGGTTCCTCAGGGTGTCTGACCATCAGCCTGGGCTGCAGCAAGTGAGCCCTCTCCTGGGTCTCACCTAACATCACCTCCTCCAGAAGTAACCTCTGTTACTGGCTGGGGCAGAGGGTGAGGTCGGATGGAAATCCTTTAGCTCCTGCCAGGGGCTACAGAAGAGGCTTTTGTGATGGGAGTCACCCATCGAGCTGCAAGTCCTCAGCCTCCAGTTTGGAAAGATCCATATAGATTTATCAAGGTGTCCTGGGGAAGATTCTGAGTTCAGAGAGACTATACCCTCTAGGGACTCAGGGAGAATTCTTCATTTTTTTAAAAGTAAGACCTCTCCCTTTGCCCCTAATGGAGAGACATTAAGACATTAACAGGAAGCAGGAGATTGGCTGTAAAGGAGCCCCCACCCCCCGCCTGTCAGGTAGGAGGCTTCCTGAAGCAGAGGAGCTGAGATTTCTGGCTTCACAGCTCCTGATGCAGACACACTGGGGTATGCGGGCTAATCTTTGGCAAAACTGCCAGCTGAACCCAGGAGTGCTGGCCCCCTGCCTCTCCAGTGCAGCCCCGCCTTTCCATCCCCCACCTTCCCTCCCTTTCAGCTTCCAGGCTGGGAGCCCCAGCTGGTGGAGGATGTCTTGCTCCTCAGCAGCTGGGATTTGTAAATATTTATAGGAACATGGAACAGATCAGTGGCTGACAGGCCCAAGGAGCGGGCAGGAGCCCTGCCTGGAGCTCAGCAGCTTCATTCCCCCTTCCCCACACCCTAACCTGATTTGAGGGAGCCCAGGATGACAGAGATGGGGTGATCAAGCAGGGCATGGGGCCGGCAGCCTCCACATTCAGAAACACCAGCTCAAAGGATGCATTTGTCTCTCAGCTGCCACTGGGCACTGCTTTTACACTCAGAGTTGCTCTCATTCTTCCAGCACCCGGCCAGCTCCCACATGTTCACACACCCATTGCCACATTGACCTGCTTTCACACATACCCTTTCAACACTCAGGTACATTCACTGTCACGCTCACATGTGTACGCACGCCCTTTCTGACATCCACACTGATCTCTCACACACCTGTACTCACACCTTTGCACACACACTAACTCACACTCATAATCTCATTGGATTCCCAGGTCCGAGCCACTGCCCACAGATTTTAATCACAGGTCCTGGGAGAGAACCTCCTGCTTTCTGTCTGAGGTGGGCTCTGCATGTGTGCTTGCCTGTACAAGCACTGTAGGAAGCAGTGGGGCCCTGCGGTCAGGGGGTGAGGAAGAGGGAGGAGGAGTGGATACAGGTGGGGACCAAAAGCCATTCAGAGCTGATATCAGCCTGGAACAGAAGCAAGACAAAGGCAAGACAAGGAAAAGGAGACTGAGCTGGGTCAGGGCAGATGGGGCAGGAACTGGGGACAGAGGGCCCCCCTGGATAAGAAGCTGTCACATTCTTGCTCCAGTGGCTGGTGAGACCAGCACCACCCCCCAGCTGGAGCCTCTCCCCTCTGGATCTTGTCACTGTGGCTTTGCTTTGCTGCTTGGGCAGCCGGGAGTGGTGACAAGCAGAGAAGACAGTGCCTAGGGCAGCTGGCTGTGCCACTCAGGCCCGGTTGCCAACTCACCCATCAGTGCCCATCTCATCACCCACAGAGGCCCAGATGAGACCAGTGACCAGCCCAGCTGCCCTTACTTCACAGGACCACAGCAGGGGGAGGGAGGCAACTGGACCCTCCTTTTCAAAAGACCTTGCCCAGGCCCCTGGCCACTGAGTCTGAGCTTGGGAACCATGGGCTCTCTGTTCCCAGGTTCCCAGGATCCACCAGACATGGACAGGAACCTGTGCATGAGGCAGGGGCTTGTAAAGGGGGTTGGGGAAGAAAACCACCATGAGGAGCCAAACATGTTTTTGGTATAAACTTCTTATTTCATCTGCTTTACTGGGCACAAGAATGACGTCCTCACACCCTGTGCCCCCCGGGTGCTGTGTTAAATAATCACCCCTCTCCCCTAGGGTCTGTCTCAGGGCATTAGTTCTAGGGCATCAACCAGTCAGTTTGTGCTCTGAAATTTGAGAATGACCATTTCTATAAAATCAGAAAGACAAACTAATAATAATAATAATAGGCAACGAAAATTGTGTTGGCTACTGTTTTCCTGTTTTTCAATCATCAGTGCAGCCTTCCACCCAGCTTTTGACGTCCTGATTGATTCATGCTTTCACTGTTCATTCATGTATTTGCTCAACAGGTATGATTCATCCAGGTGCCAGGCTCTGTGCTGCGTCCTGGGAGCCAGCGCAAAAGCCAGACAAGGCTCTTCTTGCCTGTGCGGTATTTAGAGTTGATCGAAGGAGACAAACAAATGCACAACAAAGCATCATGCCCCCAGGAGGCCAGGGAGCAGTGTCCATGCGCCTCGCCTGAGGACCCAGATGTCCTGCTCTTCCAGCTGAATGCTTTCAAGTGACGCAGAATCCTTCTCTCATCCCGGGGTTAACATCCCCTTCTCACCCGTCTCCCACATCTGCAGGTCTCCCCTCCTGGGCAGCCAGACCATCTGAGGATGGTGGACAAAGTGTGAAGGTGAGACTGAATCTCAGCTTGGACACTCATTGGCTGGGTGACCTCAGGCAAATCATTCATCTCTCCCAGTCGCAGTGTCCTTCTCAGTTAAAAGGCAGTAACTAACACCCATCACAGTGGTATCAACAGCATCAAAAAAGATTAAGTATATAAAGCACCAAAGATGGTGTTTGGTGCACAGTAGGGTCTCAATTTATGCTAGCTCCTCCCCTACCCCCTTTCCAGTGTCATACATTGCATCTCTTCTCACTGGCAGGGGGAAGAAGTTTGGGTGCGGGGCGCGCAGGAGAAACCAGCAGTTCATACACTATGAATCTATGCTTCAGGCCATCCTCCCTGGACGTCCAGATCTGCTCTGAGGGGAGCCTCTTATTTAAGAGGGTAGAGAGGCTGGCTTTGCCTCCTGGACTATCTGAATATTCCAGAGATACAGCTCTTTTCTTCATCCTGTTTCCCCTCTCTCTGGCTCTCAAATTTTAAAAAGCATTATTGTGTGCGTATGTGCTGGTGAGATGGTGGTGGGAATGGAGGTGATGATGGAGATGGTGTTGGTGAAGGTGGAAATAATAGTGATGGAGGTGGTGATGATGGTAGTGGAGGTGATGATAGTATTGGTGACGGTGAAGGTGGTGATGAGGGTGGTGGTGATGGAGGTTATGGTGGAGGTGTTGATGGTATTGGTGATAGTGGAGGTGATGATGGGGAAAGTAGTTGTAGAGATGATAATGGTATTGGTAGTGGTGGTGGTGGTGAGGATGGAAGTGATAGCGGAGGTAATGGGTGGAGGTGTTGATGGTATTATTGGTCATGGTAAAGGTGGTGATGATGGTGATGGAGGTGGTAGAGGGGATAATGGTATTGGTGGCAGTGAATGTGGGGATGGTGGTGTTGGTGATGATAGAGTTGATGGTGGAGATGTTGATGGTACTGGTGGTAGTGAAGGTGGTGACAGTGGAGGTGGTGATGGTGAAGGTGGTGTTGATGGTGATGGAGGTGGTGATGATGACGGTGAAGGTGGTGATGGATGTGATAATGGTACTAGTGGTGGTAGATGATGGTGGTATAGGAGCTCTTTTCAGAACCCTGTGCTTAGATTTTGAGAGCTAGAAAAGGGCCCAGTTCCAGCTAATCTACTGAGGCCCTACTATGTGCCAGGTCCTGTGGTACTTGCTTCATTTCCATAGCAATACACAGAGATTACTGTCTCCTTTTGCAAATAAGGACCCTGAAGCCAGAGATAACAAGTGACCTGGCTATGAGCACACAGCTCGTAAGACGTAGAGAGATGTATTTAAACCTTGAGTCCTTTGACTCTTAGCTCCATATTCCTTCTCTAGACTGTCATGATGCTACTACCTATGTTTCATAGCAGGGGAAAATGGAGACCCAGGGAGGTTACTGCTACATGACCTGATTGGCCCAAGGTCATGCAGCAGTTAGAAGCAGGGAGTGACCGTTTTCTCTTTACTTCTAGGTCTTAGCAGCCTTTGTATCACCAGGGACTGGGTTCTCACTGAGGAGGATGGGAGGACCACCAGCACATTACTCCTCATGCCCCTGACAGAGGCCCAGAGTGCAGACCTCCTCAATCCTCTGGAGCAGGCTCTGTATCTGCTGTCCTCCTGGCCCTGCACACTGTCAACTCAGTCTCCTCGGCTAGTGTCAGAGTGAGAGTGACAGATACCCAGCTGCTGCCTGACCCATTATACTTGACACCTCCTCCCCCAGATCTGACTGTGAGGCTCCTTTGGCCTGGGCACCATACTGTAGCAGCTCTGACTAACATTGAGAAGGAGGGACCAGGGGCTGGCACCCTCTATGCATATCCCTGTCTGAGCTCTGAGGTGGTGAGCATAGGGGTCCAGTTGTCTTGTTCTCCCCATTCTTTTCTGGTTCTAGACCTTAGTCTCCTGCTTAAAAAAAAAAAAAAAAAAAAAAAAATGGTAGCTCCACCTTGAATCACCAGGGATTAGTGAAAAAAGGAAGAAGAGTGAAAGAATTGTACCTAGATTGCATTGTTCAGACACTTCCACCCTCAGGAAGCCTTCTGGGATTCATCCCACACAGTTTCACTCCCTCTGACCCATCTCAAAACTATGTAACTGACTCTAAGTCTTGAGTCACAGGGATGATGATGTTGGAGGCGGTGGTGGTGGTGGTGGTGGTGGAGGTGGTGGTGGTGGTGGTAGAGGTGGTAGGGGTGGTGGAGGTGGTGGAACTGGTGGTGAAGCTGGTGATGATGGTGGTGCTGGTAGGTCTGGTGATAATAGCTCTTGGATGATTAGAATAAGATAAGGCCTCCTGGAGCTGGGGGGAGGGGGAAAGAGCTGGTGGTTGGCTGATGACTACCTTCCCCCACCTCTTCCCCACCTCTTTAATAACAGCTACTATTTATTGTCACCCATAAAACAAGTGCATGCTCAGTACTTTATGTGTAATCATTCATTTAATCCTCCCAACAACTCTGTGAGGCGGTCACTAATATTTTAGAGATAAGACAGCTGAGGAGGAGCGCCTGGGCGGCTCAGTGGTTGAGCATCTGCCTTTGGCTCAGGGCATGATCCCAGGTCCTGGGATCGAGTCCTGTATCGGGCTCCCCAAGAGGGAGCCTGCTTTTCCCTCTGCCTATGTCTCTGCCTCTTTCTCCGTGTGTCTTATAAATAAATAAATAAAATCTTAAAAAAAAAAAAAAAAAAAGACAGCTGAGGCACAGAGAGGTTAAGTAACTTGCCTAAGGTCATACAGCTAGCAAGTAGCAGAACCTAGGCTCAGACTCAGCCACAGCCCCACACTAGAGTTTTGACTCCAGAGGCAGAACTCTATACATACAAGAGAGTTGGTGGGTGGGGGGGGGGGAGGGGGGACTTTAAGGGGCTCCACTGTCTTGAGGTTTCTATGGCCAAGCGGTGACATCTGGCTATCTTCTTGCCTCCATCTCTCTTGGGAGCTCTGACAAGGGAGGTGGGGATCATGGATATGTGGAAGAAGTCTAGGTTCCACCAGTTGGTGGTCACAGAATAGGGGAGGAGGGATCCTTCCCCTGGCCAAGGCTGGCAGCTCACCCCAGTTCCTGCCTAGGGCTCCCGCCCTCGGGAGCTCCATCCTGCCGGCCTCCCTCCCTCCCAGGATCTCATTATATCCCTAAGAGAAACTGACAGCCTCAATATCTTACTTTGCAAATATAGTTTATTCCTTCAATAAAGCCGCCTGCGCAGGGGAATGTTTAAGCCCCGCTCTCCCCCGAGAGCCTCATTTGAATTTCTAAAGTCTTTAGTCCTCCAATGGGGCAGCCGGGTAATGAAAACGCAGCCGCTTACAGGGGATTCATTTCCTGTCCGGTCTGATCGCGGCTGCAGCCGCCGCCGCCACCGCCGCCACCACCGCCGCCACCACCGCCACCACCACCGCCCAGGAGGAGCTGGGTTGACCCACGGGAAGGAGAACCGCCGGCTATGTGGATGCTGGGGGGCAAGGAGCAGAGACACCTTGGCATGGGCCTGAGCCCCCAGGGACTCCTCCACAGGGTCTCTAGGCCCAGGGGCCCCTAGACAGCATCTCATAGGCCAGGGTGCTCCCTCAGGGGCCCCGGCCACCAGCCCCTGGGGGTGAGGTCTGCTCCCGGCCGGACCCCCTCACCCCAGGGCAGCCCCTACCCCAGGCCCCCATGGGAGTCTCTAATTAAAGGACCGGCACGCCCCTCGGGGACTCATTAGGCCCGCTGTGCAGAGAACATTTAATCATTGCTCAGAGCATCGATTGGAAAATCAATTTCTTTGTCTCTCCGCACGCGGCGCTGGAGAAGTGGGGGGAGCGCTGACCTCCTTCTGCTGCCATGTAAAGTGCCGCACATTTAATCAGGGAACAGAAATCAATTAGCCACTTACGAGGTTGGCTTTAGTTACCGAGTCGGCAGGGCCCGCGCCACAGCTCAGCCGCTGACAGCAGCGAATCTCTCACACCCCACCAGGCTGGCCCCACTGCGCATCCCACCAGCTCTCGGCGGCCCCTCCCCTGCTGGGCACCTGTCATACAGTCAGACCCCTGAAAACCCCCACGGAGGCCCTGCCAGGCTCTCTAAACTCCCAGCTCAGGGTCACGGCCTCCCTGGCTGACCCCCCTCCTGCTGATCCGCATCTCGGACTCAGCTCTGCAACCCTGGAGGCCACAGCACATGGAGACTCAGCAGAGGCCAGTTCAAATCCCAGCTCAGCTCTCTGCTGGCTTCTGGGAGGTCAAGGATGCTTTTGAACCTCTCTGAGCCTCAGCTCATGAGCACTTTACTCATGAAACAGGAAGGATGATAGTCCCTGCCTCACCACAGGGCGGTGGAAAGCCAAGGACATCTCCCCAGGTGCCTACCAAAGTTCGAGGGCTCACACCAGCAGGGCAGAGTCCCTCCATCTGCATAGTCGGCCAGGTTCCTTGGGGACCGGCGTGTGAGCCCTGTAGGACAGGGCAGGTGGGTCCAGTGTCCCCCTCACTTCTGTTTCCCCATCACCTATGGGGGCATGACTCTGAATCACCTCTGCTCCCATTCTCCCCTCTTATCTGTGCACCCCCACCCTGGTGCACATCCCCGCTGCCCCCTCGCCTGGGATACTGTGCCTTCCCTCACCCCCATGCCCACCCCACACAGCTCCCGGGGGAGGGGGGAAACAAGCTTCACAGTGCTGTCTCACGCACCCAGAGTTATACACACCCAATTACACAGAGTTGTACACAGTCTGCACGCCCCATTACACACAGTTCCGCAGAATCTCCCCCACAGTGACAGTCACAGGGCTCCCATCCCCTCACGCAGTGCACACACTGCCTTCACACACACAAAGCCGCTCCACTGCTGTTCGTGCACACAGCACTCTGGCCTGGTGTCACTCACGTGGGCTCGCCGGGTTCACCTGAGGGCCTCCCACCCCACAGAGTTGCACACCAGAGGCACACCCGCTCACACACGCATGCACACACGCACACGCACACCCGTTCCGTAATAATATTAGACATGCCATTTCTTTTGCATGACAGTTCCAGTGGAGATGCTCAGAGCTGTCACTTGGATGAAAAATAATGCATAATCCTCGTCTTCCTTCCTTTCCTTCCCTTTCTTTCTTCCCTGTTTAATGAGCTCCTAAAAATATTCCTTGCTGTCTCGCCGAGGCTGTGGGCTAAGTGTGAGTCAAGCCTCCCACCCCCCTTCTCCTCCCCCCAGCCCCCTGAGTGGGCTGCAGGATGAAGGGTCACAGCCAGTCTCAGGGCTTGGCCTGGCTCAGGTCAGGCGGAAGGCTCTTGCCCAGGCTCCACAGGTCTCTGACTCACCACCCCCTCTTCAGAGACCACCTGAGCTGGGAATGAGACACGGGTGGGACCAGGAAGAAAGGCAAAAGTCCCCTTCTGCTACCTATACACCCTCAGCAACCCTTCCCCACAGTTCCTGACCAATTTCCCACCAACGGCCCCACCTACCATCCTGCCCACCTCAGGAGGGAGAGGCCTGCATGCAGCCAAGGTCTTATCTCCTTGAACACCTGCTTCCTTCTCCCTCCCAGAACTCAGAGGAGAAAGGAGGAAGGGCCTCCCTGAGTCCCCAGTTTCTAGCAGCACCTGAGCCTGGCTCTGCTGGGAAAGTCGCCATTGTCACAGCTTCTTCCGATTCATCCTTCAAGCCTCACACCAAAGTCACCTCCTCCTCAAAGCCTCCCTGATTCACACAGAAGAAGATATTTGTTCACAGTACGTACTGACACACTTTCATAATACTAAATTTACAGAGGAGAGGCAATCGTGCCCGGTGGGAAATTTGTCTCTCTGTGGGACTCTCTCCATTCTGTGTTTTGTTTCCTTGTGATGTCACCCCCATCATATCTGAGCTCCTTTGGACTGGGAACCTGGCTGGCCTGCTTGGAGAGATGGATGGGTGGATGGATGGATGGATGGATGGTAAGATGGATGGATGGATGGATGGTAAGATGGATGGATGGATGGAGAGACCGAAGGATGGATGGGAAATGATATAGAGGGAAGAGCTCAGCATCATGAATTCAGGAAACTCAATGTTCGTCTGGTTTCGGGGAGCATTTGCTGTGACTTTGGGAGAGGCAAAAGCCCTCTGTGGGTCTCAGTTTCCCTATCTGTAAAGTGGGAGAGCTGGGCCATGGGGTGTCCAAGGCCATCTTGCAGCACTGGCAATCTTCATTCTACAACTCCATCTGCCATAGTGACAGATGGAGAAAGCTGTCTATGGCCTTTTACATCCCGCCCTACAGTGTGAAGGGACAGTGTGCTCTTACTGACGACGTGGCAGGAGCTCTCAGCACAGCTCCGGCCTTTATTTTCCCAGCCTCTCTCTGCCTTCCCTTCCATACTTATTTCTTTGCTCCAGTCTCCTTTATTCCACTTCCATGTCTTCTTTTCGTTCTCTGTCCCTTTTCTTGCTTTTTCTGGGCCCGCATCCTACCCATTAGTAGCTCAGAGCAAGGGTGCCCCCCACCTCCCTTTGTCTCTCAGCCCCACCTGCGCCAGGAGCCCCCTCCCCATGGGCCTCCTCGCATTGTCCCAGCAGTTCCAGTCCCGAAAGGTTAAGCTAATAGCAGCTCCTTTCCCATCAGCTGCTCTTGTTTGCTCTACATAATTGCAGGAGAGGGGGGCTGCGAGGGGGCCCTCTGAGTGGTAGGAGTGGTAGCGGGTGTAGAGCGAGGGGGCTGCACAGCCTTGTCCCTGGGAAGGGGACCTGGTAAAGGTGGCACTTAAGGAAATGGAACAGTAGGTAGGCTGTGTGGGCTCTGATCACATGGGACAAGAATCGGGCTGTGGGCCTAGCCATGGCTGCGCTGCCTGGAGAAGGGGAATGGGGTCCAGAGAAGATTGGTCAGAGATGTTACTACTCCTGGCAGGAGAATAATAACAACAAGAGCCATAATAATGTTTATCAAGCAGGGTAACCACGTACCAGGCCCTGTACCAAGCACTTTCTTGCCTTTATCTCATTGCTTTTTTTTTTTTTTAAGATTTTATTTATTCATTTATGAGAAACACAGAGAGAAAGAAGCAGAGACTTAGGCAGAGGGCGAAGCAGGCTCAATGCGGGACTCGATTCCGGAACTCCGGTATCACACCCTGAGCTGAAAGCAGATGCTCAACCACTGAGCTACCGAGGTATCCCTCATTGCTCTTCACCGTGATCCCAGGAGGCAAATGCAGCCCTCAGGCCCAATTTTTCCCTTGTGCCCATTTTACAGGAAACTGAGGCTCCCGGATGTTCAGTCACCACCTGAGGTCACATGTTGTTAATGTAGAGCCTCAAGTGGAGACTGCTCCTAATCACTCCTGCTCAGAGACTTAGCGCTTGCAGGGACCTAGGAGGCCCACTCACTCATCCAGAGGGACACAGGGCAAGGGACTTGCCTGAAGTGACGAAGCAAGTTGCCAGAACACAGATGAGGATTCAGGTCTGAGGCAGAGGGCGCTGCTGCCCTTCTGAGCCCAAATCCCCTGGGATACTTCCTGTGGGTGGGGTGCTTGAATGAGGGTGAAGAGGTAGACTGACATGCCTCCTGGGAGGTGGTGTGGAGTCAGGGCAGGCACAGGTAGAGAATGCCACCTCTCGGCCAGGGAGTGGCAGCCCCGGCCTCCTGCTGGTTTGAGTATATTCAATAATTCACTGGGGACAGAGAGGAGTGAGGGACAGCAAGCAGAAGGTGGGGCAGAGAGTGTGACAGCAAGTGGTAGTGAATTGAGGCCAGTCCCTGGGAAAGTTGAGACAGGAAGTCAGCAGGCCTGGGTCCTCAGCCCGCTCCTCTCCCTACAGACATGGCACCAGGGTGGCCTCCACATTCCTGCCTCTGGTCCCAGGTCTGGGGCACTGCCATCTCTCTCCAGTCCTCTTTTTTTTTTTTTTTTTTCAGATTTTCATTTTTAAGTAATCTCTACGCCCAGCGTGGGCTTAAACTTACAACCCTGAGATCAAGAGTCACCTGCTCCCCCGACTAAGCCAGTCTGGTGCCCTGGGGACAACCTGTCTCTTGTTTTCCTCGAAAGGTATGAATACACTTGGCACAGGCACAGTCTTTCCCTTTGGACTGGGGGACTCTTGAGTGGGGTTTTCCAAACTCTGCTGGACACTTTCAGTCCAGGGCACTCAGTGGCTCTAGAAGTAGGGAAGCTTTCTCTTATGAAGAACGACCAGCTTTTTGGGAAAAACTTCTGACAGGTGGTCAAACTCCATCTCCTGTGACTGCCACATGCAAACCTGACACCACTCCCTGCACATCTGCCTGCTAGTCAGCGGCTTGTCCAGAGTTGTGGTGCCTCACTGAAGACTTGTAGCCCAAGCCTGACCTTGGATCCCCTAGCACCCACATCTGCAGTTCATTGCATGGCCAAGTGCATGCCCCCCACCTCCCCTCAGCACCACAGGGGGCAGCTGTGAAGGGCCAGGTGAGCAAATGGCCTTATTTGTATTCTAAGTGGCCAGGCAGAGCTATGGTTTTCTCTGGGAGAACTCCATTCTCTCCCCCAGCTCCATCTTTCGAAACTTCTCCAAGCAGCATCAATAATGGGAATCAATTCATCAATGAGCATCCTGGCCTTGAGGCCCACAGCTCCCGTGGAGCTTTGCTGCAACTCTAAGCACTTTGGCTCCCTGCCGCCCATGCCCCACACATCATGTCTAGGGGCCTTGACCTGCCTTTGGGTCTGCTGTAATCCTGAAAGACTAAGCCCCCACTTCAGCCCCAGGACAACTTTGCTTTGACAAAGCTAGGGACGCAGCCTGGAACTGGAGGAAGCCCTGGGGCAGGGAACCAGGGGCTGAACTCAGTGTTGCTTTAACAGGCATCATGCAGAGTGGGAAAGGGCATGCATGCCCCAACCTCCAAATACTGACCATTCAACATCTACCTCTTAACACCAACAAGCCGAGTCACCATCTCCAGCAGTCCTGACCACACTTTGACCCAGGTCCAACCTCCCAACACTGATGGGCCAGCCCAACCAACTAGTCAATGTCAATCATTCATGACTGACGAGCCACACCTAATGACCCAACATCAATATATTTTTTTAAGATTCTATTTATTCATGAGAGACACACAGAGAGAGGCAGAGACACAGGCAGAGGGAGAAGCAGGCTCCCTGCAGGGCGCCTGATGCAGGACTCAATCCCAGGACTCTGGGATCACAACCAGAGCCAAAGGCAGATGCTCAACCACTGAGCCACCTAGGTGCCCCCATCAATATGTTAATACATCCTTTAAACACTAGCCAACCATCACCCCAATATCTTTACCCTAACATCCAGGAGTGATCCTATGTACATATCTCCCCCAGCTGACCACCCCAAACTAGCCAACCCATTCTCCACTGGCCATCCAAGATTGTATCCAACAAAGACCCTACCCCATAGTCACTGTCACCTGTCGCTTTCTGCCAGATCCTGTGCTTTACCTACAACTCTTCAGATGTCTGCTGCTCAGAGCTGGACAGCCCTAACCCTAACTGAGCCCTAATCCAAACTTCCTCTGGCTCCTGGGACCTGTCCTGTCAGCCAGTGGTGGACTGTTGGGTCTCTAGTCTTGTTCCTCTTCATCAGACCAGGCCCTAGGGACTTCTCCCAGCCCGTGCTGCAGAGTTTTGTTGAGAGAGTTTTCCTTACTGTCTCTGGACTGTCCCCAGAAAAGTCTGGTTGCTGCTTACTGGATGCCTACATCACTGCACCCCCCACCTCCTTCCAGGGTGTTAGTTGCTAAGAGTGACAGTCCGTGGAGCATCATGGCTCTGGCCTGGGCTTATCTCATAGGGAAAGCCTCTAGACTGCTGCCTTCAATGCAAGCTGTAGGTGGAAGGTGGCACCTCTCCTTGTCCACCCCCTTCCTGAAGCCAGGCAAGGGGTTCAAGGTGAAGCAGTTAGAGGCAGGTCCTGAGGAGTGGTGAGAGATAAGGTGAACTGGAAGCAGAGGAGGCCTGTAAGGGCAGTGAATGGGTGGTGACCTGGCCAAGGGGAGGAAGAAGTGAGGAGCTGAGGAATGGCAGGGGCAGAGAAGAGGATGAGAGGTGGGAAGGGGGTGCAGCCCTCGGCATGGCAGCCTGTGTGCTGCCCCACTGCGCCCGGCTGCTCCTGGTTCCCTGCTTAATGGAAAGCTCCGTGGAGGCTCATACAGAGTGACTGCTTATGATCCCCCTTCATCAAGGACTTGGAACCAGGGCCATTAATTAGATGAGGGAGCAGCTGCTCTGGGCTTAGGGGCTGAGTGACAGGAAATCACTCTGTCCCTGGAAGCTCAGGCCCAGCCCCAGCCTCAGGCTCCCCTCACCCTCTGTGGGGCTTGCCCAGGGACCTTCACATGCCAATCATGAGGCCCTGACTGCTGCCAATCTCGGACCCAGGGTGCAGCAGACCCCACACCCCAGGTGGGAACCTGGCTCCTGGCTTGGACTCCGACATGTGCAGCCATGGTCAAGTCATGGCCCTTCCCCCAGGCCTCAGTTTCCCCATCATTCCAATGAGGAAGGCTGCCACCCCTGCTGCCCTGAGCGGTGATGTCTGGGCTCCTCCCCTCCTCTCCTGGGCATGGCCAGAGGCTCCCGTAACTTGTCCTCAGCTGAAACAAGGCTGAGCCTGATGGCAATAACTTCTAACTTCTCCACTCTTTTCCTGCTCTCTATTCCCATCTCAGGGATCCAAGAAGAGTCACCAGCCTCCTGTGGCACAAAGGGAGGGTGGGCTTTGGTCCCCTGGGTCCCGACAGAGGACAGGTCAGGAGAATCCTAAGGGGCCTCAGGAGCTGAAGGAGTTGGAGATGGAGGAGATGAAAGGCAGACCAAGGTCAAGACACCTGTCACCCCTTCCAGATGATGGGACAGAAATTCCTAGAGTGTTGCCAGGACTGCCCTCCATCGCTAGGACTTTCTGAGCAGGGGGAAAGGGACAGGATGCCGTCGTGGTTCCTTCCAGGTGCAGGGGTCTCTGAGGCCATGAGTCTAAGGCTGACCATGCGGCATCTGTGTCTGCTTTGGGGGTGGGCATGACGGGGATGCTTAAGACGTGGTTCCTGGTGCTTGGGCCCCTACTGTCCAGTGAAGGAAATGGGACTCGTGCCCAAGAAACCCCAGGAGTGCAGCATTCACTGAGCTTCCCCATGTACACACAAACACACATGCATACACACACACGCACATGAGTGCACACAAAGGAGATGGCAGTTGTGAAGTTCTTCAGGGGAGGAAGAACCCCAGAAGGCTGTTGACCGCTCGGAAGTTTTCAGCAGGAAGCAGGAGTTAGCCTGGATCCTTGGGATGGCACAGGGCATGGACTGGTGGAGGGGAGATGGGGGGAGATGTTTCAGGCAGAAGGAAGAGCCTGTTCTTGTGGGGGGGGGAAGAGCCCCCCACAGAGGGGCTGGCGGGGGCATGCAGAACACGTAACCAACTCCAAGGAGCCTGGAGTGTGGGCGGGCAGGATGGGGAAGATTGTTAGGGGATCTCTCAAATGCTCTTTCCAGGCACGAAGGTTATTTTCTGATCCCCAAATCCGAACATTTGGTGTGATTGGTTTGTGTGCTTAAGGGTCTGATGGGGCAGATGTTCGAAATATGGGTCATCTCAGAAAAACGGGTATTTTTGGCAGTGGAGCTTTTTTCCTCTTGCGTTTTCCTCACCGCTTCCCTGGTTCCAGATCACACCAGTTAGATTCTGGGGCCGGCCTCCAGGAACCTGCATCCCCAGGGGTGGGTGGAGGTGGGGGTACTACTTCCCCAGGACCACCAGGCTCTAGTACCTAAGGGCCACAGGGGCCCTGGTATCTTGCCTGCTGACTTTGCACGCCTGCCCTTTCCACTTCTCTAGTTAAAACCCAATCCCATTCTTACTGGAGTCCCAGGGCTCCCCCCAACAGGACAGAAATCAATGAGCAATTTGCTGCTATTTGTAGATCCTCTTTCCCTGCCAGCCCCCAACCCTAGCCTGTCCCGACCAGGTTCGGCCCTGCCTCCTTCCTCAGTCAGATGGACTGGCGCTGCGCCCAGCCAAGTGGAGCCTGGTGCTCTGTACCTGGGGTTGGGGGCGTGTCACAGCTCGGAAGGGCCAGGGCTGATCCTTTATCCCGTTATGCTCCTGAGAATCTAGAGGAAATAGGGACAAATCAAAGCATTGGCTGAGGAATCTGTATTTTTAAAAAGCCCTTCAAGGGATTCAAATGGAGCTGGTGCAGATATGGCTGGGAAATTAAATGCATTGGCTGCTGTCAGCTTTCCTTCCACCCGCTAGCCGTGTGCCCTTACTTACCCTCCCTGTGCTTCAACATTCTCATCTGTAACGTGAGGGCAATAATAGCCTCAGCCTCCTAGGGTTACCCAGAGGATCACCAGAGAAAATGGAGGCGTAAGGTTTAACTCAAAGCCTAGCACCCAATAGACACTCAAGAAACGGTTAATGTGGGGCACCTGGGTGGCTCAGTGGGTTAAGCGTCTGCTGTCAGCTCAGGTCATGATCCCAGGGTCTTGTAATGGAGCTCGGAATTGGGCTCCCTGCTCAGTGGGGAGCCTGCTTCTCCCTCTCCCTCTGCTAATCCCCTTGCTTTTTCTCTCACTCTCTCTCTCCTGTCAAATAAATAAAATCTCAAAAAAAGAAGTGATTGATGATAATAGCAAGGGCCAAGGGCTCTGAGCACTGGCACACTGGCCTCTCCTGGGGGTTCCTGGAGGGGTGAGCCTAATACCTGCCCCAGGGCAGAATGCCCATGCCCCCTCTCAAGGCACTGGAGACCCATCGCCAACCAGTCCTCTCAGTGCTGGGGTGAGAGAGGCCTCTCAGGGGAATGAGCAGGTTGGACTTGATCCTTAAAGGTGGAAGGAAACAAAATATTGACCTCCTGGGGCTTCCTGACCCACCAAGCAGGATGCTGTTTGAGGAAGCTATGAGTCAAAGAGGGACTCTCCAGCAGAAGACTAGACACCCGCAGGTGGTCAGTTCCCCAGGTTATAAGGAAAGCCATAGACAGCCTGAGTGGTGGGGGGGCAGTAACACAGAGGAAAGCTGGATACTTCTTCCAGGTGGGGGCAGGTAATCAATTCTAGATCCCCATCTTTCTCTTCCTCCTACTCACCTGCCTGCCCACTACTCACCTGCCACTATCTCAAGAGACACAGAACATAACAGTGACAGGTGTGGATTTTAGCTCAGCTTACCTGGATTTCTGTTTTTAATTTTATTGAGGTATAATTTACATACAACAAAATGCACACATTTTAAATGTTCAATCTGATGAGTCTTGACAAATTTATATGCACAGATAACCGCCACTACAATCGGGATATGGAACATTTTCATCATCCCCAAAAACTCCCTGGTGCCCCTTCCCCGTCGATCCCTAGCCTTCCCCCAGCCCCAGGCAACAACCGATCTGCTTTCTGTCACTATAGATTAGATTTGTCTTTTCTAGAGTTTCATATAAATGGAATTATGTAATATGTACTCTTGATGTCTGGCTGCTTTTCACTTTTCATAATGTTTATCAGATTCATCCGTGTTGTTGTGTCAGGAGTTTATACCTTTTTATCACTGTGGAGCCCACTGTATGAACAGGTGAGAATTTGGCCACCTGTTGTTGGCCATTCGTGTTGTTTCCAGGTTTGGGCTGTTGTGAATAAAGCTGCTATGAATGTGTGTGGACAAGTCTTTGTGTGAATATATATTTTCATTTTTCTTGAGTAAATACCTAAGTCTGGAATGACCAGGTTCTATGGTAATTGAATGTTGAACTTTTTCAGAAACTGACAGACTCCTTTCTTTCTTTCTTTTTTTTTTTTAAAAAAAGTTCTTTTTTATTTTTTTAAAGATTTTATTTATTTAATCATGACAGACAGAGAGGCAGAGACAAAGGCAGAGGGAGAAGCACGCTCCATGCAGGGAGCCTGACGTGGGACTCGATCCCGGGTCTCCAGGATCACACCCCAGGCTGGAGGTGGCGCCAAACTGCTGGGCATCAGGGCTGCCCGACAGACTCCTTTCTAAAGCAGTTGCACCATTGTACATCTCTATCATCCGTGTCTGAGAGTTCTAGTTGCTCCACAACCTCACTGACACTTAGCATGGCCAGACTTCTAATGGGTGTATCTTATTGTAGTTTTAATTTGAATTTTCCTGATAATGAATGATGTTGCATATTTTTTTCATGTGCCTATTGGTCATTCACTATCTTCTCTTGATCCATTTAAAAAAAAAACAACGAGATTGTCTTCCTATTGTTGAGTTCGCTGGATACGATTCCTTTGTCAGATATAGGTATGGTAAATATTTTCTCCCAGGCTGTGGCTTGCCCTATTATTTTCTTAGCTATTTTATTTTATTTTTATTTATTTTTTTTTCTTAGCTATTTTAATTTTGATTCTGCTGTTCCTTGTGTGCAATCTTGAGCCAGTTACCTAGCTTTTCTGACCCTTTGCTTCCTTATCAGTAGAATGGGGATGATAATACGTATGGCATAGAGGTGTTGTGACAATTAACTCAGTCCGTATATATAAAATGTCTGAACCCAGAGGAGGTCCTCGACTCGTGCTGGCCATTACTGCCATTATTCTTAGGCAGTTAAAGGCCTAAACTTTATTTCTCTTGTATCATCCCACAGGAATCTGGACCTCTATTCATCCTGTATGTTGGCCTCACACACAGATTTGGAGACCACGAGGTGCTGGGCCAGCATCATCCTGCAGCTTCAGAAAGAGAGACCTAGATCTCCTATGAACCCACAATTATTCATTCACACCCACAATCCCTTAGCCACAAAAATTAGACAAGCACATGCATGCAACCCCATCGCATTCCTTCTGGCATGGGCACGAGCTCAGATACTTGAGCCCAAAGTGAAACGCAGCGATCGCCTACTCACAACCCCCCACTGCCACTGATCAGGAGTGATGGCCTCACTGGCCAGAGCATGTATAATTCAGAAGTTTGGCCCGAAATAGTTCTGTTCGGGCCCAGCCTCCCAGATAGGGGAGGAGGAGTAGCTGGGGCAGCCAAGGCAGTGGGTGACCTCAACCCTGGGGGAGACCCTGGAGTCTGCCTCCACTTCTGGTGCCTGGCAGAGCCTGGGGGAGGGCAGAGGAGCTTCAAGAGCCATCTGCAGGGCTCCCTTCTCAAGCTGAGGGGCCCCCCTTCCTCCCTTCCCCACTCACATCCCCAAATCCTCCAGCCTGGGGAGATGGGATCCCCCAAGGGGCAGTTGGGAGAGCAATCTGGAGAGCTGCTCTGTCCACATTCACATGTGCCAGGTCCTGGAATCCCCACCTGCATGTCCTCAGCTCCTGGGCACTTCCCTAGGGCTCAGGATGGGAGGGACACTGCTCAGTTGAGGCGTCTTCATCCCTCCTGCCTTCACTCACCAATCAATCAGTAGATAAGCCCACAAATATTTACTGAGCATTTGCCTGGGCAAGGTTGAGTTCCTAGGACATCAGAGAGCACCCAGGCTGTGCACAGAGAGCCTCACAACTTGCTGAGGAGGCAAGACAGTCACATAAAGGACAAGGAGTAACCGGGTTCCATGGTAATAGAACTGGGCCAGGGAAGGACAGGCTGCCGAGATCAGAGATGGGTCTACGGAAAGGCTTCCAGCTGAAGGCCTGATTTGAACCAGGCCTGTCTGGATGAAGGGTCAGATCTGGGGGAGATAGAAAAGCCAGAGAGAGAAGTGTGATCTGGACGAGGGGGCTGGGAGGTACCAGGCTGTCTGGATGTTAATAAGAAGACTGGCAGATGGAAGCAGGGTCATGTGAGGCAGTCATGAGGCCAGCCTGACATGTCCTTCACCCTTCCATAGTTCAACAAAGACAGGGACTGCACCATGTATAATCCCCTGGAGGTTTCCCTCAAGATCCTGTCACATGGTGTTAACTAACCATCTTGCTTTGGAGTCAGCCAGCTTGGGTTCAAATCCTGGCATCGCTGCTTCATTGCCCCATGACCTTGGGCAAATGACTTAACACGTTTCCTTGCCTACTAAATATGGGGTAAGAACTGTTCCTACTTTATAGTTTTGTTGAAGAGAGAAATAGAAATGCACAGAAGGTGCTTTGCCTAGCAGCCATCCCACCCATCTTGTCTTCCTCAATCCACCTGTGAAAAGAAGCATCTTTACAGAGTGTCTCCAGGGGAGGGTGCTACTGCCCGAAGGTAGAGAGATAGTGCTACTGGATGGAAAGCAAGAGGGCTTCCTGGAAGAGGAGGCCTTCGAGCTATGATTTGATTTGAGGTGACTGACTCCAGAACATCTATAGGCAAAGTGGACTATGGGGTCCAGTGTTATGGGCTCCACGTGGTCTACGGGACACAATACCCCCATGATCCTGTGGGCCCCCACAGGGCTTGCATTTTGCTTTGCTGTGCTTTTCCTGTGAACAAAGTCAGTGTGCGGGTTGCTCTGATCCCACTTTCTGAAGGGCTCCCCACCTCCTCCCCACCTTATCTTCATCCATCTCTCTGGGCCTCTGGCCTAATCTCCCCATCGCTCTGCCTCACTAATTTTGTCTTTCCCCACCCCCATCTCAGCCTCCCTCCCTTTCTTGTTTCAAGTCTCTCAAGCTCTGATTCTTCCATTCCTTCCTCTCTGTTGCTCTCTTGACTCTCCAGGGACCTCCCCCAAACTCCACACTCTTCCTGGGACTGGAGGCAGAAGAGTAGGGAGGGGGTCTCTGCCTCTTGAGGGCCCACCGCAGGCCCAGCCCTATCGATTAGGGCTTCTTTGGTGTGTGGGGGTAGACATAGATGACTGTGCTATAAGCCTCACCAGCGCTGCTAATATTAGCCCAGGAAGGCAGCTCATTGATGGATTAGGAGAAATTAAGAATTCAAATTCTGTAATTTGAATTGGAGGACCGCTACTTGCTGACAGCTAATACTTCCCCAGAAATTAATGAGTGAAAGAGGGATGGCAGTACTGGCTTGCCTCTTTGACGATATAATTTCCCCCCTGATCTGTGCCTTTGAAGCCCTCTTCCCCGCCCCACTCCAAGCAGGCACTCTCCTGGAGAGCTGGAGTCCTGTTTGTCTCAGATCTGATTCCTGGATCTTCAAGGATCCCAGAAGTCCTCAGGGCACTGGCCTCTTAATTCCCAACGGAGCTCTAGGCTTCTGGCAACTGGTGCTCTCAGCGTGAGGCTGACCCTCTCAGGGCTCAGGGAGAGGCCCAGGAAGACCTTTCTGTCCCTTCTGGCTACGTGTGGCCCTAGCAAGTGTGTGAGCCTGTCTTCATCTCAGGATTCTAGTCTAGAAGATGGAGGTAATCATTGCCCCCTCTCGGGGTGTTGCGAGCATAAGATACAACTCGCTTGCTTGCTTTTCTCCCTATGCATCTCAGCTGTGTGGTCCTCCAAAAGTTCCCACCAACATCCCCATGGCCAAACCACACACAGACCTCCTTCCTACAGGAAGTCCTCCTGGGTTTCATCCTATGGACACTGATGCCTCCTAATTGCTCAGGGCCTCATTTCTTCACCCTCTTAAAGTTCCAGGTTATTCCAGGAAAGGGGTGTCCTGCCTCTCAGATAAGATTGTCAGCTTCCCTGGGGCCACACTGGCCCCATCCCTGGCACCAGGAGATGCTAAATTCAGGTGGATGAATTTAACCGACATTTTCTATTCCCTTTGTACTTGTCCCATTGTCCCTCCACCCATGTCCACCCAGTGCCCTGTAAGTGCTTGCTGGTGACTGGCAGTTGCCGGGGGCGGGGGGGGGGGGTGCGGTGTGCCAAGGCCCGGCCAGTCCTCCCTGTGGCCCCAGCATCCATGTTTTCCTGGGAGGTGCAGGGGGGCACATTCACTCCTGCCACATGTAGCTTCCTGGAGCAATTCACCAATATGGCAGCTTTTAAGCATTTTTTTAAAAAGTCTTGACACAGTATTTGCTATGGTGATGGGAAAAGGTCATTAGAACCCTGGGAAGGCTAGATCTTGAGATACATGAAGATGGAGTCGGGGGCAGAGTGGGGGGGTTTCCTTGCTTGTATCCTTCCTCCCAAACCTTCAACCCCTGGGGCACATCCTACCCCTACCCTCCTGCCCGGATTCCAGCCTCATGCTCTCCACCTGGCCCCAGGCCAAGCTCTGACTCAGGGGTAGGGAGGGACATCTCAGCTGCTGGGGTTGATGGAGCCTGCAAGGCTTGGAGCCCACAGGCCTGAGGAGTTGGGGTTGGACTTCTCCAGCCACACGGAGGACACATGGGGAGTCAGCTCAAATGGCTTCCTTCCGAGTTGGGAGGGGGCCTTTAGGGGTCACCTAGGACCAACTGTCCCTTCGACAGTTGGAGAAGCTGAAGCTCAGAAAGATTAGCATGTAGTCAAATCCCAATTATTTGCCTAATAGGGAGAAAGCTGGCAGAGTGATCCCTGGAGCAGATAATCCCAAATCCCTCTAGAAGACTCTGCTGGATTCTGGAAAATCAGATGTTCTTTCCAATTATACTTCCTTAGGGCTAGTATTTGAGCAAAAGTTTACTCCCAGGTGGGCTGGGGCTGAAGGCAGAAAAAGGAGATTGGAAGAAAGGCAGTTTCCTGAGTTGGTATGGGCTGCTTTGGGCAGGAAACTCAGGTGCTAGAATCGCCTACCCCCCACACACCTGTTTGTCTGTGAAGCCCCGCACTACCACCATGAATTTTTTCTTTAGTGCTAAAGCTAACCAGGATGAATATCTAGGGAGGGTAGGGGTCTGGAAGGAGTGGCTCGGAAGCATCTACTGCTGCTCAAGGCTCAGAGGCTAATGGGCTCCTCCTTGACATTCCCATGCTGCTCTGCTCCTGCCCCCCAAATGGCACCTCCATGCCCAAATAGCCTTTTCCCAGATCCAATTAAAATGGTGTTTGGAGCAAGGTTGCAATAATCACATAGTCATTTTCTCTAGTAAAGTTACTGGCTGGAGCCCGATTTGAAAGCCGAGCTGGTAATTGAATCTGAGGGGCTGGGAGGAGTGCAGGGGATTCTTCCCAGGGATCAGAGGCTTCTGGCTGTGTCACAACCCCCGCTCCTGTCCATCACCATTCATTCACTCCCTTGGTCACAGATGTCTCTTGGGGCAGCAGACCTCCCAGACCAGGAGAGGATGATAGATCCTGAGCCTATATCATGAGACTTTCTCAATTCGCAGCCTCGCTAGGGAGGCCACATGCCCAAAGTCACCCAAAGGGGGGTCAAGCAAAGCTAGGACTCTAACCCAGTCTTCCTCTCCAGCCAGTGCTCTCTCTACCCTGAAGGAAACTCCAGCGCCCCAGAGCTGCATGCTCCCCACCCTCTCCTGCTCTGCACCCACCCTCTCCCATCAGCCCACCACATATTCTCTGTGGGTAGGGTGGGTGGTGAAGGGAAGGGGCTTTGGTGTTTGTCTCTGGTCCTGTGGCTCTGGTCCTTTCTTGCTGTAGATTCTCTGCACACCCTCAGCCAAAATGCCCACACCAATAGGACTTGCCCTATCCTTTGCAGCATCCTTCTTCCCAGCACCAGGCTGGGAATCAGAATATCTGTCACTTGTGGTGGATCATTCATTTCCTCCTTCTTTGCTTCCTCCCGAAAACATTCATTATGCCTTATTACATGTGAGGCCCTGAGCAGGACACCAGGGAAAAGTAGGGATAGACAGAGTGGCAGCTGCCCTCATGGCCTGATGGGCAATGTGAACAAGTTACCAAATGTGATGGGATAGGGAGACCCTTCTTACAGCTGGGAAGACAGGTGGCTTCCCAGTCTAAGTGACCCCTAAGTTGAGGCCTCCAAGCTGAAGAGCAGTGTTTTCCTAAAACGAATGCAAAGGCCGAGGAGCAAGAAAAAACCAGGTGTCATCTGGAGCAAGCGGTGGCCTCAGTTTCTTCATCGCTAGCATGGACTCCCTACTCCATCTGTTGCCTCACAGGATTCTGGAGAAGAATGGATATGGATGTTCTTTGTGAGATGGAAAATGATGATGATTATGGTTGTTAACAGGGGGCATTTGTCCCTCACCCCAGACAAGAGGTCAGAACCTGGGGGAGGGTAGGTTGGTGGTCAGGTTTGGTGGGGCAGGCTGAAGGCAGGGGGCAATGAATTAAGAACTTGCTCTGCAGAACCCTTGTGGTTACCTGGGACTGGGAGCCGGCAGCCGGAGCTCTAGAACTCTAGTGGGAGTTGTAGAGGCTAGAAACTGTCCAGCTGGTAGCCCCTTGTGGTTGGTGACCAGCTTCCACGTGGCCAGTGCCTTCTGGACCTTGGGGAGTCCAGGCCCTGGTCTGCCCTAGTCTACTCACAGTGAGACTGAGGGCATCTAGTCCTCTCCCTGCACATCTCAGCCAATCAATCCCCACTGTGCCCTCCCTGCCTTCAGCAAGGTTGGTGCTAGATGCGTCATCCTGGAGCCGACTGGTTGGCCACAAGAGCCCACAGAACCCCCTCACCCCCAAGGGCTGTGGAGGAGACCTAGCCATGGGTAAGTGTAGTGCCTCCCTAACCAGTGGCAGCAACAACTGAGCTTCCTGTCCCCTGGGACCTCCAAGGCCCATGCCTGTGGCCCCCAAGCCTTTCCTGGCATGGCTGGCCTCCTGGTCAGCAGCTGCAGGGGTGAGTCACAGCTCTCATTAGAGCTTAATTAATCAATTGAGTTAATCAGACAGCTGGGATGTGCTGTGGTTGCAGATGGAGGCAGGAGAAAAAGAGCCAGAGCATGAAGGGCTGGGTCAGGTGAGCTGCAGCTGGCGGGGCTAGGGTTGGCAGCAGAGCCCGGTGGTTTGGTGAGGGAGGAGGGTGTTGGCCAAGTCCATACCTGAGGTCGCTGCAAACGAGAATGAATGGGCTCAGCAAAGACCCACAATGAAGGGTGCCCTTCATTGGGAGCCAGAGACAGGGACCAGGGAAGGGAAAGGCAGGACCTCTTCCACCCCTGGCTTCCTCTCTCATTTTTTATCTTGTCACATGTGTCTGAAAGCTGTTTGAAATCTTTATTTGAATGAAGTGGGGAAAGGCAAGAAAGAAAAACAAAACAAAACAAAACAAAAAAAGTAGGCCCTCATATTCCCAGTGATCCCAGTCTGATGGGGAGATCAGATGTTTACTGGGGACACAGACAGAGATCCAGACTCAGAGACAGAGAGATGCAGTCTCTCCAGTTGAGTCACTCAGGCTCTGGACATCTGGACTGGAGGGATGGGGAGAGGCCAGGGGGACTCGAGCCAAGGGCAGGCGGGAGTCCAGGAAGAGTATTGGGAGGAGGGGAGCACCTGAATGGAGTTTACGCTGTGATTTGCAAAATGTTGTTTCCTCAATTTTTTCTCATGTCTGACCTTGGTATTACTTTGGGGGTGGGGGGCGCAGCGCAGAAGTGTGATGGTGAGATATGGATTCAGAGAGGACTCATGCACACCCCCAACAGACCCTGCCCTCCAGGGGCTTAGTTTGCACAGGGCAGCAAGCTGGGTGCAGTCCCTGGAGACCCCAAGTGTGAGGTTTTGAGAGATAAGGGTCCAGAACCTGGGCCATGCAAGGGACTATGGGGGATGAATGGGAGGAAGGCAGGCATTTCTGATGAGGCCTGTAAAAGGCTGACCTGAAGAAGTGGCCTGTGAGCAAGGGCTTGCAGATGGGTGGGATCGCAACAAGTGGAAGTGGGCAAGGAGAGGACGCTGTTGCAGGAAGGGAAAATTATCTGGACAAAAGGAGGGAGCGGAGCGTGCATGGCACCCAGCAGGGTCAGTTAGTATGGCAAGCTGGCCTGGAAACGAGGCTCCTGTCTGTGTCTGGAAGACAGAGCTTTATGGTGGAGGGCTCTTTGACTGCCAAACCAAAGAGTCTGAAATGCATCTGGTAGGCACTAGGGATCACCACGAGTCTCTAGCTGGGAAGAACAGGCTTGAAGCAGTTTCAGAGAGAGGATGCATGTGGAGGAAGCTTTGTGCAGGATGGAAAGATGGAAGACATCTGAAACAGGAAGAGAGAGCGTGTATGTGTGTACGTGTGTATGTGCACATGTGCACATGTATGGATATGTATTGTGTGGATACGTGTGTGTTCCTATGTGCATGCATATGTGTGTATGTGTATATGCATTTGTGTATATGCATGAGTGTGTCTATATTATGTGTGTGTATTTGTGAGTGTGTGTGTGTGTGTGTGTGTGTGTGTGTCTAGAGCAGCAGTTCTTACTCTTTGAGGAGTCACAGACCCTTCACAGAAGTTTAGACCCCTTGGCTTAGAAAAATGAACGTAGGTTTTGCTTTTGATGACGGGGACAGGAGGCATGCCCTTGGATCGGCTGAAGTCCATTTGCTGGACTTTCTAGGGTTTAGGTCTCCTAATATCCCGGCTCTTCCCCTTAGTTGTAGAGTCTGCAAAAGCTGTAACTGCGACCTTTCCATGGCTCTCAGGACCCCACAGGAGTACTGGGGGTACGTGGTCTGGAGCAGCTGGGTGCCTCTCCCCACACCTGTCCCCTGGCAGGATGGTTCTGCAGCCAGGACCAGGAGTACTGCTGGGCAGTAGGGCTGGGGCCACTTGGGCACAGGACCAGCCAGCCCAGGAGTGAGAGCTCCAGGCTGCCAGTTCACAGCATCAGTAGAAAATGTCAGGTTAGACCCAGGAGGGCTGCCTCCCTGCCAGCACTGGGCACCCTTTGCAGTGCCCTGAAATAGCCTTGTTCACTCCTTCCCACAAATCCTAGTGTTGAGAGCAGCTGAAGAAGCAGGATCCAGGTGTCCTGGTTCCAAACCTAGAAGCTTCAGCTAAGCCATTTCTGGGTTTGCTGTGTGGCTCCTGGAGAATCATACCCTTCCCTGGCCTCTGCTCTCTTCCTCCAGCTGGAGCCTGACTCCCCCAGGAGTAGGATGGCCCCTGCAGATCCTGAGAACACACCCAGCAATAGCCACCACAGAAGGGGTGGCCTTGGTAGGGGTGGCTCATCCTCCCCACTTTCTCCTTTCCTCACACATGCTCATGGCTTACAGAGCATACATTCTTTTTTGACTGAAGTGGGCTTGTTCATGACCATCCCCACTGGTAAGATGTGAAGCTCAAGGAGGGGCCTTGCCTTCGGTCCCACAGCCAGAAAGCAGAGGCACCAGGAATGAAAGGAGTTTCCCAGTTCAACTGGCAGGCTTGTCCCTCCACACCAGACCGCGCCAAGTGCCAAGGGATGCCAGAAGGCTCGGTGTCCACTCAGCGCCAGGTCCTGCCCAGGAGAGCTGGGGGCTGTGGTGGACTCACTGAAGGAAGACTCTGCTGTTGGTCAGCTTCTCCCCAGAAAGCCTCCTGCTGGGGTGCTGGGGTCTCTTTACATAAAAGCAGTTTTTTAAGGCAATAAATAGAAGTTTTATTTTATAAAAAGATTTTTATTTATTCATGAGAGACACAGAGAGAGAGAGAGAGACAGAGACACAGGCAGAGGGAGAAGCAGGCTCCATGCAGGGAGCCCGACACAGGACTCGATCCAGGGTCTCCAGATCACGCCCTGGGCTGAAGGCGGCGCTAAACCGCTGAGCCACCCGAGCTGCCCAGAAGTTTTATTTTATATACTTTTGATGACTTTCCTGAATTATCCTATCAGTACAATATTTTTTTATTGTTTTTTTTTTTTTTTAGTTTCAGAGGCAGAATTTAGTGATTCCTCAGTTGCATATTAACACCCAGTGCTCACTATGTCAGTGTCCTCCTTAATGCCCATCACCCAGTTATCCTCCCTCACCCACAGCAACCCTCAATTTGTTTCCTAGATCATAGGGGCACACTTTCCCCTCTGCCTCCCCACTGTCACAGAAGAAAAAGCCCCTACCCTTTGGTGTTTTACTCTGGATCTGTGCTGGTCCAATGTGGTAGCCACTTGCCACATGTGGTGACCACCCTTGGAGTGTGGCTAGTGCCATAGGGTGAAATTATAATATTTTGGATATATCGGATTAAATTATTTTTAAAATGATTTAAGTTAATTTTTTTATTTCTCAGGACTGTTTCAACTAGGCTACTAGAACACTGAAAAGCACATATGCGTCTTGCATTTTATTTCTTTTGGATGGTGCCACTCTAGATAGCAGTAGTGCCTCACCCTTTTTGTATAATCTCATTGAAAACTGTGACAGAGGAGTGGGGGTTACCCACCTCTGTTGACAGATGAGGAAAGTGAGACTCCATGATGTCAAATGACTTTGCCAAGGTCATACAGCCAGGAAGGGGTGGAGGCCAGATACGAAGACAGGTTTTCCTGACTCTAGAATTGAGAACCACTTTTCAAGACAGTCCAGAAAGATGCCTCTCTCTTCACGTTGGCGTTGGCCCTCCCTCCCCAACCCCCCTCTCTGGGGCAGGCCCTGCCAAAACCACTCTCCCCTCCCTAAGCTATGAGAACCTCCACTAGAAACATCCCTCTGGTAATCCCATCAAGACTGATGCCTCTTGGCCATCCACCGAAGCCAGAGTCTTATTTCATATTAGACTCTGTGGCCTGTGATTCTCCCCATCAAAGCTGGTACCTTTGCCTTATCATTAAAAGCATCCTCTTTTGTACCCGCTGCCACTCACAGAAGTGCCCCAGGGCAAAAGAAGCAGCGACCACTGCTCCCTGGGACACACTCACTTTCTCTTCCACTTGCGATCCTGATCTTCTGCTGACCCTGTCCACCTGGGTTCCACTCCGTCTGCCAGAGATGAGCATATTCGATGCCAGGGGACTGTTTCTTTAATTTCCCCCCCTGTCCGTCCCTGGAACGTGATAAAAATACCCGGCATTGATCTTTTTTTCTTCCCCTTCTGCCGGGATAATGTTTACCCAGGTGTCAATCAGGAGAAGAATTTGGCTTCCTAATTTCTCTTCTCCTCCCCGGGGGCCGCGCGTCTCCCCGCCTCACATGGACACTGAGCTGGCATCAAGGTTACTAATAATCCCCCAGCACACACAGACACCGAGAACACATATATTAAAGTCACATATTGATTTATATTTTTGGGTCCCTCTGCCTTTCTGCCCAGCCTCAGCCTTTCTCTCTGCCAAGGAGAAAAAAAGAATTACACAGCTATATTTATCGCCAAGATGTTTAGTGTAAAGAGCATTGTGTCCGAAGCTAATTCCCACCCCCTGCCCTCTTTGGGGGTATTTTTTTTTTTTAATAGTGTGGCATTGCCTATCCAAAAGCATTTATCTTGTGTTGTTCATTCTTTAACTTTTCCCTGAAGGAGGCAATGAGAGATTTAAGATAGACTGTTGGAAGGACTTCCTGACTGGACAGTGGCTGCATCCCCAAGGAGGCTGGTGGAGCTGTCCTGCCAGCAGAGATAAGCCTGCTGCAGGTGGGGGAAGAGATGGGCAGGAGCCTCTGTGGAAGGTGAGGCCACAGATTGGGTAACTTCTAAAGGTCACCCACCAGTCCAAATAGCACCTTGTAAGTAGTGACTCCCCGGCTATGGTCCCATTTCACAGCTGGGAAAATCATGAGGCTGAGAAGTGAGTTTGTTTCCCACTGGGGCTCCAGAGTCCACATCAGCCTCGGCTCTCCTTCCTGACTCTGAAGTTGACAGGAAAGAACCTTTCTTCCAGGTATGGGGGCCCCCTGCCCTAAGGACTCCAGGTGGGCACATAGGTCTCTGCCTGGAAAGAGATGGTAGTGATGGAAGCCAGGGGAGGAGAGAGACAGTCTGGAGATTCTCATTCTCTAAGTAAGACGGGGGCTGGAAAGGCTCTCTGAGCCCTAAGCTGGGCCCCACAGCCTTCCCCCACACCTCTCCTCCCACCCAGAATGCCTGTCACTCTGTCTGGTGAGGCAGTCATTTAAAAATGCCAAACTATTTGACTCCAGTTCCCTCAAGGGGCTCTTGGAATGGCTCTTGGAACATTGAGCATGAGAACTCACAAACTCAGCACCACTTTCTTCTTTTTATTTAAAGATTTTATTTTATTTTTTAAGTAATGTCTACTCTCAACATAGGGTTTGAACTCATAACCCTGAGATCAAGAGTCCCACACTCCACCAATCGAGCCAGCCAGGTGCCCCAGCACCATCTTCTCAATGCCTGTTGGTGATGTCACATACCTTGTCTCCTTTGTTCTTCATAAATGCTCTGGGAGGTTGGTTCCATCTTACACATGGGGAACCCGGGGTTAAGTAACTTGCCCGGGGGTCATACAGCAGGGACAAGGCAGGCCTCAGCTACAGCCCAGCCTCCTCACACAGTTTGCAGGGCTCACCACCTCCCCTCAGCCATGGGCGCAGCCTCCTGGCACTCAGCCTTCGGTGACCTTCAGAACCCTGCCGGCCTCTTTCTTTTCTCTGGTCCATCCTTGGGGTCATGGCTCTATCAGCTGATTCCAGGCGAAGCTAACTCTCCATCCTTGAGTCCTTGACACCGAGAAGCAGTTCCTCTTCTGGTTGTACCCAGAGTCACCTGGGCTGAGAGTTCAAACCTTTCCTGGATGGAGCCTGATGGGGTCCTGCTGAGTGCTTAGCCTCTGCGGAGGACTCTGAGACGCAGGCTGCCCCCAGCTTTCCCTTTGGTATTTTCCAGCAGCTTGACTGAGTCACTTCCAACTCAGTGTTTCTCACTTCATTCTGGAACCTATTTTACCCCCTAGAAGGGCTGAGAACTAAGATCTATGGCGAGCCACCATGTGCAAGGTTGACCTCCACGACAACACTTCAAGGTGAAGGTTGAGCCTTTTGTTACAGTTGGGGAAACCGAGGCGCAGGGAGCATAAGTAACTCCTGCTAGATCACTCAGAGGGTGAGAGGAGTTACTAGGATTGGGTCAAGTCCGTGTGACCCAGAGTCCTTGCTCTGGAGCTCACTCTCCCCCCACACTCGGAGCTCACTCTTTGGGGCGGGGGGGCGCCCCCATCAGACAGGCCGAGTGAGGGCTGGGGCCAGACAGCGCAGGGCGCGGCGGGAATCAGCAACGAGGACCCTCCCGGGGAACTTTTCCCATTGAAAATCTGTTCCCCTCGCGGCCACGGGTGATGTATGGCTGGAGCTGATGAGAAACGTGCCGCGGAACGGAGGCAGGCGGCGCGGGCGGGGGCAGCGCGGCATTGAGATTCCGCGGGGCGCGGGGGGCGGCGCAGGCCCTGACACGGGCCGGGTAATTGATCTGGAGGTGCCAATTTGCAGCAACTAAATATTTGGTTTCTGCCTCTGCCCGCTCCGCACTCTGCTCAAACAAACTTCAATTAAAAGCGAAAAGCGAGGGGTGGGGGGGCGGCGCGCCCGGGTCCCCGCGGCCCGATCGATGGCGCGGAGCCTGCGGGCTGCGAGCGCGGCGCGCCGGGCGGGGGCCACCGCGGACGCGGGCGGGGCGCGCGCCCTCTTCCGGATCGCCGAGCACCGGGCGCCCGGCCCGCGGGAGGCAGAGCCCGGGGAGGCCGGCGGAGGCGGCGCTTGAGCCCGAGCCCGAGCCCGAGCCCGAGCCCGAGCCCGGAGCTGCGGCTCAATCAGCTCGGCGGAGCGCGGGGCGCCCGCTGTGTGCCAAGCCGGGGACGCCAATAGGGCCCGCCTGGACACCCCACTCCGGACGTCCAAGCCTGTGGACTGGGGAGGGACCGGGGAAGGAGGCGCCCCAGGGCGCTGACCCCCTCCCCCGGGGCACTCACCAGAGGAACTTTGGTGGTGGCCTTGCCCTTCGGCGGCCTGCGCGGGGCGTCGCTGGTGCACCTCCTCTCCTATGTCTGTCCATTTGTCTACCCTCGGGTTGGTGTAGGCGAGGAGAGTGAATCCAACCCAGGCCCCACCCCTGGCGGGTCTGAGGGAGAGGGTTTGATATTGGGAGGAGCGGTGAGATCCTGGGGGACTGAGCAGGGGTTCTAGGGAAATGGCTACAGCCTGGGGCAGAGGAAGGATCTTCGGGTCACAGTTGCCTCCTTTTGGGGTTCAAGACAAACATAGCAACAATAGTCATTCACTTGGGCAAGGTTATTCCACAGAAAAGTTTCTGTCCCTCGGTGATCTTTCAGTTCTTTGCCGGGAGAGACCCTAAAAGCTGGGACAGGGAGCTAATCAATCACTGGTGTTGGGAAGCAGAGGGATCTCAGGGTGGGCTGCCTGGGGGGTGGTTAAGACAGTTCTGGGAAAGATGTGATGAGGGATGGAGGTGGGGGTGGCAAAGAGACATCCAGGTCCCTGTGGTTCAGATGGATTGACAGTGGAGGGGAGTTTTGGGGTCCTTCCATCTGAGTGAAAGTTTCTTGAGGGCCAACGGTGGGAAGTAAGGCAGAGGGGCTGGGAGGGTAAGTGAGGAAGCACTCGTCCCCTCCCTTATTGCTGTGCCCTACCTTCTAGGGTGGCTTCGAGACTTACCCCATCACCAAGTGAGGCCGCTGCTGGTCCACTCAGCTGCAGGCTGCAGCCCCTTCCCACCCATCTTCCCCTTCAAACCCCGTCTCCTAGGGCCTCCCAGGATCCCCTCAGTTCGTGGCTGGGTGTGGAAGCACAGGAGCTGCCTCTGTGCCAAGCTTCCAGATGCTCAGGTGGCTCTACGGGGCTCCCTTGGGCCAGGGAGACCTGGGTGTCATCCCCATTCCCAAACTCAGGGCTCTAGGGGAGATAGGTCTCAGCACCCCTCCCTCTGTCCCCTTTCTACTTCGAGCCTCACTTCCCCGGGCCCTCCTCAGGGGCCCTCAGTCCCCAGTCCTCTCTCTTTGTGGCTTGGAGCATAGGTCTTTATTACAGAGAAGCTGGACCCAAAGCTCAGTGTAAGGAGAGGAAGAGCCCCCAGCGGAGCCGCCTATAGGCCTCCCCCTCACCCACCCCCCCTGCTCCCCCACCAGTCCCTCCTAGGGGCTGCGGCGCTCCTCCGCTGAAGCCAAACCGCTTCCCAGCCTGCAAGCTGGGCGCCAGCTCGCTCGCATCCCCTCCCGCCGCCTGCCCGCCCTTCTCTCCCTGGGCGCTGAGCTGTGGAGCAGAATGATTTCCTGTAATTGGCCAGCAATCCGGCTGCCCGACTTGTTCTATCGACATGCTGGTTAGCTGGAAATTGTATTGGAATCTGAGTGATGGGGAGGGGAGGGTGGGGAGCAAAGGGAGGAGGCTCTTTGGGCCCCAGTTTGGTGCAGCCTCAGCTCTGTGGGTGAGACAGAGGAGCCGGGCTACATCCACATCTCTTAGAAAGGAGCAGGAAGGCAGCCCAGAGTACCTCACTACCCCTTTCCTTTTGCTCCTTCTCTTCTGCCATTTCTGGGGGTCCCGCCTCTGTGTGGCCCCGAGGCCTTGGGTCATCACTGCGACCCCATTCCCTCTCCTGCCCTTCTGACCTAAAGTGGCTTTGTGAGAACTAGGGGACACCTAGCAGACATGACTGTCTCCCACCCAGTGTCTTAGTCAAGGAAGCTCATCAGGGAGTGTCCCAAATCTCCCCCTGGCTCTTCGACCTCCCCAAGGGAAGGAAGAGGCTGGACATCTGAAGAAGAGGTGGCAGGAACTCCTAGACATAGAGTCAAGGGGGAATTAATGAGGCAGTGCAGGGGGTGGCAGGGGCATGTCCAGAAGCTTGGCGATTGTTGGTTACCTGGGCCCGGGGGCTCAACCATAAATTCTAGCCCGGCTTCCTTCACCCCTTGACCAAGCTGGGAGATTTCAAGGAGAGAACTGCGTGATTGCGCTTTGAAAACCGTTGAGCTCTGCTAGTTACCCTAGGGCCGCCGGAGCCTGGGGTGGGGGAGCCTTGGGGGGCTTTGCCTGTCTCCTTCGCCCCCACCGAGAGGACAGAGGCCGTGGCAGGTGTCTTTGTTGCTCCGCGTGGGGTGGGTAAGGCCCAGAGTCTGGGAATGGAGCGCGGGGCCGGAGGGTAGGAGGCAGGGTCCCGGGGCGTCCCCCCGAGGGTGGGATGGGGCCGCATCCCTCCGCCCCGCGGCGCCAGGAGCTCACGGGGCCGCAGCTCCTGCACGAGGACGCGGCGAGCAGCACAGCTTTTTAATTAGCGCCCGGGGCCAGGCGGCGCGTCCGCGCTCCCGCCGCAGCCGCTTGGCCGGGGACCCAGGCGCCCGCGGTCCCGGAGCGGAGGCGGGAGCGCGGCCGCGGGAAAGTTGGTAACCGCTCGGCTAGCGCCCGCCGCACACACCCGACCCCAACCCGGACGGGTGCTGCCACCTGCCGGCCGGAGGGGAGGCCGCCCGCTGGGGCGCGGGCCTGGGCTCCCCGCTGGCCGGGCGCCTGCTGTTGCGGTGGCTCCAGGGCCCCAGGAGAGGCCTAACCCTGAAGTCAGGCTCTGGGGAAAGCAGGCCTTAGTCTTCATTTATTTCTTTTCTTTTTTAAAGTAAGCTCTAAGTCCAGCATGGGGCTTGAACTCAGGACCTCGAGATCCAGAGTCGCATGCTCCACCAACTGAGCCAGCCAGGTGCCCCGGTAGGCCTTCTAAGGCTGACTTGGGCCACCAAGCCTGGGAAAGGCAGGACAGAGGCATGACCGGGAGGTGGGAGGTAGGGCACCAGGAAGATTGGCCCCTGTTTTCTGCACACCTGCCAGTCTGGCTATCCTCTGACAATTCAGCAGAAGAGAAAATAATTCCTTGGAACTTTACAGTTTGCAAAGGGCTTTTACTGCCCTCCATTTTTTAGATTCTTTGACGTAGGCATCATGAAGCTAACTTGATCAAAGAAACACCAGTCGGGAGGTCCCATTAAGGAGGCAGAGCCCCAGTGTAATCCCAGGGCTGCTCCTCCCTGATGAGGCTCAGGGGCACAGTGGCAGAGGCCCAACCCTGGCTCTGTGACCCAAATCAGATCCCTCCACCTCTCTGGGCCTGGAATCAGAGTTACATCACCCAGAGGGTGTTACACCTCCAGCACACCGTCCAGAATGTCACAGGCATTCGTGAAGAGTCATTTTCTCACCGACTGGGGTGACAGGGCACTATCAGGGCTCCATACCTTTCCTCCTCTGGCTATGTCCCAGGAACCTGGGGAGGCAGCTGCCTTCCACTTTCCCATCCTGCCTGGTCACCCTGAAGTCAGACACCTCCTTGCTTAGCCTTTCTTTACCCCTGGGAGGTGTGCAGTGTCGTTAACAAGCTAGTCTCTGAGGTACGAGCAGCTCTGGGAAAGGGGGCACTAAATACGGCCACCACATCCTTAGCATTTGTCATGCTCACTCCTGGCCTTAATAGGCTGCCCGGCAGGATCAGCATCTCAGCAGGTCTGCCAGTGGTGGCAAGAGAAAGCGGAGGTCTACACTGACCTAATTGGTTGGGGAAGGAAGATGAAGTGAGTGAGTGGGATATTGCCCCCCACACCTCTACTCATCTCCTGTGAGGGTACACCTGGGCCTGGCTGGAACCCTCTTAGGGCCTCAGGCCACTGTCAGAGGGCCACTGAACCTTCTGGGGCCTGGGGAAGTGAGGGACCCAGGCCTCGGTGTGGGAGGAGGCCAAGTGGCAGCCCAAAAGGCATCAGCCAAGTCAGGGAACCTGTCAGTCCACAGTGCTAGTGCGGGGCATTTCAGATCAACACGCTTTATTATATTAAGCACCAACGGCCAGTCAGGCTCTGCAGCAGGAACACAGAGATGGATGAGACACAGTCCCTGCCCTCAAGTGGCTTACAGTCTAGGAGAGACCAACCAGCTTTCGGCTGATTACAGTTCTGTGGGTTAAACTAAAACATGGAGGGAGTAGTCCCCAGGGCACCTGACCCAGCCTGGGGCTTCGGATGGTGCTTGAGCTGGGGGTTACCCAGCTGTAGAAAAACTAAAGGTATTCTAGGTGAGGGAACAGCACACCAAAGGCACAGAGGCAAGAAACAGCCTGGTGCATGTGGACTACTGAGTTCAGGACGCAGAGGACACGGAGTGGGAGGCAACTGGTGGCAGGTGGTGAGTGGGTGTGGGGAATGCTTGAGAAATGCCACGGGTTGGGGGGCAGTGGGTCAGCCCACAGGAGGCCCCGCCACAGCAGTACTTACAGCGGGGGCCTCACTGCATCTTGCAGAGGGCTTCAACCTGGGGGAGAATGCTGTCCCAAGGTGGTGGCCCTTGGTCCAAAATGATTTCCCCGGTCCAGGAAGCAGGTGTGGGTCATGATGGGGCATGGGCTTGGAGACGGTTCAAGCCCAGGGAGCCGCCCAGCTTTGAACACTGCCGTTGGCCACTGAGACCGTGTTCCTCACCTGTACCCCCAAGAAGTTTACAACAATTTCATACCACTGCTTTCGTGCCCCATCGTGGATACCATTCTGTGGGTGGCTCCAGAGGGAGGAGCCCTAGGGAAGGTGGGGAGGAGTGCCACTGACAGGGCTGTTCCTCTGCCTCAGACAGGATATACTTCAAAGAAGGGTCACCCCAGTACCATGCTCAGCCCAGATTTAGAGAGAGAAAGAGAGAGAGTTGACAGGCTTGTGCCTCAGCCTCTAAGATTGAGGCCCGGGGCCTTCCGCATTGGGAGAGGCCAGCTAGGGGGAAGGCAGGAGGTAGCGGGTAAGCAGGTAGAGGAGGCTGGCAATGCCCACTAGACCAGTCAGGACCCCGAGCCGCAGCGGCAGGTAGTCCAGGGAGCGCTCCAGCTCGGCATACAGGAGCAGGACCTGGCGTTTGGTGGAGCTCCACTCCCCCGAGTTGTCCAGGACGTGGTGGGCCATGAGGACTTTGTCCTTCAGGGGCAGCTGGGCCTCGATCCGGGCCTCCGCGTCCTTCCGGGTCAGGCTGTTCCGCCGCATCAGCCGCGCCAGCTGGGTGTCCCGGTCACTGAGGACAGGATAGGAGGGCTTCTCAGGCACCGTGGGCCCTGGCTTCCCTCCCACTGGCAAGTCATGGGGGTGGGCGGCCCCTTCCCTCAAATCTCTGGGGTCCACAGCTAGGGAGGGAGGCTGCTCCCACCTCACCCCATGCTTTGTGAGGACCCTAGTAGCACCATGGGCCCTGGAAGCCCCTTCATATCCACAGGAGGGGGAAGGGCTGCAGCAGGTGCTCTCTGCCGTCTGGGGTCTCTCTGCCTCACCATAGCTGCGATTTCCCAGTTACAAGATGGGAAGACTTGGTCATCTGGCATCAGCTACATCCTGGGTCCCTGGATGGGTGACCTTTACTGGAAGGCCTGTGCCTGCAAGCCAGTCGCTTCCTGTAGTTCCCCTGGGGCTGGGGCCTGCTGCATCCAAAAGAGCTTCCTGAGCCACCACAGAGACCCCTCTCCTTCCCTCTCACCCCGAGCCCTGGACGTGCACAGCCAAGACAGTGGCTGCTGTAGCTGATGCCACTAACAGAGTGGGACAGGCCAGCCCCAAGGTGCTTCCCCTTGGAGCAAGGACTTGAGAGCCAGATCTGGTCCTCGGGACAGGACAAAGCGCTGCGGATTAAGCCAGACACCACCCTGACTCCCAACTCTGAAGGGGATTCAAAAGAATAGGTCATTTGCCCACTCTGATATTACCATTTAGATCCTTCCTTGGCAAATTTCTTGTCTTTCCTTTGGCTACACAGGACCGCTGGGCTGTCCTCTGGAAGGGGGTCATCTCTCACCTCTCTCTAGTTCTGTGGCTACCTGAGCCCCTTGGGGGGAACAAGAGGTAGTGGGCTGTGGCAGCTGTCCTTAGCCATCTGGGGTCTGTCTGCTTTGCACCTAGGCCTGAGCTCCCCCCACTGTGAGATGAGAGGATCTGATCACTATAGTTCGGTCTCCTTTTAGGTGTGGCCTAGACCAGAGGCCCTCTGGGCATGTGAAGACACACCTTCCAAGGACAGATACAACCTGAACACTAGTCAATTCCAATGCCGTTCAGAAGAGAATGTTCCAGAAAAATCATTTCTGGCTGGCTGATCAGAGAAGGCCTGATAGAAGCATGGTATCTATACCGGCCTTAAAAAGTAGGCTGGACTTCTTATTTCATTTGTTATGGGGAGGGGACAGCATCCTGTCAAGGTCATGGGGCCAATCCTGGCCTAACTAAAAACAAAGACTGAATAATCTGGGGCTGAGGAAATCTGGGAGACCAAACGGAGTTGTCTTAGGGCCACCTGTGAGGGTGCAGCCTTCAGAAGGTGTGGCCTAGACCAGAGGGCTTCCTGGAACATGAAAGTAGAGCTCCTGGACAGCCCTTTCTGGACTCAGAGAGAATCCCACATGGTTAGCTCAAGGACTGATGCTAATTGTGGTAACAGGATTTTTACCCAAACACTTGCCCTGCAATTGGCAAATTTCTCAAATGTGAATAATCTAATCCTATTATGGTATAGTCACATCTTGGTAAATGCACTAGGGATATTCTAATAGTTAAAGGAATAGTTAAAGGAATCCATATTATTTCAAATGCACTAGGGATAGTCTAATAGTTAAAGGAATCCATGAGGGTATCTTTAGTATTGTACAGTGTGGATCCCTTTTATGAAAAGCAAATAATCACTCATTCACATGTCTCTGGCCTCTCTCTTGAGTCTGAAAGTGGGGCATGAGCAGCACCCAGGATTTGGGCAGAGGTTCCTCTGGCTAGTGAGCAGGCCTGGAGGATCTCCTGCAGAACAAGCCAAATCCATGGAACCCAATGTACCTGCCAGAAGCCATAGCTCTCTCTGCTCTTAGTGAACAGACCAAGCTGGAAGGAAAGTACAGCAAGGCAGGGCAGGCATGGGGTTGTCTGGTGACTGCAGATGCAACCGGTGTTCTCACCTCTGCTGGAAGATCCCCCCTACCACACCCTTTTGTGATCCTTGGTGCAAAGTTCCAATGGTATTAAGACTCCACGGCCAAGTCTTCATGGAGTGTGGTTGGCCTCAGAGGCCAGTCTTCACAGGGAATAAGAAAGCCAGAAGGGTCGTGGGTTTACACGGGAGACACGGGCCAGCGGAGGAGCTATCAGGATGCCTGAGTCCCTTAAGAAGGCTCAGCAGATTCAGACTGGGATTAAAAGGCAGCCCTCAGGGGGGTAAGCTGCGAGGGTGGGCAGGGTGAAGCTCAGGGCATGAGCACTGTAGTGTGCTAGGAGCCTCCCACGCACCAGTCTCTGGAGAGCCACCCTGTGCCCAAAATACCCACAGAGCCAAGGGCCCACCTCTGTGTCTGTCGTACTTGTGGGTGGCATCCAGGAAGTTTCTGGGAGGCACAGACACCCTACATCCTCATCTACTCTTTCACCTCACTGGGACTGTGACTCATTTTCTGACAGTTTGATCTGGCTCTGTTTGCCAAACCTGGCGTCTGGTTTGCTCCATGTCCCGAGGGGTTCTGAGAATAAAGCTCCTTCCTTAGTTGGACTCTGACAGTACCCTCCTGGCAACTATCTATTCATTGGTGCTGCCGGTGGGTGACCCTGGACACCCCCTCAAGCAACTCCCTCCTCCAGTTTCTCTTCTGTAATGCAGAAGTATAAGCTCCTGCCCTAAACATCTCATGCTGAAAGGTAAACTGAGTGAAGTAATAAGTGCGGGAGCTTCCTGGAAAGGTAGGATGTGCTACAGGAAGGAAAAGGATCAAGTGATTAATAACATGGTAGCTCAGGGCACCTGGGCCGAAGTGCCCCCAGTGGCCAGCAGGGGGAGCCCTTCCCAAGCAACTAGAGAAGCCTGGGGCCCTTCACTTCTCAGACCTGCTTGGGGGCCTATCTGGGTCAGGCACAGAAGTGGTGCCTATAGGTTCTGGACACAGCCGCCCAAAGCCCCCAAACCTCCTAGTCGCCCCGTGGGGTAAGGGCAAAGTGATTTCTCAGGCATGTGTTTTACTCCAGGGGTCCACCTTCCCAGTCTTGGGCAGGCTGGGCCATGACACACACTCACCAGTACACCACCACGGTGTGCTTCATGTACTTGAGCAGCTTCTTGGTCTCGAACAGCAGGGGAATATCCAGAATCACATAGCGGTATCCTTGGAAGAAGCCAGGAAACCCACAGTTCAATTCTGCAAGCAAACACTAAGGACTGCATGTCAGCTTAGGGGACGGAATTGAAGCCACTGGCCCCTACCATTGAGAGCTCCCTAGCACAGGGGGAGACCCTGCCAGGATAGGCCTAACGCTAGCCATTTCCAATGCCATTCAGATCAGACTGCTGCAGGGAGTCATTCCTGCCTCAATGATCAGGGAAGACCTTGCAGGAGGGATGACATTTGTACTGGCCTTGAAATGCAGGTAGGGCTTCTTATATTTGGACATGTTTGGAGGTGAGGGTTCCGGGAATGGGGAACTCAGGTTGTGGAGGTCTTGCACAATGGGAGGCAAAGCTGGGGAGGTGAGCAGGGCAGGCACAAAAGGTTGATTTCACCTTGATCTTGAACATAAAGAATTATTTGTGAGCAAGGAAATGACACGGTCAGAGTTGGAGGAGGCTGGGAAGTTTCCAGGAGGAACTGGGCCCTTTCTGCCCTCCTTCACCCATCTTTGCTCAAAGAAACCCAAGAAACAAAAATAGAAGTGTGGTCCCCTGCTGAAGAAGAGTCCCGCATGGCTATCTCTACAAGCTCCTCATGAAAGATTCCTGTGGGGGTGGCAGCAGTAGCCCCAGAAGGAAAGAGGTTGTTCCTCTGTGTCAGAAGCAGGCCTCCAGCCAGGGATTGCAGGGACAGGTCTGGAGGTAGTGGGTGGTGGTGACTAATAAAATATAAGTCACTCTGGTGTGGTAAAAGGCACTGGCTGGCCCTCCCACTACAAGCTGAGGCCAGTTGAAGGTGGCACCCTGACCCACGATGACAGGACGAGTCCCTGGGTTACCCGCCCCCCCAACATACCACGGGCTCTACAGTCCTAGTTCTCTTTGGGCCAGTGTCTCCCGCATATGTGTAAAAAGCTGGCAGGGGTCCCAGAGCCATGAAGGAAAGGGGTGGGCACTGCTTCTGCCCAGAGATGCCTGCCTGGCTTGAATGGTAACCCACCGTCAACACTTCTGGCCACAGGGCCAGACATACATCGCACCAGTTCCAGGGGTGTTGCAGGGAAGCTGGCACTCTGGGTGATGCAGGGAACCAGGCTGAGCACCCAAGCTATGGGGTTTCCTGCTCCCCAGAATCTGCTGCTCAGGAAGCCCCAGAAAAACCTTCAGTTGAATGAGGGGGTTGGAGAATGGGCTCTGGTTACATGCCTGGCTCTGCAGCCCCCCACTTTCCCACCATGTAACTTTGTGCCCCTGAACCAACCTCATCTGTGAGTGAAGGCTACCTCCCTCCCAGGAACACAATAAGGATCAAACAAGCGAAGGCATGTAAACCACTCAGCACCTCACTCAGACACTTCCAGCAGCTCCCTAAATGATGGTTATTATTACTACCGGTCCCTGGAAGAAGCGGGGGGGCACAGTTCCAGTTTCCCCACTTCCTTCCCGGCTCAGAACAGAAGCCAAGACCAGACCCTCTCTGGGCCTCTTATCTCCCTGTCCTGCCCCGCCCCACCCGTCCCAGTCCCCTCACTGTCCTTTCTCCTCGGCCCCCCTTGGGAGCTCATGGCCAGCTCTTTGGTTCACCGGCAAAGGGCTATTCAGCTGTCACATCCCTCCTGCTTGATAAGCTCTGCAAACTATCCTGACTCTATTAAGACATCCGTCTGCCTACACAGAGACCTCCCCAACAGCTGGTGATCTTATCTGACGTTTGATTATACCAACTTTGACAGTTGTATTTGTTATACTCATCAGGGAAAAGCTGGGACTGTGGAAGCCACAGCTGTCGTCCCCATTTTTCACCTTATCGAGCTGAAAAGAGCTTTCTGGCTTTTATTTAAGTGGTGGTGGTTGGGGAGAGGGGAGGCTGGGCGGATGACACAGCAGGAGAACTTTGGAGCGGCTGACATTATCCACTGCTTAATTTCAGAAGGGGAGAGCCACCGCCTCAAAGCCCTGCAGATGTACTTGCAACTGGCCGGGGAGCGAATGCGAAAGGGCACGATTGAAAGACAGAAGGCTTCGCTTCTGGGTGGGGGACAGATGAGGTCCTTGCACAGACACAAGAGGTAGGACAAAGGCAGGAAGAGCCCAGAGACTCTCCCTGAGGCTGGAGGGAGGGAGGGAGGGAGGTCTGCACCAAGGTCCTGAGATGCAGAGCAAGCTGGTCCAGCAGGGAGGGTGCCCGGAGCCCACTTCCACCCTGGACAGAGCCGGGGGGCGGGGGGGGGGGGGTGGTCAACACCACGGATGTCTGTCATGTTATCTCTTCTTCTGAAGGGAGGTACAGGCCAGAGGGAGATGGGTGGAGAGAGGTCCCCCAATCCACATGAGAACTTGATGTATGAGAGAATAAAATAAGGCCAGGATCACAGTACATAAGCCTTGAGAAAACCTAGAAGGCTGCCCCATACCCTCCAGGGCCAGTCTCAGCACTGTGACTGATGATGGGGAGACAAGCAGCCAGGCCTTCCATTCTGACGCCTGGGGTTGGCAGCCATATACGCCGAAGGCTGGCAGGCAGATCCACAGGGGCCCCAGGCCAGCCTCTCACCTGGTCTGAAGCCACTGCTCTCTGCTCCTCCACTGCTGGTGACTGACCTCATCTTGCACCTTATGAGGTCACCTGGACCCCAAACCATTCTAAGAACAGAATGACACCCAGGCTGTAACTTGGGAAAGGTTCTTGCCAATGGAGCACAGACCTGGCTTTTCACTCTCCCTTCTTTAAATCCCAGCACATGCCAGGCTAACTCTCCGCTGAGCCCTAGCCCCGAAGGATTCTCCTCTGCATAGGAACCCCCCACCCCCACCTGCTGCAGCTGCTGCCACAGCCCTGCACCTGTCCTGGCCATCCTGGTTTCTCCCCAGTGTCCAGTCTGCAAGTTTACTTTCAGAGGCAGCTAGACCAGCACCAAATCTGACTCTGACCATAGTTTATACCATGTGGTGATAGACAGTCACTAATGTAAACTCGGTCCCCCCAATAGCTTCTCAAGGTTGGCATTATTAGCCTCACTATGCAGAGCAGGGGCTGGCTCACTTGACAAAGTCACACGGCTGGAAGCTTTGAGGCCAGGACTTAACCTCGGGTCTCCAGACTCCATTATTCGTCAGCTGTTATTATTCCCAACCCTGCCAGAAAAATCAACTTACTTCCTGGGGATCATGTCTCAAAAGCCTCAAGTGTCTCTTCTCACTCAATTGTCAACCTCTTTAAATGCTGAGGGACATGTGCACCTTTCCTCTGGGGATTGCATGGGGCTCTGCGTGGGGGGTGCAAAGGAACAGTGTGAACTCGACAGCTGGGCCAGCCAGCTCCCCTCTTCCCTGGCCAACCTTTCTACAGAGGAGGAGGGTCCTGGCCCTGAGAGGAGAGGCCTCTGTCTCACCCCTACCCCAGGCCCTGGGTCTTACCTCGGAGGAAATACTTGAAGGTCTCCTTCATCATTTCCTTGCGGATCTCAGGGTGGGTGATGGTGTTGAGCAGATGTCGCCGGTCAGGCTGGTTAAAGATCAGGTCCCCCAGGACCTTACGATTGATGTCACCATTCTCCAGTAAGACCTCGGTGCCAAAGGCCTCCACAATGCGCCGGTGCGCAGGGTATCCTGGCTGGACGACTATGGCATGAGGAGGGGGCTGGGTCACTCTCTAGAGCCTCCAGGCCAGCCAGAGGCCCCCAAATGACTAAAGGCAAAATTATGGGGGAACCCATGGGTGCCTCTTTCAGTTGATCAAAAACCAAATGAGAAGAGGAAAAGCAGTCAGTGCACAGAACCTCTGGAGCTGGTCACTGGGTGAGGTGAAGGAGAGGGAAGAGGAAATGTTGGGGCTAGAGGGCAAGTGTGGGGCAGGAGGCAGGAAGTCAGATCAGGGCTGACGGGAAAGCCTTTCCTCCTCCGAGGCCTCGAAAGGACTTAGAAAATGGCAGAAAGGGGTGCCACCTGCCCCTCCCAACTCACCATGCCGGGCGATGACATCAACATCAATCACTGCACAGCCCAGCTGCTGGAACACCTGAATCACCGAGCTCTTGCCCGAGGCAATACCCCCTGTGAGGCCCACCAGGAACATCTTCCCAGGAAAGAGGTGGCCAGTGAGAATGCCAAACCAGGAGCCGGGGAATCACCGGAGTAGGGCACACTTGGCTGGATGGGACGGCCCACCCTGGGAATGCCAGCAGGACCTGCCTGGGGACGACAGCAGGCCTGATGTGAGTGTTGGGCCTGGGGATAAGAGGGGAAGGGGGACGGGGGGGATGGGGATAAGGGGGGGAAAGGGGACGGGGGGGCGGGGAGGGGAAGGGGGGGAAGGGGTAGGCAAAGTAATGAGAGGGAGATGGGGCCTGTCCAGGCAGAGTGGAGTTCTGAGCTTGGCAAACTCTGGATCCATCCTAAGACAGAAAACTCTTTCAAGAGAGGCCTCCAGTAGTCTTAAGAAAACATTCATAAACAAAACCAACACTGTACAAATTTAGCAATCTAAATGCTGAGTAAGCAGAACAGGGTGAGGTGCTGTTAAGCAGAGTGCTTTCTGGAGGCAGCAGTACCCTGTTGCAAATTTTGCCTAGGAAGGGGATACCTGTCTCTCTGTGGTGAACCCAAAGCACTTTCCAGATGCCCACAGAACCCCCCACTCCAGCCTTCACTTTATAGTCTGGGATACTGAGGCTCAAGGGGAAGAATGTCCTGCCTGTCCCCCCTCCCCAGCACCAGCACTGCCTGGGTGGCTACTCTACACTGAGAAGAATCCTCCCTCCTCAACCAAGAGGCCCAGATGGGGAGCTCAGAGGAAGCAGTGGCTCCATGGCCTGAGAGGCCTGAGACACAGAGGGTCTTGTCAAACTTGCTGGGGAGGAATGTGAGGGAAGGATGACAGGCTGCTGCAGCAGTAGGGGGGCGGGGGACAGGGGGTACTCTGAGTTTGGCATGGGGATGTGCAGCTCTCAGCTGGAGCAGAAGCAGAGGTCAGGCGCATGGCCCCTCAGACCCAGTTCCCCTACTTCCAATGCTGTGCGACCCTGGACAAGTGGCCTGTCTCTCTGAACCTCAGTGTTCTCATCCATAAAATGGGGGTGATGGAATCTATCTCCTAAGGCCGTTTGCAGGCTGGATGAGAAAACACATAGGAAGCCCTCCGGACACTGCCATTTCTATGGTGACTGTTCAGGAGAGGAGTGAAAAGGGAGCTGGGGGATGGAAGGGGGTTGCTGAAGTCACATTGCAAGGCATGGACACTAAAACAGATGTTCGTGAAGTTTGGGGACGTAGTCCCCATTCTCACAGCCTCAGACTATCTCACAAAGGACTTCTAAAGTCGTGGGATGCCTGGGTGGCTCAGTGGTTGAGCACCTGCCATCGGCCCAGGTTATGATCCTGGGGTTATGGGATCGAGTCCCGCATTGGGCTCCCACAGGGAGCCTACCTCTCCCTCTGCCTATGTCTCTGCTTCTCTCTCTGTGTCTCTCATGAATAAATAAATAAAGTCTAAAGAATTGTAAAGTCGTGTTACATTTTCTGGAGTAAATAGGGTTACCATGTCTCGGACTTTGCTCCCAGGCTGGAAGAAATTAAATTGAAGGCCAAGTCTCTCCCATCCTTCCCCCAGCATATCAAATCATTTCTCTAGGACCTTGAAATCTGTCATGGGAATTTTTTTTTTTTTTTTTTTTTTTTTTTGTAAAACGGCAGATTTACTGTCCTAATTACACTTTGCTTGAGCTTATACTGAAATGAGTTTGCCTCCCCTGAGGACACACCAGGTGACGAGGGAGGCACCTGCTCGTGAGGGGACCAATCCACAAGTTTAAATCTGCCCAGGTTCGTTCTCCCAGGGCAGCCAGGGAGGAGAGAGGAAAATACCCACCAGAGTCGTCATCCAAATGGAGAGACCTAACTCAATTATTAAACCATTTATGAACCATTTTCTCCTCAATCTCTGTGAGCCTGAATTCGCCCCCAGGTGGTCTCCCTCCAGTTTACACAGAGAGGACTTAAGGACAGGGTTCAGTTGTCAAAAAAAATTTTTGTTGTTGTTGTTCACTCAGCTGAAGCTTTGAAATGGAAAATCCAGCAACAGCATTGTAATCCTAGCTCCGTCCTGTTGTCCCTAAACCTGTGAGCTTACCTTTCTCTGCAAAAGACCAATCTAGAATAATGGGAGTGAGACCTGAGAACAGGCAGTGGCTGAGGGAAAGGGCAAGGGCCAATCCTCCACTGGGCCCTGGCCCCTCACTGTTGAAAGCCAAGCCACTGTCACCGGGTCACCCAATTTTGCCAGACTTGGCTGAAGGGGCCTAGAAGAGCATGTGACTCGGCTCCTGTCCACTTACAGGACCACGACCCCTCCTGAGACACACTGAATCAGAATCTCTAGTGATGAACAGTTCTGCTGTGTCACAGGTTCCTCATTTACAGTGAGGAGATTAAAGACCAGAGAGAGATGGGGACTTAGCCCAGGGCCACAGTTGTTAGTGGAGCCTGAAATGAATTCAGGGCTCCCACCTTTGAGTCTAGACTCCTGCCTTAACATACTCAGGAAATGAAAAATTAAATTATCTATACTGACAGCAAATGAGGACAGTGAATATGGCTATAGGTGAATCAATTCAGCGCCAAAGAAAAATGATTTCTAGATTATATTGGTGTTTTCCCTCTGCAGAATAGGGAGTGAGGTCTTAGGGACAGCAACCAGGGCACAGATGTAAATTCCAGGCTCAGCTCTGTCCCAGACTCTTGGGGTAACTTAATGAATATCCTCCCTTCTCTGTGCTTTGGATGACCATCTGTGGAAACAGACCAACAGCTGCTTGGCCTCTGTCAGGAAGGCCAAGGGGATAGAGGAGCACATGCCCTGGGAGACCGTGGGCCCCTGGCTGAAAGGGGCCAGACAAATAACAGCTGTTCTTGCCGTCCAGGAAGCCGTTCATAACTCATTCCTTCACTAACCACTAACAGAGCTCCTCTGTGCCTTGCAGGTCCCCATTGGGGACCTCTTGGGTAACCAAAGGAAAACTTAGGTCTTGGGCAGCCCGGGTAGCTCAGTGGTTTAGCGCCACCTTCAGCCCAGTGTGTGATCCTGGAGACCTGGGATCAAGTCCCATGTAAGGCTCCCTGCATGGAGCCTCTTCTCCCTCTGCCTGTGTCCCTGCCTCTCTCTCTCTCTCTCTCTCTCTCTCTCTCTGTGTGTCTCATGAATAAATAAATAAAATTAAAAAAAAAAAAGGAAAACTGGAGGGGGAGAGACAGTAACAAATGAAACCAGCCAAGAAGAACAGAGCACCAACAGGTGAGCCAGAGTAATCACCTGATACTCACCCTGGGCCTGGGTGCATGTGTGCACACCTGCCTGGGTGTGTGCTCACAGGCCTGCTCGTGGACCTGCCCGGGGAGGGAGCCGCAGCGAACAGGAGTCCATGTCCCCTCAAGGCTTACCAAGGAGGAAAAGAAGGCTGGGTTCCCAACTGCCCTTAAGACTCATCGAGACCTGTCTGGCAGCTCCTCCCCAGGGAGACCCATGGAGAAGCGACACCTCTGGTAACCTGTGCTCCCGACCCTCTTCCCGCTCTGGCTCAAATGTCCTTCTCCAGAATCTCCTCCTTTCCCCTCATTACACCGCCATTTACACGCAGGCAGTGGGAACTCATAGCAATTCCTAAGCCTGGCCCTGATATGAATCCCCTGTGAAACTTTAGAAAAGGTACAGAAACCCATGGATGCCTGGGTGGGTCAGTGGTTAGGCATCTGCCTTCAGCTCAGGGCATAATCCTGGAGTCCTGGGATCAAGTCCCACGTCGGGCTCTCTGCATGGAGCCTGCTTCTCCCTCTGCCTATTTCTCTGCCTCTCTGCATCTAATGAATAAATAAATAAAATCTTAAAAAAAAAAAAAGGTACAGAAACCCAGCCCCAACCCTACTGTCCCAGCCAGGTGGGCACCAGAACCGCTGTTAGAATGAAAGCTTATAGACTGGAAGTCAAGCAGCCTGGGTCCCAATCTCTCTGTACTCTGCCATAAAACTGTGTGACAGTGGTAGCCTTCTCACTAGCCTGGCTCAGGGTGGTACGAGTGCTCCATAAATGACAAAAAGCTGATTCCCCCAAATGCCTGCCCCTGTCTGATCCTATCTCCACACCTGTAAGGGAGGAGCTGATGCTCACAGGGCCATGAGGCACACTGGGTCTTCCTTCCTTCCTTCTGTGGGGCAGCACTTCGCAGAGCTGTCAGATGTTCTCCTGGGGACAAATGAGTGACAAGACCACTGGTGGCCCAGGAAACCTCCTCCTCAATACCAAAAGCTGTTCCCAGAGCCAGCTTGGCTGGAGGAGGAAGGACAGCACTGAGTCCCATGGTAACAGAGAAAAGCTAATGCCCAGCACAGGAGAATGGAAGCTGGATTCTGGGAAATAATCCCAGGCCTGGCCTCATCAGCCAAGGCGGGACTCTAGTCCCAAGGGTGCCACATCCAAATCCTTTCTTCTCCCTCATTCTCCCTGTTGGCAGAAGGACAGCAGGGTATAAAGAAAAGGGTAGGGACTCTTATGAATAAATAAATAAAATCTTTAAAAAAAGGTGGGGGCACTGTGGCTCAGAGGTTGAGCATCTGCCTTTGGCTCAGGTAGTGATCCCAGGGATCCTGGGACCAAGACCTGCATCAGGCTCCCCACAGGGAGCCTGCTTCTCCCTCTGCCTGTGTCTCTGCCTCTCTCTGTGTCTCTCATGAATAAATAAAATCTTAAAAAAGAAAAGAAAAGGGTAGGGACTTGAATCAGAGTGAAGTCTGCAGGCTATTAAGTAAGGATCTAATTTTTAAAAATATTTTATTTATTTATTCATGAGAAACAGAGAGAGAGAGAGAGAGAGAGAGAGAGGCAGAGGGAGAAGCAGGCTCCATGCAGGGAGCCCCACACAGGACTCGATCCCGGGTCTCCAGGATCAGGCCCTGGGCTATAGGCAGCGCTAAACCGCTGAGCCACCGGACTGCCCTAAGGATCCAATTCTATCGTGCTCTGTAAGTGGTGGGTCCCTCTCGTTGAGCTTCCCCAAACCGCCTTTCATTTTTTACCTCTTAGGCCCCAACAGCGCTGAGAAGACAAAGAAAAAACATTCAAGGAATAATAGTCTTGGGGCACCTGGCTGGATTGGTCAGTGGTGCGTGTGACTCTTGGTCTCAGGGTTGTAAATTTGAGTCCCACAGTGGGTATAGAGATTACTTAAAAATAAAATCTTAAGGGGATCCCTGGGTGGCGCAGCAGTTTGGCGCCTGCCTTTGGCCCAGGGCGCGATCCTGGAGACCCGGGATCGAATCCCACATCGGGCTCCTGGTGCATGGAGGCTGCTTCTCCCTCCGCCTGTGTCTCTGCCTCTCTCTCTCTCTCTGTGACTATCATAAATAAAAATAAATAAATAAATAATAAATAAAAATAAAATCTTAAAAAAAAAGTACCTCTGGAATTTTCTCTGGCAGTGCTTCTTAGGGAAAAATGAGAGTGGCCTGCTTCATGGGCCTCTAGACAAAAAGCCCCCCTGGCCCTTGCTGTCTGACCTCGTTCCGACTCTACTAGGCCCACCCTACAAACCTAAGTCCCATCGCCCTGCACCCACTTTTCCAGGGACCTCTTAACTAGATCCTCCAGTCCCTGTCTGGCTTCTCCCAAAATGGCCAGGGTCAGTGGACTTCTTCTGATGTCACTCCCCTGCTTAAAACTTTCACTGCCTTCTTCCCTCTCCTCCTATCCTCCACAGAGGTCTCTGGGCCCCATGTGACCTACCCACCTTCGACCCCTCTGCTCCTCACCCCCCAGTCAAGGAATCTGGTCCATGCCTGGTGTGCCTTGCACACTTCCTCTCTGTCCCTAAATATGCAGGCTCTCTCCCACCTCAGAGCTTCCGTGTATTATGCTGTTCCCTCTGTACTAGGCTCACTTCCTGACTAACCCTCCTAGATTTATTTTACATTCAGCCAGTCAGGCACCAGGCACTGCTTAAAACAAGAGTGCCTCCCCCTTCAAAGCAAAGTCTACACTCAATCGGTTGTGTGTGTGTGGGGGGGGTTTGCTAAAGACATATAATAAGCTCATGATATGTGTGGTGATGTTAGTGGGGGAGCATATCAAGAGCAATGAGGGTTGTTGTCTTTTTTTTTAATGATATTTATTTATTTATTTATTTATTTATTTATTTATTTATTTGAGAGAGTGAGTGAGCATGTGCACAAGTTGGGGAAAGCGGTACAGGGAGAGGCAGAGACTCTCAAGCAGACTCCAAGCTGAGCGCAGAGCCCAACGCAGGGCTCGATCTCATGATGCCGAGAGATCATGACCTGAGCCAAAACCAAGAGTCAGATGCTTAACCAACTGAGCCACCCAGGCACCGCAGGGGGTTGTTGTTTTAAATCAGGACCAGAGAGGTTTAAGTGAAGGCCTGAAAGTAGCAAGAGGGGACATCATAGCTCCACTCAAAGCAGCTTTGTCCATCCTCCAACTCAAATCAGGCCCCTGACCTCTCTGAATCATTCTTTTCCTTCCCTGTACCCATTGTTTGTGTGACTGTTTTCAACATGCTAGATAAGCTCCATGAGGCCATGAGCCATGTCATCTGCAACCCTTTGTCTCCAGCACCTAGCATAGTGTCCAATGTCTATCCATCAAGTACCAGGTAAGTGATACTGGTCAAGTTACTTAACCTCTTGTTGACTCAGTTTATTCATCTGTGAAATGGAGCTAATGGCACTTACCCTGAGTTGCTGTGAAGAGTAGAGCTCATACATATAAAGTGTTTGCTTCTAAGTGCCTGGCATGCACTAAAAACTCAGTGCATTATTAGTTATGATAAAGTGTTTGAAAGCTCATTATAGAATGAACGACTGAATAGCTCCATGACCCATGAAGGGGAGAGAAAATACTTGGGGTCATACTCTCCTGTCAGTGGCAAAGAGGGTGCTGGAACCAACCTCCCAGCCTGCTCCCTTTTCCATGAGAACATGCTGCCTGAGGATAGTATATCCCTCCTGAAAAAAAAAAAAAAAAAAAAGGAAATAAACACAATCCCCAATGGGTTAAATAAAATAAGAAATTGATACTTGAATGGACATGCTTTCTTTTCTCCCTTGGGAAAGCTCAGGACTTAACTTGGAAGCAAGTTCTGTTGCTTTGCATCTCCTAATCAACAGCCCCAACCTGCTTGTAGGGGTGAGGGGCACAGGACCTGGCTCTCTCATTATCTTGCAGCTTCCTTTCCTCCTCTTCTGGCAGCCTCCCAGGATTTCACACTGGGCATACCTGACCTGCCAGATGATTCTCCTTCGAATTGTTTTCCAAAGGGGATGTATCCATTTTGCTCCAATGATCAATATAATCATTCATGAAAACGAGTCATTCCCTTCCTTGGGACCCAATTATTTTCTCGTGGAACCAGTGGTTGCAAAAATATATTGTTTTCCAGTTAACTAGTAAGTGCTATTTTTATCTATGCTTTCCCCACTCCTAATCTTTCATTATTGGGGAGAGGCTGCTGTTTAAACCTCAGTCCAAGTTCTTATCTGCAACACCTATTAAGTCACTACCTCCTCCAAGCTGCCAATTACATGGAGGAAGCCACAAGAGAAAGTGTCAACGCTAAATACCCCCTCCCTTCTCCCTCACTGACACCAAGGGAAGGGGAGGGAACAGGTCACTCCTCTCAAGTACTCTCTAAGCATAAACCATCAGTCCAGGGGCAGGGAGGTGGGATGCACTGGACGTCTCTGCTGGTGCTTGTGCAGCAGGATCACAGGGAATGCCAACTGTCGGGGGCTTCAGAGTCACAAGGGCCTCAGCTGAGATCTCAGCTCTGTCCCTTAACTAACTGTGTGGCATTGGGCAACTTTGGCATTGTAGGGCTTATTTCCTTGCATATAAAATATAATTAATAGGGACTACTCATGGGTTTGTCAAGATTGAATGAGGTGACATATGTCATGGTCACCTCATCTTCTTCAACTCAGGTTGTTACTCGTCACAGTCATTGCAAACTACTCCACTTCCCCCAAAGGACACTTTTGCCCTCTCAGTTGCTCAGGCCAAAAACTTCTGTGACTCCTCTTCTTCATCCCACTCCACTAGCGCCCCCTGCTGGCCGTTGTCCCTGCAGCCTTCACAATCCACGGGGACCAGGCTGGGCCCTTCTACCACAGTCTTGCTCCTGGATTACCTCAGTCGCTTCCGAGAAATTTCCTTGCTGCCATCTTTGCTTCCCAATCGTCTGCTCCTGATACAGGAGCTACTGTGAACCTTTAAAAATGCAAGCCAATCATTTCACCCCTTTGCTCAAAACCCTCCAAGGGTTCCTCTCTCACGTAGAACATGAGCCAAGCCCTTACAGGGTCCTACAGGTGCTTCATGATGGATGCAGGCATCCCTGTTCCCAGCACCTTCTACCACTCTCCCCCTTGATTTCAGCCCTCCAGACACACTGGCCACCTTGCTGCTCCTTGACTATGTTGAGCATACTCCCACTTGGGTCTGTGGATATACTGATCCTTCCACATGGAAAGCTCTTCCCCCCGAGGCTGCATGGCTTACTCCCTCCTCTGCCTGACCATCACCCTATCAGAGATTGCCCTGAATATATAAAATAGCACCCTCATCTCACTCTCTAGTCTCCTTGCTGTTCTACTTCTCTTCAAAGCATTTACCAACTTATCACCACCCAACGTATTACATATCTACTTTATCTATTTTTTATCTATTGTAATCTGCTTCACTCCAGAATCTGGGCACTACTGTATCCAAGGTGCTAAGAACAGGGCTTGACAAGTAGAAGGCCCTCAAAAACATCTGGTGAATGAGTACATAAAGCACACAGAAAAATGTCCAGCTCAAAGTAAGCAGGAACTCAACATTAACTATTTTATTTTTAAATTTTTATTTATTATTTTTAAAGATTTTATTTATTTCACAAAGAAAGAAAGAAAGAGTACATGCCCATGAGCTGGGTGAGGGAGAAGCAGACTCTGCTGAGTATGGAGCCGATGTAGGGCTAAATGGCAGGGCTCAACACAGGCTTGATCCCAGGACCTGAGGTCATGATGTGAGCTGAGGTCAGATGCTTAACCAACTGGGCCATTCAGGTGTCCCTCAAAATGGACTATTTTAAAATAACAGCATATCTGTTTCAGAAAACCTACTACGAGAACCACAAAACCTTTTCCACATCACTTCCCACCTCTACATTTCTGGGCTAACAATATCTTGGGCTCACAGATGAGGAAACTAATGCAGAGAGTGCCTAGGAAGGTGAGGTTTCCAGAAGGCTGAACACTAGAGTATAAGAGTATCTGCCCATGGGGCACCTGGTGGCTCAGTTGGTTAAGTGGCCAACCAACTCTTGGTTTTGGCTGGGGTCATGGTCTTAGGGTCCCGGGATGGAGCACTGTGTGGTGGTGGGGGGGCACTCTGGCTCAGTGCAGTCTATAGAGTCTACTTGGGACTCTTTCCCTCTTCTTCTCCCTCCCCTTCTGATCCTCCCACTTGTGTGCACACTTGGGCATACTTTCGCATATAAATAAATACTGTCTTAAAAAAAAAAAAAAGACTAGATGCCCACCATTTGAGCACTATGTGCCAGGGACATTCCCTCATCCAGTCTGATCAGCACAGTGAAGTCAGTTCTTTGGTTTATGCCCATTCTAAAGGTGAGGAAATGAAAGCTAAAAGAAGTTAGATATTTGTCCATGGTAGTCCCAGGACGCCTGGGGCATGCTTGAAGATCTTCCAATGGGCACAAAGGCACAGTTTAGGAGGAATAAATTTCCAAATCAATGCTCACTGCCTCTATCAACAGGAACAGACCAGCTTGGGAGTGTGCCTGCATCCTCTCCTTTCCCAGGTCCTACTTCACCCTCTTCTAACTCCCAGGTTTCCAAGAAAGGCACAACTACCCACTCATGCCAAATCTTACTAAGGTGCATTGTCCCTAGTGCAAGATTTCTCTGGCACCATAAAGGGGCACTAGGAAACATCAGTATTCATGCTAAGGATGTGCCTGCCTACAGTGACAGTGTAACAAATCTTCCTGCTGAGTCAGGTGGTTTCCAAATCTTTGCCTTCAATAAAGTTCAAGGAGGACCTAAAAGAACTGTCTGCTGGCAGGTCATTAATAATTGATTTCAATGACAGATCACTGATTTTTTTTGGCCCATAACTCAGAGTGTTCAAAGAATTGAGTACTATTACCACAACAAAATGCCTTCAAGTCCTGTGTATTTATTTACACGAACCAGCTTTTTCAGCGCTCATAGCCATGAATAAAAGCTCTTCTGATTCTTTTTTTCTACTGATTCTTTAAAAAGTTCCATTCAGCTTATTAAGAGAAGCATTTCAAATAAAACTTAAGTTTGACAATTGATCAAAACCAGTTGTTTTGATCAATTATACATTTTGCAGTTATAAAAACACAATCCAAGAGATTGTTTAATATTATGACCACATTTTTCAAAAATGTTTCAGTTTTAATATACATTTTTGTTGTTTGTTGCAGAGAAGTAGGACTATATACCAAAGGCTTTCAAGCATAAAATGTATCATACTAGAAAAAGATTCTGAGGAGGAAATTAGGTGGAAATATAAGTTGAAGGAGAAAAAAAAACAGCAATGTAAAAAAATTCAAAGGTTAAACTGGTTTGCATATTTTCCAAAGGATGAGGGAAATCAAATCACCAAGGTATTGAGATTCCATTGCACAGATTCACATGCCTAATATAAAAGTTTCATTTTTAAAGAGTCAGTATTTACAATTAACCAAAACTCATAATCTTTGCAAATTTCAGAGAAAATTTTTAGCTATTTAAAAAGTTGCCAGTGGGTAGTTTTCAAAACACACCAAAGTTCACTGCTTGCCTGTCTTCAGTTACCAGCCCTAATCTTTTCTCCTAAGGCAAGGCACCAAGAAAGGATTTGAACCCTTTAAACATATTACTCAGGAGGACAGATTCAGACCTTGCACAAGACAGAAGAGGATCCAGTGGAATTTACGGCACTTCGAAGAGACAACCACCCCAACCGGCCTGTCTACTTTCTATTCATCAGTCAGAGCTCTAGTATTTCAACATTTCCCCAAAACCTAGGTCGGCACCCTGCCAGATACATCTGATTTATTTAGGTAAAACCAGCCATCACCCTCCCCTCAATCCATATTCAAAGACTTCCATTTCCTCATCTTTAAAATTAGGATTTAATGTCAAGGTTCATTCGGGTGATTACTTTCCCATAGCTAAGGGAGAAATAAAACTTCATAAGCAAACCCAACGACAGAGGCGCCAATGTCTCCATTTAGGAACCTGGGGGAAGGAAGAAAAGTAGGCAGACATGCCATCCTCTTTCCTAATGGGTGGGTGGGAATCCCATGCTGCCACCCAGGCCCGGGGGGAAAGAGGTGTCTTCTCTTAAAATTTTATAACCGGTCCAGCCTCTGGGGAAAAGGTAAGGGGAGGCGAAGCCTTCTGAAAAGTGGAGATGATCACTCAGCGAAACAGAAGTACCCAGCGAAGCACTTTTAATTCACTCTATGAGATAGGTACCATTCCCGTTTTCCAGATGAGCAAACTGAGAGTCGGAAAGGTACGCGAGTTGACAGAAATGGAAAGGGGGGAGGTTAGATTCAAAAATAAAAGAGATCTGGGCAGCCCGGGTGGCTCAGCGGCTTAGCGCCGCCTGCAGCCCGGTATGTGATCCTGGAGGCCGGGAATCGAGTCCCACGTCGGGCTCCCTGCATGGAGCCTGCTTCTCCCTCTGCCTGTGTCTCTCTCTGTGGCTACCATGAATAAATAAATAAATATTTAAAAAAATAAATAAGATCTGACCACAGAGTTCTGAGTCCTAGTGGCTTTGGACCGAACCTGCCTGTATCTGCAACCACCTTTCTCATTTCCACAGCTGTAAAACAGGGAAGGTAACACCTCGCTTAGCCGGGGTGCCGTCAAGGCGGATGAGCCACGGATGCCAGGGCGTTTAGCCCAGGGGCTGCTACATAGTACGTGCTCAACAAATTGCAGCCGAGGTTTGAAACGAGGCGCACACCGCCTCGTCCCATCGCGCTGCATGGCCCGTGCGCCTCGGCGGGGTTCCGAGCGCCCGGAGCCGGGCCGCGGGGCCTCCGGTGGACCCTGCCCGCTGGACCGCAACGAGCAGAGCACCCCTGGGGCGCCCCGCTCCCGCCCACCCCCTCCCCCGGGTCCGGCCGTGGCCAGCGTCCCGCGCGCTACGTACCGCCTCTGACCCAGCCTGCGCCGCCGCCGCTCGCCCAATCGCAGAGACGCTTACTGGGTGGCTCCCGGCGGGCGGGCGGGGCCCCGGGAGCGGGCGCACGTGGACCGGACTTCCGGCCGGCGGAGAGGGTGGGCGGGGAGCCCCGAGGCCTCCGCGCGCGCCGTTTTTCCGCCTTCCGAGCGGGAGCCCTCCCTAGCGGGGGAAAAAACCGGGACTGTATTTTCCCGTTGAGGCCTTGGCCATCGCTAGCTGTGCACCGCCTGGCGGTGGCTACGGCAGGTAACTGAGCGCCTTCAACCTGCCGGGTCCTAAGAACATTCGGTGGGTTCATTGAATCTCCCCAGTACTTGGGGTGGAGACGGTCACCGTCCCTGTTTCACACAAGAGGAAACTGGCTTTGAGAGGTTACGGTCCGTTTGCTCTGTTACAGTGTCAGTTAGAGCCCAGCAAGTGACTTAGCCTCTCACCCCCTCTCCTCTATTAAAGGGGGGTGATCGCCACTCTGCCGTTTGTTGAAAGCATTAGAAATACATAAAAATATCTAATGGTGCCTCACATATAGTAGGTGGTACTTAATTACCCCGCTTCCTTTCCCTCTCCCTAACCTGTACCTCTGCTTTGTGCTTCCTTTAGGGTAGGAAGCTTGCCTTATCTTCACCGCCAGTGTCCCCAGTGCCTAAAACAGTGCCCGGCAGCGTAGGGATCCCATACATTGAAAAATGAAGTAATTCAACATCTTTCTCTAACCACTCCGGGCCCTGAAACCCTTCTCCTTAATGTCAACAGCACTGGCTGTCATCGCCCAATATACAGGCTTGCATCTCATGGTCAAAGGGCCCATTTTGTCCAAACACCAATCCAGGATTTGAATCTCCATATCATCCCTGCGGTCTAATCTTGACCATGCCCGGTGTCAGGGAACTGTCTTTCATGAGAGCTTCATACTGTTCAAACTTGAAGTCCAGGCCTGGCAGTAAGAGAGTTTGTCCTTAGGTAATACAATATCTCCCCTAGTTCTAATCTGAGGGATCATGCAGGACAATTATAATTCCTATTCCATAAGGCCAGATCTAACGGCCTGGTTCCCGTCTTGCACGAAACAACTGACATAACCTAGCTTTCGGGTTCTCAACCTTTTCCCTACTCATGTCAGAGAAATACACAACTCCCATCAGTAACCCTGGCGGCCATGGTAATGACTGGGATGGGAAGATACCCTCCCCTGTCTCAAATTATCAAGCTCTTTTAGGGGCATATTGTTAGGAAACCCCTGCAGATAGATGATCTGCTTTCCCCACACACACCCTTACAGTATTATGAGCATTGGCGTACAGGCCGGGACCTTATCTTTAAAGTAGGTGTCCTTGTGGTCCAGTGGGCTAACAGCAGCTGCTCTACATCTCTGCTGGGATGATCCCAGAGGAAAGGATGATGCAGAGCCTTCAACCCAGGCACATCTTAGGAGCGGAAGCTCCATCTTGGCAGTTTGGAAGTGATGCCATCAAGGTTTTCAGCTCAAACACATATCCTCCTTTAGTGATGGCAATAACAGACTGGCTCTGGCTGCTTACACGGTCTCACTTCATCCTGACAATGACCTGCATTTCAGTCACCTCGGTGTCCTTGGCATTAAGCACGATGCATGGAATATAGTGCTGCTTCAAGTTGTTTGATGAACAACCCTCTGAGTCCATTAGAAGAGATGACTCCTTTGACTCCTGGGGCTTTGACTCTTGGTTCTTAAAATTAAACTTACTTTCCCTATGTTTATTTTAAATAAATATTAATATGCAATTAAATTTATGCCATACCTTACAAATACCATTAATATTTATCCTTTATTAAACAGCTTCAAAAAAAAAAAAAAAAAACCCCAGACACCTCCCATAGGTTGTCACCAGCTAGAAGATAAAGTCCAAACTTCTTAGCCTGAAACTTAAGGCCTTCTTGTGACCTGGCCCCAATCACCCCTCGAGACCTATGTCTCACTGTATGTTCTCCCTTGGGAAAGGCCAAGAAGGGAAGCAATCTAGTTATTGCACAGACTTTGTGTTAAAATATCAGGTTCAAGTCTGAATTCACCCTAACTAGCAGTGAAACTTTGGACTAATCACTGAGCTTCTTGTTTTGTCATTGTAAAATGGGAGTAACACCTGACCTGCTAATTGCATAGCGTCAAACAAGACACTTGATGGTGATCAAATAAACAATGTACTAGCATATTTTGTGAGCAATAAACACTATACAAACACAATAGGTCACCATGCTGTTCCTGCCTCTGCCCTTTACCTGTAACATTTCCACATCTGAAGCTTTTAACCCTTCTTTCTCACCATTCATTCATACATTAATCCAACAAATATTGAGGGCCCACTCTGTGCAGGCCCAAAGGATATAGAGGTGAGGAAAATCCAACATATTCTCTGCCTTCATGGAACAGAGGGTCTTGTGGGAGAAAATGGTTGCAAACTATATAACTGCACCAACAAAAAACGCAAAACGGTAGCTGCAATTTCAGCTCACCCATGGGGTCCACAGGGCCCCATCCTCAATTATAATGGAGGATCCGGCACTTAAGTTACCTCCAAGGCCAAGTTCAAAGTCCGCTTTCTCCAGGAAGCCCTTTCTAACAACGCAGCCCCGAAGACATGCACCCTCTGCCCCACCCTAAACTTCAGTTAACTTCTCAATCTAGCTCATTTAATCATCCCCAGTCTGGCCTTGTTATTTTGTTTTCAAGTTGCACCTCCTTTTCCCAACTCGCTCTAAGTGCCTTCTGGGCAGGGGATACCTGGCACACTTTTTCTTAAATCCCACAGATTTAAGCCAGAGAAGGCTGGACACACTGTGTTCCAGACCCATGTTTCAGGGGCTGTCATAGGAGCCCCTGAAAGAAAGCTCCAGGGGAGATAGGAAGCTGCCAAAGACCATCTCCCTGTCCCTTATTCAGAATTGAGCACTCTAGCCCTGTTCTTCAGAGAAGAAAAACTCTCTTCCTTAGGATGGTCAGGCTGCTCCCTGTTATGATCTCTCTACAACAAAAATTTTATCATCTCTCTCCCCAGCTAAAAATCTTTCAGCAGCTTCCAAGAGTCTTCAGGATAAAGCTCAACTCCCTTAGTGTGGTGTCCACATCCCTTCCTGGTCCGACTCCTGACTGCCTCTCCAGGCTCAACCTCCAAAATGCTCATATAATTCTCACTGCAGGACCTCAACAGCACCCAACTCTGCCCTCTCCCCACCCCATTTGTCTGGTTCCCCTTTGAAAACTTAGCTCAACCATCTTTCCCTTTCCCTTTCATCTTTTCCCCTGTAGAACCCCTTTCCCCAGGTTAAGGGTCCCTCCAGGCTCCTGCTACATCTGGTGTTCCCTCTCTCTGACACACTGTGCCACAAATGTCAATCTGCGTAGCTACCAACTTGTGGAGCAAAGCCAGGATGGGGACTGTGTTGTTCCATCCAGATTCTCTAGTTCCTGCCATAAAGCCTGGCAAGTGGTGAGTGCTTCAAGGTGTTGAATAAATGAATCACAACCTGGCCCATACTTTCCTAGGCCCATTAGAAGAAATGGATCTCTGATACACTGGGACTACAGCAAAGGCCTAGATCTGTGATGGATGTCATGAGAAAGTTTTTATCACAGGTAATGCTGACCTCCTGGGAAGGGAAATAATAATTTATTAGGTATTGACTGTCTTAAACACTTTACTGTTTTGCCTGCATGGTCTCATTTTACAGGTGAGGACATTGAGTCTCAGAGAGGTTAAGTGACTTGCCTAAGGTCACTTGTTAGGCAGAGGTAGAACCAGGATTTAGAACCCAGGGAGTTAAGACTCTGAAGCCTGTTCTCTTAATCACTATATTCTACTGTCTTCAGTAAAAATACTGTGAGGGGATAAAAGATGTATCTGCAAAAGTTTCCAGAATCTGCAAAAGTTTCACAGGCACATTCCTCAGCCACTCTTTGGGCCATGCTGTACCCCACTGCCTTTGTAGAATGCTTCTGCCAGAATGGGGAGGAGGGGGATAGAAAAAGCCAGCAGAGCAGATGGGAGAATCCTGCTATTTTAATGTGATGAGGCACTCAGAAAGCTGGGAGTGTTTACCTTGGAAAAAGAAGTTTAGGGAACTAGAAATCAATTGAAGAACATGTAATAATTATGTAAAAGGCAAGGATTATATGCTTCCACATTAATTGCATAAGGCAGAACTTGCCCAACTTTCCACCAATGAAAACAGTCTGAAAGTGGAAGTCTCTCTGTTATGGGGGTAGGGAGAAGGAACAAATATGAGAACTCTTGGGATCCCAAAAAACCATCCATAGACCCAACTTAGGAAATTACACTGTATTGCTTTTGATGATCATTCCCAACGTGACAATAAACTCAGAAGTAAACTTACATACTAAAATCACATGTAGCAATATTCATTTTTCGGTGGTCATTTTTAAAAAGTATCACATATACTCAATTTCTTTTAAAAATCATAACATTTAAACTTTATTACAGAGAAAGAATGGATTCTACAAAATCTAAGTGAGCATTCTAACTTGAAAGATCCTGAGAGGGGGAATTAGTGCCTTTCAGGTGCCTTTGAACTCAAATTCTCAAAGGTGCTAGATTCCAGAACTTTGGACTGGTACTTGCATTCTGAGCTTGGGCATGACAGTCACATTGCCTGCCTATCTACCTCCCAGAAAGACTCTTCACTGAGCAAAAACTGCTCAGTTTGCAGTAAAATACACAGTAATATCTTTCTTAAGCTTTGAACTGCAAGAATGACAGGGTCCACAGTGGACCCTATAATCACTCTTCCCTGGTCATGTTTCATTCACTTTTGTTCAACATCTGCCTATCAGTGAGAAAAGAAAAGACAGGGTTGGGAATTAGAACACCAGATGTGGGTTCTGGTTCTGCTACTAGGTATCGTCATTTTTTTCTTTTTTTTTTTTTTTTGCAAGTCCCAATTTTCTTCAAGTCCCCTTCCCTCCCTACTTTGCAAGGTCCCATGAGCTACAGCAGGTGGAACACGTACAAGTTAAAGCCATCTAACACACGGAATGCTTTATTATTATTATCTCTGACCTCTTCCTCAGGCCTGCAGCTGCATATAAGACATCATATCAATTGCGGTCTTGGTCTTGGGAGAGATGAGTGTGGGTGCCAGCACTCAAACTGAGTGGGTGTAAGTCAGAGATAAATGACTGGGGATTATCTGTTGTTTCGGATAATATTTACTTCTGTTCTTGCCACTGAGAAAAATGAAGCAGGACAATATTTAGCTCCCTTTTTGTTTCCCTGAGTCAAATGGGAAGGGTTTCTTCCCTGTTTCTCCCTCTTTCTACCTTGAGAGTTTCCTGATGGCAAAGACCAGTCCTTTATTTTGTGGGCACTGGCCTCAAGACTCAGGTGCAATTACTCAAACACAGGGGTGAGACCCAAGGGATTGAAGCATTTAGTCAATGCTAAAACTAGATTAAGATGTCACAATTACTTTCTAATAACTGATTTCCTTGGGTGGATGAAACAATGGGGCTTTTGTAGTATCAAAGAATTCAGAGGGCCAAAGGGGCCTACAGATCCAAATTTGTACACTGATTTTGCCACTTATTTGCTATGTGACTGTATGATTGACCACCCAATCTGGGCCACAGTTCTTTGCCTGTGCCAAAGGGTAATAATAATACAACACACTTTCTCAGCTTGTTGAGAGGATTAAATGTGATATACGAAAAGCCTCACCCCAGAGCCTGGCATAGAAGTGCTCATTAAAAAGTGGATGTGGAGAATCCTAAGGGCACTGTGTGAGCTTCGTGGAGACCAAGAAGCGGCAAAGCCTGACAGAGCAGTCAGGGCTCCTGGCTCAGGATCAGTGCTCTGCGCACCACGATCCACCGCCTCTGGAGAGGCCTCGGATTCCCAAGGAAGAGGGGCCACCTAGAGTCCCGAGTGAGGAGAGGCGGCCAGGAGCCAACCTGGCTTCTTACAGCAAAGGCTCTCCAAGAAGGCCCGACGCATTTCGGACTCCCGGTGGGTACCACCCGCAGGCCTCAGGCCTCATTACTTACCCGGGAATGGTAACGGTCCTTAACGGCAGCCAATAACGGCTCACCTGTGGCCCAAGCACTGACAAGGGCAGGCTGAGGTCAAACCTTGTATTTTGGCGCCTCATCCCGAAACCCTAAGCAAGGACCGAACTACAATTCCCAGCATGCCACGCGGCCGCCCCATCGCGGAGCGTCGGCCCCGCCAACCTTGGGGCCCCTCTTTCCTCAAAACGCGGCTGATCGCCCAGGACTTCCGGGTAGTGCTGGCCCCCAGCCAGGACAGCCCCCTTCATGATTTCTGGGTATTGTAGTCACTTTGTTCCGGTTTCGCGAGAATGAGGTGTTCCTCGTTACGGCTCCCTTCGACACAAAAACTACAAAACCCAGAATAAACCGCAAGTTCCTTTCGTCCAATAGGAACCCCCTATCTAGCGAGGCGCGGAGGCCGGCTCTCGCAACTCAAGATGGCGGACGAGAGTGAGACAGCAGTGAAGCCGCCGGCACCTCCGCTGCCGCAGATGATGGAAGGGAACGGAAACGGCCATGAGCACTGCAGCGATTGCGAGAACGAGGAGGACAACAGCTACAGCCGGGGGTAACGATATCCTCGGAGTCCAATTCCCGTCCAGTCTCCCACAACCTGGGTCTCTGGGGTGCGGGGAAGTCACCGGGAGCTTAGGGTAGCCCCACCCCCACATTCTTATTGGCGGAGACATTGGGATCCTGCCTGGCGATTGGTTGCTGTCTTTGTCATTTACCAGGGTGGGTGCTCAGTATATTAAGGGCCGGAGACATTCAATACTTTTATTATATAAAAGTTCTTCTGCGTAATGTTCCACTCGTGTGCTTCACCCGCGTTCAGGGAAAAGAGCATGTTGGACTGTGGTTTCCGATGGCACAACACGAGTCAATCTAACTACGGTTCAAAGGGAACGTTACTTAGATGTGTGAACAACGTGATTAGCAATAAACGAATAATAAAACATTTTGCTGCAGCTCACCTTCAATGAGGAAGTAAATCAGCTTGTACAAACCATAATTATGTTGTAAAATATCACTAACAGGAGAATCTCAAAATACAGACTTACCTTATAAACCCGACATGTAATTACTGTATGATAATGTTTTGATGTATACAGTGCCCGTTGTTCCAGATAATCCATAAGTTTCCTGAACAGTGTGTAATTAGATCTTCCAGGATCTTCCCTCTATTAACTTTGTGAAATAGCCTCAAAGCTTCAAGAAATTGAGTGATGGTGCATCTTAGGGATTGGAACTGGTTTTAATACTGTATCTCCTGTACTTCAGAGTCTTGACTACTAGTAACTGTTACTTGGGGAGAAGAAATTCATCAGGCATTTCAGTGTTGTTCTTTTCCTACATCAGTTTTCATTCTCCTGAGCCACACCCTATCCTTCTTTCATCGTTTTGTTACAGTAGCTGGTACTGAAGCTCTGTCCTTGTCTATATTTACGATTATGTTTGTTTTGTTTTGTTTTTACGTATATGTTTTTGAACGTTAAGTTAGGAGAGACTTTTTTGGATGTATAACTTTGAGTCTGTGGAGGTCTGATTGTGTGTGTGTGTGGGGGGGGGGTAGTCCCATTTTCATAGCCATCAGGTCATTTGCAATATTAGCAGAAGTCCTGTAGGTAAAGTTAGAAGGTTGAAATCTTTGAATAAACTTAAAATACACTGTCTTGGAGAGATGGAAAAGCAAATGATTAATTAAGTAGTTTATGATCTGCTTGTGATAAATCCTTAGGTTAAAAAATCTAGCTTTTATGTTCTTTGACCAGCCTTAAGAATTCACAAGAGAGATGCCTGGGTGGCTCAGAGGTTGGGCGTCTGCCTACGGCTCTGGTCATGATCCCACGATCAAGGGATCGAGTCCCACATCGGGCTCCCTGCATGGAGCCTGTCTCTGCCTCCCTCTCTCTCTCTCTCTCTCTCTCTCTGTGTGTGTCTCATGAATAAATAAAATCTTTTAAAGAAAATTCACAAGAAGAATGTAGAGGAAAAGGAAGTTTGTCAGATCTGGTTTTTTGAGTGCTATAACTTACAACAGATCTAATGTAACAAAAGCCTTGAAGTTTGAGATTGCTAAGAAAGGAAGGGCTTTTAAAGAGGAAATAGGAAAAGGAAGAAGGGAAAGTGCACCCCTCCTGAGTAGAAATCCTAATCATAGATGAGAGAGTTGATGAATTCGAAAGTCATTTCAGAAGTGAAAGTATGGCTTTTTCTTTGCTCTGTGTGTAGTTGCTTTTATTTTTCTCTACTAAACTGTTGTCCTGACCAGCATCTGTAGCTTTTTAATTGGTTTTATATTCCCTATGATCTGTGAATCCTTTTGCAAAAAGTATTTGGCAGAAAGTTCTGTGTTTTATTTATAGTACAACAAAATGATAACCTTAAGAAGAACTTTGGTGGTGTTTTGTTGTTGTTGTTGTACATGGTTATATGTGGTCTGGATGAACAAATTTATTAGCATCCCAAATCTAGCGATCTGGTAAATAAATTTGGAGGTGGCAGGTAAAAAACAAAGGACCTAGCTTGGAGGACACGCTACTTTTGGCACTCGGAATCTGAGGTGGAGTCAGTATTTCCCCACTAATTGTCAGAGGAAATGATTTGGGAAAGAGGCAGTGTAGCACGGAAAGAGCATGGATTTAGGGGTCATTCATACCTGAGTTCAAAGCCTGGTTCTGACACTTATCCTGTAACCTTGGGAAAGTTACTTAACGTCGTTCAGTTATAGGGATTAAATGAGATAATGTCCAGAATACAGCCTGGCCCCTCCCTCCCCTTCTTCTTTCCAATCTTCCCTGTTCTTCCTATCTCCAGCTTGTATTCTTATCACATACCTTGTTTTTTGTAGTTTTTATAATAGTGGTTAAATGTATCCAGTACCTGCCTCACCTGACTATAAGGTGCCTGAGTAGAGGGACCATGTTTTTGAGATGCCTGGCACTTCATGGGCGTTAGTGATTACTTACTGGATGAACAAATGGCAAATGTTAAAACTAAGAGTTCAGTGTTAGTGGAGTTTCTTCTCACCGAGGGGAAGAGTGTCAGATTTGTCTTACACATTTTGCTTCCCCACGTCAGCTTAATTGTGAGCCTTTCTGCAGTTTTCTGTGAAATACCTACAGAAACCAGGGATCCTCCCAATTTGTCCTGGAAGTTTTCCCCTGTGTTTTTGGCTTCTTGAAATTTTCTTGTCTTAATATTATTTAAAATGTTTTCAAAAGTGATGTAAAAAAAAAAAGTGATGTAAGAATTGAAGGGGAGCACCTGCTTTTTATGCTGATGAGTCTAATATGCAATAAAAGTTAATGATAGTTCAAGCCAACCTGTATTCCCTTTAAGGCCTTCCTTTCAGGATGGGCTCACAGTACTTTACACTAATGAAATGAGCTACATCCGTACACTGGAATAATAGGAAATACAGTTGTGGTAGTTCCTTGTGTCCCTTTGTCTATAAGGTTAGTCCTTGACTTTTTGCATTATGTGTTTCTTCCATAATTAAATAAACATTTGATGAGATCTATATTCCTATAAATATACACATACATTTAAATACACATATGTGCACATGCATACATGCAATGTATGTATATATTTTATTTTATGTGTTTTATATATATGTATCTTTACAGTTTCTCTATATGCTATTTTTTTAATCCACTTAACGAAAACAGGCAGCATTTTTCCCCCAGTTGCTTGCCTGACATAAGTTATCCTGAGCAACTGAGAGTAGAGTCCGACTAAAATAATCTTTTTTTCTTTTTAACGATTTAATTTATTTGAGAGAATGTGCACAAGTGGGTGCATGCATGAATTAAGAGAGAAGCAGAGAAAAAATCCCAAGCAGACTCCCTGCTGAATTCAGAGCTCCCTGGACCTGAGCTGAAATTCAGAATCAGATGCTCAATCTACTGAGCCACCCAGGTGCCCTCAGACTAAGACTATCTTATCTTAATATTGTAGCCCCCTGCAGTTCATCATTCATCTAAAGCTTTAATTTGCTTGTTTGTTTTTAGTGAAAGGCTTTCCAAGAATTGTTGCTAAGGAATAAACATTTTTAGCTGGCAGTAGATTTTAGTTTTGGGTTAGCAAACAAGTAAAGTTTATTTGGATGATTGGAACAGGAAAAGACTTTTATATTGTTTTGTTCCTAAGATTGATTGATTGATTCATTCATTCATTCATTTAAAAAACTTATTTACTTGAGAGAGAGCCAGCTAGGGGAGGAACAGAGGGAAAGGCAGACTCCCCACTGGGGAGGAGGCCTGATATGGGGCCTTATCCCTGAGGGGATCATGACCTGAGCAGAGGGCAGATGCCCAACCAACTGAACCACCCAGGCACCCCTAGGATTCTTAAGGATTCTTTTAGAATTTATTTTGCAATGTCATGGATACTGCTGAGATGCTGCTAAGCCATCCCTTTGATACGAATGTCCAATGTCGGTTTCCTATCCTGGTTTCTTACTCTATGGGGACAGGTTAAGATGAGTTCTTGTAAGTTTTTCTCACTAGTCCTGAGCTGTTACCTCTTATGAAGAAACTTAAGAGAAAAAAAGAGGCCTTTTTGAAAGGAAATTCCATAAAGCCAGCTTTACTTGGTTTTGTTTTATTCTTCCGATTCTCTAAGAGTGGTTCTTTCCATATTTATTTGGTGGCATATAGCTGCATCTAGCTCTTGGAAAGAAGAAATCTTTTCTGTGCCTTTTTCTTAATTTCTCCCTTCAGCTTTTGGTTTTTCAAAACTAGATCAAAGCAGAAATGAAAAGAGAAACCTCATCACTGATATCAAATAAGTGTTCTAATTTTATTTCCCAATTAAGTGGCAATTAAAAAAGAAACTAATCAAGAGCTGCTTCAAAGAGAAGAGACTGGAAAGCAGAAGAAATGAAAAGCAAATGAGAGCCTATTTCAGGGAGACTGCTGCTCATGGCACACCAGTTTTGCTGATTTTTCACATTGTTTAACTAATGTGCTCACTCTAAAATTTCCCAGCTTTACTAACTCTGCGGTTAACCCTTTGCCTTCAGAGTCCATAGATTTGGGGACCGTAGATTGAGTAACTTTAGGAGGAGCTTTTTCAGCTCTTCTCTGTAACCTTGTCTAAAATCTCTGCCCTGCAAGCCTTTCTTCTGATTCCTCAAGGAAAGTGCTCTTGCAATTATTGCATTTAAGACACACAAAACAACAAAATCTAAACTAAAATTCTTCGATAGGATCAGTACTTGCTTAGTAATGTTTTCTACTTCTGCTAACTTTTGAGAGACAGCTGAAAAGGTTTCACCATTGTGGTATTTGATAAATGTTCTCTGTTGTTATTACTACGTTCTGGCCACTGTGCTAATAAGCCCTTTCCGTGGATTATCTCCTAGACTTCACTTACAAAGACTGAATTAGCTTTCATAGTGAGGCTTGGGATTTGTATCTCTACCTCTTCCTTTGACATCGTGGAGGTTCTATTGCTGGACTTGCTGGATTTCTTTTCCTACTGCCTTGAGTTCTGCCTCCTGACTGCAGCAGTGTGAGTCCTGTCTTTGGATCCATTCAGGAACCCATGGACTTTTCCAGACTAGGGAGTCAGTTGGTGATGGAGATGGCTGACTCCTTTAAACTTTTCTTAATGGACAAGCATATTTTCCTGACGTCATTCTAGTGTGTGAAATTTCTGTCAGCAGTGAGTCATTGCTCAGAAAATTACTGAAAATGGTCTCTAAACAGCATTTGATTTGACCTTGGAGTTGCAGGTTATGGGGTGGCTCACCAAAGCAACCCAGAGGATGTGGAATTTACATTTCTGTCTCAGTCCCATTCTAAACAGTTTAGTATGGAAATCCCTGGGTGGCTCAGTGGTTTAGCACTTGCCTTCGGCTCAGGGTGTGATCCTGGGGTCCCGGGATCGAGTCCCATGTTGGACTCCTTGCATGGAGCCTGCTTCTCCCTCTACCTGTGTCTCTGTGCCTCTCTCTCTTTCTCTCTCTCTCTCATGAATAAATACATAAAATCTTTAAAAAAATAAAAAATAGTGTAGTATATCAGAGCTTTTGTGACCCCTAAAAAAAAAAAACAGTTATCTTCCATGACAAGAGCTGACTTGTTCACCTTCAAAATTCCTGTCCCAGGAAAGGCAGGGGATGTCAGTAAAAGCAATTTTTGTAATCCGTTCCCACAACCTGCTGTTCTTTTCACAGGCCTCTCTGGGTACCTTGATGGCAGTACTAAAGTGTTTTTATTTTTCCCATCATCTATGATTTACACAGTTTTTTCTTTCACTAATGGGTGGGATTACAGATTTTGGAGTATGACTGTAAGTGAGCCTGCAGTCATAGCAGTACAGAGGATAGACATTTGAGACTGAGTCATTACATGTGCTTTGTACCCAGGTACCCTTGTATGCCACTGCACTCACCTCTTTGGGCCTTCTGAGTACCGAAAGGATTTTTTTTTTTTTTAGATTTTATTTATTTATTCATGAGAGAGAGAGAGAGAGAGAGAGGCAGAGACACAGGCAGAGGGAGAAGCAGGCTCCACGCAAGAAGCCCGATGTGGGACTTGATCCCAGGACTCCAGGATCACACCCTTAGCTGAAGGCAGGCTCTAAACTCTGAGCCAGGGATCCCCCCGATAGTATTATTGGTGAACATATCACACCTTGTAAGTAAACAGATTTGCAGAAAGATTTCCTGATATCCAAAAGTAGAATCAAAAGATATCCGAACCTAGGCTTTCATAGATTTCTCTGAAAATGTTGAATTTTAGCCCAAAGAATTCCAGTTTTTAGGGGTAGAAAATAAGTGACCAAAAGCTATGAATTTTATTTTCTGGACTTTTTTTTTTCTTTGATCCCATAATCAAAACTAACCCTGTTGTCTGTATTTAAGATGTTGGAACCATTTTAAATAGTTTTAGTGGAGCTTTTTTGTTATAACTTTATAGAAATAGGACAGGTCCTAACGAGGGAGAAGATGACAAATAAGAAAATTGATAATTTAATAAGAAAGTTGATTATTTAAAATCTCAACCAGTGGTTCGTTCAAAAGACCACAGCATCTCCACACTTTTATAGACTGTTAACATACCTGTCCTATGGAAACATTATTGGAGATGATTTGCTGACCCCCTTTCGGGCTCTAGCTTTCCAGGATTTTATTTTAGTCTATTATGTTCAAAAGTGTCAGTCAAGGGATCCCTGGGTGGCGCAGCGGTTTGGCGCCTGCCTTTTGCCCAGGGCGCAATCCTGGAGACTCGGGATCGAATCCCATGTCGGGCTCCCAGTGCATGGAGCCTGCTTCTCCCTCTGCCTGTGTCTCTGCCTCTCTCTCTCTCTCTCTCTCTCTCTCTCTGTGAGACTATCATAAATTAAAAAAAAAAAAGTGTCAGTCAAGCACGTTATCTGTTGAACTCTTAACTGTGCACTCGGTGCAACTGGAGGTGCTATAGGAAACAGCTGTATCAGATGTCCGTATGCTAGGAAATTTTTAATCTTACTGGGAAGGTAGGAAACAACACATTATATGTGAAGTATTAAATCTTATGGGAGATCATAATCTTAGCCAGATACCAGTGAGAGCTAGTGTAGTCAGAGGAGGCCTGGATAAAGCATTGCTCACTCTCTTCCTGGCCTTTATTTATTTACTTACTTATTTCCTCCTTGCCTTTAATATGTGCTCCTCTGATACACAGAAATTTGTTTTAAGGCCCTGTGTGATGAAACAGTGTTCTTTTGACTTTGGAGGAGTCTCAGATAAATTCCCATGGTAACAAGACTGTAGTGTTTGGGAAGGAATGGCCCAAGTCTTTAGAAATTGGTGGATTGTCCCTGGGTACCAGTTGGTTAGTTGGTGACCAGTTTGTCTCACATGTCTGGGCCTTGGTTTCCTCTTCTGTAAACAGCAAGTTAAGCTGGGTGGCCCTAAGATTCTTTTCAGCAAGCTGCTGGCTGAGCTTGCACTCCCCCACAAGAACAGCTTTCTGTTCCCCAACCACGCACCCTTGAGTGGATTTTGTTACCCAGTAGGATGGAGAGGAGGCCTATGTTATGGACCCTTACTGCTTGTCATGTTATCTGGAAGTTCTGCGCTCATGCTGCTCATCTGTCAGCATGCCCTTCCTCCCGCCCACTTCCACATCCTGGCATTGCATTCTGTTTCTAGAAATCAGCACTGAGGCTCATTTTCTATCTCCTCCCCCAAGCCTTGATTTATACCAGAGCATCCATGGGCTTTCTAGTTTGAACTTAGAACATCTTGGCCTTCATTAAAAAATGACATTTCTTGGGACTCTTGGCTGATTCAGTCAATAGAGCATGAGACTGTTGATCTTGGGGATAGGAGTTCAAGCCCCATGTTAAGCATAGAGCCTACTGAAATTTAAAAAAAAAAAAAAAATTTTTTTTTAAGACTTTGAGAGAGAGAGAGCACGCACAAGTAGGCAGAGCAACATGGAGAGAAAGAAGCAGGCCCTTTGCTGAGCAGAGAGCCCCATGCGGGGCTGAACCCCAGGACCCTGGGATCATGACTTGAGCCAAAGGCAGAAGGCAGATGCTTAACTTAGAGCCAACCAGGCACTCCTCCCTCCCCAGTTTTTTAAAGACATTTTTTTAATCACTGTCTTCCCTGTTCCTGGCTCTGTCATTCTGCTAATTTGTCCCATATTCACTAGGTTGGTCATTAATGACTTGAGCTTATCAGCTTTAAAGTGTAAACTTCAAAATTTTTATGTTAACTTTCATGTCTTTTTCCATTGTAAGGAGCCTCCTTCTCCCCAGGAAGGCAGATTTCACTGATTCTTTGCTCATTTTTTTTGGAACCAAACGAACCAAAGTCAGACTTTGATTTTTTGTATTCCATGATTCTGGCCCATCTCTTTGGAGTGTGTGACTGGAAGGCTTAGAGCACTCTGAGATTGCTGTTTCAATTTGCAGAATCACTATACATCCTGAGATACCCACCTGCTGGGTGTGGACTTCAGGTCCCTTTAAAAATTATGCTGAATTCTTAGAGAAGGACTAGCCTGCTTCAGTGGATCGCCTGGTTTGGTTCTCCGCAAATCCAAATGGAAGCTGTTCTCTGAAATGGTGTTGGCTTCCTAGGAGGCTTCTTGAAGACTTACTCTCAAGGCCTCTGAGCTTGGTCTCTTTTGAGTAATTAGTATTACTATAATCACCTTGAAAACTAAACCCTAACGACGCCTGGGTGGCTCAATGGTTGAGTGCCTGCATTCGGCCCAGGGCATGATCCTGGAGTCCCAGGATCAAGCCCACATCAGGTTCCATGTATGGAGCCTGCTTCTCTCTCTACCTATGTCTCTGCCTCTCTCTCTGTGTCTCTCATGAATAAATGAATAAAATCTTTTTTAAAAAAAAAGAAAAGAAAACTAAACCCTAGTGAACTCTTTGGAAATCTCTTCTCTGAGTCAGTTGTCCTTTCTGGGTTGTTGACTGTGAGACATGGTGAGCTCATAATGTGTTCTCGTGGCTGTAGCTCAGTACCTAGCAGCTCTGTGAAAATGACTCTTCTTTCTTTTCACTTTCCTTTGTTCTTCATCTGTCTCTATATTTGATGTACAAGTTGAAACAGGATTGTTGCTCAGTAGCTATGTATACAAATTTAGGGCAGTACAAGGAAAATGAAATTCACTCTCTGCATTTAGTTTGGGTCTTGGAGTTTGTCAGGCGTGTATATTAATCATGCATAATAAAACAGAACAAGAGTTCAATCTAAAGATCCTTCCACAGAAACAGGTTCATGAGGTGATGGCTGCACAGAAGTGTCTCTACTGAATAGCAGAGCAAGGGCAGGAAGGTGATTTCTTAGTGATTTACTTGGAAAGATTTCTGAAGTTGGAGGAAATAATTTCTTCTGTTTTCCTTATGTGAAAATGTGTTTAGTAAATATCCAAAAGGTTAACACACAGCAATTCTTTGCCTTGACCTTTTTTATCTATATAATTATTTTAAAAATATGTGTTTTTATGGTAACTCATATACAGAGACCAGGTAACTCATTCCATAAGCTGAAATGAACGAGGACTTATAAATTGTATCAGTGGCAGGACACCGCTTTGTTTCCTAACATCAACTGGTTTTTCAATTTTATAATGTTCCATATAATCTTGAGACTAAAGTGAGAATATGTCTGGAATTTTAAAATCACATAGAATTGTTATAGGCTGCAAATAGGCCTGTAGATGATAACAACATTGAATTACTAAGTGGAAAGAATTTTCTTTAGGCCATAAATGACTTCCTGTTTCCTGTTCTTTGCCATGGCCTTGAGGGTTTTGCAGAGAGCATCTGGTTTTAGGAGTTCACCTTATTCCTCCTCTGAATGTTATTGGTCTTCCTTTCATAGTATGCCTTCTGTATCCCATTAAGATAATACCTAGGAGTTGCACTTGTGTCCAGACTTCATGACCTTACACTTGGACTAAAGTGACCTTCAGCCTTTTTTTTTTTTTTTTAAGATTTTATTTATTTATTCATGAGAGACACTGAGAGAGAAAGACAGAGACATAGAGGGAGAAGCAGGCTCTATCCAGGGAGCCCGATGTGGGATTCAGTCCCAGGACTCCGGGATCATGCCCTGAGCCAAAAGCAGATGCTCAACCACTGAGCCACCCAGGCGTCCCATGACCTCCAGCCTTTCCTGGATCTCCCTGACTTCATAGTCTCCCTGCAGCAGGGACCTTTGAGACGCCTGGCAGATGGGTGCTGGCAGGTAAACCAGAGTGGGGTGAGGGGAAGAGTGAATGACCTAGCTAGGAACTGAGGGTTATGGGCCCGGGGAAAAGTTGGGCTCAGTACCTTCTAGGTTAAGAGGCTGCTCTCACTGTAGGCTTTCTAGCATGGGAGGGACAAACTTTCTAACATGGAAAGCCTTTTCACAGAGCTACGTCCCACAGCTGACTAGAGTTGACAATGATGCAGAAAGTTGGTGAAGTCAGAGAGATTCAGCACAGGCTGGAAGTAACTTTAGTCGAAGCATAAGGTCATGAAGTCTGAACACCAGCGCTCCTCCCAGGAGTAGGAATAGGTACATCTCTCACAGGAAATGGCAGCTCATGCTGCAGATTGCCTTTTCCCTACACAGTACCACTTGCCATGAGAAGACAATTAATATTCATAATCACCCCAAGGCATTTTAATACCAAGAAGACTTTCTGAATTATAAAATAAAGCGTAAATGGAATTTATCATAATAGTATGGAAAATGTATTTTATACTATTTTAATTCTTTGAAAAATGGTTATCTAGAGTATACAGCTAAAACGCACAGCCAGCACCTGGCTGGCTCCGTGGTTGAGCGTCTGCCTTTGGTTCAGGTCGTGATCCTGGGGTCCTGGGATTAAGTCCGCATCAGGCTCCCTGCAGGGAGCCTGCTTCTCTCTCTGCCTCTCTCTGTGTGTCTCTCGTGAATAAATAAATAAAATCTTTAAAAAATAAAATAAAACCCTACACTTAGCTGATCCTGCAGATTAAAGTTCACTGTATTCTCAGGTGGAACTACTAATTTTGAATTTTTTTTTTAACTGCTTTTTTCCTCCTTCCTTCCTTCCTCCCTCCCTTTGCAGTACTGCCTTGAGCTTTAGATCCAGCTGGGGAATCTCAATAAACCTTATGCACTGAGAGGATGGGAGTGGGGGCGAGAAAGGGTTTCCAAAAAGACCACTTTGGGCTGTCATCGTTTTAAATTCAGGGCTCTGAGGAAGCGTTGGTGGTATGAATGCCCTGTTAACAATAACCATTTGCCTTTGGTGCCAGCACTCTTGCAATCTGAATGAAATAAACATAAAATAAAAGCAAGAATTAAAAAGGTCCTTCCAAACAAGATATTTCTTGCACAGCCCCCCCACACACACACCTCACAGAACTGGTGGGAGTGAGGAGAGCTGCATTTGCTGGTGTCCTCCAAATGCCCCTCTGGGACCTGGATTCTCTAGTCAGCTTCCGAAGCCAACAGGCCTGATTAAGGAAGGTCTGGCTCCCCAGAAAGCTCTTTGTCAGTGTAGCTCCAAACAGATGATTTTTTAAAAGCCCTGCATCAGTCTTTATTTTGTCTTACAGTGGTTTGAGTCCAGCCAATGACACTGGAGCCAAAAAGAAGAAAAAGAAACAAAAAAAGAAGAAAGAGAAAGGCAATGAGACAGATTCAGCCCAGGATCAGCCTGTGAAGGTAACAAGGACGCTCTGTTTTCTTGTGACCGAGAGTCGCTTTTTCAGATGAGAGAGTTTGGGGGTCAATGTATAGGAACAATTCAGATTGACAGTCTCCACTGGTATTGCTTCAAGATGGAGGAGTTGGATCCCTCTGCTGCCCTCTGCTGCCCTAGACCTAGGTGATGAAACTGCTCCTGGTACCTTAAGAGACACAGCAGGTTAGACGCTGTCTCCCGAGCATGTTGCCCCCTCAGTATGTCCAGGTACAGAACTGCATGTGCTGCTGTGCTAGGTGCTGGAGAGAATTCTGTCGGAACAGCCCCTGCTGCCTAGAGCAGTGGTTCTCAGACCTCTGTCTTAAGTCCTCAGCACTGGGAGAAGAAAGGGCCTATTCTTTTTTAAGGCCAATCTTTATGTATTGCGAGCATTCCCTTATTGCTGTAGTCATTGTAATGGAAGCTGTGAGTCCCACAAGGTCCATTTCTGAGGTCCACCATTGAGAACCACTGGCCTAGACTGTACAACTAAGACTGACACATGACCTGAAACCCAAAAGTACGGGTAGGGATTGGCTTATTTCATAAATAAAAATAAAAATTATAAAAGAAAACCTTTTATTTCAGGTTAAGTGTTGCCCCCTTCAGAGTTGTCTCCAGGAGAAGCTTAAACATAGAATCCCTCTCTTAGAAGTTTCACAAGAGATCCAGTCTCACCCCAGTATACCCTCACCTTTTTTTATGCCGCAAATACCGTGCTTCAACTTGAATCCTACCTTGTTGAGAAATGGCTTCAAGTAATTTTTTTTACTGTTCTTAATATTAAATCCACTATGGAAAAAAACCTCCAAACCACCATTGTTGACCACCAGGCACTTCATTTAAATTAACCCCAAACCTTCAACATCCCTACTTGGAAGGTGGGGCGGAGGTGGGGGGGGGGGGGCTCTTCCTCATTTTAAAGCTGCAAGCAATAGGATGCCTATCTGGCTCAGGTGGTAGAGATCAACTCTTGATCTAGCAGTTGTGAGTTCAAGTCCCATGTTGGGCATAGGGCCTACTTTAAAAAAAAAAAAAAAAAAAAATTAAGGATGAAAGCAATGGCTCAGCCAGGTCTTTGGGCCAATGATTCTAGCCCAAGCCTGTGCTTTAGCTTTAGAAACTTTTGTTTCATTGTTTGTCTGGAGGTGGGTGTTTGGAGACTGCAGGGGGATTTGAGCTCCAGCATGTATCAAAATGATTCACTTTGAAATCAGAAACATTTAACAAAATACCATTTACATAACCTCCCTTTCCCTCTTTGTGAGAGGGGTGCAGTTCATTGTCAAGAATTTAGGAAAGACCTGGTGCCTGAGTGACTCAGTGGTTGAGCGTCTGCCTTTGGTTCAGGTTGTGGTCCTGGAGTCCCAGGATTGAGTCCCAGTAGGGAGCCTGCTTTTCCTGCCTCTCTCTCTCTGTCTCTCATGAGTAAATAAATAAAATCTTAAAAAAAAAAAAAAAGGAATTTATGAAAAACGTTAACAAGAGGAAGAAAATGGAAAGCACTTGTCCTACCTCCCAAGAATAAGCAGTATAAGCACTTAGTTTATGTTCTCCCTGTCCTCAATATAAATGGGGGGAAAAAGTAGCATAGTAAAAATACCAGAAGAAATTCTGAGTATTTTTATATAATTGTAAGCCTGACATAAGACCCAGAAGCCATAAAAGCCAAAAAGCTTTTCTTTTTATTTATTTTTTATTTTTTATTTTTTAAGCTTTTCTTTTTAAAAGAAAAATTGACAAATTTAAATCCTCTCTGTAAAAGTTAAAAAGATAAATAGACTGTAATATATCTGTAAAACATCTGTAAAGATGTAAAACATCTGTAATATATCAGTCAATTTAAAATAATGAAATGAGTGGGCAGTTTACAAAATTAAAAATGCACGTTGACACAGTGTATGAAAAGATAGTTAAATTGACAAATTAAAATTAATATTTTTTTCCTCCTTGGTTGGAAACTTTAAGATTTGGGAAATCTAATGATGAGGATCAAGAGAAACACGTGCTCACTGGGTTATTAGTTGATACTAGTTAAATGAACACACTGTTCCTTGGGTTATTGATTGATACTCTCTTTTTAGAGAACAAGTTGACAATATATATTACAATTTATTTTTTTTTAAGATTTTATTTATTTATTCGTGAGAGACAGAGGGAGAAGCAGAGACACAGGCAGAGAGGGAGAATCAGGCTCCATGCAGGGAGCCTAATATGGAACTGGATCCCAGGACTCCAGGATCACGCCCTGAGCTGAAGGCAGATGCTTAATTGCTGAGCCACCCAGGCGTCCCTATATTACAATTTGAAATGTGCATATCCTTTGACCCAGAAAGTCTCTTTCATAGACTTTATCCTACAGAAATATATATTCCAGTGAGCAAAAATAGATGTACAAGAAACTTCATTACGGCATTGTTTGTAAAGCTGAAGAACAAAACCACGAAAATGCCCGTCGGCGGGGGACTTGCTAAATATATTGTGGTCCATCCACAAAGTGGACTCAGTTCAAATGAGCAGATCTGTGTGTCCACATGGAGAGGTCTCTAGGACCGTATTTAAAGAACAGCATGTAGAATAATACCGTATGACCCAATTCTAGTTTTTGAAAATTGTGCGTGTGTGTTTGGAGCTTGCATGCAAAAAAGTCTGAAATTATATTTGCCTCTTCTCACCCTACCTCCTAAATTCAGACTTTTGGTGATAAGGATTATATTTCAGGGGCGGGATTGTTGGGTTTTTACTTTCTATATGTATTATACATTTCTGCATTGTTTGAAATTTTACACTGAGCATGTATTCCTTTTGCCCTCAAACATGAGACTAAGAAGGAGAAACCCTGTAGGAAGCACCCACCCTTCAAAAAACCATCACCAACCACTCTTTGGTTGTCATATGACATCTGACCTCTGGGGTTGGGATCATACCCCTTCCTTGAGTTGCACCCCTTAACTCTTGCACTTGTGATTAATCAAAAGTGTTTGTTAACATAATGGGCCTTTTCTCTCCCCAACTTTGTCTCATCCAGATGAACTCTTTGCCAGCCGAGAGGATCCAGGAAATACAGAAGGCCATTGAACTATTCTCAGTGGGCCAGGGGCCTGCCAAAACCATGGAGGAGGCTAGCAAGCGAAGCTACCAGTTCTGGGACACGCAGCCTGTCCCCAAACTGGGTATGTATGTGCTTTCTTCCCTGGGTGAAGGGAAGGGATGTGTCTTAGCTTTGGGTGCCACACAGAATTAGTGAGGGAAGGATGGTAGGGTTTTGGAGTTCCTTGGTGACTATTTTTAGAGGGCAGTCTTTAAAGTGCAGTATAGAAAACACTAATTTTCAGGGACCTTACCATGTTACAGGAGTACATATTGAGAACAAGTACTGATTCCTTCCAGTCCATCATCATCTACTCTAAATCTACAAAGAAAAACCATATCTTGGCACACGCTGAGTAGGGTTGTGTGCCCAGGGGTCTGTGTTCCCACAAAAATTTTATTTATTTCATTTTTTTTTAAGATTTTATTTATTCATGAGAGACACAGAGAGAAAGAGAGAGGCAGAGACACAGGCAGAGGGAGAAGCAGGCTCCACACAGGGAGCCCAATGTGGGACTCGATCTCAGGACCCCAGGACCACGCCCTGGGCCAAAGGCAGGTGCCAAGCCACTGAGCCACCCAGGGATTCCCCCCACAAAGATTTTATAGAGAGACCATCTCATTTATGGGGCAGATGTCTGATCCTGGGGTGGGCTGTCCTCCAGCCCCTTCCCTTTGTCCCTCAGCCAGTACACACTTACCAACTGCACATAACTTGACATTTTGCTCAAGAGTGATGGCTCAGCCCCCGGGATGCCCTCTGCAGGTCTGGTTGGCACCCTTTAGAAAAGCTATACTGAGCTCTTAAAGGGGTAGGACAGGCAGAAAAGCTAAAAGGATTCTGGAGAGACGACATAGCAGAGTTAGAGATGCCTGCTGAGGCTGAGCCACAGCTAACATTGATGACTAACTTCAGATGTCGCTGTTGAGAAAAAATTTCCAGAGTGGTTGCACCATGATTCTGGGCCTATTGATGGCCCAATTCCTATTTTCTCTATGACCGAGAAAGTGTGTTGGGAAAACATGAGACACCAAATGTAAGTGGCCTTCAGGTTGTGCGTGTGATTGGTCTCTTCCAGAATCCTTGGTGGGAAGGGGGGGTGAGGGCAGGGCAGAACCAGTGACTCGAGAGGGGAGAGGGGCTGCTGTACCCACAGAGGTGGTCTGTTCCAGGAGTGGGGAGTATGCGATACAAGGCAGTGCTACTCAGAGTGTGGTCCTTGGACCAGCAGGGTGGGCATTGCCTAAGAACTTGTAAATGTGCAGACTCTCAGGCCCTACCTCGGGTCTATGGAATCAGAACCTGTAGGGGATTTGTGTCCACTCTGCAAGTTTCAGAAACTGCTGTAGAGCAGATGCAGTTCTTGAACAGTTCAGTCACAATCCAGACAAATGGAGATATGCCCCCCCGGGGTGGAAAGCAAAGCACTGCCTGGATGGTGAGGAGTGGTGAATCGGTGGCAAGCACTCCTCCAGAACCCTGTCCTGACCCATCCGCCTTGTCTGTCAGGCAGCCCAGGTCAGCCAGGTCCCAGGCCCACTGGCTAAGCTTTCCAGCAAGGCTTTGGGTCGTAGTAATGCGGTTAGTAGGGCATTACCAGGACCGGGTCCTGGTGACAACTCCCTGCCAAGAAGTAGGAAGGATTCCACCTTTGAGTGAAATGCACAATGAGGCATTTTGTGGTGGCTGCCGGGCATTTTGGCCTAGTTTTCAGATGGGGCTTTGGAGTTTTTTGGTCTGATTTTATTTTTCATTAAGAATTTGCAAATGGTTAACTTAGCTCCATTCTTCATAGACATGGAACCTGCTGAAGAGATGAATTGGGGTCCATGGACTTCTGTACCTCATTAGTCCAGTTACTACTCTATGTTGTCTGCCTCCATTTCTCCACCTGTAAATGGAGAGAGTGCTCCAGGTTCGTTGTCAGAAAGTTCGTGAGAAAGCCGCCCAGTTGCCACAGGAGTCCTGACGTCCTGAGGAAGGTGGAACCAGTTCAGCTGTATTTCTTCTGGATGTGCCTCCTGGGCCATATGCGGTGTGGGGCTCTGGGGAAGCGCCGTTGCTCTGAGCGCCTGACCAGTCTCCCTTTCAGGTCCGTGGTCAGGCCCACAGGAAGGCTTCTGTTGTTTCCATGAGGCAGTGCGCAGAGGGCACCACATCACAGGCTTCGGTTGGTCGGCGTGGCTGAGGTGCCAGCCTCATTCTCCTCAGGGTAGTGTGACTTACAGCTTCTTGCCATGATTTTTCCCACTGGAACGGTGCCGGTGGTCCGGAAGCCTATCAGTTGTGCTGTTTACTCCCACCTTGTCAGGAGAGGTGTGATTAGGTTGTATTCCACTACAGAGACCTGGAATTTTTCAGAAGTTCATGATCCTAAGTTCTCCATCAAAGGGCTTTCTGAATAGCAGTTGTTTTAGGCTGTGTGGCAATTCTGTGTCCCCAAATACACACACACACACACACAGTTCCGTTCCCAAATAAACTTGTTTTTTCTAAAGGTTGTATTTATTTATTTGAGAGAGATGGTGAGAGAGAGCAGGAACGGGGAGAAGAGGGAGAAGCAGGTTCCCTGCTGAGCAGGGAGCCCAATGTGGGGCTCAATCCCAGAATGCTGGAATCATGACCTGAGCCAAAGGCTGATGCTTAATTGACTATGCCACCCAGGGGACCCCCAAATAAACTTTGGATCCCCTTTTCAGATCATGTCATTCTACTTTTTCAAAGTCATCCATTTTCCACCATAGTAGAGGGCTACAGAATCCTTTCCCCCTCATCTCCATGGATTGGAATCTCACCACCCTTAGATTCATTTGTACAAGTAACTACCCAGAGGTGAACTCAGCTTGTACGTGGTTTCTCTGAGCTGTGTGAGAGAAGCCTCCCCACTCTCAGCCTCTTCTTTGCCCTGTTCATAAGGTTTAAACTCTTCCAAATCTCACACTCTTTGCTTCTAAGTCCTTCACAGTTGCTGTGGTGCATGGTTTGGGATCTTTGATGTCGAAGGCAGAGAGAATTTCAGGGAGAGAGTGTACAGAAAGAAAACCCTCTGAAAGTCCAGGATTTTCTTCTAAAGTTCCCAGCATCCTCAGTCAGTTACTGGGTTTGGGTGGCCTAGAGATCATTGGCTGTACTCCAATCATTCTCTGTGGCAACCTCCCACACCTACATAGCAAGAGGTGCTCAAAAGCCCTACAAAGGTGGAAGACTGGCCTGTCCCCACAGGTGGAAGCTGTGATGCTGGGTGCTGGCAGGATGACAGTGCAGTAGCCCAAGGCCACTCCTCAGCTTCGTTGGCACCCCAGACTGTAAACCTATTAAAAGTGGTGTTAGTTTTCTCATTGTTTCCTGGAACTCTTTTGTCAGCTATGTCTTGCAGAGGTCAGCCTTGAGATGACCTGTGACAGCTGTCTAGCAGGTCAGGGGCCCTCATCGTGATTGGGGGACAGGTGTCTGCTCACTTGTCTGTTGAGTGCCCATGATGCTGAGGGCCTATGCCATCCCATTCAACAGCTCTGCCCCAGAACTACTGCACTCTGGGATTCCATGGATACATGGTAAAGGAGTGAATAGAAATGCTCATTGTATGCAGGGTCTATTAAGGAGCATAACTGAAAAGATTTAGCCTTGAGATTATTGGGCTACAGTGAGGAAGACTACCAGTATCTTGCCTGTGGAAATCATTTAGAAAAAAAGAAGGGCAGCCTGGGTGGCTCAGCGGTTTAGCGCTGCCTTTGGCTCAGGTCATGGTCCGGGAGTCCCGGGATCGGGTCCCACGTCAGGCTCCCTGCATGGAGCCTGCTTCTCTCTCTGCCCGTGTCTCTCTGTCTCTCATGAATAAATAAATAAAATAAAATCTTTTTAAAAAAGGAGAAGAAGAAGCAGCTTCTGAAGTAAAATACCTTGGAAAAGGTATAAATTCAGTACAGAGTAAGAAACCAACCAGCACCTTGATAAAACTAGCATAGAAATCCTTGGTACTTTCTAAGGGTCTAGCCCTCTTGACTTTGTAGGCCCCAAAAATTTTACATGACAGTGAATTGGAAGTAGATTGACTTAAATTAATTCACAAGGGCTAGTTTATGAATAAATCAAAAGACCAGTTTCTGAAGTAGGGGAGAGGGGTGTCTGGGTGGCTCAGTGATTGAGTGTCTGCCTTTGGCTCAGGTTGTGATCCCGGGTTCCTGGGATCAAATCCCACATGGGGCTTCCCGAGGGGAGCCTGTTTCTCTCTGTCTCTCACAAATAAGTAAATAAAATCTTTTAAAAAAATAAAAATAGGGATCCCTGGGTGGCACAGCGGTTTAGCGCCTGCCTTTGGCCCAGGGCGTGATCCTGGAGACCCGGAATCGAATCCCACATCGGGCTCCCGGTGCATGGAGCCTGCTTCTCCCTCTGCCTGTGTCTCTGCCTCTCTCTCTCTCTCTCTCTCTGTGACTATAATACATAAGTAAATAAAAAAACTTAAAAAAAATAAAAATAAAAAAAAATAAACTAGGGGAGAAAAATATAACCTCTTTTCCAAGCAAACCTATTGGGGAGCTGGATGGTAAAAAGGAGGTAGCCATTTGCTTCTTTGCTATGTGTCTCCCTTGTTGCCTGCACTTTCCAGTTTGTGATGTTGGTAATGACTTATTTATTAAATACTTCGCCAGAAGATGGTACATCTTGTGGGGACAGGGACTTTGTCTTTTCCCTGCTGTTTCCTAGTGCACAGTGTCTGATACAGGTTGGTGCTGAGAGAGAGTGTTAGGTGGTCAGTCCTAATGGCGTTGTCCTCAGTTCGTGGCCTGAGGCAGCTACTTCCACTCCATCTGCCCCATGGATCCATTACTGGAAGGGTCTGTCGTTGCTTGTTACACATAGAATGACCTATTCGGGCCAGGGGTCTGAAAATCAGTAAAAGCATAAATTTAATGTCTGGTGTGTACAGAGCCTGATGCTGGGAGCAAGCAGTGTACTGAGTGGGTTCCTTTCAAAGGTTCAGTTTGCTAAACATTGCATTCTTCCAGATGTGAATATGAAGGAGCTCTGAACTGTAGAAACTGAGTAATTCTGAGGGCCAAAATTAAGTGGTCAATTTGCTCAAGTGTGTCACATGAGTCCGATTTGGCTGTGCATGGGTATCAGGGTTGTATCATCTGAGCACCCCAAGTACTCTCCACATGCTCCACAGAAGAGGGGCATCTGTCCAGTGTGGGGATGTCAAATCAGTGGGTAACTTCCCGGCAGCATTGTGTGGCTTCCGTGATTCAGCCTAAAAGACGCTTGTAGGACTCTGTAAACACCAAACAACCAAGTTGGCAGCAGTAGTTAAGTGGCCCACATTGCTGAAAGCCAAGACTGGCAGGGCCAAGATTGAGCCTGGCGCCTCAATGCCATCCTCTGGGTCAGCAGTGGGCGCAGTACATTGTTGTTGCTGTTGACACAAAAGCAGCCTTGTTGCAACTCCTTATAAATCCGTCCAGGTTGATGGGTCTGGTCCAGGACCATGACAGTCCTCTTTATACCAGCAGGGAGGCAGGATGCCAAATTAGTCAAGATAAATGTTTGCCATTTAGTAACCAAAGGGAGATTTAAAAGAATTTCAAAAAAAAGCCAACCACCTTGGATCTTAGTGATTGTTCTGAGGCTTTGCTAGGAGTTGGCTCTCAGCTGAGGACTAAGGGTAGCTGAAGAGATGGTCTGTAGCTGCCAAGCACAGAGTGTCCTTCAGACGGAGGGCTCTTAGGGACAGAAGGAATGTGCTGTGGTCAGTGTTTGAGCTGAGCTCCTTCCCGCCCCCTGAGATGGGGTGAGGCTCCTAGCTATGCTCTTCTTCCAGGAGAAGTGGTGAACACCCATGGTCCCGTGGAGCCTGACAAAGACAACATCCGCCGGGAGCCCTACACCCTGCCCCAGGGCTTCACCTGGGATGCCTTGGACCTGGGGGACCGTGGTGTGGTGAGTAGGCTGGCCAGGCTGCAGTGTGGATTGGATGCGACTTTCAATGAGCCCTGCCACCATATGAAGATAGCTACTACTCAGTTCTTCCTCTAGGACTCTCTTGAGAGCCAATCCAAGCAGGTTGGAGCAGACACACCTGCCATCCCAGCCCCCCCTCCCCCCCAATCTGTTGCCTCTGAGGCCTGCCTTATATGCCACATTTTCTCTTTAGGATTTTCTTTTTAAGTAATCTCTATGCCCAATACGGGGCACAAACTCACAAACCCAAGAGTCATATGTTCCACCGATGGAGCCAGCCAGGTGCTCCCAAGATGCCACATTAACTAGCACTTGGCTTCTCAGGCAGGTTGATAGTTCCTCAAGGTGATATCTTTCTGCCATGCATGTGTTTTCCTCGTTCATCTATTCATTGGTTCTGTGTCTTAACAATGGAGTAGCCGGCTAGTTGGATGACATTCTTGCTCTGCCATCCTCGGTGGCTCGGTTTCCTGGTACAACTAGGGTACTTGTTCTGAAAGAATCCCTGCCATGCCTGGATCGAAAAGGATTTATGAGATGAGACATGGTTTGCCTTGTCCTTCTGGAAAGCGTAGAGCCCCAGGGAGTCGAGGTTGGGCCCTCCCTCACCCCTAGCCATGGCAGGGTGGCTCTGAGGCAGCCCCTTGTCTCTCTGCAGCTGAAAGAACTCTATGGTCTCCTGAATGAGAACTACGTGGAGGATGATGACAATATGTTCCGGTTTGACTACTCCCCGGACTTTCTGCTATGGTGAGCCATGAGGGCTTCCTGGTGGTGGCTTTGGGTGGGGCACAAGGCAAGGCTGCCACGGTGGGCCCATCTCATCCCTGCTAAGAACCAGCCTTTGAATGGCAAATTAGGGTGTCCGTTTTGAGTTCTCACATCTGAAGGAATCTCGTTTCCGGTGGAGCTAAGAATCGAAATCTTACTTAAGGCAAGTGAAGGAGACCCTTTGTAGCATCAGTACCCAGAAGAAGGGATGCTGTGTTATATGGTGACTTGGTGTGAGAAAGAAAGAAAAGACCTACTGAGATTGAAAGAAAAAAAAAAAGTGTCATTTTCTATCCAGTTCCTGAGCACACTTGGTTATATGGTTACTTGCTCGGCTGAGTCAAGCAGCCTCTCAGTGCCATGTTGAGTATCCAGGAATGTAGAGACACAGCACTGAACTGGAGAGGGACTGCCTGAAAGGAAGACTGAGCAGGCAGAAAGAGGGGGTGAGGATACCCGGAGGGCAGGTGGAAACCAGAGCTCCGGGGGCTCCATGATCACTTCACAACCAGGGGACCCATTGGATGCTGACCCAGTGAGGCTGGTCCTCTGACTTCAGTTATCAAAATGAGTGAGCACAAAGCAATGAGATCAGGTACAAAGTCCTCAGTATGACAGCCTTAGATTGGGTGGATAAGTAGGCCAGGTGGGCTGAGCAGCAGACAAGGCCTCTGGCTTGATCCCACTGGTGTCCAGGAGGGCTTGGTCCTCAAGAGAATTTAGCTACCCAGGGAAGTGAAACAGGAGGTGAGAACAGACTCAGCTGCAGAGTGCAGGCAGCCTGCCCAGCCCACTGGTCACCTGCAGCTGTGGCCTCTGTCTCTCCTCTAGGGCTCTCCGGCCACCTGGCTGGCTCCCCCAATGGCACTGCGGGGTTCGAGTGGTCTCAAGTCGGAAACTGGTTGGGTTCATCAGTGCCATCCCAGCAAACATCCACATCTATGACACGTAAGCACCGGGAACTCCACCCCCACCTCCCCACCATCCTGCTTGGTCTGAGAGTGGGGGAAGAAAAGATACCCCATCTTCCACAAAAGAGGGTGAAGAGGAACTCAGGTGCTGGGAATAGAAGCTCATAACAGGAGCTGTCCCTTTTGCTCTGTGTTGTTGCTCGTTCTCTTGTTCATGATCTGGGCTGGATGAGGTCCACCATGAGGGCTGGGTGCTACCTACACAGGGGCTCCGCGTTTGCACTTGAACCTGTCACATGGTGGTGCACTTGAGCAGCCTCAGAAATGGGCCTGAAGCCACTGTGACTCAACATCCAAACAGTCACAGGGCTTGTGAGCTCTGCTCTGTATTTTCCCTGGAAACACCAGAACCATCTGCCACAGTTCTCTGGGCTTTGTAGGCCTGGGATTCTTGTGGGAGTCAGAACCCTTAAAACTCCTGGATAGCCCTTGACTTACTCTGGGGTGCCTTGCCAGCTCAAGGTGGGACTCCTCTCCCTGCTATTGGGGCAGATCCTGGTGGTACCTTTAAATAAAGGAGTTTGCTTAAGTCCCACCTATCTCTGAAAGTGGGGTCTGGTTCAAAAGACTGGGTTCCTTGCCTGGTGCAGCAGAGCAGCGAGGAACAGGAGGAGCCTGAGTACTGGTTGCCGGGTACAGGTGGCAGCAGAACGCATGCCTGAGCTGAAGCCCCCCCCACCCATGGTTGCTCCAAGGTCCTGAAGGGGTTACCTTCCCCTTTAAAAGCCTGGTCACTGGGGTGTTTCCCTTTCTCTCCAGAGAGAAGAAGATGGTAGAGATCAACTTCCTGTGTGTCCACAAGAAGCTGCGCTCCAAGAGGGTGGCTCCAGTCCTGATCCGGGAGATAACCCGGCGAGTTCACCTGGAGGGCATTTTCCAAGCTGTTTACACTGCCGGGGTGGTATTACCAAAGCCTGTTGGCACCTGCAGGTAAAGATCTCTTGAGAGGCACTCAGGGTCCTGGTGTGCCTGCTTTGGCTGAAGGAGCTTGTGTCACTGAGTTGCAGCTCTGGCCTTCTGTTGGTGCATGCCCGAGAGTGTCTTGCTTCTCTCTGTCTGATAAGATGGCTGGTAGGTTCCCATAGAAGCTGGGTAGGAGGTATGGAAATGACGGGGGAGATCGTAGGAACAGACTGGAGAGCCAGTGCCCTGTCCAGAGAGGTTAGCCATTCTCCAGTCCTGCTGAATCTGGCCTTCTGGAAGCAGAAGATAATTCTGCTGGGGTTTTATTGTAGTTTTTAAAGTCCAGCACAAAACTGGATTTTGATGGTAAAAGTTCAAGACTTTTAAGCAGTTGGCTCCATTTTGTTTTGAATGTTATGTGGGCCAAAGAGCCCACATCTGCTCCCTGTGGGATCAGATCCCTGTCTGATCCCTTTGTGATCCAAGGACAGCCTCTGGACCTCAGAAAGCTGTGTGAAGCAGTTGAATATCTCTGCCTCAAAAATTTGAGAAGTGAAAGACCAGACAAATGCAGTAGAGGAGGAGAGGAGGATACACATTCCGAGAAGACTACAAGTCTTTTCGTGGATTTGGCTCTTGTAATTGGGAAAGAAAAATAGAAAATTCAGGAAGAGCTGTGGCAGCTCTGCATTTACTGGGGGGAAGTAAGAGAGCCCAGCACCGGCCCTGGCGCTCACGGGGTGGAGCGGGGGGAGGGGGGGGGGCCTGGTGTGTCTCTCGCGCCACCTGCCGGCCATCTAGAGAGCTCCATGCCTTCCCTCAGTGGAACTTGACAGAGTCCTCTGAGGACAGGACATCTGTGTCCCCCACAGGTACTGGCATCGGTCCCTGAACCCACGGAAGCTGATTGAAGTGAAGTTCTCCCACTTGAGCAGAAATATGACCATGCAGCGTACCATGAAGCTCTACCGACTGCCAGAGGCCAGTGGTGCTGGGGGCGATGGGCAGGGGTGGGAGAAGCAGAGGAGAGCCCGGCCCTCAGCAGGACCGTAGTGAGCTCTGGCGGGGCGGGGCGAGTAGGGGGGTGGTGTCAGAAAAGTGGCCCAACTCAGGGTTTCCGAATTCCTGGACTTTCTGTCTCTGTTGTTTCTGTTGTCTATAGCAAGAATTTTATTTTAGTCTGACTTTCTTGGTCTCCTGTGTCTGCACCTGGATGGACTTCTGTGTCCTCTGTTGATGAGCTCAGGAAACACCTATTCCCTGTGATTGTAGCCCAGGTGAAGCATAAATAGAAAGATAAACCTGGGGATGCCTGGGTGGCTCAGTGGTTGAGCATCTGCCTTTGGCTCAGGACGTGATCTCAGAGGTCTCACATGGAGCCTGCTTTTCCTCCCCCCCCCTTTTTTTTTTTGCTTCTCCTCCCCTTGTCTGTGTCTCTGTCTCTCTCATGAATAAATAAACAAAATATCTAAAAAATAAATAAAAGAAAGATGAACCTGCTAGCTGAACTGCAACACCACCCAGAGCCCATGTAAATAAGCTACAGAGTGTCAGCCTGGCCTCTGTCAGTCAGGGAAAGGAGGGGTGACCCCAGCCTGTGAGGAAGTCCAGATTTCTAATCCCAGTGCCCTTGATCCAGATTTGGCCGGTAAAGGAGTAGGCAGCCTGGAATCAGCTGGTTTTCTGTTCTGGGTCTCAGTTTACCTAGTTTTCCCATGAAAGAAATGCTGTTTCTCGTTCTCTGCTTGTGCCTGGTTTCAGGACCCTAATGACCTGAAAGTTGCTTTTCCTCCCACAGAACTTCTCTGGTCCATGTCAGCATGGTTACTGGGTGCCTACTGATCAAGGGGCTGCCTGCCTGCATTTGTCAGCCACCACACCGGCTTAATCACCCTGGGAGTGGGCTGATCAGCACTGGGCCTGGGTCAGTGGTGTCCTGTTTTGAGAAACTGTGACAGATACCACCCCGAAAAACAGATTGGGAACAGGGGCTGTGATGGGTGTCTCTTCCTGTTGTTTGTTTGTTTGTTTGTTTGTTTGTTTTTAGGGTTTTATTTATTTATTTATTTATTCATTCATTCATTCATTCATGAGAGACATAGAGAGGGAGCCTGATATGGGACTCAATTCGATCCCAGGACCCCAGGATCGTGACCCTGAGCCAAAGGCAGACACTCAGTCATTGAGCCACCCAGGTGCCCCTCCTCCCGTTGTAATGACAGATTTGTCCTGAGTTCTAGGCAGGCAGAGAGCATTCTTTTTTTTTTTTTAAAGATTTTATCTATTTATTCATGAGAGACACACAGAGAGAGAGAGAGTGTGTCAGAGTCGGTCAGAGACACAGGCAGAGGGAGAAGCAGGCTACAGGCAGGGAGCCCAATGCGGGACTCAGTCCCCAGTCTCCAGGATCACACCTTGGGCTGAAGGAAGCGCTAAACCGCTGAGCCACCAGGGCTGCCCCAGCAGAGAGCATTCTTTTTTTTTTTTTTTTTTTTTATTATTATTATTTATTTATGATAGTCACAGAGAGAGAGAGAGAGAGGCAGAGACACAGGCAGAGGGAGAAGCAGGCTCCATGCACCGGGAGCCCGATGTGGGATTCGATCCCGGGTCTCCAGGATCGCGCCCTGGGCCAAAGGCAGGCACCGAACCGCTGCGCCACCCAGGGATCCCAGCAGAGAGCATTCTTAAAGTGATGTCACAGCCAGAAGAATGTCTCTGGACCTCCCCACCATGGGTGCTAGCCCCTTCCAATGGCAGAATTTGAGGTGTCCTTGTGGGAGCTACCATGTAGGAATGAGGTCAGCAAGTGTTCCCTGGAGACCTCAGGATTAGTGAGGAATTTACATGGCTGAGGTCCTAGAACAGCTTGCTTATTTATTTATTTATTTACTTACTTATTTATTTCAATTATTTATTCATGAGAGACACAGAGAGAGAGAGGCAGAGACATAGGCAGAGGGAGAAGCAGGCTCCCTACTGGGAGCATGATGTAGGATTCGATCCCAGGACCCTGGGATCATGCCCTGAGCCAAAGGCAGACGCTCAACTGCTGAGCCACCCAGGCATCCCGGAACAGCTCTTTTTAAAAACTGTTTCTACACAGGGAAGCAGTTGTATTACGCAGTGAGCGAGTAAATACTGTATATAAACTGTAACTCCACCCTGCTTTCAGCTTTGGCTGACCCCACCTTTGTGTGTTGGGCCTTTGGGGATGTTCTAGCAGCCCCAGTATTTACTCCCGAGCATCACATGGGTTCATTCCATTGAAGCCTTTCTTAAGAAAAAGCAGCTGTGGGGTGGGATCCCAGTTTAAGATGAAGCCCCAGGAGTTTGGTGTTTTTCTTCTGAATTTAACCGGCATTAGGCCCTGCTGGAAGCAGGCTGGTGCAGCAGGGTCTGAACAGACAGATGGGCATCTGGTGTAGACTCTGCTGGGCCCAAGGGTTAGGCGAGAAGCTGTTCTGTGAAGTGCTCTCTGAGTCTCTGGGAGAGAGACCAGTGTGGGAGATCAGCTATGGCTCAGTGGGACAAGGTGGTGAGGGTTTGGAGGAGCAGAGCCAAGCAGGGCTTCACTAGGTCAGTGAGTAGCCCCCAAGCTGGGCCCACTCCAGCACGTCTGTGAGGCTTTTGCTCCATCGTGGCACCATTGACATTTGGGGCTGGGTAATTCTATTATGGGGCCTGTCATTCATTATAAAATGTTTAGTAGTGGGACACCTGGTGGCCCAGTCAGTCAGTCTCATTCACTTAATGTCTGCTTTTGGCGCAGGTCAAGATCCCAGAGTCCTGGGATTGAGCCTCCTGTCAGGCTTCCTACTCAATGGGGAGCCTGCTTTTCCCTTTCCTCCCTGCTGGTGCTTTTTCTCACTATCTCTGTCTTCCCCCCTCCCCCCCCCCCCCCAAGTAAATAAATACGTTTTAAATGAAAAAAGATATTTAGTATTTCCCTGGCTTCTACCCATTAGATGCCAGTAGCACCCCTCCTCCTAGTTGTGACAGCTGAAAATGTCTCACAGTATTGTCAAATACTCAAAATTGCCCCCGTTGAGACCCACTGGGCTAGCAGAATGGAAAGGACAGTGAGAACTGCCAACTGGTCCAGTTGGAAGGTCTTCTGCTCCATGTTAGGGAGTTTGAAGGAAGGGAGAGGCCTGATGGGTTGTGTTCTTTGGAAGGTAGCCTGGGCCTTGTGGATAAGAGATTGAAGCAATAGCCTCAGCCAGAGAGTGTGGCCTTCCCTGGGAGGGAGGGACCAGAAGACACTGACAAGGCAGGACTCATGCCTGTGTGCCTGGGGGCAGTGGGTGGGAGTGGTTCTCTCACTCCCCGGGGGTGACTGGGGGTTCTCTCTTGAGGGCCTCGGTGAATGCCTCCAGGGTTAGGGTAGGAAGGGATACAGTGTGAAGTTTTTGGTACCTTCAGGACTTGAGAGGGAACCAAGATGCTCAGTGTCAGCACATCTGATGCTGTCTCATCTGTCTTCCTTCCAGGCTCCCAAGACAGCTGGGCTGCGACCAATGGAAAAAAAGGACATTCCAGTAGTGCACCAGCTCCTCACCAGGTACCTGAAGCAGTTCCACCTCACACCAGTCATGAGCCAGGAGGAGGTGGAGCACTGGTTCTATCCCCAGGAGAATATCATTGACACTTTTGTGGTGGAGGTGAGTGGGGAGGGCTGTTCTGGGCCCCCAAGAGGCATTCTCCTCAAGCAGCTAGGGTTCCCATGCTTGGTGACTGGAGACCCAAATGACAGATGGCAGTGTCGCCACCTAGACTTCCTTGGTCCTCTTTGCTTGGTCCTCCCTGAAGACTGGAGGTTGTAGCTTACACTTGCTAAAATGATAACTCTCTGGACTGGCGTGAGCCCTTCTTGCCTCTGCCCCTACCCCCAGCCTCTGTGGATGGCAAAGTAGGGAGCACTAGTTCCCTCTTCCTCTGGTAAGCCTTTGAGCGCTGCCTGTCATGCTTGCAGGAATGCTGGCCAGACATCAGGGACACAATCTGGGGGATTGTGGGCTGCAAGCAGCCCCTGACAATGTGTAGGGAGAGTGCTCAGCAACTTCGGCCCACAATCCGTCCTGGATTTTCCTTCTGGCTCAGTCCCCAAGTGCCCTTGGCCAGTGTGTTCTCTTTTGCCTGCACATCCTATTTCAGTGTGCGCCCATTCATCTAGGGCAGGGCTGTCCTGGGGGTGGTATGAGAGCAATAGGAAACATTCCGTTCCCTGGCTGTAGGTTCCCCATGCATGTGTGACATTGCCTCCTTCTATTGTTTTCCCTTTAGAATGCGAATGGTGAGGTGACAGATTTCCTGAGCTTTTATACGCTTCCCTCCACCATCATGAACCATCCAACCCACAAGAGTCTAAAGGCTGCTTATTCTTTCTACAACGTCCACACCCAGACCCCTCTTCTAGACCTCATGAGCGACGCCCTTGTCCTCGCCAAAATGGTGAGGAGCAGACTGGAGGGCCTGGAGATGCGTGGGGATGGGGCAGTGGGAGCAGTGGTGAGCACAGCTGCCCACGGGCTGGGGCTGCCAGCCCTCCTCGGCCTTGCGCTCTGCGTAGAAAGGGGCCCAGCACTTCTCAGCCAGCAGCTCAGAACTAGGAGGGAGCAAGGAGCATCCACATGAAGTGAAGGCATTGAACTCCTGATTTATTTCAGTGAGTTTCGTTCTCACGGGAGGCGCTGCCAAGGAGCCTGAATAGCCAGGCCTGCTCCAGGAGTAAAGGGGTTCTCCTTACGACTTCCCCAGCGTGGGAATGGGGAGTTTGGTCTCTTGTCGTGGTGAGTCACTGGAGCGGCTGACTGTAGCGCATTGGGGGGTGGGGTCCAGGCTTTTTTGACACCCAAAGAGGTCAGCGTCAGCCCTTCATCATGGGTCCTGCCTGAACTGAGATCAGTCCACCTGGGCTGGCCAGATGGGAGCCCATCCAGCCTGTGCTCTGTAAGACCTTCTGGTTGACTTGGTGAAATGTGGGAAATATCTTTGTCACAGCCTCAAAACAGCATATCAGCTGCCGGAAAGTCACAGGGTACACAGCGAAGACCTAGTAGTTGGGGTGTCTGGGGTGTAAAGGGACAGAACAAATGTGAGCAGCTGATAGGAGCCAGCTTCTCAAAGGAAGTACTTCCAGGCTTGGTCTCCAGAGAAGACTGTGCAAATGACTGGTGTTCTGGGGAGGCATAACATGGAACAACAGGAGCAGTGATCTAGACGCTGCATACACAAGTATGCATTTGGTGGGACACCGAGGAGAGGCCGGGTGGGGTGGCGCTCCCAGTGTTGCAAGCACCGCCCCTAGATAGCCCGCGCTGGCTGGAGTTTGGAGTTTGGAGTTTGGAAGCAGCCGGAGCTTCCAAAGGGATTGTCCTGGCCACCCATGCTGTATGGCCGTGCCATGGTAGGAATGGGCAGGAAAGCGAAGCAGCTTTTATCTCTATTCATCTGTTCTTATTTCTCCCTGCTGCCCTGCAGAAAGGGTTTGATGTGTTCAATGCACTGGATCTCATGGAGAACAAAACCTTCCTGGAGAAGCTCAAGTTTGGCATAGGGGACGGCAACCTGCAGTATTACCTTTACAATTGGAAATGCCCCAGCATGGGAGCAGAGAAGGTATGTCGTCCATGCCGAGCGCAGCTGGGGTCAGGGAGTTCTTGTCTCCAGCAGAGATGGTGCCATAGGTCTGAGCCTCAGCATTATTTGGGCCCCCAGAAAGTCACCTCCCTCTGATGGCCAGACTGGCAGGGTCCGCATTCCCCCTCAGCAGCTGGCGTGAGGGTGGCAGAGGAGACTGGCCCTGGAGCCGCACAAAGGCAGGAAGCTTGTCTCCAACTTCTTTCCCCACAAGATGAGCCACCTTGGGAGGGCATTGGAGACCACCTCAGGGAACTGCAAGTCCAGCTGCCTGTGCTTAGCTGGGAAGGTTCTAGTCTAAGGATCTGAGGGGTTTCCTCTGCTGGGCAGCTGCCCGCATTCCAATGTAATCCTCAGCCCTTCCTCTGCCAACTCCAGAGGGCAGCCTCAGCCAGTGGTGTCATCAGCATTTACAAAATAGTGATAGAGGAGCTGGAGGGAAGCCTTGTGACTAGTGTTGCTCGGGTTGCTGGCAATTGCTTTCCTTGAAAGATCTGATAGATGAAGGATGCCCCTCACGGAGGTTGAGTAAGAGCTCCTGGGCTCAGCCTCGTGGCACTGTGCCAACTCAGTCCTTTGGGACTTTTCAAGTCAGGTGGATAGGGGGTGGGGAATAGTGGGACAGACTTGGGACAACTGTTGACTCAACTCTGCCTCTCCCCATCGGCTCTCCTAGGTTGGGCTGGTGTTACAATAATCAGTTGCCAGTGAGAGTCTGGATAAAGCCACTGAGAAGTCACACCAGGAAATGGAACCCCACCACTTGTTGGTCCAATTTTCACAAACGTGAGAATCCCTGGCAAAGGGAACAGAACTGAACCGGCTTTACCAAACCGCCGCTGAACTTGACAATTGTATTGCAATGGCGTAGGCTGCGTGGTGTCACCTCTGGCCGTGTGATGTCACCTCCGGCCGTGTCTCTGGTCTCCCTGTTTTCCAATTAATCACATCCTTCTGCAGCCGTGATCAAGGGAATGTAACTGCTGAAAACTAGCTCGTGATTGGCATATTATGGAGTTAACGGGTGAATAATAAAAGTATATATATATATATATATTATATATATATAAATATTTTAAATACCTTTCCTGTTCCAAATGTACAAGGATGTTTGGTCTCTAATGAAAAACTGAATCCAGGTCATTCCTCAGAATTAGAATCCAAGGACAGTGCCAGAGAAACACATGTTGGTACAGTGAATTGTTTTGTTCTGAAAGCAGGCATTGACTTTTCTTGGGGGAGCAGGAGAAACAGGATGTGGGCAATCTTATCTAGTCCCCCTTCTGGATGGGCTGAAATGATTAGCTTTGAGAAGGCAAGGACAGGTGGAGGGACAGTGCCGAGCTGGGGGTGGGCTGAGAGGTCACAGAACTGCAGGTGGAGTCTTGGGTGGAGCTGACCCTACTGGGGCTGTCCTGCAGGAGCCAGGCCTTTTCTGCATCCTGACGTTGGGCAGTGGGGACATCTGTGGAAGCAGATTTCATTTATGGGGTCCCTTCTTCCATCCTTGCCCTGCTCTGTGGGAAGTCGTCCTGCCAACTGATTTTAAAGGGCTCTTTAGCTAGCTGTTGCCAACCTTATAGGGATGAGTCGCATGGGACATTGTTTTTCACTGCCTGGGGTGACTGGCAGTTTGAAGGGGACCTCTGACCTCCTTGTAGCATCTGGGACCTTGTGGAGACCATACCAGTGCAATCCCTGCTTAGCTCATCGTAGAGCAAAGAGCCAGCACCCTGATAGCCCTAGGGTGGCTGGCCAAGGATGGCATGGGGACAATACCCAGACCCCTTTAGCCACCAGCCCCTGGCCTGTGCCTTCCAATCCATTAGCCATCACTTGTGCTCCTTTCCAAGATGCATAACTTGCAAGTAGTAGCAAGGAGCAGTGTCCAGACGCCGATCTGGATTTGACAGCAGAAATGATCTCGTGTCGCCATTGTCTGAATCTGATTTTCGCTGGTGATGTCTTGTGGATCTTTGTGGTGGTGGTGGTGACGGTGACGGTGACGGTTATTGATGCTGCCAGTTTCTCCAAAAGCGATGGAGCCTCAGGTCACGTGGCTGTCCGCGTAGGCATTCCTCAGCTGCGCTCAGCCAAGTCCCTTGGGGAGCATTGAGCTGTGGAATTGTCAGAAACCCACATCCAGGCTTGTGTATAACTTTGCATTGGGAGAAGGTAGACAGGAGAGCAGGGCATGTGCGTGAGCGAGACCTGGCTGCTTTCACCTCTCGGCCACTTCTGGTGGGGAGGAAGTTTTAGCCGACTCTCATAAACTGGAGCCATGCTCTGCAGGCTAACAGAGCTGAGTTTCAGGCTTTGGGTTTGCCAGAAGGCTAATTGTGCAGAGTCCCCAGAGCTGGAGGAAATCATGTGCTAGGGCTGGGGGCTGTGCCACCTGCGCCACCTGCTCTGGAGATGGCTTGCTGGGCCCAGCCTGCGCTCCACTGTTCTGCATTCTCATCAGCGGCCTCTAGGGGCCTCCCTTCTCCCCGTTGTTCCCTTGCTGCAAACCGCATGCACCAGCGATCATGGCTGACCTGTGACTCCTTGACTCCAAGATACCCAGACCAAAGAAGCTGCTGTTCTTAGCAAGATGTGCACTGCATTCCACAGACAGGAGGAGTCGGAGAGGCAGGGGCTTGCCTTTACAGCCTCACAGACAGCAGCCAGCCAACGCCCCGAGTCCCAGAGCAGCTTACCCTGTGCATGCATCTGAGGATATCAGAGAACAAAGTGCCCGACTCTTTCCTACCTGGGGCAGGACCTGGAACTTGGAAAGGCTTCCTGTGCTAGGCTTGGTCAGCTCTGGGCCAGGTCCCAGGGCAAGCTGCTGCTGAGGTTAGGTGTGCATAGCAGCCTCTGGAGTGAGCTTTGCCTCAGCTGACCCAGGCCACAGGATGGAAACCAGGAGTCCATGGCTGCTCTGGAAGAAACCGGTCTCCTGGAAAGACCCCCCGTATCTCCCTCCAAGACCGCGTGGCCTGCTTCTTGGACTCTGCTGTTGTGTCATGGTAGGGACCCTGCCCAGCCCTAGCCCTGAGCACCGCCTCCCCGGGCTGCAGCTTGGTCCCTGCTCTTCATCTTTTTGTCCAAACAGTTCCCGAGTTCTTCACTCCACCCCTTCCAGGACTTCAGGTCAGAGAGCTCAGAGAGAACCATTGCTTGGGGTCCAAGGCCTCCTCATAAGGAGCCCTGCAGGATGGTGGAGCCCCAGCCAGCGTGAATCAAACAAGGGAACGTGAATCAAACAAGGGAACGACCCTGGGGCCTCCAAGCTCTTCACCTGGGACCTGCCTCAGGCAGCCATTGTTTGACGGCCTCCTGGGCGTGGCCCTCACTCTCTGCCACCAGTACTCCCTGTTCGCACCACTGGGCTTTTTGGACTCCCATGTTTCCAGATGTTTACCTCTGCCTTTGGATTGACTACATTTGACACCTGGGCAGTCTTATGGCCTCTGATCTCTGTTTAGGGAGAGAGCTGGGTAGAAAGGAGGCCTTGGCTCTGGGTGGAGGCGTATATAGGGCTCGTCCCCCTGCCCCCACCATGCCTGCTTTCAAAGACACATCCAGTTTGAAGGCTGGCCCACACCAAGCCACCTCAGCACCCAGTTTATGGGAAATTCAGGCCTTGCCTGCAACTCTCACCTAACTGCCATTGACCCCCCTGACTCGCTGGCTCATTGAAGCCCAGGCATGGGGGTCCCTGCGGTCTGAATTCTTTGCCTAAAGATGACCAGCATTTAACCAACTGAAGGGATGGCCCAAAGGCCTGTAGCTTCATGAAGCTGCAATCTGGGAGAGGATAAGGACCTGGTTGTCAGGCCAGGGGAGCATATGCATGAGCATATCCCTGGCCAGTGCCCACCAGGGGGCGGCCTTCTTGTGGCCTGACCCACCTGCTCCGGAACCAGAGGAGACGCAAATCATCTTTGGTTTTGCCCTACAGCAAAGTGAAGGCAGGCCTGCCAACAGGCTGTCTGTCTCCTAGGAGGTTGTGTGGGACATTCTCATTCAGTTAAATTCAGAGATACTGACTGCAGGCAAGGTGTGCTGAACCTGGGAACAGGAGGGGGAAGCTTCACTTTTTGTCTGAGCTTTTCTCTGGGCTGTGGGAGGGGCATCCATTTCCAGGGTGGGGGAGGAAGTACCAAATGCATTGTAGTTCCACTGGTTACATCTCACTTGTTTCTAATAAAGGAAGCAGCTGAACCAAACCTCTCTGCCCTTGCATTCCTGGGGTCCGCAGGTGGCAGTGGAACAGATGGGAGCCCCTGGCCTGGGCTGGAGCACCCTCTCGGGTGGCAGTGGAGCCCCCAAGGAAAGCCACTCCTGACTGTTCCACAGAGGCAGCTACTTTACTTTGGTAAGGTTCTCCTTTCAGGGCAGAATTGGCTCTTGTCCCCTGACTTCTCCCATCTGCCAGCTAGGAGTCTGTACTGACCCAGGTTTGCTCCATGTAAGAGGAGCAGTTGGGCCCTGGGCCAACATCAGGGCACCTTGGCAGAGGAGCCAGTCCCCAGCTTCCGCTGCTGGGAGCAAAGCACCCCCTCAGCCCAGAGCAGCAGTGGCTCCTGTGGGGGTTTGGGGGGGTGCCCAGGCACTGGCCTATCCTGCTTGTCCAGGTGCCACATCTCCAGCGGCCAGTGGCCGGGTGATTCTGCGGAGCGGGGGTGCTTTTTAACACTGCTGGTCACCAGGTCCCGCTACACACCTACTGTACCAGTTTTCCAAGGAAGGGCCCCAGTTACCGAATTTAGACTCCCAATTTTCCCCCACCCCCATTCTTTCCCTCTGGCTGGTGCCTCTGAGCCCCTTGGCAGGGGACCTGGGCTGCACCTGAGAGGACACAGGACCTACCCCAGGGTCATCTGTGAGGCGCCTCCCAGAGCACTCGAGGCCCCTCCTAAACCCATCCCTGTGTCTTCCACACACACCCACAGCAGGTCACTCTAGCCCCTGAGGGCTCAGGCCTTTGTTCTCCCCTTAGACCTGGGCTGAGAACACAGCCCTGTAGGTGGCCATCCAGGGACCTCCAGAGTAACAACTGACTTCTTTGCTTCCACCTCCCATAATCCATTCCCATCAATTTTCCTACACTGAAGACTTGCCCTTTCAAGGCTGACTTCCCTGCTTTGGACCTCTCACTCTAGCAGGAAACACTTCCTTGGGCTTTACCAAACCAAAGAAGAGAAGCAGGAGCGGGGGCTGAGCCCAGAGTCTAGTGCTCACCTGACGTGGGACCCTCAGTGCAGGTCCTGACCAGAGCTGGCCCTCGGGAAACAGGGCAACTCCCTAATTGCTCCATGTACATCGTAAATGGACTCAGCTTTGCTGTGCTCCCTCCTCGGGCCTGCGTTTTGGCTGCCAGGTGTCCTGACAACCCTGAGAACCAGGTGTCCAGGCTGCCTGGCCCATTCCTTTGTGGTTCCTGCGTGGAGAGGCTTCTGAGCCCATTCAGAATGTAAGCATCCCCTTTCAGACACTTGAATTCACCAGAACCAAAGTCCACTCTCAGCATGAACAGAGAGCAGGGGGAGGATCTCACTTCTTGCATCAGGTTTTAGGTTGCAGGAAGGTGAGATTGCCCAGCCCCGGGGTTCCTTGGGACGCATTCAAGCCCCAGCCCAGCGCCATCCCCAAGCCAAGAATTGTCTTCAAACTCTGTCCTGGTTCAGTGTTGGTGCTTTTGCCTGATGGAACCCAAAATGTCAGGGCACCATTCAAACGAACAAGAGGTAGTGGAAAGGGAGGTGGGTGGGGGTTGGGGTGACTGGGTGATGGGCACTGAGGGGGGCACTTGACAGGATGAGCACTGGCTGATAAGCTATATGTTGGCAAATTGAACTCCAATTATAAGTAGATAAGATAGATTAGATAGGTAGATAAATAGTCCCCTTTCTGGCAGGTTTTCTCTGGATCCTGCCATCTGGTGTCTCGGCACATTCTCCCAGCCACTCCAGGCAGCCCCGAGTAGCGGGATGGTTTCCAGGCCATCATCTAAAAGGCTGGTTGCTTGGTGGAAGGAGAGCCCCAAGTCTCTGGGATTCATCTACTGAACGGACAGGGGCCTCAAATGCAGCTGAACCCAGAAAGCGTGGGCCTGTCAGCTCCCTCAGTCAGTCTGTCCCATCCTCTTAGGGCCATAACAGTTCTTCCCTGGCAAAAGCGCCCCCCCCCCCCCCACCGGCCAGCTCCCCATTCAAGGCCCTTCATGGTGGAGATGGGGGCAGGGGGAGCCTATGAGTTGGTGTCCCCACAGTCTTGTGATGCTGGAAGCAGCTCAGAGCCAAGAGGAGGGGTCAGGCTATTTTGAGCTGGGGCCTCTCCTGTTGCCCTCCCACCTGTACCATCTCCCTGGCTGGCTTAAATCCAAGCCCTGCTGGGGGAGGGGGCCCAAGGGACTCTGCCCTCATCCCTCCTCAGGGTCCTATGGGTATGACCTCAGGTGCTCAGCGTACAGCAGTAGTAAACTTGTTTCTTTATTTTTTAAAATCGATAATCTCCTGTCCTCTTCAGGTCCCTTCTATGACACAAGTGAAAACCTACTCGTAGGCTTCCTGGGAAAGGCAGCCCAAAGTCGAGCTCCAGTGGGGAGCCCAGGAAAGCCTGGCAAGGGGAGGGCCCTGGGGGGTGGCTAATAATACCTGGGGTGGGGGAGGGGGCAAGGAAGGGGCTGAACTACTCTGGGGATGGCGGCTGGGATGCCCCCCTAGGGGGCAGAGAAGAGCTAAAGGCTCAGGTTTCCTCCCCAAATCTGGCAGCCACAGGCCTGGCTCTTCATGAGCCGGGAGGAGGGAGCCAGCCAAGAATCCGAGGAGCTGGGGCCATCTCAAGGCTCTGGGGTCATAGGGCAAAGCGGCGGCCCATTCTCAAGAGGGACCAAGGCAGCCCCTAGCGCTCCACTGGGGCCAGAGAGTGGAGTGGGCAAAGCAAGCAGGCTGGAGGGGCTAGTCCTCCCTGCACCCCCCACTCCTGAGGAGAACAGAGCCTCTGCCACAGGAGGCAGGCTGGCACCCAAGGGGCCCCAGCGTGGGTCGTCCCACCCTCAGAAGCGCTGGATGCGGATGTGGACGAAGAGCGTGGCTGGTGACAGTGAGGCGCCGTCCTTGGAAAGCAGGTGGATGTGGCGGTACCCTGTGGGGAGGGGAGCCACGTGTCCAGTTCTCTGCTCACCCCAACTCCCAACCCTTCAGGGCCAGGGCCGTGGGGGCACAGACCACCTCCCACCTCAGGGCTCGGGGCAAGCTCTCAGAGGACATCCAGGGCCCAGGTGAACAGGGCTTGGCGGCCCAGACCCCCTCCCTTTCCATCCACACCCACCTTGCTTCAGGCTATTGAGGGGCAGCGTAAACTGGCCCACGAAGTCGTTGGGGGAGGTGGTGTCATAATCTTCCACCACGAAGCGGACCAGCACCAGCTCAGGAGCCCGCAGCTGGAACTGCAGGGTCTGCCCCCAGCGCGGGTTGAAGCCTAGGGTGCAGGCAGGGCAGTCAGGAGCCTGCTGGCCCCAAGCACCCCCACTGCCACCAGCACATCCACCCACCATTGTTGAGCACATAGTTGGTCTCCTTTCGAGCACAGTCTGCAGGCACCCCGTGGATCTCAACGCGTACCAGGGGATCCACGATGGAGTTTGGCTTCTCAGTGTTCAGCTTGGGCAGCTGCTGTGCAGTCAGCACCTGCGGGGGACAAGGAAGGGGAGCTGCGGTCTGGCCCCTCTGCTCAGGTAGGAAGCCGCCAGCCCTCCCCCACACCTCAGGCCGCCCCCAGGCCACTGCTGTCTGGCGCCCTGCCAGGGAGGACCTCGCTGGGACTAGCTGCGACCCCAGGGTGACCCCAGGGTAGGGCTGGTCCAGGCTGCTGACCTGGATGGTGAGAGTAGTTCTGGGAGGTCCGGGACACTCGGGGTCAAAAGTGGTGTCTGGCTGCCGTAGGCAGGCGGGTTTCAGGATGTAGCCGCATTGCCCATTGACAAGAAAGCGCCCGGCATTGAGGTCCATCTCGTAGCCAGGTGTCTGGAAGTTCAAAGCCACTGTGGACATAGCAGGGTCAGAGCAGGGGCTCTTAGCAGCCCTCCTCTCGCTGCTCAGTTTCAGGTCTCACTGCCCACCCCCACCGGGCTTGGGGGGCGGGCATCATGGCAGCCAAGGGACCCAGCCCCCACTATCACCTGCACTTTATCCCTGGTATCCTTTGAGGCCAGAGGGTGGGGCAGGTCTGGGCCAGAGTTGGGCCCAAGGAAGGCTGGGGTTTCCATATCTGCCCTCAAAGGGACCATATTCCCCCCTACCTTTGCTCCTTTGTTGGGGCTTAGCGTCCCTCCAGAGCCCACTTTTGTCAGTGTTGATTCAGTGGGACTCCCAGGGGAGGGTGTGTGTGCACACCTCTGTGTGTCAGGGGGCATTAGGGAGTGGGGTGTGTGCATGTCTGTGTGTGTCAGAGGGCACATGGGAGTAGAGGTTTTGAGCTTTCGCCTTCATAAAAAAATGGGACACTGGGGCGCCTGGGTGGTTGAGCGTCTACCTTTGGCTCAAGGCGTGATCCCAGGGTCCTGGGATCGAGTCCCACATCAGGCTCCCCACAGGGAGCCTGCTTCTCCCTCTGCCTGTATCTTTGCCTCGCTCTATGTGTCTCTCATGAATAAAAAAAATCTTTAAAAAAAAGTGGGAGACTTTCACACTGTCAGGAAGAAATGAGTCTGATTTGTTTTCCCACCTATTTTCCCAACAACTATTTTAATAAGTGCTATTACCAAGAAAACACATTTTTCCACCTTCCAGAAAACTATACGGCCCCATCACTGCCCGGGGCCTCCCATGGGTCCCTGGAGGCCGCCCCCACGCGCAGCACCCTGCCTGCTCTGTGCTCCTGCCCCCACTCACCTAGCTGACAGCCGGAGTTCCACATCTCCTGGGGGCTGTAGTTGGCCGAGTTCATCCGAAGCCCCAGGGGGTAGACTCGGGTCAGCTGGCGGGCATTGTGCCTGACAAAGCTGTTCCCTGGGGGAGAGTTGGGGCCCCGGGGGTGTCCTTTATCCAGTGCCCAGCCTGTAACTTCCTCTACCCCAACTCCAGGAACAAGCTGGGAACAGAGGCTGAACTCCCTCTGCCCCAGGGCTGAGAGGACCTTCTGGAGAAGGCTCTGGAAGCCCAGAGAGGGTCAAGAACCCCCTTCCACACCCCAGCACTGCATATCCCCCCTACCTCCAGGCCTGGAACAGGGGCCCCAGGCAGACATCCAGCGCTCATCCCGCATGCACTCCTCCAACTGTGCTGCGGGTTCCCAGGACTCTTCCTGCATGTCATGCCTCCAGGCCTTCGTCCAACCTGTTCCTCCAGCCTGGAAACCCCTTCCCCTTCTTCACCTGGCTGCTTCCACCCTATGCTTTGCTCTGGGGTCTTTATAGGCATCACCTGCTCCAGAATCCTTCCCTGATCTCACCCCCTCTGCGGGGGCTCCCCTGGACCCCCCAACAGCCCACTGATCACCCTGCACCATCACTCCCGTCTACGCCTGGCCCTGCCACTAGGCTTGAGTCCAGCAAAGGCAGGAAGCAGCCCCCCTCCTCCCAGGGCCCTCTTCCCTCCATCCATGCCGGCCCGGTGCTAGGCACGCACTGGGCACTCACTCCCTGAGCCCCAATCTGGAGGCCTCCTGACCCCTTCACTGGCCCCAAAGTCCTGTCAGTCTCCTTTCCAGACCAACTTCAGGTTACAGCCCCACCAGGCATCCAGGGTGCCTCCTGCCCCCCATGTCCCCACTCCTACCTGCCTCTCGGATGAGCTTCTTGGCCTTGCGCTCGTTGAGGGAGCTGACCTGGCAGGGCTGGGGCGGGACCGGGGTGGGGCGCAGGGTCCGCAGGCGGGTGGCACAGCAGTACACGGCCAGGGCCGACAGCTCAGGGGAGATCTGCTTGGCCTGGGAGATGAGCCGCAGTGAGGGTCACTGGCTCCAGCCCTGCCCCACGTAGCTCCTCCCTGCCCAAGGGTCCCACTCACCCGCCGCCTCTGTTCTGTGGCCTCTGGCTCCTCTTCCTCCTCTTCCTCCTCCTCCTCCTGGTCGGATAGAATTCGACCATCCTCGCTCCGAGCAGCCGGCAGCTTCTTCCCCTTCACCAGAACCCGGCCCTTCAGCTGCTGTCGGGGCCCACAGACAGGGAAAGATTATGCCCTCCTGCCCCTGGGTCAGTCGTACAGCCACCAGACGTGAGGGGCTGACTGGGGGGAGCCGGGAAGGACACACAAAGATGCGTGATGTTTCTAATAGAAAAGAATGGACACCTGGGTGGCTCAGTAGTTGAACGTCTGCCTTTGGCTCAGGTTGTGATCCCCAGAGGGAGAAGCAGACTCCTCATGGGGAGCCCGATGCAGAACTCCATCCCAGGACCCTGGGATCACACCCTGAGCCAAAGGCAGACGCTCAACCACTGAGTAACCCAGGTGCCCCCAGCTCAATTTTTTTAAATCGTTTTTTCTTGATGATAAAAAAAAAAGAAAGAAATCACACACACACACACACACACACACACACACACACACACACATACACACACACACACAGGTGAATCAACATTCTCTGCATATTTGGATTGAGAGTAGGAGAGTTTTCTCAAGGAACCAGAAAAACACAACCGTCCTGAGGAGGCAGATAAAACATTCTGGGGTTTAGGAGGAAAAATCACCCCAGGCCAGAGAGCTGAGGAAGCTTCTAAGACTACAGGAAGAGGTGGTTTACACTGAGCTAGAGGTCTAAGCAGGTGGCGCTTGCCAAGTGCAGATGGCTGGGAAGGGAGCTTCAGGTAGAGAAGAATGTCCCAACCTTGGAGGTGGGAATGTCTGAGTTTGCAGGGACTCTGTACGCAGGGAGGCAGAGCAGGGAGGTTAGGGTGAGGGCACGGAAGGCCCAGAATAGGGTGGGATGAGTCTAGTCAAGTCTGGTGGGTAGGAAAGAGACAAGACCCTGGGGGGAGGGGGGCAGATGTCAAATGAACGCTGGAGCAGGGGGAGACTGAGGCAGAGAGAGGAAAGGGGTCCTGACCTGTGGAGGTGGCATAGCAGGGGTGGATGGTGGACTGCAGCCAGATCCTCCCCCCACCAGGCTGAGTCTAGGGCGTTCATTACCTCTGGGGATGGCAACTCCTCAGGGTTCTGGGCATCTAGCGCTTGTGTCACCAGCGTGTCTCCCAGGATGGTTCGAAGGTGGCGGGCCATGACAGCCTGTTGCTCCAGCCCACAGTGGTTCTCGAGGGACAGGATGACAGGGTATGGGGACAACTGGGGGGGAAGGGCAACAGCTCAGAACCACTTCCCTCTCCCCCTACAAGGACCCCCACTGTACCTGGCCCCCAACCCTCTTCAGGACAGGCAGGCAAAGGCACTCTGGGGAGCTGAGTAGGTGGGATATACTCTGGGGCAGGTGTGTCTGTAGGGGGACACAGGTCAGATCTGGGGTCTGGAAAAGGGTCTGGAAAAGGTGGAATGTCTGGGAAGCTGAGGACAGCTGCAGGAATGGTTTTGTTTTTAATAAATGCCCTTCATAGCCTAATGACATTGGCCAGTGCTGTTTATGTCACCCACTTTTCTCCCCAAGCCCATATTTTTTTCAGTTGATTTTAAGTAACCTCTACACCCAACATGGGGCTCGAACTCACGACCCCAAGATCAAGAGTAGCACGCTCTTCTAAGCTAGCCTGGCGCCCCCATGCCCATCATTTTTTGAGGATAAGATTTACATATAGCTTGACAGAAGTTGCAATTTTATGCAGACTCCATGCTGAACTTCTCTTTCATGGCTTTCTCTTTGGGAGTCATGATTAAAATGTCCTTCCCTACCCTTAAGGTTTTCTCCTGGACATTTTGTGATTTTAATGTAGTTACTAAACATGAGGATGGAGGAAGAGGGCCTCTCACTCAGCTTTCTTCTACCCCATTGGCCAGTTGCCCCAGCAGCACTTGGTGAGTGATTCTCTGGGCAGGGGGTCCTAGAAGCTCACAGTGAAGGCGTGGTCACGCACGGCCTGGACCACGTCTCGGAAGAGGATCTTGGAGGTGAGGGTGTGGCCATGATAGATGATGGGCTCCCCTCCTGGGCCCTCCCAGCAGTCCAGCTCCACACAGCGGCATCCCTGGGCAAAGGCCCTGCAGAGACAGGTGGGCAGGCAAGATGTCCATCATGTGGGAGCCACAGAGCACAGCAAGGAACAGGGTGAGCCAGGTAGCCACACCTCCTCTTTCCTTCCCCCCCTCAGGAAGCCCACAGTGAGATTTGAGCTCTATAGCTCCCCAAGCTGGGTTCCCAGGTGTGCTCACCCCTACCATCTCCCGCTGCAGTACCTAACATAGGCTTCGGTGCTACTGGGCCCCCCGATCTGAGAGTCAGTCAGATAGGTGTTGTGTGAGGAGGAGATGAAGTAGTGGGAGAGGGGCTGGTCCATGTCCTGGAACACGGATGTGTGGGCCGGGTCCAGAGCAGCCCCTTCAGGTGACAACAGGTACATCATGAAGCCATCCAGTGTCATCAGCTCATGCTGCTTGGCTGCAAGGATGAGCAAAAGAGAGCATCAGGCCACAGTGAGGATCCTCACGTCTGGCCCCACAGGCCCTCAAAACAAACTTCACTCAGCTAGTAATAAAGAGCACCTATCTACTGACTAGATTCTATATAAGTTATACCATTTATTTTTTTAAGATTATTTATTTATTTATTCATAGAGAGAGAGGCAGAGACACAGGCAGAGGGAGAAGCAGGCTCCATGCAGGGAGCCCGACATGGGACTCGATCCCCGGTCTCCAGGATCATGCCCTAGGCTGCAGGTGGCGCTAAACTGCTGCGCCACCGGGGCTGCCCCCATTTATTTTTTTAAAGATTCTTTTAAAAGCTTATTAATTGGGCAGCCCGGATGGCTCAGTGGTTTAGCGCAGCCCAGGGTGTGATCCTGGAGACCCCGGATCCAGTCCCACATTGGGCTCCCTGCATGGAGCCTGCTTCTCCCTCTGCCTGTGTCTCTGCCTCTCTCTCTCTCTCATGAATAAATAAATAAAATCTTTAAAAAAATTATTTGAGGGAGAGAGAGAGAGAGAGAGAGAAGCAGGGGGGAGGGGCAGAGGGAGAAGCCAACTCCCTGCTGAGCAGGAAGCCTGATGTGGGACTTAATCCCAGGACTCTGGGATCATGACCTGAGCCAAAGGCAGATGTTTAACCAACTGAGCCACCCAGGCACCCACCATTTTTTTTTAAGATTTTATTTATTTATTCATGAGAGACACAGAGAGAGAGAAAGGCAGAGACACAGGCAGAGGGAGAGGCAGGCTCCCTGCAGGGAGCCTGATGTGGGACTTGATCCTGGGACTGCAGGATCACGCCCTGGGCTGAAGGCAGGTGCTAAACCACTGAGCCACCCAGGGATTCCCCCATTTATTTTTTTAAAGTGATCTCTACACCAAACTTGGGGTTTGAACTCATGACCCCAAGATCAGGAGTTGCATGCTTTAACCAACTGAGCCAGCTAGGCACCCCCATAAGTCATGCCCATTTAATCTTCAGCCAAACCCTGTGAGGAAGACACTATATGTTATGCCACGTTCCAGATGTGGCAGCTGAGTCTCCCAGAGGCAAGGTAACCCGCCCAAGATGGCACCCACAGCCAGAAATTGAAGAGCCCACTTAGCTGAAAACCCAGATCTGTCAGATGCCCAGACAGGGTGGTGTCGAGCCCAACCCCATCTGTGAGACCCCCACCTGTCTCGTTGAGCTCATAGGTGTGGATGAGCTGCTGGGCGTGGGCTAGCGTGGCGCCGTCCTCGCCCTGGTCCTCCAGGAACTCCAGCAGCTCCGGGGCGCTCAGCACGCGGTCCTCGCCGGAGTACCGGTGGAAGATCTCCTCCAGCTCGGGGCGTTTCAGCAACCGCCGCAGAAACTCCTCAATCTCAGCACCCTCCAGCCGCTCATTGTTGGAGTGGTCACACTCCTGGAAGGCACAGGGAGAAGCTCAGGGAAGGAGAACACCCTGGGAAAGCCGGCCCGTACCGACACACCTGTCATCTACCACGCTGGGCAGGCAGGTGTCCCGCACCTGTACGGACACACCTGTCATCTACCACGCTGGGCAGGCAGGTGTCCCGCACCTGTACGGACACACCTGTCATCTACCACGCTGGGCAGGCAGGTGTCCCGCACCTGTACGGACACACCTGTCATCTACTACGCTGGGCAGGCAGGTGTCCCGCACCTGTACGGACACACCTGTCATCTACCACTCTATGCAGGCAGGTGTCTCGCACAGGTAGAGAAACTGGGAGCTAGCGAGGCTCTGGGTGTCGCTCAAGCTCACACAGCTGGTAAACTGCGGGCGGGGATTCTAGGGGAGGTCTTTTGGATTCAGTGCCTGTCGCTCTGTACTATGACCTACCCCCAAAAATCAAGATGTGGGAGGAAAAACAGTGACCCAGGGGCAGGACGAGCCATAATTCCTCCTCCCACGTAGGGTCCTTCCATCCCTAAATTCACACCAGGGGTCAATGAGTAACAAATAATGGAACACGCAGAGCAGTCCGGGTGCAGCTGCCGGCCCAGGTGAACAGGCTCCCGGCCCTGCCCGAGGGTGAGGACGGATGCTCTGGGGCGCACTCCCATCCTGGCCCAGCGCCCTCCGGGGAGTGTCAACGGCTACCCAGGCCCAGATGAGGCCGACCGCAGGCGGAGGCCTCCACCCACCAAGGCTGGCGGTGAGGACGGATGCGGGTGACTCGGGTCAGAGTGGGGGTGGGAGCCCACCTTGAAGAGGCGGTAGGCGTACATGTCATTCATGTCCACGTTGACCATTCTGAGCAGGCTCTTGATCTCCTTGAAGCTCATCTTGCTGTCCTGGTCCGAGTCGGCCCGGTGCAGGTAGGCGTGGATCCAGGTGTGGGCGCTCAGGAAATACGGGCGACAGGCTGGGCACGGCCGCCCCCCTCCACAGGTGCCTGCGGGGACGCCCGACCTCGGGGCTATACCTCCCCCCGCCCGCGGCCTCCAGGGCCCGGGGTCCCCAGACACCCCAGGCCGCGGCGCCCCCCTCCGCCCTGAAGACCAGGGGCTCAGGCTCGGCCCGCGGGCCCCCAGGACGGCCCCCCCACCCCGGCGCCCCGCCAGGATATTGGTCGAGGCGCTCGCGCTGGCTCATGGCGTCGAGGCGCGCGCGCAGCTTGGCCAGACCGCGCACCCAGCGCTGCGCCTCCTCGGCCGTGGCGGCCGCCAGGTCCAGGTTCTTGCGGCGGCCCCGGAAGGCGATGGTGAGGCAGCGCGCCGGCGGGAAGGCGCCCCCGAAGCGCCGCAGCCCCTCGGACTGGTGGCCCTCGCGGACCGCCTCAATGTGCTGCACGAAGACTGGGGCGGGGGGGCAGGCGCGGCCGGGTCAGGGCCGAGGGACCGCGTCGCTGCCCCCCCCCCGCCGCTGCCCCCTACCCCCCCCCCCGCCGCTGCCCCCCACCCCCCCCCCCGCCGCTGTCCCCCACCCCCCCCGCCGCTGTCCCCCACCCCCCACCCCCGCCGCTGTCCCCCCTCCCCCGCCCCGCCCCCCCCGCCCCGGCTCACAGATGTGCTGCGACGGCGCGCGCGGGATGCGCCGCTGGAACCACACGCTCAGGCCGTCCTCCTGCAGCCGGTACAGCCGCTCCTTCTGCCACGTCCGCGAGCGGATCTTGCGGAGCCGGGAGCCCCGCAGCATGGCGCGCACGTCCTCGTCCTCCGTCAGGCCTGCGGGCGGCGGGAGGCGGGAGGCGGCGGGGCGTCGGGGCGGGCCTGGCCCCGCGCCCTCCGCCCTCCTCCCAGCTGGCAGCCGCCTTGCCCTACAAGCCCTCAAGCCCTCGCAGGCCGCTGGGGACGCGACCGACCGCAGTACTGGGTCTGGCCTTGGGCTCCTCTGCCCCAAGGCCCCGGTTGGTGTGTCCCCGCCAGGCCCCCCTGGGGAGGTGCCAGTACCTCTTTTCCGGGGAGCAGGAGGCCCTCCAAACAGAGCAACCCCTTAGGCAGCGCCTGGGACTCAGGCCTCTCTAAAGGTCCCCCTCTCTGCCACTCCCATCCTGGTCTCCAGACTTCAACCAGAATCTGTCGCCAACAGCCTTTTCCCTTGATGTGAAGCCCTGACATCAAGAAGGTAGTCTCACTATCTAACCTAAATCTCTCTTGCTGCAACCCAAGCTCCTCACCTCTGCTTTCCCCAAGACAAAGACAATAGAGGCCACTCCGGCTCCAGGATCACAGGCCACGAACCCCGGGACCAGCCCTGCCAAGGCCAGCCTGTGGCTGACATCCAGGTGTCCTGTCTGTGTCCAGCTGAAAGCATGGTCTCCTGTGACACTTGGCACTCACCCTTGCCCAGCCACTGTCACAATCCCATGTAACCCCACATGTGCCTCCAGCTGCCCACCTTCCTTAAGAAGAAGAAATGCTTACAAAACCTCTACCACACGCCAGCCCCTACTCATGAATGAACACAGGAGAGGACAAGTACAGAGAAGCTGAACTAACTTGCCAGAATGCCACGGCTACCAAGTGGTGGAAGGGGACTTCAAACCCTGGAGGTCAGGTCCCAGCACCCCTGCCCACAGCCACCAAAGTGAATCCCTCTGCTCCTCTGTCCCTCCTCCTTGCTGTCATGGTCAGGGTGCAGGTGGGGAGTGCAGAATTTAAATTCAGGGGCCCTTGGGGCAGCCTGGGTGGCTCAGCGGTTTAGCACAGCCTTTGGCCCAGGGCGTGATCCTGGGGACCCAGGTTCGAGTCCCGTGTCAGGCTCCCTGCATGGAGCCTCCTTCTCCCTCTGCCTGTGTCTCTGACTCTCCCTCTCTGTGTCTCTCATGAATAAATAGATAAAACCTTTTTTTAAAAAATTAATAAATTCAGGGGCCCAGGGAGGCAAATCCCAAGACTGTCACTTCTGAGTTACACAGCCTTGGTGGCAGTAATCCATGACTGCTCTGAGCCTCATGTTCTCTGTGCACACAGTGCAGACACCACAGTTGTCCCTGTGGCAAAATCCAAACTTCAGTCAAGATGTCACCCATCCTGAGGGTGCCACATCCTGCTCTCATTTGTCTTGTAAGAGGTCAATACCAAAGGTTTCTGAGCCAGGGGACAATAGGAAGAGTGGGAACCTGGCAAACTGAAACTGGAGGGTCCATGCCCTTTGGAAGGAGCGGGGCAGCCAGGAGTGGATGAGGGCAGCCCAGAGTCTCTAGAGAACAGGAAGCTGGATTTGTATGTGAAGCCTCCGGATTTTTCAATGTTGGCAACTATATCAAATTGAAACAAAAAGCCCCTAAAACACCACTGTGTGGGCCAAATGAAACAGGACAATGGGTGTATCTTCCTCCCTTTATTTTAACAAGCCCCCAGTACTGGGTTTGGCTTTAGGCTTTGTGCCCCCAAGGCCCCTGTTTGTTGCAAACTCTCACCTATGGAACCAAGTCTAAATCGCTGGGCCTCTTTTTCTCACTCTCTCTGGGAGCCTTTGTAGGATACTTCCTGTTTCTCTTCCTCACACAGAACTCCTTCAAGGATCAGCTCAGACACCATCTCCTCCAGGAAGCCTTCCTTGATTTGTCCTCAGATGGGCATTCTCCCTCCCTGGTCACCAACAGCACTTTTTATTTTAAAACAAACACCCCACCTAAATTGTAATTTCGGTGAACTTTAATAAGTCCATAGTTCAGGGCTCATCCCAGACCCAGGCTCACAGCCAGTGTTTTCTGAAACGGGAGGACGAGCCATGTCGGCAGATGTACCGACAAGTGGGGAACTAAGCTCATTCTACCGCCAGCCAGCCCTTCCCGATCTGTCCTTTCCTTACGGGCCAGGATTTCTAAACCCTGGCTGTGATCGGAATTACCTGGAGGAGGTTGCAAAACCCACAGCCCAGAGATTCTTGTCCAGCAGGTGTGGGTTGGGACTTGGGTTTCTATGTTTAAAAACCTACCCTGTGACTCTGAGGGTGATTGTGATCAAGAATCAGGGTCTTAGGACCAGGGGAGAAACCTGCCATCTGGAGGAGCCTATGGTCCTCGTTGGGGCTTGTCTGTGGCCTTAATGGCTCCAAAGGGTCTCTCAGGATTCAGACTGGCCTCTTGGGTCAGTGCCAATCAGTGCTCCCTAGCTAGGAAGTGGAGGTGGAATCCTCCTCTCTCCAAACAAGAGGCTAGAACGCGGCACGCACCAGGCCAAGAAACTCAGGAGACCCTTAGCCCTCTGCACTCACACGCCCATGTGTGGGCAACTTCTGAATCCCCTCAGCCTGAGAAGCAGTGAACTGGGGGGCGGGTAGGACATTGGGGGGACCTGTAGTGCCATCACAACTGAACCCACCCCTTCTCCACCTCTTCAGCCATAGGAAAGGAACTCCTCATTCCCGTGACAACCATGCTCTGCAACTGGGGCCACCTCCCCTGACCCCGCCAGCCCTCCAATGCCAAGCCCGTGGTTGGGGAGGGTTGGGAGAGGGGGGGCTGGTGAATGACTAAGGCCGGAAGTGGAGGTGAGTCACCGAGGGCCTGCTTTGTCCAGAGTCTTCTACAAACAGGACATGGACACAGGGAGCCTAAACTTCTGATGGGCCCTCTGCTGGGACAGGTTCCCATGTTGAGGGCCGCCCCTTCACACACACACACACACACACACACACACACACACACACACACACACTCCCCAGGAGCCTGGTGAGGGAAAGGCTGACAGTCCAGTCTGCCTGCCCAACCAGCACGGGCCTCAGGATGGCGCTGCTCCTTAGACCACACTGCCTCCCAACCACACTCACAGTGGAGAAGCCAAACGGAATGAGAGTTCAATGCCAGGCTGAGCCAGGTGCTGAGTCCCTGGGCAGGTAACACTATTTCCCCATTGCTTGAGCTTCTGAGCCCTCGGGGATCGAAGGGATTAGGGTTCCAGACAGGAAGGGCGGGGCCCACAGAGGTAAAGGGGTGAGGTCAGGAGGACGCGCTGGAAGGCCCCTGGCTCTCTGCCCTGGCACCCAGTAAACATTTATAGGTCCTGTCAGGGCCCAAACCCACAGATGCTTCCTCAGCTTCATTCCTCCCTGCTTGGAGCAGGTGTACAAGCTGCCTCTTGTGGGTTCCATGGGTATCTATCTAAACATCTCTGCCTAGGCAGCCCAGGTGGCTCAGTGGTTTAGCGCTGCCTTCGGCCCAGGGCCTGATCCTGGAGACCCAGGATTGAGTCCTGCGTCGGGCTCCCTGCATGGAGCCTGCTTCTCCCTCTGCCTGTGTGTGTGTGTCTCTCTCTCTGTTCTCATGAATAAATAAATAAAATCTTTTAAAAAAATTGAAAAATAAACATCTCTGCCTGGAACCTGGAACTGGGCTGGGCCAGTATCATGGCCACCTTGACTGACCAGAGAGGAAACAGTCATAAAGCCACAGCAGTAGGGCAGCCCGGGTGGCTCAGCGGTTTAGCGCCGCCTTCGGCCCAGGGCCTGATCCTGGAGACCCGGGATCGAGTCCCACATCGGGCTCCCTGCATGGAGCCTGCTTCTCCCTCTGCCTGTGTCTCTGCCTCTGTGTGTGTGTGTGTGTCTCTCATGAATAAATAAATAAAATCTTAAAAAAAAAAAACTTAAAAAAAAAACCCACAGCAGTAAAAATGAGGATGAACAATAGGCAAAAGATAGAAACAACCCAAATGTCCAGCAACAGATGAATGGAGAAGTAAAAGGTGGTATAGACATACAGTGGAATATTATTCAGCTGCAAAGGGAATGAACCCTGGCAGCACTGTGAAATAAGCCAGTCATAAAAGGACAGATATTGTAAGATCCCATTTACACACGATGTCTAGAATAGTCAAATTCATAAAGACTCATTATATGTCACATATATCTCAATAAAAAAAAAATTCAGAGGCAGAGTGTAATTAGAGGTTACCAGGGCCCCAGGGCGGGGAGGAAGGGGAAAATGACTGGTTAATGGCAGAGGGGTTTTTGTTGTTTGTTTAGGGTAGTGGAAAAGTTCGGGGACTAGCACAACATTGTGAATGTGTAACAGTGTGAATATAATTAATGCCACTGAATTAGCCACTTCGAAATGGTGAAAATGGCTAGTTTTATGATATATATTTTTACTGCTAATTAAAAAGTAACATAATATGCCAGAAACCACTGTATGCTTTAAATGAGTGAACTGTATGATGTGTGAATTAATATCTCAATAAAGTGATACAAGAGGCACAGAGCAGCTAACTTATCCAGGGTCCTGGGTCTGTAGGTGGTGGATCTAGAATGCACTGAGAGTTGGAGGGTGCCTAAGCCCCCAAAGGGCTGTGTGTGGCTCCAATGAGCTAATGCCAAGGTGCACTCCATATAGGGCCTGGCCCACAGTGGGCACTCACTAAATTACAATAAAGGGAAGGGAGGCGGTGGCCCGGGAGGGAAGAAGGACCCAGGCATGTTCCCATACGTCCTCCTCAGCCATGGTCTCAGCTGGGCCCTTGTCCAGCCCAGATCAGTGCTGTCAGCTGGGACTCAGACACCTCCTCTAGGCCAAATGCTTATCTCAGCCTCCAGAGACTGGCCAGGGGGAGGTGAGGAATGGACACCTCCCAGTTTCCCAACTATCACCTTTCAGCCTGGGCGGTTTGGTCTGTGTGTGGTCTGAGGCCCGAGCAGCTCCGTATTGGCGGCCAAGGCCAAGGGCAGGAGACTGTTCAGTGATAGAGCTGGAAGGGGTCATGGGAAAGAAGCCTGATCCATCTCTGATCCTCAACCCCCCATCTCCACCCTTTTCCATAGATGGGCCACTGGAATTATGAGAGGGTAGGTTGTGTGTGTTGACAATAGTGTGGGTCACCTAAAACAAGGAAGGACACAGGGGCCATGTAGGGGGTGGGCAGAAGCCAGAGCTGGCCAGTGGTGGGAGGTGAGGGTGGGTGGGCTATGTGGTTACAGGGAGTGTAGACAAGAGGGGTAATATGTAGGCATATTACTTTCATAGCAGGGCATGAGAGTGGGAAGTCTCGAGCAAGGGTGTGTGTCGGGGTGAGTGTGCATATAGGGTGTGTGTGCCGGTATATGTGTGTGTGCACGCATGTGTGGATGTGTGCTTGCACCAGTGCACGCTCAGGAAGGGCACACGGGGCTCCAGCAGGAATGTGAGACATGCAGGGAACAGCAACAGCCGACAGCTTCATGCCAAGTGGGGGAGGAGAGGGAGAGAAGCTTTTCCTGATGGTTCTGGGAGGGAACACACAATGGTAAGGGGTCCCAAACGCTGTCCCACCCTAATCCTCTGGCCAGCAGGCAGCCCTAGCTCTTCGGGTACCCAGCATGTCCCCCTTGCCTGGGCAGGCCGCCACACCCAGCTCAGCGCCAGACTCCATAACATTCCTCGGAGAGTCAACAAAGTCAGGAAAGGCAGGCAGTGCGTCCCCTGTCCCTGGCCAGACACAGTGTGACAAAGGTGGCAGCACCCTTCCTGGCAGGGCCAGAACAGGTATGAAGCCTATTTGGGGGCAGAGGTCGTAGGAGAGGGCCTCCCCAGAGCTGAAGAAGGAGGAGAGGCCAGGGAAGCCACAAGGCATGACAGCCTAACCACAAGGCCTAGCTAGAACGGCTGTCCAGGTCCCCCACCTGCCAGGACCCCCACCTGCCAACTCCACACGCGGCAGCCCCACTCACCCTGCAGGAGACATCCTGGGCAGGCCATGGGAGAGCCCTCTTGCCCCCAGGGCACTTGGTGCTGAGTGCAGGCCGGGAGGAAAGGGAACAGGATTGTGCCCACTCAGGGCTCTGCTCACTGGGAGGATTAGGGGCAGGGCGGAGCATCAGGGGCACAGGCAACGCCAGGGGCTCTGGGGAAACAGGCTTGTCAGATAAAATTCAGGATGCCCACTTCAATTCAAATTTCAGATAGTCTTAGACTATCTTTTAGTCTAAGTCTGCCCCAAGTGATTTGTTGTTTATTTGAAACTCACGTTTAACGGGGCATCCTGTATTTTTATTCGGCAAGTGAATAATTCGGTGAGGACACCCCTAGAGGCTGGCAGGCCCTCTGTGGGGGAGAGGAGGAGCCGGCCATGGCCAGGCACACATCACCCACTCACTCGTTGTGATATGAGCTCGGACCCTGGGCCAGACGCCTGGCTTCAGACCTTCTCTCGGCTCCTTCCCAGGGTTAAATCTCTCTGAATCTCAGTTTCTCATTTGTAAAATGAGGCTAATGGTACCACATACCTCATACAATCGTGAGCATTAAATGAGCCAATGCGTGAAAAGCCCTCGCTCACTCGTTGTAGCGTGTTATAAAGGTGATAATTAGTATTCATTAGTTCTGGCAAAAAAGAGCCATCATTGAAACCTAGGATTTGGCGGCTGCCTCTTAGCCCTGTGGGCCCCGGGGCTGGTGGCTTCATCCTGACTAGGGGATCTGTGCTGTGAGGACCGCAGCAAACCTTCTCCTCCAGGGAGCCCAGGATTAGGTGGGTTCCCGCTGCAGCAAGCTCAGCGGCTATGTCTGGCCCGGCAGGTGCTCATGGAGCTCTAGCTCTCTCCAGCTGATCCCTGGTTTCCTGGGGACATGCCACCCTTGGGGAAGGGACAGGAGAAGAGCCCCAGGCTCCGCACATGACTTGCTTGCACTCTGCGGGAGTGGTGTTCCTCCCTCCCTCGTGGTCCCAGTTCCTCCTCATTGTCCCAGTTCCTCCACCACCCACCCACCCACCCACCCAGGATGGCCCGGAAAAGCCCTTTCTTTTCTGTGAGTCCCTCTGAGCCTTTGATCTCTAAGCCACTCCTTGCCCAAGCCTCTTGACCAGACCAGAAATAAGATCTGTTCTGTTAGCCTAAGGGGTGTGGCCATGGCCATGACCGGGGGCAGCCCTGAGAGCCATCTGCAGAGGAGCTCTGGCTGCTGTGGTCGGGGAAGCTACCTGGGTGGTGGGCCCCAGGACACCTGGGTTTGGTCTCTGCCCCGTTGCTGGAGTCAGGGAGGCCTGGGGAAGGGGCATTCCCCAGAGACCGGACATTCCTTTCTTGGCAGTCATTCAGCAGGACAGCGCAGCAGTGGGGAGGACAGCCCAGGTGACATTCTGACACCCACATAGGTCGTGACAGTGTCACTACGATGGGGTGCCTTGAGCTCCCATGGAGCTTAATCATTCAGGGCAGTTGAGCCCTGGGCTCAGTTGTAATTATTGGTCTACAAGTGTCTCCTGCTAGTAAACCGTGTGCTCCCTGAGGGCAAAGTGCTGTGTTATTCATCTCCGTATCCCCAGCCCTTGGCACAGCGCAATGGCACACTGATAGGGCCAAGCAGATGTGTTTGGAATGAAGAAGTAAGCAGGTATGCAGGGGCATCATCCCAGCCCTCCCACAGCATCCGCCACCCCTGCAGTGGCTGACTCCAGGGACTGCTTCTCTGGCCCCACATCAGCCCTGGGAAGACAATGGCACCTCAACTCCACATGGCCATCCTCCTCTTCCCAAGGCACCAGCACTGCTCAGCCCAGAGAATGACACTGCCATCCACCAGAGACACCTTTCAGAGCTCACCAACTATGGAGTCTAGCCCAGGCCGCCTCCTAGGGAGTTCTAGAATTCAACTCAGCTGCACTGGCCGGAGTCTGAGCACCACCATAGCTTGACCATCTCAGTCCTCGGTCTCCCTCTTATGGTTCTCCCTGATTCACCCTTGCCTTCATCCAATGTGCCCCTAGTCTGTACGAGCCCTGCCTCCCTCCTCTTGCCAGAGACCCTCTGGGACTCCTGCTGCCCTCCAGGGCAAGTCTGTAACTCTATAAGGAGGGACCTTGAGAATCTGGCCCCCACCTGCCTCTTTCCAGTCTCCGGCTGGCTCTGGGGTGCAGCCAGGACCCTCGCTGGCTCCCCAGCAACTGACTTGCCCCCTCCCTTCCTAGTATTGTTTCTTTGCTTCATTGCCTGATCTCCCTGCTGAAGCCTCCACTCTCTGAAGGGCCAGAACCTTGCTGAATCCCAGGACAGAGCCTACTAGAGAGAGGCACGCAATAAATGTCCGCTGAATGCATGAATGATTGGAGGGTAGGGTAGAGATCATGTGTCTTATGGCTTCTTAAGGAGAGTGCAAGGCTCAGCGCTCAGAACAAAGAGCTCAATCAATTTAGATCAAATGAATGACAGGAGATAGAAGAAATAAGGGGGACGGGGGTGGGGGGTGGCGGTGATCAACAAGACTGGCGATCGGCACCCCTGAATTCTGCCCCAAGATTCACACTGGTTTCCTGGACAGCCCTGCCCTGTCCCCCCAGCCCCACACCCCACCTTTCCATCATTAACTATTTACCAGCAGCAGTTCCAATACCCCACTTCGGTTTCATGGTACGGTACATTTTATAAAATACTCGCACACACTCTCCAGCCCCTCCCCCCCATTCAAGCCACTCAACCAGCCGGTTGGTCACACTTTGCCCAGGCTCTGAAAGGGTACCAGCGGCAGTGTGGCTGGGCACAGCCTCCGTGCCAGCCTTTGCCCTTAACTAGCTGTGTGGGCACTGACAAAATCTTTAACTTCTCTGGGTCAGTTTCTCCATCTGTGAAATGGGAATGATACCAGGTACCTCTCAGGAGAGTGACGAAGACAGAGTGATGCCACCTATGCTAACTATCCAGTGAGGTGGGTCTCTGGGAGATCCTTAATAAGCCCCGGCTACATTCCTTCCCTGGTCACTTCCCCCACACCTGAGACGGGAACTCTGCCTTTTTGACTCCAAGGACACTATTCTCACCAATTCGACCTGTCCTACCAGTGCTGTGTGGCTGCTGCAACCCCTGTGGAGGCTTCAGGGCTGGAGGCCCGCCTCCTCCACCGCTCCCCTGCCCCCTAAGGGCGGCCCAGAACGCAGGATGCCCGGGGGCGCCCGCAGAGCCTGGAAGGCACGCGGGGCTGGGGAGGCTGGGGAGGGACCCCCCCGAGCCTGTCTCTGCCACTCTATTCGCCTGGTCCTCGGGGACCCCAATCCGCGCCCCCGCGCCCCGTCGGCGCCTCCTGGTGGGGAGCAAAGGCCACCCGCGGGCCTCGGTCGGCCCGGGAACGTCGGGGGACCTCAGGTGTGACCCGCAGCCCTACGGTGCTGCATTCTGAGCCTCGCCAGCCTCCGCACACCCCCCGGCGGCCCGGCGAGCCCTCGACGGCGCCCACCCCGAACCGCCCCCGCCCGTCACTGACCCATCTTCTTCAGCGCCCGCAGCCCGGGCCTCCTGCTGCCGCCGTCCGGGGGCGCGAGCGCGACGGGCGTCGCGACCTGGGCGGGCCCCGGGGGCTCCTCGGGCCGGCGGCGGCGGCTCCTCCAGCGGCCGCACAGCATGGCTCGGCGGGGCCGGGGCCGGCCCGGGGTCTGCGCGCGGGGCCGGGGCAGCGGGGTCACCGCTCCGGCCCGGCCCCGGCTCTGCGCGCGGTTCCGAGCCAGAAACTTAGCGGCGCCGGGAGGGAGTCGGGAGGGGAGGTGTCGGGAGCTGGGACGGAGGGAGGGACGAGGTCGGGAGAAGGAGGGACGGGGAGGCAGAGGGCGGGGCCGAGGACGGCGCGGTGGGAGGTGCGAGGCGGTGGCTGGGGCCGGGCGCTGACCCCAGGCCGGGAGGTGGGCCCTGGGCGAGGTGTGGGAAGGGAAGGGGTCGCCTCGCGTCCCCCCAGGCCTCCGCGGCCGCCCCCCGCTCATGAGTCCGCCTCCTCGTCCTCGCAGCGATCCTCGGATCCCGGCCCCACCGGTGACCTCCGCCCCAAATCGGGGGCTGGGGGGCCAGAGGAGGGCCGAGGATGGTCCTGCGGCAGACTCCCCCTGCGTTCTCGGGACCCCGACTCGAGGTGGACTCGGGACCCCTCTCCACCTTCTCCTGCCCCGTCCCGCCCGGAGGCCTCAGAAGGGAGCCGATTCTGCGGGGCCCCCCGGCTCGTCCTGGGCCCGGGGTCCTCGGGCCCGCCCGGAAAGCCGAGAGAACCCCGAGAACTGAGCCAGGCGGGAGGGCAACCCGAACTGGAGGTGGGGGGAGCGGGAAGTGGTGGGTGGGGGGTAGGAAGACTCTGGCTGTGACGTCATAGGATTAACCCTCTCTGCGCCAGGCCAGTTGCTGGCCCCTCAGCGGCACAAGTCTCAAAGCTGGGAAAGATGGGGTGCACTTTCTAGAATCCCCGGCTGAACTCGGGTTCTGTGTTCGAGGCTGGGATGGGTTGGCGCCCCAGGAAGGCCGCCGCACCCCGTGTAGGTGTCCGTGACATCAACCTGTGAGTGAGTGTGGAGTGTGGGCCCTGGCCATCGCCTTATGCGTTCTCTTACTATTTATGAAACCGTCAGAATATCTGTCCTCCAAGGGTGGGATGGCAGGAGACTAACCCTGTTAGGGTTGTCTGCAGCTACTGCCCTAGGATGGGTGCGGAGAGCTGGGCGCACAGCGCCACTAGGCGGCGGTCCAGAGCGTGGCATCTCCAAGAGACAGCTTAGTTCCTCAAGACCTAGATTTGCCAACCTACTTGCTCGAGTCCGTTCTCAGATATCCTCGACCGAGAGATTCGACGTACTGGTTGGGGTCCTCACCCCTGTCGGGATATTCTTTCTGCATTTTGATCCTGCAATTCCTTCCTCCAGGAATGATCTCCCTCATTCTTCTCTTGGCCTACTACTGACAGGTTCCAAAACTCAGCTCCAATGCCCCTTCTCCAGAACCCCCTCTTCTGCCGGGGCATGACTCCCTTTTTTAATCTCCAGCGCCTAGAAGGATCTGAGGAGCTGAGCTGGGTCGCTGGGCTCTGCAGGACCGGGGTTCGGCTGATGCACGCGGGCTTCCACCAGGGGGCGCGAGGACTCCGCGTCTTTTCCCTACGTCCACCGGGTGGCGCTTCCTCCCGCCTCTGGCCCCTACATGGTCGGGGAGCCGCCGGTGGATCCGCCTCGACTGATTGGGAGAGGCACAGCTAAACTATTTGCATAATTTTGAAAGGGCCGCGCTGAGTGGCTGAGGTATAGAAGGAGAAGCTGAAACGGGCTCTCTCATTGGCTTAAATTTTCCCCCTGCGTCCACATCCCGGTCAGATTGGGCCCGGAGGTCAGTCGGAAGCCTCCGGCTAGTGGCGACCAAGGACCTAGGTCCGGGTGGTGGGAGCTGCAGGGTGAGTGCCAGGCGGCCAGGCGGCCGGGGTTAGGGGACCCTAGGGCAGAGCGGGTGGGGGACCAGGGTGAGAGTCTATTGGCCCCACCCTGACTCCGCTCGGCTTGCCGGTTCTCCTGGCCAGGAGTTGGAGATGTGCAGCTAGAGGAGGAACGACGACCTTTGACACCTGCCTTCACCCACCCACCGAGGTCCTCTGCGCCCACCCTGGCCCCACCCACGCCGCCCTGGTGTTTGGAAAGGAATCTTCTCAGCTTCTGACCCCGCCCACAGGGTATCTCAGTCAGGTCAGAGCTTAGTCTGCCCCTCTGGAAAGTGGATCAGTGGCTTACTGAGTTGTTGGCCAGGGTGGATCGTGGAGGTCTGCTCACACGGAGGCTTGTTCTTGCAGAGTCGCTCAAAAATAGGTCCCCCGGGCTCCGAGCCGCTGGGTATGGGTACCGAGAATGAAAGCCCAGAACCGGACTACCAAAAACAGTTCCAGGCCGCAGTCAGTGTCATTCAGAACCTGCCCAAGAATGGTGAGGGCACGAAGACCTGCATTTGAGGGTCAAGAAGATTGGGGTCTGCCTCCTGCCAGGCTCTGATCCCTGCAGTTTATGCAGATAAGTCCCTGCCTGGGCTGCCTTGGGGATCTCCTCTACCTCCTGCCCCTGTCCCCCTGGGTGGGACACCTCGCCATCTCTGCCCATTCCAAGAGTGGGTCTCCCCCCACCTCCACTCTTGGAGCTTGGGGTGATGCTCTGCCTTCCACCTCCACCCCTCCTGCCCAGGCTCTTACCGCCCCTCCTATGAAGAGATGCTGAGATTCTACAGCTACTACAAGCAAGCTACCATGGGACCCTGCCTGATCCCCCGGCCTGGGTTCTGGGACCCAATTGGACGATATAAGTGGTGAGCTCCCTACCAGCTGGGCAAACAGGCCTCAGCTGTCAACCAGCCCCTCACAGCTCTCTGCCCCCCAGGGATGCCTGGAACAGCCTGGGCAAGATGAGCAGGGAAGAGGCCATGTCTGCCTACATCACTGAGATGAAGCTGGTGGCACAGAAGGTAGGGCGAGGCTGTGGGCTTTTTCTGTCCCCAAGGTCCCAGCTAGGTGGCCTGCCTTCCACCCTTCGGCGCTGACCTCCATTATGTTTCCTGCACGTTGACACACTTGTGGGAATTACCACCTTCATGCTATCTCCCCAGCTCCGTCTGTCTCTGGTCCCTGACTGGGCCCAGGGTGGAGGGGCATGGCAGGGCAGGGTCAGGGTGGAAGGGACCCAGCTCAAGGTGGGGTAAGAGGATGGCAGCAGGAGGGGCTGGCGCCTACCTGATAGACCCCCTCTCCCACAGGTGATTGACACAGTGCCCCTGGGCGCGGTGGCAGAGGACATGTTTGCTCACTTCGAGCCCTTGTACCGGGTGATCCCTGATATGCCAAGGCCCCCGGAAACCTTCCTGAGAAGGGTCACAGGTCAGGCCCCCAGGTTGTGAGCTCCACAAGTGCTGAGTGAATTTTCTTGGGTCCAGGTGGAGGGGCTGCTCAGTTGAAGGGGGATTTAAGGGCACAGGGCTCCAGGTGATGTCCCTGTAGGGACTCCAACCAGTGCCCCTGATGGAGTGGGTCTTAGGGAGAGCTCATGGCTGATGGGGAGCAGGGGCTGATTTCCCTGGGAAGCACCAGCCTCTTCCCAGTCCCACCTCTGGGTGCTGTCTCAGCAGGTTGGAGAGAGCAGGTGCTGAATGGAGATGTTGGGGCTACCCCAGAGCCTCCTTGCCTCCCCAGGGAACTCGAACCCCCAAGTCCAGGTCAGTGCCTGGGCCACAGGGACAGACAGCCAAACCAAACCCAGACTGGTAGTGGGTGGGGGGCTCCCAGTGGGATGGGTAAGGAGAGAAGGCTGGATGTCACACCTCAGGGGCACACATACGGAGACCTCCTGTGCTTGCAAGGGCCAGGGGACAGTTTTTGGGATTCCATTTCCAGGATCTCACTCCTGGGACCCATCTCTGCCTCCTGTGGCAGTGTCTCTAATGGCCCCTGAACAGGTGCCTCTGCCCCATTTCACATCCTTCTTCTTCCATCGCCTCCCTCTTGTCACTAATGTTACCTATCCCCTTGCCCAGAGTCCCAGCCACCTAGGGACCTGGACTCTGAGGTTTTCTGTGATTCCCTGGAGCAGCTGGAACCTGAGCTGGTGAGACTACCCCTCATTCCTTGCCTTCCCCAACCCCCTGTGCCTTGGCTGCTCTACCCCCACCCCTGGACCTTGTGACTCATCTCAGCAGGTTTGGACAGAGCAGAAGGGAGCCCCTGGAGGAGAGCCTGACACCAGAAACAGCTCCATGCTCCCTGCAGAGAAAGGTGAGCCCTTGCCCAACCTTTCACTCACTCTGCCATTCCTTATGGCTCTAGTGTGCCACAGGCTTTCCCTTGACTGCCCTCTTGGGGCGGAGGTGAAAGTCCAGCAGCGGGCACTTGCCTAACAGCCAGATGCCAGCCTGGATGGCCAAAGTCCCTGCCTGGCCCCCTCTCTGAAGGCTTTCCATTTGAGACTGTCAAAGGATAATGATTTCTGTCCTGTCTCCTTCTAGAACTTCCAGTGTGCCACACCCCTTAAGGGGCACTCTCATAAATGTTATCTCCTTTATTCCTCTGAGTAAGGCGTCCTGTGAAGACAATGACCTCTTGCCCTAATTTTCATATGACAAAATGAGTCTCAGAGAAGTTTCTGGATTACCCAGAGTCACACAGCCAAGTGACAGTGTTGGGATTCAAACCCGTGGCCACCTGTTAGCCACATGGATGGACTTTATTATAAAAGACACACTTTATAAGGGATTGCACGCTATTACTTTTCCCCAGGCCTGCCCCAGCCTGCCACCACCCTTTCCCCAGCCGAGTTGCCTTCTGAGTCCCCTTCCTTGTGTGTCTGTGCTCTTCAGAGGGCAGCCTGATGGGGCCCCAGGAATTGGACACGTGGCTAGTGGGGACAGTTCGGGCACTGCAAGAGAGCATGCGGGATGTCCAGGGGAGACTGCAGAGCCTCGAGAGTATGCCCAGCCTCCCGGAGCAGGTGAGCTACCCCCAAGGTCCCAGGCGAGATTGGGGCCGAGCTCCATGGGGCTCTCCTCCAGGCTCCTCCTCATGGTGCCACTTGTGTCTTTTGGTCCTAACTATCCACTGGCCCACATCTCTGACTTCTGCAGAGAATGGTGTGGCTCCTGTCACAGGCAGAGCAGGCAGGGGGGACGGAAGTGCTTCCAGCCTGGAAGGGAGGGTGGGAAGGGCCCTCCTTTCCTGCTTTTCCTCTGCTGGAGGAGAAAGTGAGTGTGAGGACAAATTCCAGCAAGCGGTCTGGAAGGCCAGGATGTGTTTGCTCCTTCCACTGGGGCTGGGGCTCCCTGGTGAGCTGGGGCTCCCTGGTGCCCCTTCGTGACTTCTGTTCCCAGATTTAGGGTTTGCTCCCAAACAGTGCAGCCCTCGTCCCCCTACTCTCTCCACTCTGCTCCTAGATCTGCTTGCCCCTTACACCTGGGCACCTGGGGTCCTGAGCTCACAAGCAGTCACAGTTACCATTTCTGGAGCCCCCGCTTAGTGCCAAACCCAGGATTTATGTTATCTCACATAATCCACACAACCCTATGAACTAGGTTTGCTTTTTTATTTTTAAGAGTTTATTTATTTATTCATGAGAAACACACAGAGAGGCAGAGACACAGGCAGAAGGAAAAGCAGGCTCCCTGCAGGGAATCTGATGCGGGACTCGATCCCAGGACCCCGGGATCATGACCTGAGCCAAAGGCAGATGCTCAACCCCTGAGCCACCCAGGTGCCTCTAGGTTTGCTTTTTCATTTCCATTTTACGGAAGAGGACACCAAGTCTCTGAGAGGCTGGGGAATTCACCTGAGGACACAGGGCCTGGAGGAACCTCACAGAGATGCTGTGAGGATTAGATGAGATAATGCCCCTTCCATTGTTGCTACTACTGTTATTACTAACCTCAGGTGATGGAGCTGGGAATGGCCCCAGGTCTGTTTCCCTCCGCAGCTGGGACTCACCATCGACTCTGTGTGGGTCTGTTCCTGAGAAACCTAGGGTGGTAGGGGCAGGAGACAGCTGAATTGCTGGATGTGCGGGATCCCTTGGGTTACCGCTGATCCCCTTGACACTGTGGGTGGCAGCCAGGGTGGCAGGGATTTCCTCAGACCCACCTTTCAACACCCATCCCGCAAAGCTTTATCTTCTTTTTTTTTTCCTTTCCTTTCTTTTTCTTTTCCTTTTTCTTTCTCTCTCTCTTTCTTATTTTACCTTTAACTAATTTTATATGCTGAAGATTTTAAAGATTTCCACCCCAAAATAGTCAGTTTTCCATCTCTAAAAATAAGAACGTTCTACTACCTAGCCCAAATGACAACATTTTAGCACACATGATTTCTTCATATCATCAAATACCCAATCCAAACTGCAATCTCCCCATTTGTCCTGAAATCACCTTTGCCAGCTGCTCTGCCCGGCCTGTCCCTTCCTGGCGCATGTGCTGCTTTTGGTTCCTCTATCCTTTGAGACCCCTTTCATCTAGACTAGCCCTTCTTCCTTGCTACTGACAGGGCCAGTGCAGTGGTCCTGTAGAATGTTCCTTTTTGGGTCTTTCCAATTATCTCTGAGGCTGGTCATTACATGACCATATTATGTCAGATATGATGCTCTTCACACCAGGGACACAGACATGGATGTCCCACTATTAATGATGCTTGCATGGATGAGGAAGGGGTGACATTCTGATCCCATCACTGCTAAGTCATGTTTTCCTTTTGCAGCTAGGCAATGTCCAGCTCCCCATTAACCCCACTGGCCACATGATTTTTGATACTTGATGGATAACCCTTGCCTGGGTCAATCCTTTATTTGGAAAAGAAATGCTGACTTTTAAATTCTATTATTCCTTTACCATATGTTAGGTGTCACTTTTCTGTAGAGTTTCATCTAGGGTTTTACTTATGTAAAGGCAGAATAAAGGTTAATTCTTTCTCTTTAATTACCCAAAGTAAGGAGTTGATTTAACAGCCACCTCAATGGTGACAAATTTCCAACTTTCTCTTTGAGTATCATCATGGACTAATGGATTTTAAAGATTCGGTATTTCAATCAACTGAAATTAATTCTTTGTGATGCTTTACATTGTCACAATTTTGGTCAATGGAGACCCTTTCAAGCTGGGTCCTATGTTCTTATAACATGACCTCATTAATCTTTAAAAGCTTCCTTGCTTTCTGGTACAAGATGTCCCACATTCACCTCTACCTTCTCTGCTCCAGACCTGGAATTAACCACTTCTCCAAGGAGTCCTGGCTTTTAGTTTCTAATGATATTTAGAAACTAAAATCTGAGTACCATTTGAAATATGTGGCACATCCTTTATAATATTGGGTGTCCAAGCCATACCACCAGGACCACTGCTGTGTGGCCAGAAGAGATACCCTAGAAGCCAGTCTCCACGAGGCAGCCAGCCCCTCCAGCCCCCCTGGCACCTGGATTGCCCTGGGAGGAGGATGGGAGGGAACTTGAGGTCAGCTGGCAGGGACACACTGGGGACATCAGGATCCCTTCCCTTCTAGTGGTACAGATGTGGGGGTAGTGCCTTCTTTGCCCCACTTCTTACAGTCTTAGGGAGACAGAAGCTCCCTCTTAGTTCTGGAAGAAGCTTCCTCAGGAGGGCCCAGTCTGTGCTGTAGCCTGGGCTGGCCCCTGACTCCCTCCCTCTCGGCAGCAGAGGACCCCGCCCAGTGCCCGGCCGTGGCCCCTCAGGCTCTCCGGCCCCACGCTGCTCTTCTTCCTCCTGTGGCCCTTCATCGTCCAGTGGCTCTTCCGAACATTTCGGACCCAGAAGAGGTGACTCTCAGTGGAGGGCTCTCCGCAGCCAATTAAGGTGGCTCTGAGCCCCCTGTCCTGTTGTGTCCTGAGCCTTCCTAGGTTTAGGAGAAGAACAGCATTAACTCCGGCCCCCACCACTCAGTGTTTGCCTGTGCACCGCTCCTTACTTGGGGGCCATTTAAGAGCCCATCCTTCCCCACGACTTCACACGGACGCCTTCTCCCCTCCCGCCCAAACACCGGTGCAGGAGTGGTGCACGCCCCCGGGCCTGGGTTGGCCGTGACTCGGGGGCAGGGCTGCCTGGTCAGCCTCTGCCCTCCCCAGCCACTGGGTCACCTGACTCTTCTCCCACCCCGGCCTCTCCCGGTGGAGGCCCAGCTCTTGGGCAAGTTGGGACTTGGGCTGGGGCCTGGGAAAATGATTGGCTGGGAGGCTGCGGGAGGGAGGCCAGGAGGCCCGGCCGAGTTGGGGGGAGGGGAGCGAGCTCCGTTTCGCAGGCCTCCCTCCCCCTGCACACGTACACTCAGGACGTCTTCACGGAAGATTCACTTGCAATGAATGTTTCACTAAATAAAATAAGACCTTCATCTATTTGCCGTCTGGATCCCCACGGAGCGAGGCGGGAAGCCGGGTCTGGCGCGCAAGGCCCAAGTGTCTTCCCTGCCCCTCCCCCAGCGCCCCCGAGGACGGTCCCGAGAGGCCGGCAGTCTACCCTCCTCCCGCGGCCCGAGCGGGGAGCACAGGGGCCCCGGGCCCGAGGGGGGCGGGGGTGGAGGGCGCGCCTGCGGGCGGGGCGGCCGGGGTGGGGCCAAGATGCGGCCCCGCCGCCAGGGGGGGGGGGACGGGAAGGGAGGGAGGCGGCGGGACCCGGTCCCCGCCCGGAGAGAAGGGCGGCTGCTCGCTGCCCCTTGCGCGGGCCGCAGGGATGGGGCCCCGGACCCCGGCCCCGGAAGTGCCCACCGCCCGCCTCCCTCTCCACAGCTGCTCGCTCCTGGTGCCCCCCGCCCGTGACCTCCGAGCTCGGGCCTTCCCAGGGAACTTTCTGGAAGGCCAAGACTCAGCCGGAGCCTAGTCCCCGCCCCGCCCTAAGGAGCGGGGGCGGGGCCGGGAGCCCCCGTCGGGGTGGGCAGAGCGCCCGCCTGGGCACGGCGCTGCGGGGGCCGCCGGCTGCTCGGGCTCCGAACTTCTTTTTCCCACCGCCTGGCGGCCCCGGCCTCCCTCCGGTCTGCGGCAGCCCTGTCGCGCCTCCCCCCAGGCTCCCCGGCTCTAGCAGCGGCACTCCGAGCGCCTCCTAGTGTTAGCGCCCGAGAGGCCTGGGGGGGGGCGGCCGCGGAGGCCGCAGCAGCCTCGAGCCCCTGCAGTTGCCACCCCTGGGCCCCAGGACCTTCCTGCCCGCGGTGAGGAAGAAGAGGCAGTTCTGAAAGGCCCCTTCTTGGAGACCCCTAAACTCCCGAGTTCCTTCTGTCAGCCCCCGGCCTTGACCACTGCCCAAAGTGGGCTATCACTGGACCCACTAGAAGCCTCAATCAGGCCGTCCAGGCCGTCAGTCCTCTCAAGGTGTGGGGGGCGTCCCCCAGGGCAGACACGCCGGCGCTGGTGCTCTACGGTCAAGCCCAGGGGCCCAGGAAGAGAGACTGAATAAACCCTCGTGTTAAGGATGGGCAGCAGCAGGAGAGGGACCAAAGTGGCGCTGGGGATGCGGGCACGGGCATACGGCTAGCTGTGGCACTTGGGCAAGAGACTCAACTGCTCCGAACCTGGTTTGCCTTGTTTGTAAAATAAGGATGAAGATCCCTTTATAAGGCAGTCCTAGGTTTTAAACGACGAGGACATGTAAAATGCCCGGCATTGGGTTAAAACTCAGCTAATACCAAGGTGCCTGGCCTGTTGTTTGACAGAATTCTAGAATTCCACGACCTATCACTCTGCCCACCCCTCCTCACATAGGACAAAGGAGCCTGGTCCAGTAAATTGAGGGTGGCTGGGCTCAGCTGTACTTTTCGATCCCCCTGAATGAGGGTACCCAGGAGTCTTCTGGAGGCTGAAAATGTGTTAACAATGAAGAGATCTCGGACTCCAAGTTTTCTGCAAAACCTCTTTTCCTCAGGATGCGAACTCTCAGTGTGAGGGGCATTTCTTGCTCACAGGGAGGCCTCTTGCATGGCTGATGAAGGAGCACAAAGGAGGGCAGGCTTTTAGAGTTCTTGGAAGCCCAGGGTCTGGGGTGGTCGGTTTCAAAACATCTGGATGTGCCTCAGAGGCACTCTTGCTTGCCTCTCCCTTGTGGCATGCCCTTTGCCGCCTCCCCATGGAACCACTCCTGAGTTCCCAGACAAGTCCTTTGGAAACGATGCTTGCTCTTTATAAAATGCCCTTTTTAATTTTTTTTTTAATTTATGATAGTCACAGAGAGAGAGAGGGAGAGGCAGAGATACAGGCAGAGGGAGAAGCAGGCTCCATGCACCGGGAGCCTGACGTGAGATTCGATCCCGGGTCTCCAGGATCGCGCCCTGGGCCAAAGGCAGGCGCCAAACCGCGCCACCCAGGGATCCCCTTCATGACGCAGGGCCTGAAAACCCTCTATCCTTCCAAGAAACCCAGGAAGATATGTCCTCCACAAATCCTGTCCATAATTCCCAACTACTGAGCAGCTCACAATCTCCTATCTAGCCGGATTTTCTTCATTTGCCATTTTGGCTCACCATGGTTTAATGGCCTCTCTCCACACTGTCCATGTGGATGACATTTTATTCATCATTGTTCCTGCCTAACAAATATTTGCTAAATGAAGAAATGAGGGCTTTAATTAGACTGAAGCTGTTGGAAATGAAAGGAACTAAATCCAAAGTTCTTGAGTAAAAAAGAGAATTTTGTTTGTGAAAGAAAAATGACACGAAGGTCAGGGAGATCTTCAACTAGGAATTGCCACTTAGTTGTCATGTGACCTTGGACAAGTCACTTCATTTCTCCGATTCTCAGAGATTTCTTATCTCTAAAATGGAGACAATCATTCCTACCCTGCCTCACTGGGCTGCAGTGGGGTCAAATGATTGTGTGTAAAAGAATGTTATACGTTGGAAAGTAAGATGTTGCTATTAAGGAAGAAATAATAAGAATAGGTCACGAGTGTGTGTGGCAAGAGGGAGAGGCTGTTATTAGGCTGAGATTTTTTAGGCCTAAATGATTAGAGTAGTTTGGGCTACTCGGGGGCCCTGTCCTCTGGGCTGGAGCTTGGAATCTGGAGAATTTTCTCAAGGAGACTGTGTCGCACACCACCACCCCCTAAGTCTACCCCATAATCCTGGGCCAGCATCCCCCTGCCTCCATTTCTGGGCAAGACCTCTTCCTCGGGGAAGCCTCTGGCTCCGTTCCCTCTCAGTGCTGCCCAGCACCCACTGGGGAGAAGAGCCTCTGCGGATGGGACCCCTTCTCTTTCGGCTATCCGTGGCTGATTATGTAAACTCAGGATTAATTCTGAACCTTTCCCCCAAGAGGTCCATCAGCTGGCCCGGACTGCCTTGTCTGTGCTCAGGAAAATGTTCCCAGTCAGCTCGGAAGTGAAGAGATCAAGTCGGCCCCAGGAGGCCATTTTCTTCGACAGAAGCTGCGGGCCCCAAGGCGAGGCCTGCCCGCCACCCCGGGTCTCCTGGGAGCCCCAGGCGCACACCCGCGCTTCCCGGATCCCCGCCCCGGCGAGAGGCTCGGTCACGGCCCACCGTTTTGCACTGGTCCTGGGGCGGCGGCCCTTGAAAGACTAGGCCTGGACTGGGGCTGCGCCACTCCGCCGCAGCGGTCCCAAGGCCAGTCCGCGGGGGGAAGTCACCCGGGACTCGAACCTGCCTTCTCATCCTCCGAGGCCTAGGCTTGGCTTGCTGCACTAAAGCGGTCACACTGTCCCTTTAAGGCGGCACTTTTTATTCTGCATTTGTTTACTTCTTCATACGCTTTTCGTTTTTTTACAGAATGTGTTCGCAATATCCTTCCGCAAATGTCAGTCCCAGGCATTAACCACACACACCTCGCAGCCATTCCTATAATCTTAAGAATCGAGAGCTATTAGCCATAGGCCAACATCTCTCTTTATAGGATTTAATCCTCTTTTACACTGTAGGGACTACTTTTTAGGGATGAACCATTTCTTCCTTTAGCTAACAAACGTTTATGACCTTCGAAACCCTTCCGCGGAGGATAGAATACGATAATACACTTTAAAACGCACCTTTTCATAAAAATATTCTGTGTAGGCCCTCAGAGGCCACGGAATCTTCTCGTATTCCTGAAGCAGAATGGTATGGTCCAAGGCCCGCCCTCTCTTCTCTGCGATTGGCTCCCCTTCTTCGGCAAGACGTGTGACTCCTGACCAATGGACACTCACGTTTCTCTAGCGAGGGATATGCGATAGAAGGAGGCGGCCTGGAAGTCGCCCCCTACGCGTACTGGGATTGGCTACGTCGCACGGCGCGCGAGCACGGCGGGCCTGAAGGATGGGAACTACGACTCCCAGCTTCCTAAGATGGGGACTCCGCTACGCATGCGCATGGGCGGGGCAGCTAGGCTTCTATATAAAAGGGGTGCAGAGGGCTGGGAGGCAGCAGTTGGAAGTTGGCAGGTGGAGAGGCAGGTTGGGAGGGGAAGTCGGGGGAGGAGGCGGAAGAGTTGCTGTCGGAAGGGGGAGGAGGGAGGGAGGAAAAGAGGAGGAGGCGGTGGAGATCTGAGCTGAGCCGAGCATCGAGCCAAAGGGGAGATGAGTTTGTCTGTCCTCGGCTGAGGCTCCGGCCGGGCCTAGGGAACTGGGAGCTCGGGTTGGAGCGACACCCGTGGAAGTGGGAGGAGGTGACTCTGGGACTTTAACCCCTTGTGGGCTCTGCGGCAGGGGATTTAACCCTTTGTGGATTCGGTCCCTCGGAGGCAGCGTCATCGGGTAGTTTTAACCCCTTCGGGGCTGGGTTTAACCCGTTGGACTTAACCTCATCTCCTTGCCCACCAACTCCTCGATCGTGGGGGCGCTCTGCGGGGAGGCTTGAGGTCCACCCCTTTAGCACATTACGTACTGTTACTGCTGCTGCACCCCCTGGACCCGCTAGCTGGCCGCGCTGTGGGCACTTAACCCTTTACTGACTTGAGCTCTCCCAAGTTGCAATTGGAGTTTGTTTACAGAAGGACTGGCTAAAGGCGTCACTTCAGGAATTACAGACCGAAGCGGACTCTGCTGGACATTTTTTAAAAGAAAAGGAAAACCTCTTTTTTCCTTAAGGACTTACAGCCAAAATTTTTCAAACTTCGAGAAGAGGACTCTATTAGCCATGGCCGAGCCACTCTTGTCAGAATACCAGCACCAGCCTCAAACTAGCAACTGTACAGGTGCTGTTGCTGTTCACGATGAGCGGAACCCCGATCGCCCCCCTGGCGCGGAGGAGCGCGTGCCCGAGGAGGACAGTAGGTGGCAATCGAGAGCGTCCCCCCAGTCGGGTGGCCGTCCGGGGCAGGAGGGGGAAGGGAGCTTGGGGCCGCAGCCACCTCCCCTGCAGACCCCGGTCCGTCCAGAACCTAGCTGTCCGGAAGCAGGCAAGAAGGGCCAGAATGGGGACGACTTGTCTGCTGGTGGAGCCTCCCCGCCGGCAGCTGGGGGGGAACCGAAGCCCGAGGCCGAGCCTCTCGCACAGCCATGTCTTGATTCCGAGGTCAACAAGTTGGGGGCTCCTGCTGCGGGGGGCGAGGAGGCGTGGGGACAGCAGCAGAGACAGCTGGGCAAGAAAAAACATAGGAGACGCCCCTCCAAGAAGAAGCGGCATTGGAAACCGTACTACAAGCTAACCTGGGAGGAGAAGAAAAAGTTCGACGAAAAACAGAGCCTGCGAGCTTCAAGGATTCGAGCTGAGATGTTCGCCAAGGGCCAGCCAGTAGCACCCTATAACACCACGCAGTTCCTCATGGATGATCACGACCAGGAAGAGCCGGATCTCAAAACAGGTCTCTACCCCAAGCGGGCCGCTGCCAAATCCGACGACACTAGCGATGAGGACTTCATGGAAGAAGCGGGCGAGGAGGATGGGGGCAGCGACGGGATGGGAGGAGACGGCAGCGAGTTTCTGCAGCGGGACTTCTCGGAGACCTATGAGCGGTACCACGCGGAGAGTCTGCAGAACATGAGCAAGCAGGAGCTCATCAAAGAGTACCTGGAGCTGGAGAAGTGCCTCTCACGCATGGAGGACGAGAATAACCGGCTGCGGCTGGAAAGCAAGCGGCTGGGCGGCGACGACGCGCGCGTGCGGGAGCTGGAGCTGGAGCTGGACCGGCTGCGCGCCGAGAACCTCCAGCTGCTGACGGAGAACGAACTGCATCGGCAGCAGGAGCGAGCGCCGCTGTCCAAGTTTGGAGACTAGACTGAAACTTTTTGGGGGGAGGGGGCAAAGGGGACTTTTTACAGTGATGGAATGTAACATTATACACATGTGTATATAAGACAGTGGACCTTTTTATGACACATAATCAGAAGAGAAAATCCCCCCGGCTTTGGTTGGTTTGGTAAATTTAGCTTTGATGTAGCTTGCGTGCTTTTCTCCTGTTCTTTAATTATGTGAATCTGAAGGGTTGCTTTTGTTTTCCTTTTTAGAAGTTTTTTTTTTTTTAATGTGTAAGTAACTTGACCAAGTTATAATGCATTTTTCTGTTAAAAAAATCCCCTCCTTAAACGGAGTTATAAGGTGGCCAAATCTGAGAACCATTAAATTCATTCTAGCTATAATAAATTTAATATTTGTAAATGTAACATAGTTTCAGTGTGATTTCTAGAGCTAATTCAAAATAGTGCTGATTTAAGTGATTGCATTGGGGGGTAGAGAAATCCTTAAATTTGTCAGTTTGCAAGAAAATCTTTAATGGGACAATTTTCAATTTGCTGATTTTTCCCTTGGATGAGTTTTAGTGTGCTAAATATACAGTTTAGGCAAAATATAAAGATTATCTTCAACACTTAAGTGTGCTTGCTTTCTAGTGCCTTGGTTTTCTTTTTTAAGCTGGAGAAACAAACCAGGGTTAGGTGTTCATGGAGCAGAAAGTACGATTAGAAGCTTCAAATTTAATTCTGCTTCTCAACAGCCATTGGAAAGTCTATTAACAAAAATGTAAACCTAATTTGGCAGTTTGTTAGGTTAGACAACTGACAGTCTCATTTCATTCCTACAAATAGATTTTACTGATCCTTTCACCTCACCAATAAGGCTGAAAGAAGTTCCTGGATAAATGAAAACAGCTCTTGGTAAACCCTTTGCTTTTTTAGTGCAAGCAATGGTTGGATAAACTTGTGTGGCAGTTCTTTGTTAAGACGCTTAGAGGTAGGGAATATTGGATTTATAGAGGAAATAGTTGTTTGGGGCATTCCAAGGACTTACCCTAATTACTTTATACTTAAGTGCTCCCTATACTAAAAAAAGGAATGGGAACTGTCCACCTTTTGAGGGTCAAACCAAAATTAGAAATTCCCCCTCATTGCAAATCAAATGTAAAGCTTCTGGTTGAGAAGCTAAATTAAGTCCTTATGGACTGAGTGGGAACCCTGCACATCCAGCCCCCATACAGCCCCTGGTCTCAATCTAATAGCTGCTTTAGGCCCGGGAGTAGTTCTGTTGTTGAAAATGCAGGGAGGCTCTGGGAATCAATTTCTGCCCCCAAATCAAAATAGTAACAAGTTATGTTTGTTGGCAGACAATCTGTCCTTTGCTGTTCTGCCTACCACTCCCTTGTGGTGTATTTAATAAACTTCTGTCTCCTTAAAATTATGATTGTTCCTTCGTCATCATGGTTAATCCAGCCCATCTCCGTCTGCCCTGTGTGTTTCCCTAGGCAAATGCATTGCTCAAATCATTAGTACAGAGGTTTCTTGGGGCCTTAGAATCCAGAGGGGGTCTTGAGATTCACGAACCCCACGAAGTTCTATGTAGATTTTTGTATGTACATTTTTCTGGGGAGAGTGTTCAAGAGAATCCTGAGATTGTCAAACTCCTTGAAGGTTAAGAACCTCTGCAGGGAAAGGGAGAAAAAAAAAACCCATGGAACTCCCACTGGAAAGCTTGCTTTTGCAGCTAAATGGAATAGTGGAGGTGCCAGGAACTTCAAGAGTGACATGCACCTCAATGATGCATAAGCATTCACAAATCAATGAATCAAGGGGAATTATGCTGGTCAAGAACTGACTCAGGGCCTCCAAAGCTGGACTAAGCTGGCCCTATTCTGGCAGATGGTCCACTCAAGACAATGTATGATCAGTTTTTCTTTTAGCCTAAAAATTACATTAAATGTCTATTTTGAAATAGTTTTCTTCGTGTTTTTAATTTTCCTTCTGCTATGATGTCATGCAGTAGTCCCAGAAACGCAGCTGCTTGGTGGAACGGCAGCAACACTGCCCTCTGGCTTTACATACGGAGAAGCCTCATTTTGACTGCACTATAGGATGCAGCAGTGATAACCTCTGATTGCAGAATTTAATAAAATGGATTTAAGTTTAATGATCTTGTTTTCCCCACTATCAGTCTTAGACTGATACATTTATCATCAGAAAAAAAGTATGTTTTACGCCTAGAAGACAAATTCAGTCTTTAAAAATACACAACTAATTTTAAGTTACTCACAAATGACTCTGATTTACCTAGAGATATGCAGCTTTCTGAACTTTGCTTCCAAAGGCACTTTATATTTATTGCATTGATGTCCTTAGAATGGTGAGGTTTGTGTGAAATTTGTTTTCTATCAATTATTTTCTACGTTGAAACACTGGAGTAGCATACTGCTTTCAGGACTAAGACTGAATTACTTATATTAACAGGGGGCTGTGATGACAAATGATCCTCAAATCATTTGAGGATCTCTAGCCTTTCACCAAAAGTCCTCTCTGCCAAACATTTTAACTGAGCTGCTCAGAAGACGATGCTTACACAATGGCAATTTCAATTTGTTCCCTTTCTCATAGGGAGCCTGAGTATCCAGCCAGGGCAAAGTGCTTCCTAAACTATGAGACATATGGCTGGAAAGTTTAATCCTCCAAGTAAGGAAAACTTAGGGGGCTAGCCTAGAACATAATGTGGCCCTCGGACACAGGGACTTTTAGATCTTAGTTTTGGGAAGAGCCAGGGAAGTCCAGAAAAAGACGAGGTTATCTGGTTTAATTCAGAAAAACAGACTAGGTATCTCTAAAGAGAGAAAACAAAAATGAGACTAGTTTATTAGGAGTCAAAAAAAACCAGAGTCCTAGTCCTATCTTTAACATACACTGCTAGCAGTGTAATCCTGGACACAACTCTTAAACTTTCTGAACCTCATGCTTCATTGCCAAAATGGGACTGTGGCTACTTTACAAAACTGCTATCAGGATTAAATAAGATAGCATGAAAATGTGTTATTCAAGAGTAAGCTACCATTAATATTATCTCTATTTTTTTTTTTTTTTTTTTAGATTTTATTTATTTATCCATGAGAGAAGAGGTAGAGACACAGGTAGAGGGAGAAGCAGGCTCCCCATAGGGAGCCCAATGCGGGATGCGGGACTCAGGACTCGGTTCTGGAACCAGGCCCTGAACCAAAGACAGATGCTCAACTGCTGAGCCACCCAGGCATCCCTATTATTATTATTTTCTTTTAGTAATCTCTCTATGCCCAATATGAGGTTCAACCCATAACCCTGAGATGAAGAGTCACACACTCTACCAACTGAGCCAGAACAGTTGCCCATCAGTATTTTAATTTTCCCTTCATCCAGAGTAAAATGAAAATCATTTGCTCAGGAAAATGTAAATAAATATACTTTACCTTAATGACTTCAAAAGTTATAGGGGAAAAAAAAGAGAAATTAAACAGGGAATCCATAGAAATTTTTAACGCCCCCCCCCCCAAAAAAACAAACAAAAAACCACAACCGAACAGTTTACCTTCAGAAAACCAAGAGCTGGCTATATTTAGTCAAACATTAAGTAATGCACCACAGGATTCTCCCTGGCTACTTACACCTAGAACAGCTGGCAACAAATATTCACAACATTGTGATGGTAAAATTGGCTAAAGCTAAGACAGTACCTTTACCTAAGTACAGTTGAGTTTGTGAGGTTAGTTTTTTGAAATTATTTCTCAGACTTGACAAGAACACTGGAATAAAATTCCACTTTACTATTCTTTTTCATATAAGGTATAAATGGTTGATGCTAGAAATGAAAAATAATTTTCAAAGTAAAGAAAATATCATATTCAGGCCCTGAACACAGTAGGATCTGCTGACTGAGGGGTAACATTCATAGTTTGCAGTGAGACAGAATATATACTCTAGGAAGCAAAGACTGAATTTTGAGCCAGTTGTCTTTGAATACTGGAGAGCTTACAATCTCATTCCACTTCTTGTCGAAAAAAACAAAGGCTGAGTTTAGACAATCAATACTTAAGCTCTCACAAATCCTCCTGAATAAATTTTCTTGGGTTTTACTTAGAGGTGGTTCAATTATGACAAATAATGTATCAACAAAGCCAACAGCAGGAAAAATCCTAGTTTACTAATAAACCTCTGCACACCAATGAAATTCTTTCAAATGGTTGAGCTGCTACTGGAAACTGTTGGTAAGTTTTCTGAAATAGCTAATGTGATCTCTAAACAGCACCAAGAGCAATTACATTTGGTTTAAGTTTTTTCTTTTCTTTTTTTTTTTTTTGGTTTAAGTTTTTTCAAGAGCAAAAATTCAGAAGGGAATCATACTCTCATCCTTCATATTCTTCATATTCACACATTCACTGACTGTGCAAAGTGTTAAAAAGCCCTGGGTTTGCAGGGAGTAAAAGGGTATTCCTGAAGGAAAATGTGAGAACTTGAGTGCCTCATGAAACAAGTTATTTGAGAAAATGACAGCATCACCGCTCCTGTGAGCTACTCAGTAGAACTTGTACTAGCTCCAGAGGGTCAGAGAAGATTCATTTGAAGTCTGACTCCTGTTTAAACACAGAATTCTGCATACCTGGATAATAATACAACTATTAGGTAAAGGCAAGAAACCAAACTGGAGAATGAAAAGGAATGGCTAAGAGGTTAGTTAGTTCTACCTTCCTCTCTAGTTATTCCTAAAAGTGTACTTAACAAACCAGCAAATATATGAACAATTTAAAAAGAGAAAATTTAAAGAGAAAGATGGTGAGAGCTTAATACAACAGAAAACTAGTTAATTATGGAAATCAAATAGTTCAGAAGCAAAGATCTTCATCCTGAAGAGGACTGCTGCAAAGAATCCATCCTACCCACCAATGAATCCTGCTCTCACAGAGCCACTAGTTCCCAGGAATTGGCCAGCAGGGTAAAATATCCAGGACTTCCTAGTAACAACTGCTTGGTACCCTAAGAAACTGACCATCATTCAGCCTAGTTGGATGGCCATCCTTTGTGCTGCCGAGGGCAGCCAAGGCCACATTTCAGTAAGGCAGCCCTCCCAAATGCCCCAAATAATCTCTGAAGCAGAAGTTCTAGATTCCCAAGTAAGGAAGTTTTAGTAAATATATGTTTACATAGCTACCGAAGAGTAGTTACTCCTCAAGGTTATTTATGGGGGAAGTAGCATTGATATCATTTTCAAATTAGGAAACTGAGGTATATAGGGTTTGTAGACTTTGTCATAAACCCTGAAGGAACTCATCTGCCAGAGGACAGCTGAGGAGGAAGCAGGTCTGGTTGAACATTAGATGAACAACAGACTCAGCAACAAAATGACCAGTTTGGCCTCATCTTCAGGATTTGGCCACTGGCAAAGCCCAATCAAGTCAGTGGTAGCACACACAGAAATAGAACTTGGGAGTTCCTAACTTCCAGTCCTAGGTTTTGCTCAGAAGATAACCAAGGCAACATTAATAAATTGGGTTTATTCCCAGCTTTATCAAGGAATGAAAAAGCTTGTGGTTCAACCTTAAAGATGATAACCTTTCATCTTTATAAATGAGTAACACATTTCTGCATCTGGCACGGTATTCTCCACCTCGTAGCATCCAAAGGTTTATAACTACATTACTTCACTATGGAGGATGAATCACAAATGTCTGGCATCCTCCTCCATTAAACTGTCAGAAGAACCACAAGGATAATCTTTAAAGCCCCTTTCAGCTCCTAAGACTATTTAACTTAACTCCTACCAAGTTAATGTCAGCTTCTCCTAACTCCCATCTTCTCTTGATCTGAGGAACAGTGTAAAATTAACATGACGTAAGCCAAAAGTCAACCTACGGTATGAGTCAAGTGTACTGCATTTAGTGGTTCAAATTTTGGATTAAGAAATCGAGTCAATAAAAAAAAAAAAAAAAGAAGAAGAAATCGAGTCAATGGTGATCAAATTTTCCCAATCCAGTTTTAAGACTTTCTCTGCGAACATCTGGGAAGTTCGGGGAGAATAGATACAGCTTTGGAACTGTCATTTACAACTTAAAAAAGAATGATTAATAGAAGGAGAATGGCTTCAGTTCTCAAAGACCTTTCAAGGTTCTTGCTAATTAAGCCAAAGACTCAGGAATGATGTGACCATGTGTAAGTGACAATGAGATTCATCACAAGGTAGAGCACACTACCCACTCTCATACTTTATAGAGTCTACCTAGCCATAATTTTAACTGATATTTTAGCAACAAAATAAGGTATCCCTAAGCTGTATGCAAATCTCTCTGAAGTTAGATTTTGAGCATTAGTAAACAAGACGGTTTGATCCGTGATTCAAGGAGAGAATTTCACATCAAACTTCAATCCTTAAAAAGCTGCTATAGCTGTTAATATAAGGTTGAGCGTTTATTGTTTTCAAAGGTCTCTCTCCCATCTCCGCCCCCCCCCCCCCAAAGCTACATATAGGAAATAGCTCAAAACTGCAATTTCTATCTTGGTAGCGTCTGGGATCCACAGAAGTGATTTTCAACGACTTGGAAATTCAAAATAGAGGTTCCCTAGTAACAATGCACCAGTGGCAAAAATATTCCCCATTTTTTGTTTAGTTTTTAGGAGAAAAGTTCCTTAAACTGGAAGGAATCTGTAGTCTTACAAAGATTACGTTGGAATTAGTTCGTTTTTTTCTTTAGGAGGGCAGCCATTTCTCCAAAAGTTTTGGTCAAAGTCACGGCTCAGATTTCAAAACGCAAACAGATGTTCCTGAAGCATCCAAAACGGGCCCACACTCCACTTTTATTCCCAGAGCCGTGGCCCCTCGGTTATTTTGTGTGCCCCAACCCTGAAAAGAGCAAAAACCCAACCCCTCTTTGGTGTACACTTTCGAGAGCAGTGGAACAGCACATTTTTGGAGTTTCCCAAACTGGGCTGGGGAGTGCAAGGTCGGGTCCTTCCGAGAATCGGGGCTGGGAAGAAATCTTGAGGGCAAGAGCGCTCAGAGATTTCCAGGCATTGGGCTCGTGAAGGTTTCCACGGGCCTCCGTCTACCTAGCTCCAGGGGGAATTAGTGGTTGCCACTGCAGGAAGAAGCCGGGACCGCGGGATGGCCTTGGTGTACTGGGGGAAGATGGTGGGCGCACCCCACTCTCCGCCCTCGGGGCCTCCAGCCGCCCGCCACGCCAGAAGGACGCGCGGCCAGAGCTGGGACCTCCGCCCTCCCCCTCGGCGCCAGCCTTTGGAACCTGGCGTCGCCCCCACCTAGCCCGTCGGAGCGGGAGTTCCGCCACGCCGGGCCCCGCCGCCATACCCAGGCCGCATGGGGGTGGGGAGACAAGTTGGCAAAGCTCGGCCTCAGGATCTGCGCCCCCCGCGGAAAGGGCAGACGGGAGTCGCTTCACCCGGTCTCTCCCCAACTGGGGTCTCGGGGAACACGCGGTAATTGCCCAAAACCCCGCCCTCTGTGAGAAGCGAGGCTGCGGGGCTGCCGGGACGGTTTGAGGACCGGGCCCGGCCGGGGAGACTCCAACCTTCACCCCCCCGGCCCCCGGTCCCACTCCCCGCCGTCTCCCGGCGCCACCACTTCAGGCAGCCCACTCGGCCCGGCCTCTCCCCGCGCCCGGACCACCCCCCATGGGGTGCTCTCACTGCGCAGCGAGTCCCTCCGCTGCCTCCTCCCAGCCCAAAATGGCGGCGGCGGCCACCGATCCTTCTCGTCGCCTTCCTCTAGGGCCGAGGATCCCTCCGCACCCGCAGCCCCGCCCCCTCTCGGCCGGATCTATTTTCTGCCCCGTAAAGATTAACGCCATCAATGAACTCTTTAATTGATCTCGGAAGGCGGGTCCTGTTGTGCTTCCGCACAGCTAATCGTTGACGAAAGTGAAAATATTGGCAGACGAGTTGGCCAATCACAGAAGGCATCGGTGAGCGCGGGACGCCGCTCGCGCAAGGGTAGATGGGTTTTGGAGTTCTGGGTGTCTCCGTAGACGTGACAGGATCATCAGCCGGCTTCCCAAGCTACAAGAACTACAATCCCCAGCAGGCGCCGCACTGCCAGGCTGTCCCCCTCCCCCCACCCCCAACCTTAGTGCCTGAGCGGCTTGACCAGAGCTGCTGCAACTGCAGCAAGAGGTAGGGCTGAGGCACTGGGAACTGCACAGACAGGCGTTCGGTCGCACAGAAAGACACACAGATATAGTCGTGTGCATAATCCTTGACAGCAAATAGGTCAGTTCCGCCTTTGCAAAATCTTTCTCGGACCACTTCCCCTCTTCCAAGGAATCCATCCTTATTCCAGTTGGGCTTCCCTTCCAGCTGCATGTAGTGTGAAGACTTTTTCCCCTTCCCTCTGTTTCTCGTCCTGAGAGGAAGGAGGGGGGAGGCAGGCCAGGCCCAGGAGATGATAAGTCTTCAGCCCCAGGCTCGGCCCAGGCCACAACTGTGTTTCTGGAGGTGCTGACTTTTGGAGGCCAGCCTGAGGGGGCTGGGAGTGGGGGGTGGGGGTGGGGTGCTGTCAAGAGTGGGACCTCTGGAGGCTGTGAGGAAAGGCCCCCTTGTAAAGCCTGCTACATATTTTCCTGTTGGAGCTACTGCCCCACTCCACTGCCAGCCTCTCCAGGTCGAGTGCCTCCAGGTCACTGCTGTATCTTTGCCTCCCTGGGCAGCGACCTTTTCCTCTTTGGTTATTGGGGGAACAAGGCTCAGGACTAGCTTCCCAGCTGCCAGCCTGGGCCTCAGTGACTTCCAGAAGAACAGCATAGGATGGAAGCTCTGGCCCCTGCCGGAGGAATAGGACTGGGAAGATGGCCCCTTGCTGGCTGGAGGTGTGAACCCCAGGGTGTGGAGGCTTTAGGACCTGCATTGGATAATGAAGGTGTGCAGGTCTGGTGCTACAAAATGGCTGCCGCTGCCTTAGTGAATAATTGCCAGGCAGCCAGTCTTCCTGAAAATTCTCCTTTAAGACTTAGCTTTCTGTTATTTAAGGCAGGTGTTATTAGTTAGAAGCATCTGCTGAAAGATTTGGAGCAGAAGAAGGTGGCTACTCCGAACCAGACCAACTGTAATACAGAGTCACCAGCAGCCCTGGAGGAGGCCAAGGTAAGCCCCACCTTCCCAGCCACCTGAGTGCCCCGACATGGAGCCTGCCAACTGGGATCCTGGCCGCTTGTCTCAGCTGTGTTGGCAGATCTGGAAAACCAGATCTAACTGAGTCCCTACTGTGCGGTGGGCAGTATGCCAGGATGCCAAATCTGTGCTGTTGTGAAATCCTAGCAGCCCTTCAAGGTAGGAGTTACTATTTCCATTTCAAAGAAGCTAAGGTTATCAGAGTTGAAATACCTTCTCTAGAATCATACAGCCAGCTAACAAAAGATCCCGGGTTTAAAATTAGGGCCTTCGGACACCAGAACACAGCCTTACATTTTGTCAAGGCTGAGAACCAAGTGTGACACAGGGGAAAGAGAACATTTGGTTCATAATTTAGGATGGGGGTTGGAGTTCACGTAGCATCCAGGAGAAAGGGAAAGACAGATTGTATCAGGCTCTCAGGAAACATCACCTCCTGATCTGGCAACAGGAACCCAAACCCACTCTGCCCATGCTCTCTCTTGCTGCCCCCACGTTACCCATTCTCCTCGAGTTTACAAGTTCCTATAGGTGAGGAGAGGACTCAGTGCCTCTGACCCACCCTCCCTAGCCACTTCCAGTGTTTGCTAGAGTTTTTTAATTTGGAGTTCATGACATGTCAGGATTAGAAGTTCAGAGAGGGCAGATGACTCACCCAGATCACACAGTTTATCTGCATAGTGGGAATGATGGTAAAGGGAAAGGCATTCAGGAGGAAGGCAGCATGTGGGGCTGAGGGACAGGGATGGTATGGGTGAGGGGAGGGATCATTACAAGCCGAGCCATGTGCTGAGGGCTGGGGGAGGTGAATGTGCATACACAAGCCACTTTGTCTCAGTGCTGCTAGGGGCCTTGCCTCTTCTGGGGTGGGGTAGAAGCTCTGTCTCAGTTGACTCAAGACACTGGTGGAGACAAGGCCTGTTCTTGATTGACAGTCTCCCAGTAGGTGAAGTAACAGTACAACACACCTACAGACAACACAAACAGACAACATATACACGTACTCTGTACGCGCTCTAACATATCCCATCCTAAATGAAGACGAGAACTTCAGGGCCTCCGAAACACACACAACGTGCCTCCAGCTCTTACAGGGCTGTGTACATCCCCGAGTACACACACTATGCCTATATGGGCCTATGCTCAGATGTTTCTGAACCGTGGTGTGCATTGTAGAGCAACATGCCCATGGTAGCGGTTATTATTAGAATTCCCCAAACCACAAACATAGAGCAATTCATTCCCATCCCCCACACTGAGTACTCCCACCCTCACCACAACAGAGATAAACAGATGCTCTGCACACACACTGTCTTGACAGAATCCTTTCCACCTCTTAGATAAGTTCTAGAATTCTCTTGGCTGCAGACTGGAGGTTCACCCTTCCTCTCCCTAGCGAGGGCCTCTTTCCTGCCACTCATGTCGAAGAGTGATACCAACTTCTGCCTGGAATAAATATCACTCCATCTTCTTTACCCTAGATCAACAGAAAGGGGTGGTCTCATATCCCAAGGTCTTTTGCATCCCCCTCTCTTATGGGCTTTATGTCATTTAACATGGTTTTGAGCACTTTCCTTGGGCCACGCATAGGGACACAGTGGTGAGCTAGGCAGACAAGACACATTCTTATAAAAAGAAGATAGTAAATGGTAATGTGGTAGACACTACGTGGGATGTGGGACGGTAACTGAGTCACATGATGGTGTCACTGGGAAGGGGAGATGGGGGGGATCTTTACATAGGGTGGTCAGGGAGGGCCCATCGGAAGAGGTGATATCGGTACCAAGCCCTCAAGAGTCAGCTCTGCAATAAAAACTGGAAGCAAGATTGGCTACGTAATTCTCGTAGGGCTCAGGGCAAAAGATTCTTTATTCAAAACTTGTCAAGAAGTTCAAGATGAAAACATCGGAGCATTAAGCAAAGCATGGGGTCTTTCCAGACAGAGTGGGAGTGAGGGGCCCTGAGAGATGACACAGGTTGCTTACCCAGGAAGCCAACTCTGTCAGAAAGACAATCTTTCTAGGAAGAGGGCTGATCAAGCAAATGCAGCAGGAGCCACTTCCCATCCTGTCTCCTCTTTCTCCTACTTCATTCAAACAGTATTTATTGCATGCCTACCTTGTGAGGCACAGAACAGCTACTATTGAAGGCACTGAAATTACGGAGTGAAATACACAGGCATAATTCCTGCTGTTTTCATGACTCGGGGAGGGTTGAGGGGGCAGATAAGCCCATAAACCAACAAATAGTTGCAGAGGGTGAGAGGCTAGAGAGTGACCCCAAGTCAGCTTCAGGCTGGGTGGTGGCAGAAGGGTTCCAGCGCCAAGGGGCAGGCTGTCTGTGATTCACTCTATCTTGTCCTCTCTCTTTAGACCCCTGGTGCTCCTGGGAGCCCCCAAACACCCCCTGAGCCTCATGACCCTGGTAGTTCCCTGCCCCTGACCCCCCGGATAGAGAGCCACTCTGAGGAGGAAGATTCCCCTGGGGCTGGCAGGGGCCTAGGCTGGAACAGCAGGGGCTCCCGGACCCAGAGCCCAGGGGGCAGCTCTGTGGAAGCTGTGCTGGGCCGGAAGAAGCACCGCAGGAGGCCTTCCAAACGCAAACGCCACTGGCGCCCCTATCTGGAGCTGAGCTGGGCAGAGAAGCAGCAGCGGGATGAGAGGCAGAGCCAGAGGGCCTCCCGGGTCCGTGAGGAGATGTTTGCCAAAGGCCAGCCTGTAGCACCCTACAACACCACCCAGTTTCTGATGAATGACCGGGATCCTGAAGAGCCCAACCTGGAAGTGCCCCACGGGGCCTCCCACCCAGGCTCCAGCGGGGAGAGCGAGGCAGGGGAAGGTGACGGGCAGGGCCGGGCTCATGGGGAGTTCCAGCAGAGGGACTTCTCTGAGGCCTACGAGCGCTACCACACCGAGAGTCTGCAGGGCCGCAGCAAGCAGGAGCTGGTCCGAGACTACCTGGATCTGGAGAGGCGGCTGTCACAGGCAGAAGAGGAGACCAGGAGGCTGCAGCAGCTGCGGGGGTGCACCAGCCAGCAGCCCTGCCGCCAGGTGGAGGAGCTGGCTGCCGAGGTCGAGAGGCTCCGGACAGAGAACCTACGGCTGCGGCAGGAGAACGCCATGTGGAACCGGGAGGGCAGCCGTGGCGAGGGGGAGCCAGGCACCTAGGGGAGGGCACCCTTCAGCTGGGCTGATCTGAGGAAATGGTCCCATTTCATACAAGCTCAGGCCTGCTGGGGCTCAGGGAGGCGGGTGACAGGTGAAAACCATGTCCAGCACCCCTGTGCCCCCTGAGAACAGCTAAAATAGGTTCAGCCTTCCATTCATCATTTCTATAATTTGTTCTTTGATGTCTTTTTTTTTTCACAAATTAAATGATTTTCATGAGCTTACAGGGAGTGGCTAGGATTGATTTCACTAGGGTTGCTCTGAGAATTAAAGCATATGTGTCCCAGAGAGGCTTGGGACTGTGGTCCCAGGCCCTGCCTTACTCCAAGCCTGGGAGGCTAGCAGACCTCTATATTGGGGAACCACCAATCCCTTGGGGATGCCTGAATTCTGGTGTGTGTCCTGGAATAATCGGGCTGCTCTGAAGGTTTTTATAGAGGAGGGGTAGGAGGGGGCTCAGGAACCACCAGGTTGGGCCAGACCTTGACCTAAGATGCCAGATTGCTGTGAGGAGCTGGGGGTCTGCCTGGAGGAGAGAGGGCTAGGACTTTTTGGGAGGGGTTCGTTCAGGGTTTATACCCAGGTTCTCTGCATTCTCCCTATCCTCCCCATTGTGTGGAGGGCCAGGCCAGATGTGGTCTGGATAGTTTGTGTCTCCTTGTTCTTGACAGCCTCCTCCCCCAATACCTCGAAGCCAGTGGTGGGGCAGGAGGTTAGTCATCACTTTTGGCTCCCTTACCTCCTAGAAGGGCACTTACAAGTGTGCACTCAAGGGAAGTTTTCTTTTTTTTTGTTGTTTGGTTGTTGTTTTTTAAGATTTTGTTTTTGTTTTTAAAGATTCTATCCATTCATTCATGAGAGACACAGAGAGTCAGAGACATAGGTCTGCAGGGAGCCTGCTGCAAGGCTTGATCCCAGGACCCTGGGATCACACCTTGGGCCGAAGGCAGACACTCAATCACTGAGCCACCCAGGTGCCCCTAAAATTGTATCTGTTTATTTATTAGAGAGAGAGAGAGAGAGCACGTGAGAGCACATGTACACTCATGAGTAGGAGGTGCAGAGGGAGAGGCTCAAACCAAATCCTTGCTGAGCAGGGACCCAGATGGGGGGGCTCAATCCCATGACCCTGAGACCATGACCTGAGGAGACCTTAAGAGTGGAACACTTAACCAACTGAGCCACTGAGGCACCCTAAGGGAGGTTTTCTCCTAATAGAAAAAAAAGCCCAAGAGGTGAGGGAGGTGCAGTGAACTGATCCTTAGAGCTCATGGCCTGGCTTTCCCCATGCTCACTGTGCAGCTGCACATCCTGCTTCTCTTAGCCTAATCACCTGAGTGGTCAGTTCCCTCTGAGCTGAGCCCCTCACCTGTCTGCATGACAGAAACTGAGTCAGCTGGAATAATGCAGATAATCACCAACTCACCAGTGGTATTGAGCTCCAGAAGGAGCTCATGCACCCTCTCACTCAGACCCATCCTTCTCCAGACACTGGTCTCACTTCAATCACCCTTCCAGCGCCCTTGCTGGTTGCAAGTGTCAGGCTGGGGTGGTGGAGGGGGAAGTGAGTCAACTGGCCAGTGCGCCTGTGTTGCTCTGCCACTGTGCACCGGGAGGGGCGGAGACCTGGCCCGCCCAACCTCGCTTCCATTCCAGGAAGGCTCATCTTGACAGGCCACATTGGGCAAGAGAAGGGCTCAGGCCGCTGAGCTGCGGGAATGGAAATGTTGACGAACCCTGTGTGTTGCCAGGACAACTTTCATTTCTGCCCTGCCACACCCAGGCCAGCGCCTTCAACAAGGAAGCAAGGCCAGAACAGATTCTAGGAAGGGATGAGTTTCAAGAAGCAGCAGAATCTCCTGTCCTGGTGGTGGTGGTGGTGATGGCGGCGGGGTTCTGCAGAGATTTTAGCCCTCTTCTCTTGGATCCTCAACAGCTCAGGAAAGGCCAGAAGAGTGATTGTCTCCACTTTGCAGATGGGAAATCCAAGGCTCACAGAGGGAGTGGCTTTCTGAATTCCTAGCCTGCCGACCCCCGTGGGGTGCTAGCCAGGGATGCAGAGGCCCCTGGGTGAGGGGCAGGCAGGCCGCAGGCAGCCTCCCAGCTGGCGCATTCCTCAGCAGGGAGCAAGGGAGCCCAGAGGGAGAGGGTTGGGCCTGGTTGGAGGAAGGTTGTTTACCAGAGGCCTGTGTGTGTGTGTGTGTGTGACTAGGAGGGGCTAGAAGATTCCAGAGGGGGTTGCTGGAGCATTGGGGGAGGGGTGTGGTGTGAGGGAGAGGTGCCGGGGGTGTGGCCTGGAGGTGGCTTGGGCCTGCAGGTCCCTGAGTCGTCTAGGGCTGCATACAGGGGAGGGGACAGGTGAGGAGCTCGGCCCTTCTTGGCTCAGAGACTGAGGAGCCGGGAAACGGGGAAACTGCCAGCTGGCCCTCCTCACCCAGGAGACACATGCACAGGCACACATACTCTGACGGGCTCTTGGTCAGGGCCACGTCATGGTGGATTAATTTTCCCAAGACTGGTGGATGGTGGAGGACAGGATGGGGCAAGAAGAAAACAAAGGGAGAAGAATGTAAGCGAGGAAAGTGTCTTCACTAAGAGGGGTCCGGGAGGAAAAGTCAGTATCACCTCCTCCCTCCATCTGGTTCCCTGACCTCAATGCCCAAGAGTCTGGGGCTGAGCTGGAGTGTCTCCTCCAGTATTGGGGAGGGCCAGCTCAGCTACAGGTGGTGGCCAGGTGTGGATTCCTTTTGCCTCCTGCCTTTTCCCTGTCTGGTTGCCCGGTCTCCCTAACCTACCACAGTGACAGAAGCTCCAATGTCACAGCATACACCCCTCCTGCCTTCCCTGCCCCCAACACACACACCCTCAACTGGGGAGAGCTGGGCTTAGACACCCTCTCCTTTCCCCTTCAGGCCTTTCTAGAGCAAATGTTCAGTGTCTTACTTCCCTCATGCCCATTTGCCTTCCAGCATCTTCTTGGTCGCCTGGGCCAGGAGAGAGAGGCCCACAGAGGCAGGTATTTCACAGGAGTGAAGAGTCCCACCACCCCTGTGTACCCTCGCCCCCTTGCCCAGATCCTCCTTTCTTCCCCATCAAGGACTCCCTCCACCTCAGCTGGAAACTCCCATGTCCAGAGGGTACAGGAGGAGTCTGCAGCAAGTGAAGAAGAGGGGTCTGTGGTGAAGTAAGGAGTATGAGAGAAGAGGGTGACCAGTTCCCACTGCTCCTGTTGGGTATAAGCAAGGATGGCACTGGCCCTTTAAGTGGGGGTGCCAGCCCGTGCCCTCCCCCAGCCAACCCAATTCGTGGGCACACTGAGCATGTGCAGGAGCTGTGCAAGCGCAGGGGAGGGAAGTGGGGGGATAGATTCCGGAGGGAACTCCTCACCCCCCCTACTTCCTGTGGCTGCCCCCACTCTCCTTCCTGGGTCTGACAAAGGAGCCCATGGTGCTCACCCAATCCCTTCCCCCACCCCAGACCCCTGTGGGTGCTGCCCTCTCCAGACTCTGGGTGTGCAAAAGGTGAAGGGCAGGCCCTTTGAGCCCCGGGAAGTCGGGCAGCCCCCCTGCTGCCCTGAGTGACACACACGCACACTCAGCTCAGTGCCATCCTCACTTCTGTGATGTGGGCGGTGGATAATCTTCCTGCTGCTTAACATGCTCAATATCATTCCATTGGCACCAGGGTTTTTAAAAGAACCGTCTACCTGTGACGAAGCTCTGCTCTGAGAATTAAAAACAGCTAAAAAGATGAGGTCCCTGCCCCCTCCCCCAGGAGCTTCCAGTCTAAACTCAGAGGAAGCAAAAGGCTTGGCTCGAAGGTGGTTAGTGCTTATCCAATTCCCTCTCCCTGGTTCTCGCCCTTTCCCCTACAGGCAGTTGGCTCCCCAAGTCCAAGGCTCAAATTCTGCTGCCTCAACAGGCTGCATCCTCCAGACCACCCTTCTCTTACCATCCCCCCACATCAAGCCACCCTGTTTCCCCAATGCCCCCCCCCCACCTCAGCCCGCCTTCACCTTCCCGCTCTCCCCCTTGGCATTTGCTCTATTCTTCCTTTAATCTCTTAGCTCCAGGTACCCTTATTTCTTACTTTTTTTTTTTTTTTTTTTAAGATTTTATTTATCCGTGAGAGACACACACAGAGAGAGAGGCAGAGACACAGGCAGAGGGAGAAGCAGGCTCCATGCAGGGAGCCCGACGTGGGACTCCATCCCTAGTCTCCAGGATCAGAACCTGGACTGAAGGTGGTGCTAAACTGCTGAGCCACCCGGGCTACTCCCAGGTACCCTTATTTCTAAAGTTCACATAACAGAAAATTAACCACTTTAAAGTGAACGACTCAGTGGCATTTAGTACATTCCCAATGTGTGCAACTGCTACCTCTATCTAGTTCCAACATTATCACCCCAAAAGGAAATCCCTGTCCCCATGAAGCAGCTACTCCCCACTGCCACCTTTCTCTAGCCCAGGCAACTACTAATCTGTCTTCTGTTTTTATGGATTTAGTTATTCTGGATATCCTGGTGGTAGAACCAAGAGGGAAAGATGGGTTTCCTGGGACCTGGATCTGAAATGACCTGGGAAGACCTGAGGGCCTCTTGTAGAGGGAGCACTGTACCAGGAGGCTCGAGACCTGTGATCCAGAAGCATCTGGATTGCTCAGTGGTTGAGCATCTGCCTTTGGCTCAGGGCATGATCTTGGGGTCCTGGGATCAGGTCCCACATTGGGCTCCCCGCAGGGAGCCTGCTTCTCCCTCTGTTTATGTCTCTGCCTATCTGTATCTCTCATGCATAAATAAATAAAATCTTAAAAAACAAAACAAAACAAAACAAAACCTGTGATCTATCCCAGCTCTGCTTCTAACTCAGGGGCCTCCTCTCCTTTGTTCAAGGGCATGGGGGCGGTACTTCAGGCTAGTCCAGGATCAGGGCCCTGGAGGCTCCTATCCCTGGCCCACGGGGCTTGTGTCTAGGAGTAGCTGCCAGGCCTGAAAAACAGAACACACCTCCTTGATCCTCTTGGCTCCTCCTCCCCGCGGGGTCCAGGCAGTGCAGGTGGCTGGGGGACAGTGTGATCACTACCGTGGGTTTTGGGGTCAGATGCATGAGATGAGGGATCTTTGGCTTGGAGAAGTTGAGAAGCTAGCAGCCAGTTCGTCTGATTGTGTTTGTGCTGTTGACCACTGTGTTCTCCTGTCTTCAAAGACATAAAATAAGTTAAGGTTTAGCAAAGTGCTGGTGGTGTGGGAGTGCTCTCAGAAGGAGGCAGCCATAAATTTTACTACTTGCAGGGTATTGTGTAATCAAGAAACCAAGAGCTCCATTCCAAGGTGGTTCTTGGGAGTTCCTCTGGCCACCCCCTTCCCTTATCTTTTGGAGAGCATTTCCTCCTTGCCTTCTCTACTGGCCTCCCTAGGATGACTGCTTTTGTGGGGGCTACGAGGGGCTGCCTGGAGCTTGAGCCTTTAGGGTAGGTGGGAGTGAAAAACATGGCTTCCTTCTCCCCGAGATAAGATGTTAACTGTGGCCTTCACCTGGAACTCAGTTCACCCATGTTTCCACTGCTGAACGTCCACTCCTGCCCCCAAACAGAAAGGCCTTTGTGAGCCCAGAGAAGTGAGGGGATGGCACAGGCCTTGCCTGGCAGTGGGACAGAGTAAGCAACTGGTTCCCAGTTGGCCATGGTGTCCTGGCTGCCTGTGGGCATGAACATTCCAGAGCCCACCTGCCCCAGAGATCCTCTCTGGACCCCATCCAAGATGGGCTGCCCAGATCAACCCTCAAGGCACCTGCTACCTCCCACCTCAGGACAGCCAAGATGGGTGCCCTACTGTGCTTTGTCCTTAACCCAGTGGCTCTGAGAGGAAGTTTCCAGGGAGATTAAGTTGTGAGGGAGACATCATGAGCAGTATGGGGCATCTAGACCCTGCCTCAGCCAAAGCCTGTCATTCCAGGGACAAGGAAGGGAATAGGGTTTCCAGGGATGCCTGGATGGCTCAGTAGTTGTGTGTCTGCCTTTGGCTCAGGTCATGATCCCGGGGTCCTGGGATAGAGTTCTGCATTGGGCTCCCCGCAGGGAGCCTGCTTCTCCCTCTGCCTATGTCTCTGCCTCTCTCTCTGTGTCTCTCATGAAGAAATAAAAATAAAATCTTTAAAAATAATAAAATAAAATAGAAAGGGGTTTCCACGGGCCCATAATTCTCCTGGCTCTTATTCCTTCCACCTCCCTCCCTAAGACTCTCCTTAGGCTTCCACACACCCAGTCAGCCAGTTCAGACTCCTTGGCCACAGTGTGAGGACCTGGTCACAGGGCTGTAGGCTCCCACACCTTCATGCCTGGAACCAGCCCTGTAGTTGCTGGGCTGGCCTGCTCCCTATCTTCCCACTGGGTCCAGGCCTCACTGTCCTTCTAGCTAGGACCACTGCCTCCCTTTGTTTCTCAATCCCAGCCTCAGTTATTCCCTCTTGGGCCTTTGAAAAAGAGGATATTTTTTCCTTTGGGCCCCTGGTCCAACTGTCCTCACTTGTAATTTCCATCAGCTGTATTTGTAGCCACAGGCATTTCCTGAGACTCATCCCACTCCCAGGATCCCCCCTGAACAACTCTAGCTTCCTGACCTCCCTGGGCAGCGCTCCTTAGCTGCCTCTCCTCCCCCCCCCCCACAGGCTGCAGGGAAGGCCCCTCTTTCCCCCACAAATGGGTACACAAGTGTGGTCCTAACACCCTTGGAAAAAAAATTTTCACCATCATTTGAAATTCCATGTTTGTTGTAAATGACTTTCATATGTGTGTTTGTGAGTTTTCTTGTCTACTAGTTCTCCATCTTGTTTTTTAAAAAGATTTTATTTATTTATCTGAGGCCAGGGAGAGAGCATGAGCTGGGAGGAGGGAGGGGTAGAGGGAGAGGGAGAAGCAGACTCCTTGCTGAGCAGGGAGCCCCATGAAGGACTCAATCCCAGGACTCTGGGATCATGACCTGAACTGAAGGCAGATGTTTAACTGACTGAGCCCCTCAGGCACCCCTCCATCTCATTTTTTTTTTTTTTTTAGAGATATATGTATTTGTTTGAGAGAGAGCACACAAGCGAGGGTGCTGATAGGGGGAGGGGCAGAAGGAGAGGGAGAGAGAATCCCAAGCAGATTCCACACTGAACATGGAGCTCCCAACTCAGGCTTGATCCAGGACCCTGAGATCATGACCTGAACCAAAATCAAAGATCTGGCATTGGACCCACCTAGCCATCCATGAAGACCCTCCGTCAAATTTACTGATAAAACAGTCACACTTGAAAAATCAGTATGCTGCATAATATGCTTTAGTATCTGATAGCTCTATTCTCTTCTCTTTTTTTTTTTTTTTACTAAAGATTCCTGCATATCCTTAGATTTTTTTCCAGAGTACATTTATTTATTTATTTATTTTTATTTTTTTAAATTTTTATTTATTTATGATAGTCACAGAGAGAGAGAGAGAGAGAGAGAGAGGCAGAGACACAGGCAGAGGGAGAAGCAGGCTCCATGCGCCGGGAGCCCGACGTGGGATTCGATCCCGGGTGTCCAGGATTGTGCCCTGCCAAAGGCAGGCGCTAAACCACTGCGCCACCCAGGGATCCCCCCAGAGTACATTTAAAAGCAACTTGTCCAGATCCTCTCCCCAAAGCATGGGATATCTCCCATATCTACCTATAACCTATCTATTTACCTACAAAGATACAGATAGATATGCAGATACAGACATAGATGTACGTATCTTCAAGAGATTTCTAGACGTTACCTAATTCAACACTGATCATGAGGATTAAATATCTTTCTAAATCTGTGACTCTCTCTCTTGTATTAACTATTTTTAAGGGTATAGTTCAGTGGCATTAAGTGCATTCACATTGTTGTGCAACCATTTCCAGAACTTTTTTTTCTTTTCATGTGCCCAAACTGAGACCCTGTATCCATTCGACAATAACTCCCCATCCCACCCACAGCCCAGCCCCTGGCAACCACCATTCTTCTTTTCTGGAAGCCTTTTGAGATGATCGCTTCCCTGCTGCTTTCAATCCAGCTGGAGTCCAGTTTTTCTCTCTCCTTGCAGAGCTCCTTTGTCCAACAAATTATTGCTTCTCAACTTGACTGCCCATTGGGATTACCTGGGAAAAAATTTTAAAGTTCCGATATCTGGGTGCTACCCCTAGAAATTCGTATATAATTCGTTTGGGGATGCTGTCCAGGTATCAGAGTTTTTAAGGCTCTCTAAGAGTTTCTCCTGTGCAGCCAGGGCTGAGAACCACACTTTCTAAGAACTCCAAATGTTCTCTCTGCCCAGCTGTCTGTGGCCACACGTCCTACGTGTGGGGTGCCTCTCACTTGCCCACATCCCTAGGAGGACTCATAGATGTCATGACCTCTAGTGTGCAGATGCCAAACAGGGAGGTAGGGTGTTTGGGGAGCCTAGAAAGGCATGGGTGTGGGCAGAGCTCAGATTAAAGAGGAAGGAAAGTAGGGATACCTGGGTGGTGCAGTTGGTTAAACTCTAACTCTTGGTTTTGGCTCAGGTCCTGATTTCAGGGTCGTGATCTCAAGGTCATGAGCCTGCATCAGGCTCCATGCTCTGCAGAGAGGCTGCTTGAGATTCTCTCTTCCTCTGTTTGCCCCTCCCACATGTACTCTCTCTCAAATAAATAAGTAAATCCTTCAAAAAAAAAAAAAAAAAAAAAAGAGGAAGGATGTATTTCCATCAATCTCCCCAGAGACTCCTGACCTCTGAGAATGAGCCAGGGCTTATGAGGTGAGACCAGAAAACATGCTGGAGGGCTCCTCCAGCAATCAGATTTTGAAATCTTGCCTAGCAAAGATCTGTTGCCTCATTGCCCCAGCAGCAAAGCTACCCACAGTGTGTGTGTGTGTGTGTGTGTGTGATGACTTCTGCCCCATATGGGTGGGGGGAGGGGAGGACTCTGGACTGTGAATTTACCCAGGCCTCCTTCTACTGGCATCCATCTGTGAACAAGTGCGTGTATGTTTGCCAGGAGTTTCAGAATCCAATGCTATCCTCGCTTCCCTTTTTAGTGCCTTTTTGTTTATCCCTCACCCATTTCTTCTTGCTCCCCCAGAGCAGAGGGAGGAAAGGATGGGGCCACTGGAAGGCTTGGGCAGGGAGGGTTCTCTAGAGCCAGCTGGGCTTCCCCAGGGAGGAAATTCAGAGCCCAGACTCTACCCGGGTTCAAATCCTGCTTTATTCTGCCCACAGCTGCTCGCTGCCCACACACAGAAAGGACAAGCACCTTTGCCATTGCCTGCTTGGACATGTGCATCCTCTCTGCTGGCAGAGATGGCATGTCTCACTGGAAACACCAACAGCACTATTTGTTCATCCAGCAGATACTCACTGGGTGTTTAGTCTCCTAGGGCTGAGGGAACAAAGCATCATGAACTGGGTGGTTTCAAACAATGGAAATGTATTTTCTCACACTTCTGGAGGCTAGAAGTCTGGAACAAGGTACAGGCAGGGCCATGCTCTCTCTGAAACCTGCAGGGCAGGAAGTCTTCCTTGCCTTTCCTTAGCTTCTGGTGGTCTTCTGGGAGTCTGTAGTCTTCCTTGGTTTGCAGCCACATTACTCCAATCTGTGTGTGTCTGTGTCCAAATTTCCCCTTTATATAAGGACACCCTACTGCGCACTTTGGTAGCACTATACTAAAATATAAGGACACCCTAATTACCTCCTTTCAACTTGATTACCTATGTATAGACCCTAGTTCCAAAAAAAGGTTGTATTCTAAGGTATTGGGGATCAGGATTTCAACATATCCTTTTTGTGGGTCGAGGGACTCAATTTAGTCCATAACTATGGGTATTTGTCCATGCTGTGCCAGGCACTGTGGCAGGCACTGGGGTTGTCACAGTAAGTTCTCTGGACACAAGCTCTATCCTCATGGACCTTATCCTCTCTTGTGTCTTTTTGCCTATAGTTTCTTTCTTTCTTTCTTTCTTTCTTTCTTTCTTTCTTTCTTTCTTTCTTTCTTTCAGTAGGCTCCACACCCAACATGGGGCTTGAACTCACAACCTGGAGATCAAGAGTCCAAAATGTTGCACCAACTGAGCCAGCTGGGCGCTCCCCACTACCTATATCTTCTTATTTAACTTTTTTTAAGAAAAGATGTATTTATTTATTTGAGAGAGACAGAGAGTGCCAGGGGAGGGGCAGAGGGAGAGGGAGAGAGAATCTCCAGCAGACTCCCCATTAAGCATGAAGGGCGACATGGGGCTCCATCCCACTACCCTAGGATCATGACCTAAGCAGAAATTGAGTTGGTTGCTTAACTAAGTCCCCTAGGTGCCCCTTAATTCTAACTCTTATTCACAAATCACTCTGGAGTGTTCAAACCGATTTCTTTCACATGAGTTTATTTGTGTGATATGACAAGATTCCCCATTTCTTGAATAGGGAGACCAAGTCTTGGAGAACTGAAGTGACTTGTTCAGGGTCACAGAACTAACAAGTAATAACACAAGTTAACAATCAAATTCAGCTCTTGCTAGATGCCAACCAGTGTGACTTCACACACTTAGTCTCATTTGATCCCCACAAACAGGATGAGGAAATTGAAAGTTGCCTAATGCCATGAGGCCAATAAGAGATTGCACTAGGACTTGAACTAGATGGTCTAGCTCCTGCTTCCATGTTCTTTGCCACCACCATATGGTTCTCTACAGTGAAACACGGCCTTGTACTTTTTTGCTGCTCTCTGCTCTACAACAGCAAGTCAAGCCTGATTACTCATGTACCCTCCATGCCTAGCAGGGAGCCATCTCTTTGTTCTTCCTTATCTAACTGCTCTGAAGCTCCTTCTCTCTTCCTCTTCCTTCCTGTTCCCTCTTACTCTGGACAAAGTTGCTTTTTCAAATGTTTTATTTATTATATACAATATTTTAGATATATGGGATGCCTGGGTAGCTCAGTGGTTGAGCGTCTGCATTTGGCTCAGGGCATGATCCTGGAGACCTGGGATCGAGTCCCACATCGGGCTCCCTGCATGGAGCCTGCTTCTTCCTCTGCCTATGTCTCTGCCTCTGTGTGTGTGTGTCTTTCATGAATAAATAGGTAAAATCTTAAAAAAAAAATATTTTAGACATAAACACTCATGTGCCCACCACCCAGTTTAAGAATTAGCAATATTGCTATTACTGCTGAAGCTCTAGCATCTTATCACTCCCCAATTTCATCATTCGGCACCCTAGGTTGGGCACCCAGAATCCTAGATTGGTGACAATCATTTCCGTGCATCTTTAGAAACACAGAGCTGCTTTTGACAGACAGTAAGGCATTTTTGAGCTTAATTCTTGATGAGAAAAGGTAGCAGAAGGTTGGGATCAAGGTGGGGGTGTAGCTTGAGCCAGGTATCTTTTGCAAATATGTATTATGCCAAAATAGTTCAGAGACAGAAAGGCATATAGAATGAGAGAATGAACCCCCCTGCTTAGGAAATGAAACATTAAAAATGATCCCCAGGGTTTTTCTCCCTCATGGAATCCTCCCAGATGAACCTCCCACCTCAATTTGGGGCTTATCCTTTGGAGCTGAATCTTGGGGGAGAAGCAGTGGGTTAGAGTCGGCTGTGGGTAGGAAAGGACATTACTAGCAGAGAGAACAGCAGGGCAGAGACTCAGGAATGAGTTCAGGAAGCGAATGTTGGACCTGGCTGGCAAGTTGGGGAGGAGAAGTGGGGAGCTTGGGGAGGTAGATAAGCAGCCATCCTTGCCCTCCTTGGGGACCTCCCTTCTGAATTTCCCTCTATCATTGCCCTAATCACACGGAATCCTAATTATTTGTTAGCATGACTCTGAGATCCTAAGGGTAGGGACCCTATCAATCATTTTTGCCACCGCAGCATCTGACACAATAGCTGCCACAAATGGGTTTTTTATCAAATGTTAAATTGGTTAAATGAGTGAACGAGTAGCTGTAGAATTGATTTCAGCCTGCCTTGTGGGGGTGGGGAGCTACTAGGGGCAAGAAGACAGTCTGAATGGGAGGGAAATCTAAATGGGATTTTTTTTTTTTTTTTTTTTTTTAGATTTTATTTATTTGTTTGACAGAGAGAGAGAGAGAGAGAGAGAGTGCACAAGCAGGGGGAGCCAGAGAGGGAGAAGCAGGCTCCCCACTGAGCAGAGAGCCCAATGCTGGGGCTTGATCCCAGAACTCAGGGATCATGATCTGAGCTAAAGGCAGATGCTTAACTGACTGGTCACTCAGGTTCCCCTGAATGGGACTGTTTTTAAAGAGAATCGTCATTTTATTACTTAAACTGCAGGATGCTACTCCCTCCATCAGTGCTGCCAAACAGAAGCACCTTGCTTCTTAATGCCTATCAGTAGGGTGAAGATCTGCTGTGTAGACAAGTGTACGATGATGCCACGGATGACCAGATGGGCTTCTGGCAGCTTCCGTCACACCAGTGTCGTTTGAAACCCTTTAAACTATTAGCTCTGGTTGGTGGTAAGCGAATTATCAGCCTCCCACAGAACTGGACCTATTTCTCTTCCTTAAAAACAATCCTCAAAGCCTTTGAACTGCTACCCCGTGTACTCACTATGCCGTTAACTCTGCTTACTGCTGTACCAGCTGCCCAGCCCATCGTTTGCATTCCTAGAAGCCCCTCTCAGGGCCGGCATGCTTGGGTGGGTTTTGAGTGGTGAGAAGTGCTTTTCTCAGAGGCTGCATTCCACACGGGGCCTAACAGATAGAATGCTTCTGCAATTAGTGGCATCTCTTTGCACACAAAGAATTAATGTGCTGAAGGCTGTTTGCTTGTTTTCTCACCCCAGCCAGATGTGCTCCACAATCCTGTTTTAACCAAACCTTGGCTTAGAAAGTCCCCTTTTCCCACGGAGAGGACAAATGTGCTAATAAAAAAAAAAAAAAAGATGAAAGCATCAAGATATCATATAAATAAATCTTAAAAGGTTTAGGATAAAGAGCAGGTTACGAAAAGATTTTGGCAGCGTGATTCATAGAAATTTAGGCTACCAGATTCTGAATGTGCAGAGTGCTGATGAATGAAGTCGCTTTGTTCCTTGCTTCTCTGTTTCCTATAATTCAGTTTAGATACACAAAGTGCTGAGTAAGTCTGGGGGTTCCTTTGTTGCCACCCCTACACAGGTGCCTCCCAACTTGTGGAAGGGTGAGGAGGGGTGTTGTGGGGCATGCCCTGTACTTGTGATTTGTTGTGGGAAGACTTGACATGAATCCTGGCTCTGAGGCTATTACTGGCCCAATGATCTTCAGCCACCAAACATTTATTGAGTACCAGGCACTAGGTTGGCACAGGAAAGACAAAGATGAATCAGACACAATTTCTTCCCTCGCCTGCATTTGTTTTTGTTTTTTAACACTGAGGAGTATTTTTATTTTTTATTTATTTTTACTTATTATTTTTTTTAGAGAGAGAACATGGATGGGGAGGGGCAGAGGAAAGGGAGAGAAAGAATCCTAAGCAGTCTCCATGCTCAGTGCAGAGCCCAATGTGGGGCTCCATGTCATGACCTAGAGATCATGACCTGAGCTGAAATCAAGAGTTGGACACTTGGGGCACATGAGTGGCTCAATGGTTGAGTGTCTGCCTTTGGCTCAGGTTGTGATCTCAGTGTCCTGGGATCAGGCTCCCCACAGGGAGCCTGCTTCTCCCCCTGCCTATGTCTCTGCCTCTCTCTCTGGGCCTCTCATGAATAAATAAATAAAATCTTAAAAAAAAAAAAAAAAAAAGGAGGGGATCCCTGGGTGGCTCAGCAGTTTAGCGCCTGCCTTTGGCCTAGGGCCTGATCCTGGAATCCTGGGATTGAGTCCCACATAGGGCTCCCTGCTTGGAGCCTGCTTCTCCCTCTCCCTCTCCCTCTCCCTGTGTCTCTGTCTCTTTCTCTCATGAATAAATAAATAAAATCTTAAAAAAAAAAAAAAAAAGGAGTCAGACACTTAACTGACTCAGCCACCCAGACGCCCTGAGAAGTATTTTTAACTATAAAATAAGTCAGGCAATCAGGAAAGTATAAAGTAATAAGAACAATAAAATGAATAGCTGATAAGAACCACCACGTTTAAGAAAACTAGAAAAATGTGTGAAGTGTCTCGGGAAGTTCTCAGTCCCCTCTCTACCCCTAAAATGGTAACTTTGTTCTGCATTTTGTATTTATCATCCTCCTGTATGTCTGCTATTTGTACTATCTAGGTACGTATGCTTAAATAATAAGTAGTGGTTAAGTTTTTTTTTTTTTTTGTAAGTTTATTGTTTGTTTGTTTTTTTTAGTAATCTCTACACCCACTGTGGGCTCGAGATCAAGAGTTGCACTTTTTAAAAAAGTGGTAGGCACTTTTAAAACTTCTGTGGGGGCACCTCGCTGGCTCAGTCAGTGGAGCATATGACTTTTGATCTTGAGGTCATGAACTTGAGCCCCATGTTGGGCATAAGGTTATCTAAAAACAGTTATTTATTTATTTATTTATTTATTTATTTATTTATTTATTTATTTATAAATACTTAATTTATTTATTTGAAAGAGAGAGAATGAGAGAGAGAGCCTGAGCAGTGGGGGGCAGGGGAGGAAGGTGCAGAGGTAGAGGGAGAAGCAGACTCCCCACTGAGTAGGGAGTCCGATGTAGGGCTCTATCCCAGGACCCTGGGATCATGACCTGAGCCGAAGGCAGATGCTTAACCAACTGAGCTGCCACCCAGGCGCCCCTGGGCTTCTCTTTTTAAAGTTCAACTCTACTAGGCACTTTATAGGCATCTTCTGATTTTCCCATTACATTTAACCCATGGGTAGGGTATTTCTGTTAACTCTGTTTTACAGATTAGAAAACTGATCTTTTTTTTTTTTTTAAGATTTTATTTATTTATTCATGAGAGACACACACACACAGAGAGGCAGAGGGAGAAGCAGGCTCCATGCAGGGCGCCCGACAGGGGACTGGATCCTGGTCTCCAGGATCACACCCTAATCTGTAGGCGGCGCTAAACCGCTAAGCCACCGAGGCTGCCCTAGAAAACTGATCTTGAAGAAGTTAAGAAACTTCTTCAAGGTTGCCCAGTGAGGGCTAGAGTAGGTCTCCTGGGTGTTGCTGTCTCCAGCCTCTGTGATCTGGAGCCCAGTCTGGTAGGGGTAGGGGACCCACAAAAACACATCACTGGAAGCTGGTGAGACACATGCTATAATTACATTGTGCAAGTACAGTGGTGGCCCCAAAGCTAAAGGAGGTTGATCCCACTGAGTGAGTCAGAAAGGAACTACAGCGGAGCACTCCACTGAACTGCATCTTTGGACAAGTCAGCTAAGAGGAACAGTGCTGATCTCCAGTGGTCCTAGTGAGGACTCTTAAGTGCTGGCATCCAGGAAGGCTCCAGGTACCTTATACAAAGCTGGTGCTTGGTGGAGGGTTGTTGAAGAAATTAGTGAGTGTGTGAGGTGGGGAGAGTTTGACACAGTTATGGTCCTTCCTGGAACCAGGGGATGGACCAAATGACCTTTGTATGCCCCTTTAATCCTGAGTCTGGGAAGGCCAGGGGACAGCTGGAGTAAAGCACCAGCTCCACCATCCCAGGCAGGGAAGACACTCCCCCCCCCCAGCCCACCTCCCCAGCCCATCCCACTCTACTATAGGGGTGCTGTGTGAGAACAACTCCCTTCCTTCCTTCCTTCCTTCCTTCCTTCCTTCCTTCCTTCCTTCCTTCCTTCCTTTCCATCCTCCCTTCCTTTCTTGTTTTTAAAATGTATTTTAGTAATCTTTACACCCTGTGTAGGGCTCAACTCAAGACCCTGAGATCCAGAGTCGCAGGCTCCTCCCACCGAGCCAGCCAGGCAGTGGAAGAGCAAGTCCTCTCTACCCAGGGGGAAAAAAACACCACAGCGCTTCTCCCTGCCCTCCCCAGCACCCCGTTACCCACTCCCCACGCCCATCCCGATCCCAATCCCCCGCCCAGCAGAAGGAACTGGACTCTTAGAGCAACAACTTCTTGAGAAAGGCCTAGGCAGGCTGGGGATGGGTTGGGGAGGGGTGTGTTTGTTTTGAAAGCCTGGGGCTGCTCAAGAGTAGGAGGAAAAGGAGGAAGAAGAGGAGGAGGAGGAGGGGGAGGGGAAGAAAGGAGGAGGTGGAAGAGGAGGGAGCGAATGGGGGAGGGGTAGGAAGAAGAGGAGATGGGGCAGAGAAAAGGGAGGATTAATTTGCTGCTCAGACTTTAGGGCCTAGGACTGAAGCCTCTTCCTGCTCATCCCCTCCCTGCCTCCACCAGGCGTCATCCTAAGCAGTTGTCTTTGGGGCATCCACGTTGGGGGAGGGGGTGGGAAGTTAGACCCCGGGAAGGACGAGCGAGGCTGCTTACAGACCCTGGTGGGCCGGGCTCTGGAAGCCACTCGGTGGGCTCACCCCCTCCAGGTCCCGGCGAAGCCTCTGCCAGGGTCCGCCGAGCTGGCCCAACAGCGGCACCTGCTGGCCGGGGCGCTCCCTGCGGGGCGGGGCGGGGCTCCCCCTCCGCCCTGGGGGCCCAGCGGATGAGTCACTCGGGCTCGGGTCCACCGCTGCCTCAGCTGTCGGGGTGAGGAATGTCCCCAGGCAGCGGCCTCGGCTCCTCCGGTCACCACCTGTGCCCCTAGTTCTGCCTTGCGGACCCAGGACCCCAATCCAGGACCAGCGCTGGGAAAGAGCAGGATAAATGTCCCTGACTTCAGAGCTCATGGTTGTAGACTTGTGTGTGTGTAACTTTTTTTTTTTTTCGGGGAAGATTTCAAGCTCACAGGAGAGTTGCAAGAACTTACAAAGATCCACCACATACCACTTACCCAGTTGTTAAAATATACCATATACCAAAATATCCATATGCCATCACCAGTTGTTTAAAAATTTTGTCCCATTTGCTTCCCCTCTGTGTGTTTTTTTTTTTTTTTTTTCTCTCTTGAGAGTGGCAGTCATTGTGCTCATTTGCTCATAAATACTTCAGCGGCTATTTCCTAAGACTAAGGGCATTCCCTTACATAACCACAGTAGACTTCCCAACTTTGGGAAATTTCACATTGATACAATACTTGTAAGTAACCTACTGTCCATATTCCAATGTTATCAATTAATTCACTAAGGTCTCTCTTTTTTTTTTAAGATTTTATTTATTTATTCATGAGACACACACACACACACACACACACACACAGAGAGAAAGAGAGAGGGGGTGGGGGCAGAGACATAGGCAGAGAGAGAAGCAGGCTTCATGCAGGAAGCCGAATGTGGAACTGGATCCCAGGACTCCAGGATCACGCCGCCGGCCAAAGTCAAATGCTTAACCGCTGAGCCATCCAGCCATCCAGGGAATCCCTCACTAAGGGTCTCTTAAAGCATTTTTTCCTTCTAGTGTAGGGTCCAAGATCAGGATCACATGTTACATTTTTTTTCAGCCTCTTCAACAAGGAGAAATTCCTTGTCTTTTTCTGACCACATTTTTTCAGAGTAGAGTCCTCCTGCTTCTTTTAATTGAGTACCCCTCAATTTGAGTTTGTCTGGTGTTTCTTTTTTTTTTTTAAGATTTTATTTATTTATTTGAGAGAGAGAGAGAGAGAGAGCGCGTAAGGGGGTATGGGGCAGAGGGAGAAGTGGACTCCCCGTGGAGCAGGGAGCCAGATGTGAGACTTGACCCTAGGACCCCGAAGTCATGACCTGAATTGAAGGCAGACGCTTAACTGAGTCACCCAAGTGCCCCTGTCTGGTGTTTCCTTATGTGTAGATTCAGGCTACACATCCCTGGTGGAAATACTACATAAGCCATGTTCTTGGGGATTGGAGTTTATGGAACCCCTGAATCTCTAAGGACTAACCCCAGAGTTATCTGTATAAACTCCAATCAGATTTTCAACACGGGTTAAGAACGACAGTATCAATTATATGTTTTCTTTCTGTTGATGGTAGGTTAAGGCTCTGCCCCTTTTACTCCCCTTCCCTCCCTCCTGCTTCCAAACTTTGCCTTTGAAATTCAGCTACTCCTGTTGAAAGCATTATCCTTTTTGAAGGCCACTAGGGGTACCTTAAGTGTCTAGGGACACCCTAATTGTCCAACTCAACGTCTTCACAGTCCTTATCCTCTTGACCACCTCTCAGGGCCTGGGACTCACTCTCCTTCCTGAAACACCCCAGCAAATAACCGAATGGTAGCTGGTGCCTGCTGGGGACTCTGCAGGTCCTGGTTTTTCTTGTGGCCTCCTAAAACCCAGTGGAGGCTTCCTCCCACTTTTGGTCTGCAGAGATGGATCTCCAGACTTGTGGGAGAGCTCAGCCTTTTCTTCTTTCTTCTTCTTCTCCTTCTTCTTCTTCTTCTTCCTTCTTCCTTCTTCTTCCTTCTTCCTTCTTCCTTCTTCTTTCTTCTTCTTTCTTCTTGTAGGCTCCACACCCAGCGGGAGGGGCTCTAACATCCTGAAATCAAGACCTGAGCTGAGAGTCAGACCCTTAACCCACTGAGCCACCCAGGCTCTGCCTTTTAGTGGCATCCACATCCCTTTCTTCTTCATCCATTTAGTAGTGCAGCCCTGAATCTCCTCTCCTGTCCGGGCTGGCCCTGTGGATGCCTTTTAGCTTCTAAGATTCCCGAAAGGAACTGTTTACTTCTCTTCCAATCTGTAACCTCATCCTAGTGCCTATTGTGACTCACCAGCTCTCTGTCACCTGCGATCCAAGCATGAGCTACTTTTCACCCTTACATCAAAGCCATATCTTTCCTCTAAAAGATATCTCCCCCACCCCGCTTTTCTCCTGATCTGTTGTTTTGTATTTATTTATTTATTTATTTATTTATTTATTTATATTTATTCATGAGAGACACAGAGAGAGAGAGAGGCAGAGACACAGGCAGAAGAAGAAGTAGGCTCCATGCAGGAAGCCCGGGACTCAGGGCCTGAGCTGAAGGTAGACTGAGCCACCCAGGCATCCCGGTTGTTTTGTTTTTAAATCTGTAACTGGTCTTCAGTTTTACTGTCTCTTTCTGATGTACCCAGTTGGCCATGGCCCTCTGGCTCCACTTGATCCCTCCAACTACCAGGCTTGAGTCTCATAACGTTAGCATGGCCCCAGCATCTTGAGTCTTGGCAGTGGATCCTTCCAGACTCGCATCCTCCCCCTTCTAGGTCCACGCCCTGCATTCCTATCACACCAAATCTGTTGTGTTTCTCCCAACAGATCATTGCCACTGGACTTTTGCACAGGCTTTCTCCATTTGAATGATCATTCACCACTCTTTATCTACCTCCTCCCACTAATCTGGTCAAATGCTCTAATGTCACCCTCTCTGTGAAGATGTCCTGACATCCTTTGGCAGTTCTACCTTTACATCTGGGAAACAGGGGTCCAGCTCTGGCATTCTCCAGCCATATCCCTCCCCACAAGGCAAGGAGCCCACTGGAAGCACTGCTTCACCTTCTAGATCAGAGCTGTCCAATAGCATTTTTTGTGGTAATGGAAATATTCTCTATCTACACTGTCCAATATGGTGGCCACTAGCCACATGTGGCTATTGAGCACTTGGAATGTGGTTCACTGTAACTTAGGAATTGACTTTATAATTTTATTTAATTTTAAATAATTCAAATAAAAACTTAAATAGCTATATGTGGCTAGAGGCTACCATATTGGGAGAGCACAGAACTTGTCCATGCCTTAGGTACCTGGGGTCTTGGGGTTCCCTGCCCAGAAGGCCCCAAGCCCTGTTTCCAGGGCTTGCAAAGGCTATGTCCCAGATTTATTCTTCTAAGGAAAGACTGTGTAGTTGGTGTGTATATGTGGGTAAGGGTGCTGTTTATGGGGTTGTGGATGGGAGTTGGATATGTGGCATATGTGTATGATTGTGGATCCTCTTCATGCAGTGCAGAACCTGGAGTGAGAAGGGGGCACTCTCCTTGAACTGTCATGTTCCAGTGGATAGTCCTGGGTTTTTTTTTAAGTAGGCCTCATACCCAACATGAGACTCAACTCATGACCCCCAGATCAAGAGTCACATGTTCCACCAACTGAGCCAGCCAGGTACTCCAATCCTAGAATTTTTTTATTTGAATCGGGTTTGCGGGTCCTCTTTGAAGATATATTCTTCTTCTTCTTCTTTAAAAAAATATTTTATTTATTTATTCATGAGAGACATTGAGAGAGGCAGAGACACAGACAGAGGGAGAAGCAGGCTCCTCGCGGGGAGCCTGGTGTGGGACTTGACCCCTAGACTGGGATCATATCCTGAGCTGAAGGCAGACGCTTAACTGCTGAGCCACTCAGGCATCCTGAAGGTATATTCTTCTTAACGGGGTAAGAAGATAAAATTGTTGGCTTGATTTATAACTTTTAAATATTTTGATGAATTGTAAGTGGACTCTAGTTAATTTCTGGCCCTTGACCCACAAGTCTCAGGAGTAGAGGTTTTGTTTGTTTGTTTGCTTTTTAAAGATTTATTTATTTATTGGGGCATCTGGGTGGCTTAGTTGGTTAAGTGTCTGAGCCTTTGGCTCAGGTCATGATCTCAGAGTCCTGGGATAGACCCCATGTTGGGTCCCTGCTCAGCAGGGGGTCTGCTCTCCCTCTGCTCTTCCCCCCTTTTCATGCTCTCTCTCTCAAATCATTTTTTATTTTATTTTTTTAAAAAGATTTTATTTATTTATTCATGATAGACGTAGAGAGAGAGAGAGGTAGAAACACAGGCAGAGGGAGAAGCAGGCTCCATGCCCAGAGCCTGATGCGGGACTTGATCCCGGGACTCTAGGACCGTGCCCTGGGCCAAAGGCAGGCGCTAAACTGCTGAGCCACCCAGGGATCCCCTCAAGTCATTATTTATTTATTTATTTATTTATATTTATTTTTTTAAAGATTTATTTATTTATTTATGATAGACATAGAGGGAGGCAGAGACACAACACAGGTAGAGGGAGAAGCAGGCTCCATGCAGGAAGCCCGATGCGGGACTCGATCCCAGGACTCCAGGATCCCGCCCTGGGCCAAAGGCAGGTGCTAAACCGCTGAGCCACCCAGGGATCCCTCCTCAAATCATTTTTTAAAAAAGATTATTTTAGGGAGAGAAAAGCATACATGGGAAGGGGGAGGGGGAGAGGGAGAGGCAGACAGGAGACAGATGAGGGGGGAGAGGCTTGTGAGATTTCAAGTGGGGGTGTGGAGGAGGCTGGATCCCACCACTTGGAGATCATGACCCTGAGGTCCTGAGATCATAATATCGTAAAATCAAGTTGGAAGTGCCCAACTAAGCCATCAGGAGCCCCTCAGAAGTGGGTTTAAGGTTAGTTTTATCACTAACTAAGCCTCTGGCCCACAGAACCTCCCCTCACATCCCCCACTGTAGGCTGTCAGCTCTTCCCAGGCAGGCCTGGGTCTAATTCCAATCTAATAGAATTAGAGAATTCTATTCTACTAATTCTGGTGCCTGGTACGCTGTTGGCCTACCATAAATCATCATTGAATGATGAGTAAAGAGGTTCAGCTGCTTGCCCAAGGCTTTGGCTCTCATTACAATGGCTGGTGGGGCAGCTGGCTGTTTGGGAGGGGGATCTTTGAGAGCTGGCTGGCCCTGCTACAGGGAAAATGGGCCAAGGGAGCTAGGCCCCCAGACCTGGGGTTCCCGTCTCTGCTTTGCCATTTTCTTGACCTTGGACAAGTCACTTTCTGAGTCCCCATCTCCCTTTCTGTGAAAAAATGGGGCTGGGGGCACCTGGGTGGCTCTGTGGTTGAGCATCTGCCTTTGGCTCAAGTTATTGCTCAAGTTGTTGCTCGAGTCGTGATCCCAGGGTCCTGGGATCGAGTCTTGAATCAGGTTCCCTGCAAGGAGCCTGCTTTTCCTTCTGCCTGTGTCTCTGCCTCTCTCTCTCTCTCTCTCTGTGTGTGACTATCATAATAAATAAATAAATAAATAAATAAATAAATAAATAAATAAATAAATAAAATCTTAAAAAAAAAAAGAGGCTAATAATGCCAACCACAGTGTGTTACCCCAAGGATCAAAGTAAATGAGATCCTCTCATAGGCCCAATGCCTGGCATTCAGCAGGTCTTGCATAAGTGTCCATTTAGTTAGCACTTACTGTGTGTCAGCTGCAGGCGCAGTTCCCCATTGTAGAATGGGGAGCACCCTGCTGGGCCTGAGTGCTCCCAGGGGCTCCCTCAACACCCCTCTAGCTTGGTGGCTCTAGGCACCTGTGTGCCCCCTTCCTGGTGGCTGCTGGCTGCCTGAGGCCTCATCTGCTCCAGTTAGTGTGGGCTATAAACACAGAAGACCACATTTTTCATTTTGAGGGGGCTAGCAGAGCTGGCTGAGCCAGACGAACAGACAGACCAAGGTAGGAGATAGCTGTGGTCTGTGGCCTCTCAGCTCAGACACCCTAAAGCTTGAGAGGGGATCAGATACCTTCTTGGCACATCCTTTGGTGTTAACCAAAAAGCTTGTCCCCGCCTCCCTCGCTCAGGGGCAGTATGAAAACAAGAGGGCAACATGTGTTTGCATCCTCCTGGCTGTGTCATCCTCTAGCTGGGTGACTTGAGCTGTCCCACTGGTGGCAGCCTCAGTGGTCTCATTAGGAAAATGGGATGAGGATAATCTCCATCTTACAGGACTGTGGGTTGTAACGCATCCTTTGTTACATCTCTTCCCAGCCTCTGTGGTGACCTTGAAATTCACCCCATCATTGGGTCTTCACTGCCTCCTTTGACCCCAGAATTAACTACTGCCAAGTTTCTCTTACAGACACCTCTCACTCCACAAACTACCACTGAGGCTTTATCCTCCTCTTCCTCCTGCCATCATTAGAACCCTCTGTGCCAAGGACTTTATATGTAATATTTTTAAGATTCTATTCCAAATATTTTCAATTTCTGTTAGGAGGTCTTCAACCCATGAATTATTTAGAAGTGCATTTTTTACATTTCCAAATGCATGGGGTTGTCTTTTCTTTTTATGTTGTCTTTTTATTTATTTATTTATTTATTTTTAGGATTTTAAGTAATCTCTACATCCAACGTGGGGCTCAGACTCACAACTGCCGAGATCAAGAGGCGCATGCTCTTCCAACCGAGCCAGCCAGGTGCCGTTTAATTATTGATTTCTAATGTAATTATATTGCTGTCAGATAATGAGGTCTGTTTGATTGTTTTGAATTGGTCAGAACTTGCCTTGTGATCTAATACATGGTCACTTTTGTAATTGTGTGCCTGAAAGCAAAAGTGTGTTTACCAGTTGTGGACAGGAGAAATCAGAGTATTCAATTAAGTTAAGCTTGCCATTTGTATTGTCCAAACCTTCTACACACTTACTGATTTTTTGGTCTACTTAAACTATCAATTCCAGAGGGAGGTGATTTAAATCTTCCTTTGTATTGGTGGACTTGTCTAACTTTCCCACTCTTTTATGATTTTGAAGCTATGTTATTAGGTGCATATAACTGTAGAATGGTTATATGGTTACATATATATATATATATACATATATATACACGTATATACATATTATATATATATATATATATACACGTATATATATATATTTAAAGATTTTATTTATTTGAGAGAGAGAGAGAGCCCAAACAGAGGTGGGGGTGGGAGGAGCAGAGGGAGAGGGAGAAGCAGGCTCCCCGCTGAGCAGGGAGCCTGATGTGGTGCTTGATCCTAGGACCCCCAAGATCATGACCAGAGCCTAAGGCGGGGACACCCAACTGACTGAGCTACCCAGGTGCCCCTATGGTTATATATTCTTGATAAATTGAGGCAGGCCAGTATCCTACTCTCTCTCTCAGTAAGGAGGGTTTTTCTCTTTTCATGTTTCCCCAAGTTTGTTACCTTTTGGGGACCGTTGACTTTTGAGAGGGACAGATTGTATCTGCTCCAATCTTCTATCTTATGAGGCCCCAGGTTTTGTCTTGTTCCATTTTTTTTTAAAGATTTCATTTATTTATTCATGAGAGATACAGGGAGAGAGAGGCAGAGACAGGCAGAGAGAGAAACAGGCTCCATGCTGGGAGCACGATGCGTAACTCAATCTCGGGACTTCAAGATCAGGCCTTGGGCTGAAGGCAGATGCTTAACCTTTGAGCTACCCAAGTGTCCCAAGTCTTGTTCCATCTTGGATTTGTGCCTTTGGGGATTTTCTTTTCTTGCAGGCTTGGGCTTGCATTGAAAATATCACACACACACATGCATACACACACACTTTATCTTTTCTCTAGCACTTCAAATTGTTTTGTACTAGACGGGTTTATCTGGACATACAGTCCACCTTATTGCTGGAAATAAAAGTCTCTGTTAGCTCTTAACTTGACATTTTACTTAATATTTAAAACAATCCTATGAAATCCTATCACCATCTTTTCATAATCAGAAAACTGAGGCTCGGGCAGCCTGGTGGCTCAGCAGTTTAGCGCTGCCTTCAGCCCAGGGTCTGATCCTGGAGACCCGGGATCGAGTCCCACGACGGGCTCCCTGCATGGAGCCTGCTTCTCCCTCTGCCTGTGTCTCTGCCTCTTTCTCTCTCTCTCTGTCTCTCATGAATAAATAAATAAAATCTTTAAAAAAAAAAAAGAAAAAGAAAACTGAGGCTCAGGGGTTTTATGACTGAGTTCAGACCCTAGCTCTGACATTTACCAGCTGTGTGACCTTGAATAAGTCAGTCATTTAAGAGGACACTGAGGGGCGCCTAGATGGCTTCGTCAGTTAGGCATCTATCTGCCTTTGGCTCAGGTCATGATCCCAGGGTGCTGAGATCAAGTCCCATGTTGGGCTCCCTGCTCAGCGGGGAGCCTGCTTCTCCCTCTCCCTCTGTTCCTCCCCGCTGCTTGTTCTCTCTCTCTCTCTCTCTAATAAATAAATAAAATCTTAAAAAAAAAGAAAAGAGGACATCAAGCTCAGAGAGCACAGCAATATGGCCTGCCTTGCAGGGCTGCTGTCCCATTTTGAATGACGTGTGGAAAGCCTCTGTTGTGGTGTTGATGCTTGGAATACATCTGTGACCATCTAACCTGTGAACATCTGGCTTATTTCCAGTCTTTAGTCATTGCTGTCTACAAGGAAGGGACATGTGCCTGGTACTGGGGCGTGTCCTCTCTTCCCTGGGTGATGTTGACAAGGATAGTACAGTGTCTGCTGGAGACTGGTACCTGGTAGACCAGAAAAGGCACATCGGCTGAGATTCTGACTCAGATGCACTACTAGGTTTGGGCACATGTGTCACCTGGGGTATGGTTCATGAGGTATTCCCACCCTATTCCCCTGCGTTGTCCTTTGGCAGGTCACAGAGACAGGACAGTGGGGTTAATTCCTTCATCTACCGTAAGTTGCCAATAAGAGGGATAGAACAGCTCTCTTTGGTTAGCAAGCAACTGGCTTTTATTTTGCTCTTTTTAACATTTTTCTTTTTAGATTTTATTTATTTATTTATTTATTTATTTATTTATTTATTTATTTATTTATTTATTCATGAGAGACACACAGAGAGAGGCAGAGGCAGAAGCAGGCTCCATGCAAGGAACCTGATGTGGGACTTGATCCTGGATCAAGGAGATCTCCTGGATCTCCAGGATCAGGCCCTGGACTGAAGGTCCAGTGTTAAACTGCTGAGCCACTCTGGCTGCCCCTTTGCTCTTTTTTTTTTTTTTTAAGATTTTATTTATTCATGAGAAGCAGAGAGAGAGAGGAAGAGAGAGAGAGAGGCAGAGACACAGGCAGAGGGAGAAGCAGGCTCCATGCAGAAGCCTGACGTGGGACTTGATCCTGGGTCTCCAGGATCATGCCCTGGGCCAAAGGCAGGTGCTAAACTGCTGAGCCACCTGGGCTGCCCCTTTTTGCTCTTTTTAAATAGGTAATAAATGCATATGGTTAAAAAATCAAGAGAGTTTAGAAAGATGCATTGAGAATTGTTGCTCCCCTCCTCTGCCTTGTTCACCCTGTTTCCCTGCACCTTATAAGTTACTACTTTTGTTCCTTTGCTGACATAAATTTGAGCTAATAATACATTTATTCTTATTTCCACCTCCTTTTCTCACACAAAAGATAACATATATACTGCTTTGCACTGTATTTTTGCTTCAAAATAAATCCTGGAGATCTTTCCCTATTAATATCTGACAGGTTCATTTTTTTTTTCACATCTGCGTATCTTTTCATTGTGGAGATGTACCAGAGCTTATTTAACACTTCATTGTTCAGTAGAGTAGCCACATGTGGCTATTTACATTGAACTTAGTTATAATTAAATCAAATTTGAAATTCTCTTCCTCAGTGGCACTGGCCACATTTCAAGAGCTCAGTATAGCTATTTGTGGCCAGTGGCTATCATGTTGGACAGGATTGATAGAATGGAACGTTTCCATCATTGCAGAAAGTTCAGTTGGATTGCTGGTTTCACTGATTCCCCATGACCAGACACTTGGCTGATTTCCAATGTTGAGGCAGTTCAGTGATGATGCTGCTCATCCCTGGGATGCAGGAGAGCTAGCTGAGTGGGAGCTAGTTCTGGGCATGCTAGGCCTTCAACCTTAGATCTCAAAATCTGGGAGGCTCCTGCAAGAGGAGGGCTATTGAGTTTGGGGCAGGGGCTTGACCAGGGCCTGGAAAGGAGAGTGGCCCTAAGGACAGGTTTCCTGCTTAGCTCTAACTCTCCACTCCCCACCCCCCGCCCCCCATCTCCAGCAAAATGCAATGCTGTTTCCTTTCATTCCCGATTTAAGTCCTACAGTGCTGATATAGGGGCAGAAAAGACAGTTTCTTTCTTGGAGACAGAGATTGTTACCTGCCTTGTGACAAAGACTTTCAAATAGGCCTCAATAAACATCAAAAGGCCTTATAATAGGGATGTCTGGGCTCAATGTCTGCCTTTGACTCAGGGCGTGATCCCAGAGTCCTGGCATCGATTCCTGCATCAGGCTTCCTGCATGGAGCCTGCTTCCCTCTTTGCCTATGTCTCTGCCTCTCTCATAAATAAATAAATAAATAAATAAATAAATAAATAAATAAAATCTTTTTTTTTTTAAAGGCCTTATAATAGCTATAATATAATAGAGTGAAGATGTGGGAAAACAGGCATCCATTCCTGGGGGGTTGCAAATTAGTGCAGATTTTTTTGAGGGCAATTCCAAATCTATCCAATTTCCCAAATATCTACCCCCAAAAACCTTTGACTCAGCACTGTTATATTTATAAATTTGTCTTATGGACACACACATAAGTACAGACACATATATGTACTGAGATATTTCCTGACGGCAACATTGTTTGTTGCAACAAAAGACTGATACAACCTAAATACCCACTAGGAGGGGAATAGTGAAATAGATTGTGACACATTCAGACGATGGAGGACTATGTAGATTTTGTAGAGGCAAATATATTATTAAGTGAAGATAACAAGATGCTAAGTTGTGGAGTATGTGCCATCATTTGTGTCAAACAAACACACACACACACACACACACACAGAGCCCAAAACATCTCTGGAAAGATGCATTAAAACGGTCTTTCTTTTAAACTGTGCACATGTATGTATTACCTTAAAAAAATTTTTTTTTAAGAGGCACCCCCTGAGTAATGGGGCAGCAGGCAGAAGGAGGGAGATTCCTGGGGAGACCTCCATCACCCGAGCTCCGAGTGTCCCCAGTGACTGCACAATTCCTCCATCGGAGGTGACAAGACCACAAAGGTTCAGAAATGTCACCCACGCTGTGACTCCATCTCTATCACCTCTGGAGGCCTCGCCTTGTCTTAGCTGTCATACCTCCTGTGCCCAGCAGGCGGAAGCACAGGCCCACCAAAGCATTGGTTCCAAACTTCACCAAGCAACCCTTCTAGGATTTCCTCCTCTGTGGACCACGATTGGAAAGATAACTTCCTGCCAAGCCAACCAAATTTATTAGGTGATAATTGATTAAGTTCTCTCCCTTTTTTGTGCCTCACTTTTCTGATCAGGGTGCACGCAACAGAATGTAGGCTTGCTGAGCTCATCATTTTCCATATAAGAGGTTCTACTTAGCCCAGCCTTGTTTCCACCAGGCCTTGGGTAGCAGTGGTTGCCAATGGCCAGAGCATCCCCAGGGTTTGAGGGCTCAGGCTGGCAACTACTTCATTAGAGGATCCCCACCCTGCTCGGATTTTCAGCTGTGGCGCACCACTCCCACCCTTCTCCTACCCACTCGAAGAAGTAGTTCTGGGCAAGAGGAAGCATGAACACCTGGCACTGATCTGACTGATGGCAGTCACTCCCCCAGATGTGTTTAGAGTCTGTCCCTTGCTGGGCTGTGAACAGCCTAATACTAGGCAGTCTTCACCTGCCATAGATTCTCCAGGAGTGAGTGCAGGGCTGGGCATAAAGGTTTGTTGTTAAATGGAAAGAAAAAAAAAAAAAAAAAGGAAAGAGACAAGCATTGAGGGGACTGGGGACTAAATTCTTTAAAAAGGAAGGAAAAACAAAAAAAAGGAGGTCCTAGTTAATCTCAAGGGCATGAACTCAGTGGCAAGACTGGACCATCCTTGGCTGAAGATAAGGGTAGGAGCCCAGAATGGATCACCTTCTTAGCATGCCCAAGGAAAATCCTGCTTTGTCTTATCTTATGGGTCCCTGGCTGGTACATGAAATAAGTAACCGCACATCTCTCACCCATCAGAGGTGCTGGTGACCTTGGCAGGAGAAACACTTATATCAGGTCAGTCTGGGGGAAGGGGCTGTTTCATCCCAGGGCCTTCCTTAAAATTAGCTAAATTTCCCAGCTCCTGCTTAACTCCTGGTTCTGAATGGGGCTGGGGGTGGGGGGGTGGGGGGGTTGTAGAAGGAAGAGGAAGCTACAAGGGGAAGGGACACTTATGGCCTCTGGCCTGGCCTAGAGGAAATCCAGGGCTCATTTAGCTCCCTCCTCAGTGTCTTGGAAGTGCAGGGAGGGCAACTGCGGATCTCCACAAATTAAATGGGGGAAAGAAAGGAGCAAGTGAGAGAGAAGAGTCTCAAATACGGGTTGGAGATGGATGTCTCAGACCTGGGGTTCTAGGGCCCTCCCAGTACTCACTCACCTTTCTGGTCTACCCTGGATGAGAGGGGCAGTGGGGGCTAGGAGAGGGGCTCCACGGCAGTGTGGATTTTGAAGGTGAGCACAGAGGAGGCCAGTTTCTAGAAGCCTCTTGTTAGTTGTGTGCCCTTGGGCAAGTCACCTAACCGCAGGGAGCCTCAGTCTCCCATCTCTAAATGAAGACATCAACACCTACCTTCCCTGGTCATTGTCGGCATGAATGAAAGAAGACCTCTGGAAGCATTTCTGTAATTGCTAGCCTTCCGAGATTGTTATTCGCCAAGGTGAGAGGCCACCCTATGTCCCTGGAGGTGATAGCGTCAAGGAGATGTGTTTTTTTTTTCCCTCCTCTGCGGTGCCTGGTCCTCTCTCAGCCTGGATGTTGGCTTTAATCTTCTGTTCCCCAACCGCGAGCTTCTCCTTGAGACTGCCCCGGGGGTCTCCAGATTCTTGCACCTTGTCTTTTTTCCACAGGCGCCCCCATTCTCCCACCCTGGGGAGGTCGGCAGGCGCGCACAGAGTTGGTCCGGTGGGGGAGACAGGTCGCGGGGGTCTCCGCTGGCCTGGATCTGCGACGCCCCCCCACGCCCTGCTTTGGGGTTCTCATTTGCAGATGGTTCCCCCTGGTCCTCAGCTCCGCGGAGGAGGAGGACAGAAACAAGGGGTGGGGGGCCTGGAAGGGGGTTCCCACCTTCTCTGTCGGGAATCCGAGAGGGAGACCCAGACCTTGCGCCCCAGCGCCGCACGGTCATGGGTCCCCCAGCCGCGCTCGCAGCCGCTGGCAGTCGTCGCCAAGGAGGTCGGCCCCTCCGGCCCCCCGGGCCGTGACCCCCCCCCCCGCCCCGCCCCGCCTCACCCCGACCCCGCCGATCCCCTGCTCCGGGAGAGCGGGAGCATGCGGTTCTAGGACCCGGAGGCGCCGCCGCGCGCGCCGCCGCCTCTGCCTCGCCCCGGCCGCCTCCCGCTCCGGCAGGTGAAGCGGCGCCCGCCGCCCCCCCTGCGGCAGGTGAAGCGGGGCGGCGGCCCCCTCCCGGCCGCGCCCTGGCGGCGGCGGACCCCCGGCCCGCGGCCCGCGCCCGCCCCCTCCCTCCAGCCCGCCCCCCGGGGGCCGGGTGCGTCGCGGCGGCGGCGAAATGCGGTTTGCGCGCTCGGGGAGCGGCAGCAGAAGTTCGAAAATCGCCGAGGGGGGAGCCCGCGCCGCAGCTTCCTGCCCCCGGCCCAGCCCTCTGGCCCCGGCGGCCGGCAGCCTGACTTCCTCCCCCCACCCCGCAGCTCGCCGCCCGCTCCTCGGACGGGGCCGCCCCGATGGGACGCCGCGCCCCGGCCCTCGCGCGCCGCTGAGCCGAGCGCCGCCGAGCCGAGCCCGCGCGCCGCCGCCGCCGCCGCCGCCGCCGCCGCCCGGCTCGCCCCCCAGGCCCCGAGCCGCGTCCCCCGCGCCCCGGAAAGCTGGATTTCCGAGGCTGGAGGCGCCTGGCCGACTGGGTGGGGACCACCATGGGCAACGCGGCCGGCAGCGCGGAGCAGCCCGCGGGCCCCGCCGCGCCGTCCCCCAAGCAGCCCGCGGCGCCCAAGCAGCCGATGCCCGCGGCCGGGGAGCTGGAGGAGAGGTTCAGCCGGGTTCTGGTGAGTGCGGCGGGCGCGCGGGGCGCGGGCGGGGGGCGGCAGGGGCTCGGCTCGCGTCCCCGCCCCCGGGGGCTCGGGTACCGCTTGGAGATCCCGGCCCGGTGGCCGCCCCTACAGGACGTGGGAATGACAGTGGCTTCTTCTCAGAGTGACTTAGCACTCTCCCCCCAAAACTTTGTTCTGCAGTCGCCGGGTCTGCCTCCCCGAGACACCCCCTTCCCCAGCGCTCCTGGGTCTAAAGGTCTCAACGAAAATGTCCTGCAGGAAGTTGGGAGCCCAGCACGCTAAGGGGTCCCGGAGCATCCCCTGCCGCACTGCACTCAGGCCCACCCACCGGGCGGTCAGGAGCATCTGCTTGTGTCTCGGGGCCAAGGTGGAAGGGTTACATTTTCATGTCCTGGGAGCTGGAGACTGCATTCAGGTGTCTGCTCCTAATTCGATGGTGCCTGGGCTGCTGGGAGCTGGGTTCTCGGATCATGCAGACGGAGGGGAGTGTCTGTTTCTCACCCCCTACATGTCCAGGAGAGATTGTCTGTGGGTTATTATCTGGGGCATATCCTCCAGCCCACTGAAGGGATTAAGGTTAGGAGGGTCGGGATGGGTTGGTCCACTCTGGCTTGGTATGGTGCAAAAGTCTGGGAGCACCCCCTCCCTTCCCCACTATCACCTGCTGGAGGAATGGGGGGGGGGGGGGCAGGGGGGGGGTCTTGGAGACTTGGCCCCTGGGGAGAGAGCCATCAGCTGTGGCTGAGCCTGGAAGCAGTCAGGATGTGTTTGGGGAGGGGCTCTAGAGCAAAATCAGGGCTCCCCAAGACTCGGTGGGAGGCAGAAGTAGGGAGGGGGAAGGGCCACTCATTTTCACTTCCCTCTCCCTACATCAGCCCTGTCCCAGGCTCCCTTCTCTAATTGTCTGGTGGCCTGTCTGCTGTCAGCTCCCTTGCTGGACTCTGGATGACAGGCGAATGAGGCCATGCTTTTTCCCGGGGGCACTTCCGAGTCTAAGCAGGCTGGCACTGCAGGTCTGAGGGTGAAGGCCCAAGGGAGGCACAGGCAGTAGAGCAAGCCTGGCTGGTGGCAGTGCTCAATTCTTTGTCCCCTCCATCTCCTTGGCATCATTTCCCTTCCCTTGCCGGTCATTGGACTGTACTTGCCAGATCCTCTGCATGGCCCCTCATAAGAGTTCCTAGAAATCTTGGCTGCCCCCTCCCAGAAGGAAGGCTAGGAGGGGTTTGGAGGAGCTTTGGGTGGGGTGAGGTCTGGTCTATCCTTTTGAAGGCACCTTGCTTGATTAGGGGAGAGGGAGAGACTCTGAGGGACACCTCACACCTGGCCAGGCGCTGATTACCCCCATCTGTCCACCTGCTTTCCCTTCCTCAAACCCATGGCCTGGCAAAGCTGAGCTGAGCAGGTGGGGGAGGGGCAGAATGAGGAAAGTTGGTCTCTGGGGGGCCATCTGGGGAGCCTGAGTTGGTGGTGGATCCCTGGACTCTGGCCAGGCTGATGGTGGGGGATATGAGTCTGTCTTTCCCCACAACTGTGTGTCTGTGGACAGGGGTGTGACAGACTGGCAGGGTGAAGTACCGGCCCCAGTTAAACACATTCTAATGGGGAGGAGCTGTGTGAATAATTCAGACCAGTGGGAAATCCAAAAGTCAAATGGTGAGGTTTTGATGCATGTGTACTTCTTGATTGCCCTGCTTGTGTTTTGGCCTTAGCTCTGATTGGCTGAGTCTGATGCTAACCGCCACTGGGAGTCCCTGAGTACCGGGGCATGCAAGGCAGAGGGCCAGAGCTGGGTCTTAGGGGGGAGTTAGGTAGAAATCTAGGGCAGCAGCACCCATTGGGGCTCAGCTTTCCACCCTAGCCCACAGAAACCCCAGTGTGTTTCTACTCTTGGCCTTCTTTCCGGGGAGGGATCAGCCTGTCCCTTGTCCTATGTGAGCAGAACACAACCCATCCAAGGTTGCTCGGCTAAGAACCTGGCTCCCCTCGCTCCCCACCAACAGGGACATGAGCCCCGCCCTGGCATGACAGCTTTGGCCCCTGCCTGCAGCTGCCTGGGCTATGTCTTTGGCTAAACCCACAGGCCTGGCAACCAGTGTCGCAGGGCGTGCCTCCATCAGCACTGCCTCCTGGCCAGAGGGGAGTCATGTCTGTAGTGAATGTCTAAGAGGAGAAGAGCCTCAGACTGCTGAGAGTGATGGGCCCCCCACCCCCAGGAATCTCTGATTCTTGATGGGAAAAGCATAGCCCCTTCAGATGTTGTCACATGGCCCCAGGGAAGCCCTTCCTTTCGCTATTCTTTTTAAAAAAGATTTTATTTATTTATTTGACAGAGAGACAGAGATAGAGAAAGCATGAGGGGGGACTGGAGAGAGGGAGAAACAGACTCCCCCACTGAGCAGGGAGCCCGATGTAGGGCTTCATCCCAGGACCCTGAGATCATCACCTGAGTGGAAGGCAGACGTGTAACCGGCTGAGCCACCCAGGCGCCCCTCTTCCTTTTGCTTAATCTCAGCCCTTTGGTTCCTGGTGGGGAATAGGATCCTGATAGCCAGTCCTTGGCTCCTGGCTGTGGGACCCATCTTGTGGGTGGAGGGCACCCCCACCAAGGCCCACAGCCAGGTAGGAGAGGGAGCCTGCTCCCCCTTTTCCTATGGTGGCCTTTCTCCCATGCAAGGGTGGGTGGTGGGGGGCTACCGTTCCAAGGAGGCTGTGAGAGAGACAGGTGCCCCTGCTTAAAATGGAGGTGGGGAGAAAGCAGGTTGAGCCAGGGTTTCCTACTGCTGCTTTAGCAACAGCAGAGGAGCGATGGCTGCCCAGCGACATGGGCCTGCTGTCATGGTGGGAAAACTAGCCCGCCAGGCTGCACGCTCTCACCTCTCCTATGCCATGCCCAAGGCTTGTGTCTCCCTTGTAGACTTTTCCCTGTAAGGGTCGGCGCTTGGGATGAACAAGGCACTCTTTCCTGGCCTTCCAGAAGTTCCATGCTTACAGCGGCTGAGCATAGGACACCTCTGATTTGTCTGGTCAGGGAGGAGCCTGTAGCCTTGGGACTCGAGGACCAGGGGAAGTTGCCTGGATGTGGTGCTTGAGGCTGAGAGTGATGCTGATCCACGTGGAGGCCAAACCAGCTGGAGACGAGTTTGCCCAATGGGCCTTGCACCCTGGGTGGCCCTCAGCATGTGCCCAGGGATGTAGACATTTGGTGAGGCTATATGGGGAGGTCAGATCCTGGGAGTCCTGCTTTCATCTGGACCCCTTCCCTGAAGAGCAGAGGTAGACTCCATTCTGTTGGCCGGTGCCCTTCTCTGGGATGAGACAGATGAAGTTGGGGACATGTAGCTGTAGGGGCACTCAGGCCCTGTACCTCTTATCTCTGGGGTGGGGTGTCTTACACAGAGAATCTCAATGGGGCTGTGGCCATGTGGGCAGATGTTGGGCTGGGCAGGAGCTGTGGGTTGACATTCTTAGGCAGGGCTGGCACGTGCTGACCCCGGAAACCCAGGGATGTGGTAGGCATGATTCACAGGGACATCTGGGGCCAGTTGGCAAGGACCTGGGTGAGATGGGCAGGAGCAGGTGGGGCTGCTCTGGGGGCTACCTCTGCATTTTTCCTGGGAACATGGAGCCCTGGAAGGTGGCTCAGGCCTGCCTGCCTCTGGGAGGGGCAAGGGTTATTAACGGGAAAGGCAGAGTAGCTTCCTGAGCTTCGGGGTCATTCTGTTGTGGGAATTGGGTTTTGTCTTTGCCACTTATTACCTGTGTGACCTTGAGCAAGCTCCTTAACCTCTCTGAACTTCAATTTTCCCCACATGTAGAGAGAGAATGCTACCGGCATATGCTGGCCTCCTAGGATTGTGGAAAGATTGATTTTGCCCTGACATAGAGCAAGTGCTCCAGAAACTCTCCCCGACTGTGAGGAAGGGGATGATGTTGGAGTGGATAGGATCCTCTGCATACTGGAGGCCTTCTAGGCCCTCCAGACTGTGCCTTTCCCCCCTTCCCATCTCCGTTACCGAGACCAACCAAGGTTACCAACTTCAGTCCTCACAGGCCAGGCTGCCCTCGCTGCCATCACGCAGGTCAGCAACAGTGAGGCCTAGACCGAAAACTGCCTTGGCCGGAAACCACCAGAGGGAGGGCCCACCTCTCCTGGAGGGTGGGGCAGTGGTGCTAACGGTAGCTGTGTGCACATGGGGAGGGGGTGGGGAGGCCTCCACTTCCCTCTGAGAGACGGTGTACTGGGGGGGGGGTTCCCCAGTGAGTAAGAGCTCAGTGTGGGCAACAACAGGAAGCGTAGGGTGCTGGGTGGCAGGAAATGGGGCTGGCTGTTCCTGGTTCCTCAGATGGGGGTACTGGGGCCAGACTGTCTGCAGAAGACCCCTGGGGGCTTAGGACCTACATTTCTCCCTGTCTCCAGTGCTCTTTCTTCCAAGGAAACTGAGTCTTCTTACCTGCTTGCCAGCCAGCTCAGCTTGGGCAAGCGACTTATTTGCTATGTGCCTCAGTTTCCCACTTGTGAAATGGGGATCACAATAGTGTTTACTGTGTAAGCTTCTTTTTGAGTTTTTTTAAATTTTTAAATGTTTTATTTATTTATTTATTCATGAGAGAGAGACAGAGACACAGGCAGAGGGAGAAGCAGACTCCATGCAGGGAGCCTGATGTGAGACTCGATCCTGGGACTCCAGGATCATGCCTTGGGCTGAAGGCAGATGCTTAAGCTCTGAGCCACCCAGGTGTCCCTTTTTTGAGGTTTAAATGAGTCAGTAGATAAAAAGCACTAGGAATTGCACTTAATGCAGAGTGAACGTTTGGGGAATATCTATCATTGTTGCTGTAATTCCCCAACCATTGTGGATTGAATGGGCAGTGCCTGCTGCCCTGGCTTCCACCTGGCTTGTCCTTATCCCTGCCATGGGGACTGTTCCACCCCGAGAGGAGAAGCTGTGAGCTTCTGGGGGTTCTTAGCTCCTAATCCCAGGGCCAGTCACCCCAGAGCCCTCCTCTAAGTCTGGGATTGCCTATGGCAGCCCCAGAAAAACCTATATACTGGAATTTTAAAACGTGGACAAAATTGATTGTTTTTGGAGATACACTGAAAGCTCTAAAACCAAGGTTGAGGGATGCCTGGTGGCTCAGTGGTTGAGCATGTCTTCAGCTCAGGGAGTGATCCCAGTCTGAGGATCCAGTCCCGCATTGGGCTCCCTGCAAAGAGCTTGCTTCTCCCTCTGCCTGTGTCTCTGTCTCTCTCTCTGTGTCTCTCATGAACAAATAAATAAAATCTTAAACACACACACACACACACCCCGCCCCCAAAGGTTGAGGCCATGGAAAGGTGGGTGGAAGAGGGATGGATGAGGAAGTGGGGGACACCTCCTGGCTTCTGGGCTCATCAGGCTGTGGAGCCCCCATAGGGCTGGTCTGAGCCTGGGCTTGGAACTCTAGTTTAAGGGCATTTGGGGACTCAAAGGACCAGACGTCATGAGGAGAGGGTGGGCAGGTGGGTTGGGACATAGTCTGAGCTTAAGCTGAAAGTGAAACCAGAGGGTGTGGCTGTGTCCAAATACAGACTGGAGCCCCTCTGCCTCCAGGAACACCTCTCCAGATATCAGCACTTGGGGGAGAATGGGTCAGGCTGTGCTTGCAAGGGGCTGGTCTTGGGGGAGCAAGGCAAGAGGTTCCTCTTGTGCCTGGAGAGGTAGGGGCAGGGATGGAGAATGATCCCCACATGTTCTAATAGAAAGATTGGGGAATCAGCTCCTTTTCTTGGCCACACCCTCAAAGATGGATCTTTTCCCCTCTTCCTCTGACCCAGAGCATCGAGGGCAGCTGGGAATGGGGGGCTGAAAGGTCAGCTCATTTTTGGCGAGCCTCAGAGACTGGTCCATGTTATCTGGATGTCTTACACACTTCTGCTCATCACCTCATCCCTCACCTTGGGGTCTTCAGTGGGCTCCCCCCAACTCCCAATCTGTGAAACACCTCTTCACAGTGTGTATCACTGAAGAGTATTATTACATCAAAACACAGCTTCTTGCTGGGTATTTCCAGGAGCTCTGAGAGCTGCAAGGCGGGGCGGGGGGGGGGGGGGGGGAAGTGTGCCTGTTTTATGGAGGAGGAGGCTGAGGGGTTTGGGAGACAGTTGGCTAGGTGGGCTCAGAAGCTGGGTCCCTTGAAGCCAGCGCAGCTTCTTCCTCCAGCTACGTCTCCTCCCAGGAGGCAAGTGTTTCTCCTCCCCTCACCTGGACTCGCCTATTTGGGCCCCGCCAGCCCACCTGCTGCTTGTCCCCCTGCTGCCGCCCCCTTGCTGGGGACCCTGGGCCTGGGGTCCTGGTTTCTGGGAGCATGTCACTCCACCCTGGGTGAGTGGCTTTCTCTGCTTCCTCCCTCGCTCCTTAGGGTCCCTGGCTCCTCGGTGGGCACAGCCGAGGAACAGCTGCTAATTAGCGCTCAGCGCTGTCAGAGCTATTTCTGATTTCTGAGCCTAAATTTAGCCTGTCTGGCAGGCTGGCGCAGCCCCGGGGCTTGAGCACACCCAGGTGGGTAAGGGGCGGAGGAGTGCCCTCCCTCCACCGACCGCTGTTGGGATGATGGACCCCACAGCAGAGGCTGCCCTCTCCCCAGTAATAACTGTGGGGTGGCCCGTGGGAGTGGGTTCAGAGTCAGCGCTGGGCTCAAAGCCAGTCTGGCTCCCGGCTTCCGGGCTTTGTAACCTTGGGCAGGTCAATCTGTACTTGCACCTGTACAATGGGACTGCTGGTGCCGGTTGGGGTGATTGGGGCAGAGAAGGTGTCCCCCGAGTGGAGGGCTCAGCGTGGTGCCAGGCGTGGTGAGCGTCCAGGCAGAGATGGCGGGTACCCCATCTGTGGAGGATCATTATTATGATTAGTTGCTTCTCCTAGAAGTGCCACTGGGGCTGTTCAGGGAGCCAGACAGGGCCCTGGGGTCAGTGAGGCCCCAGGAAGACCCATGTTAGGAAGCTTCTGTCTCCTGGAAGGCTCAGTTGCTGGGGCTCAGCCATCCCCCTCACTCCTCACTCTCCTTCCCCTCCACAGCCTCTCTCCTGTGTTGGCCAGCACTCAGTTTCCCTGGCATTGGCTGCCTCCCCACTTCCTCCTTTGCCCTGGCCTTCCCCCCTCTGCCCCGTGCCCCCCCCCCCCCCCCCGCGGGATGAGGATGGAGCAGGAGAGAACAAGGAGAGAGAGAGAGAGAGACAGCGAGACAGATCGAGAGAGAGAGAGACAGACAGACAGACAGACAGACAGACAGGGATCCAGAACGGTCCAGGTCCAATGGAGGCCTTACCCCAGTTCCAAGGGCCCTGCCTGGGCAGTCTGGCCTGTGGTGGCACGAGCCGGGCTGGCTATTGGCAGCTTGGGGGAGTGCAGCAGAGGAGACAGCAGCGGTTTCCTTAATCCAGGGGCTAGCTTTCACAATGGGGAGAAGAATGACGTAGCCCCATTGCCAGCTGGCCTGGGGGGCCTGGTGGGTAGCCAGTTTCACCTCTCAAGTGGGGCTCTAGCCGGAAAGCTTGGGCAATGGGGGCTGAGAGCACCCAGCTTCCTGTTGTCTGGGACTGACCCAAGGCAGTGATTTTTTTTGGGGTGAGGTCTGGCCAGAGCCCCAGAACTAGGCCCAGCACCCCAGAGAGGAAGCTGGCTGAGGAGCCTTGGGTGGGTGTGGCCCCTCTGTGCTCCAGCTGTGGCCTCCTTTCAGGCTCATGTGACTGAGGACGTGTAGACTGAGCCTCCAGAGCTGGTGACAGGGGCCTTTTGACTCTGGGCTGGGGATCCCTGGGGACTCCCACGTCCCCAGCAGGGATGGAACTCCTTGAGGGCAAGAACTGTCTTTTGGGGCCTGACACATAGTAGATCTTCTTTTAACCTGAGGTTTGCCGAATTGGGGTAGACTGGCATCATCTACTGTGTCTATCAGGAAGACAAGTTGAGTTCCAGGGGTGGGGGGCAGGGATCCCTGAGTGCGAGCAGCACTGGGCAGGACCCTATAACTGCCCTGTGAGGGGGAGGAGGACCAGGCAGAGTGATGCTGACCTTTCTTAGCTCTTGAGGGGAGTCCCAGCCTGGGCTACCAGCACCACAGACCTAGCATGTCAGCGGCTGTCCCCAGTTCCTGTGGCTGGGTGACCTTCCCCAGGAATCCCCCTGGCCCCTGCAGCCATGACGCACCTGCTTGGAATTCCCTGCCTGACAAGTTCCCTTGGCTTGTCCCGGTCTCCTCCTTCCAGAAGTAATGAGGAGGGATGGGGCCAGGGAGGGATGAGGAGGAGACTGCCATTGCCATGCTTGCAAGAGGTTTTCTGGTGTTTGTGAGACACTGGTGCCCTAGGCTACAGTGAGAGTCCACGTGGTGTTTGGGGGCATGCAGGAAGGGGGTCCAGTCCGAGCCTGGCTGCACTTGAGCCTGGCTGGAGGTGGATCCTGTTAGCTTCCCACCCAAATGGAAGAAGAGATTATACCCCCTCATTGCACATGGGGAAGTGAGTCCAGAGGAGCCAGAGGCCCCAGGAAGTTAGGTTGAGAACCCACGCTCTTACCATCATGGCAGATGTGTCAGGGAGGTGGTGTATGGATGACAGAGCCCAGGCCCCGGGGTCAGGCTGACTCCGAGTCAAATCCCAGTGTCACTTTCTAGCTTTGGGGCCTAGGCCAAGGTGCTCTACCTTTGGGCCTCAGTTTTCTCATCGGCTGATGCTTATCTCCCAGGTGAGAGGGTGACAGGTGTATGTGTATGACACATGACAGGTGTCCTGTGTATGAGGTCTCCTAGGGAGCTGACCCCTTGGGCTTCTCTGAAAATGCCCATGCCTTGCTCCTCACACTGGGCTCGGGCTCAGAGTCTTGACCTTGTCCTCCCTTCCCCCAGAACTGCATGAACTTGCCACCGGACAAAGTGCAGCTGCTGAGCCAGTATGACAACGAGAAGAAGTGGGAGCTCATTTGTGACCAGGTAGGTACCAGGCCCCTTCTGGCATCAGGGTGCCCTGCCCTGGCCAGGCTAGGGCTGGCAGGAGAGGGGACCCTGCCAGAGGCCTGTGTAGCACCTGCAGAGGGGGCTAGGGGTATCTTCAAGACTCTAGGATCTCCATCTCTTGGACATGGGCCTCCCCAGGGACCTTATGAGTCCCTGGCAGGGCTGGGTCTGCCCTCGGAAGAGCTGGCAAGGGGCTAGTGCAGGGTGCTGGCCAATGCAGCTGGGGCGTGTCACCACCCTCCTTGCTAAGCTTTTTGGAGCAGCCTCTGTTGACCCTCCTGCTCTGGACTGGGGAAAAGGGGGCAACCCCAGGGTTGGGCATCTTTGACTTCATGGGAGGTGTGAAGGAAGGGGCGGGGTCCCTGTCTTTCTTTTCCTTGGCCCCAGAGGAGCTACTGTCAACCAAGCAACAACCTGAAGGTATCCAGTAACCAAGCGGCAGAGCAAGAACCAGAATCCTTGTCTCCTGGAGCTTAGTTAGGCACCTGGGTTTGCCACCTTCATGGCCCACTGGGTGCCCTGTCTCTGCAGCTTCTAGGGCTGCTGTCCGTGGTAGCAAGGAAGACCCCTCTCCCAGTGCTGGGCCAGGGTGGGGCCTGGCTGCTGCAGTGATTCAGTGAGGGAGGGAGGCTGGGGGTGGGGAGTTGGGGAGCAAGGAGCCTCCCCTGGGAGCCAAGGCTGGGCCTTTGGCTCCTGCTAATGGACCAGAATGGGATGAGCCGGCTGTGCAGGAGTCTGGGGGGTAAAGGCTGGGCTGTGGAGGGAGGGTGGGGAGCTGCTTCTAGAGGCTTTGGGGCTGTGGTAGGGATCCCTGCTAATTGACCTGGCATTTCAGGTTGGGGGCTCAGAGGCCTGGGAGAAGTGGGATATTGAGGAGGGTGGCTGGGCATAGCTGAGGGATCTGGGTTGGGAAGGATGGGAGGGAGCTCCTCTGGGTAGGGCCCTCTGATATGGCCCCTGCTTCTCTGTGTGAGTGGCTATCGGAGTCCTGGGGGAGGCAGGGGAGTTAGGGGTTGCTCTGTTGAGCATGGAAGATGAGCAAACACATGCACAGGTACCTACCAGTGCAGCTCGGGGCTAGTGTGTGGCCCAGGGTGGGCAGGTGTGTGACCTGGGGAAGGCAGGTGTGTGATCCAGGGTGGGCAGGTGTGCAGCCTGGGGAGGGCAGGGGAGCTGGGAAGGTGCCACCTACTGGCAGGTCTGAGACCCTCTACCCAACCCCCCTTGCCCCCCCACCAGGGTGGGGTGTGGGGTAGAAGTGACACCTCCAAACTACCCCTCAGGACTGTGCTAGGGCTGTGGCTTGTGAGGCCATAGTGGGGAGCAGAGGTCCGGGACTGGGGTCTTTTAAAGTGGCCTGGCAGGTGGCTTGGTTAGATCTTTGGTATTTCAGAGGGGTCTTAAGATAGCCTAGGACCTGGGGTCAGAGCTGAGAAAGGGATTCCGGGGCGAGGGCTGGTCCTTCAGCCTGAGGTAGCTCTGGCTGGTTCCCTGGACACCCCGTTCCATTTTCCCAGGAGCGGTTTCAGGTCAAGAACCCTCCAGCGGCCTACATCCAGAAGCTGAGAAGCTACGTGGAAACGGGTGGGGTCAGCCGAAAGGTAGCAGCGGACTGGATGTCTAACTTGGGGGTATATGTCTCCCCCTTTTTCTCTGCCCCACCGCCACCCCTTCTAAGCTCTGGGCAGCCAGAGTAACCATGTGAATAAACTCTTTGGTGGGCTTGTGTATGAGTGTGTGTGTATGTTTCCAGGGGACTGAGAGGGCCCTGGGCAGGCACCTCTGCATCCCTGCGTGTGCTTCCACAGATCTGCTTGTGTGTACTGTACTGTGTGTGTGCGTGCATGTGTGCACACTGTGTGGCCGTGTGTGGATATGTATGTATACTATGTACTTTTGTGTCCACATATGGTTGTGTGCCCTTGGGTTCATGTATAGGTGTGGGGTGTGTGTGTGTGTGTACCTCATGTGTCCACGTATGAATGCATGGGTGTCTTATCTGTGTATCCAGGGTGCTTGTGTATGGATGCATATGTGTGTGTGCATGGCCAGGGTCTTCATATATGAATGTGCATGTGCCCTGTGGCTGGCTGTGTGCGTGTGCGTGTATGTGCGTGTATGCCACATGTCTGTGTGTATGGGGCTACGCAGAGCCTGAGAATGCTTATCCTGCAGGCAGGTGTGTGGAGGTGGTGGGGGAGGCTGAGCGTGAAAGGCCAGTCGTAGGGGGAGGGCAGGGGCTGCTGGCTGCTGCCTCAGGGCTCAGCAGGCCTGTGGGAGGCCCCAGGCTTCACCCACCAGACTCTCCTGTTCTTGATCCCCAGTTTAAGAGGCGAGTTCAGGAGTCCACACAGGTGCTGCGGGAGCTGGAGATCTCCCTGAGGACAAACCACATTGGGTGAGCAAGGGCTCAGATTTCCATCTTGGAGCCTGGGGGAGCTCTGCCTCCAGGTAGTTCCTGGGGCTTCCCCTTGCTACTCCGCTGTCACCTCCTTGCCCCCCAACCCCCATGCATAGGCTGCGCCCGTGGGCCACTTCTGGGTTGGCTGTCCAGTGCAGCTTCCCTGCCTCCTCTCTGCCTACTCTCTGCTCACACCTCAAGGCACAGTGGGGCTCTGGATCCTGCTTGAGCCCCCTGGCATCCTCTAGTGCCACTGGCTCTTCTGAGGTTGGGGCTGGCTGGTGTCCTGCGAGGGGAAGGGCAGGAGCCCTGGCTGTGCCTGTTCTGGGCCCACTCTGGGCAGGACCTCCCCACTGGCTGGAACTCAGGGAGCCCTGTGCCCTGCAGGTGGGTGGAGGAGTTCCTCAACGAGGAGAATCGTGGCCTGGATGTGCTCCTCGAGTACCTGGCCTTTGCCCAGTGCTCCGTCACGTAAGCCCCCTGCCCCAGCCCTCAGGCTGCTCCTCAGAGCCCTGGTCCACGTTTCCCTGTACTTCATCCACTCCTCTGGCCGCATCCACCCTGGGCTCACACACACCACACCCTTCACAGTGGGTGATGCCCCTTTCTAAGGACCTGCACGGATAGAGAGGGATGTGGCCTGGGATGGCCAGCTGGGACCTGGGTGGCTTACTTGTCTGTCCCATCATTCCCTGGCCCCCTCCTCTGACTAGCATGGTACCTCAGTTTCCCCCGCCCCTCCCTAAAGTGCCCCTGTAGCATTGGCCTTCAACCCCACTTGAACCCCTGCAGGTATGACATGGAGAGTACGGACAATGGGGTCCCTGGCGCAGAGAAAAGCAAGCCGCTGGAGCAGTCGGTGGAAGATCTCAGCAAGGGTCCTCCCTCGTCCTTGCCTCCACAGCCCAAGAGTCGCCACCTGACCATCAAGTATGTGGGTCCCATCACCCCTAGACCCCTGCACCCTCCCAGCCCTACCCCAGGCACCAGGGGGTGGTGGGAGGGGCAGCCTGGCATTGAGGATCACTGTAAGGGCCTCAAGCAGGGCTTGGGAGATGGATGTGCTAAGAAGCCTTCCAGGGATGGCATCTAGAAACTGGAATCTGGGTGGGTCTGGGATGAGGACGGTGTTTCTGGGTTGGTAAGACCTCCCTGGTACCTGTCTAACCCCCTCTTCTTTCCTGTGCGGCCTCCAGGTGCCCCCCCTCTCCCCGGTACGTAGCCACCTGGGGGCAGGTGCATGCCTGGTTGGCTCCCTGGGTGAGGGTGGGGTAGGGTGTTCAGTTGACACCCCTGGGTTCACCTGCTGCGGATAGGCCACCCCACCCTAATGCAGGACATCCTGCTGGGAGGCGGGGAGAGAGAAGGAGACACCCCTGGACCTCACATGGTCCCTGGCTTCCATCCTTCCCACTTTGGTCTAAGGGACCAACTTCATATTAAGCCCAAAGCTCTCCCAGTATGTTTCTTTGTTTGCTCATTCATTCATTCATTCATTCATTTAACAGATTTTTTTTTTTAGCATTTCCTATGCATCAGGCATGGTGGCAGGTGCTCAGGAGACAGATCACCCTGCTCTGGGGAGCCCTTGGTCTAGAAGGGGACAATGTATGACAGGCTATCATGGAGGTGTGACTGGGAGCTCTGAAAGGGGAGGTGGCTACTTCCTGGGGCATCAGGAAGGTTTTCTAGAAGAGATAGCATTTATGTCTCACAGATGGATACAGGCTTTACAGGCAGTGATGGGGACAAGGAGGGGCATTCCAGGTGGAAGGAACAGCATGAACAAAGACTCAGACATATTTGAGCAATGACAGGAGAAGGACGATGTGGCAGATGGAAGGAGGAGGTGGGGCTTCCCAGTGTTGTTGGAAATGTGATAAAATTGTCAAGAGGCACTGATGTGGAAATCCTGATTGGCAGTTCTGCCACAATGAAAAAAAATCCCATATTTTCTAGCAAAGAATTATCAGGGACACTCATAGCACTTACTATGTATCAGGCAATGTTCGAAGCTCATTTCATAGTCCCCAAAACCCGATCAGGAAGGTACTATTATTACTATTCCTATTTTACAAGTGAGGAAACTGAGGCACATATAAACTTGCCTCAGAAGCGGTGAGCTGGTATTTGAACCAAGGAGTCTGAGTTCAGAGTTGGCCTTCCAAGATGGAAGAGAAGCCCATGGGGCTGTGAGCGCCACCTTGTGGAGAGCATTTCCGTGGTGACTTCCAAGCTTTGGTGGTCTTCCCTCTTTGGGCCTCTACCACAACACAGCAACCCTTTTGATGCCAAGTTGCTGTTAAGGTTCTTTGCCTTCCTGACCCTCTCCGTACCCCCTTGCAGCATGCCAGGCCTGAGGCCTAAGGACCAAGGAAGTCTTCCTGCCCTCAGCTGGCCTCTTGGATTGTGTGGATGGGAATCAGTGGCCTAATGTTCCAAATGTGCCTTCTGAGGGTGGGGTGGGGGTGGGAAGCCAGGAGTAGGACTCTAATCCCAGCTGCCCCCTCCCTCCTCCACCCAGGCTGACCCCTGCCCACAGCAGGAAGACCCTGAGGAATTCTCGCATTGTTAGCCAGAAGGATGACGTCCATGTGTGCATCATGTGCTTGCGTGCCATCATGAACTACCAGGTTGGTCAGTGGGGACAAGGCACTGTGGGATCTGGGGAGCTGGGCCTGTCCTCACTGGGAGCTGCCTAGGCCGCTGAGGTTCAGGGACTGACTGTCCCCTGACCCTGTTCCCCATTGGAGAACCCTGGGGATGGGGGCCATTGAGGGTCTTGAGGCTACTGAGTCATGAGGGGAAGCCCAGATTCCTGTCCCCTTCCGGTCAGGTCCTCTGGAGTACCCTGGACATGACTGGGGGCATGAACCAAGGGAGTCTGAGTTCAGAGTTGGCCTTCCAAGATGGAAGAGAAGCCCATGGGGCTGTGAGCGCCACCTTGTGGAGAGCATTTCCATGGTGACTTCCAAGCTTTGGTGGGGACTAATGTGGGGACCTAGGCACACCCACCAAGGAAGGCTCGACACAGCACCCTCATGGAGAGCAGCTCTGGGTTACTTTGTTTGGAGGAGTGGCTGGTGGGGCAAGTGCTCCTTCACTTAGCAGGCCTTTGAGGGCTCACTGTGTCTGAGGTGCTGAATCCTGACACTGGCTTTTGAACAAAGTTATTTAAAAAGGGGGCCCAGGCTTTGGCAGCCACAGAAAAGGCTATAGTTGGGTATAAAGAACTTCCCAAGCTTGAAGACAGTGAGAGACCAGAGTACAATGGCACTGCTAGCAGTGCTGGCAGTCCTGGGGGTCTGCCTGGAGGAGCTGACCTTTCCTTTCTATCCCTAGTCTGGCTTCAGCCTCGTCATGACCCACCCAGCCTGTGTCAATGAGATTGCTTTGAGCCTCAACAATAAGAACCCAAGGTGAGGTCCGGGCCCCTCCCCTTTCTCCACATCTAGATTATCCTGCCACTTTACCCTTTGTCTACTCTGGTCCCCAGTTCTCAGGACTACTGACCAGGCTTATTCCACCTCTATTCCCCATCAGTTGCCCTGTTCTCCCCCAGCCAGACCTACACCCACCCTTGTTGAGGGGCCTGCTTTCAAGGAATAAACTGGCCCTTCTGTCCCTAGAACCAAGGCTCTGGTGCTGGAGCTACTGGCAGCTGTGTGTCTGGTGCGGGGAGGGCATGATATCATCCTTGCAGCCTTTGACAACTTCAAGGAGGTACTGAAGGCCCCCCACCCCAAACACGTGCTTGTTCTCTAGTGCTGCTTGCAGGCCTGTTGCTGGCAATTGTGGCCTCTTCTGGGGACAGCTGGGAGTGTTGGGTGGGCATTTGGGGAGCACAGGGTGAAGATAATCTGGGATGGGGAAGCTTTGGAGGGAAGGTGCTAGGTCATATAGGGGCACTGTCTGGGGTGACAGGGACAACTATGGAGGTCTGCTGAACCTCTGACCCTCAGCCTGGCCAGATCCAAAGTGTACTTGGTCCATGCATCTCAGAGTTGCATATATACATGTCTGCTGACTCTGGCTAAGTAGATGCATAAGAATATGATGCATAGGGGTGGTATATGGTCATTAATTTCTTTCATGAATACTTGTTGAGTGCCTACTATGTATCAGGCACAAACTGAGCACTTGGGATACATCAGTGAGCAAAAGAAACAAAGAAAGCAAGGGAGGGCAGATAATAATATACAGTATACAAAATGAGCAGGTTATGTGTCTGAAATGATGAACACTCTGAGGACTGAGTCCAGGCCGCTGGAGGGACAGGAGAAATGGGTTGCAGGGTGGTCAGGGAAGCTTCATGGAGATGGTGAAGTTTGAGCAAGGCTGTGAAGGAAGTGAGAGGCTTGGTGTGGTGGCAATCTTGGCTAAGAGCAGGAACAGCAGGCAGCTGGAACAGCAGGTGCAAAGGCCCTGGGGTGGGAAGGTGCCAGGATACCAGTGTGGCCAGTGTAGTAAGTGAAGGGAGGGCTGGGGAAAATGGAGAGGGAGGGGAGGGGAGGTTTTGAGTGGAAGAGCGACATGGCCTGACTCAGATTTAATGTGGAGGAGCCTGTAGAAGCACAAAGGTGGTGGCTACAAATGGCTTAGGAGGTATGTCACTGGGCCCTAGTGACAGCCATTCTCCCCACCCAGGTGTGTGGGGAGCAGCACCGCTTCGAGAAGCTGATGGAGTATTTCCAGAAAGAAGACAGCAACATTGATTTCATGGTGAGCTCAGAAGCCCAGGCTGGGCCTGGCCACCTTCAGTGTAAGGAGCAGCCAGGGGCCTGGGGTATCTGGCTTCTGGGCTCTGCTCCTGTGAATTGTGAGGACTGAGTGGTTTGAGGGTGGGGGAAGGGTGGATGTCAGAGATAGGGAAGCTGGAGGGAGGGGGTTGGGGGGGCGGAGTATGGGTAGGGACAAAGCTGGGTTAATGGAGTGAGAAATGGGGAAGAGAAGAGACTTGGGAGTATATGGGGCACAGAATGTATGCAGCACTCCGGCCCAGAGACCTGCCCATGGGCTCTGCTCCCCAGGTGGCCTGCATGCAATTCATCAACATCGTGGTACACTCTGTGGAGAACATGAACTTCCGTGTCTTCCTGCAATATGAGTTCACCCACCTGGGCCTGGACTTGTACTTGGAGGTGAGCCCTGCATCCCCCTCACTGGGACTCCCTGCATCTCCCTCACTGGGACTTAACCACTCGTCAGCTGCAGAGTAGGGCTGTGTGGTTAGCAACCTGGGTATTGAGGTCAGGCAGGTCTGGTTCAAATCCCGACTCTGCTTCTAAGCCCATGTGACTTTGGATAGGTTTCTTCTTCTCTCAGAGTCTCATTTTTTCCCATTTATAAAACAAGAGACTCATAAAGGTAATGATGACTCTATAAACAGAATGAGGCAGGACATTTTCTGCCACTTAATAGGCCCACTGTCCCTGGAGCTATTCTTGCAGGCATTGGAACAGGCTCTAGGTCACCCCGGGTCTGGCTTTTGGAGCATCATTCTCAGACAGGTTCTGACTCAAGCACATAATGGAGAGCACAGAGATATGGGGCCGAAGTGGGAGCTGGCTCATGTTGGATGGACCCAGGTCATAGGGGAGTTCCTTACCCTGGGGAAGGTAGACCGAGGGTCTTGGTGCTTCCTGGTCCAGCCTAAGCAGAGAAGCTGCAGGTCCCCTGATTCCTTTGGGGCGCTTCTTGGAGGAGCAGGACATTTGGGATTGGCTTTCTAGAGGCCAAAAGGTGAAAAGCTGGCTGGAGTCATACAACCATACAAGGGGATATTAGTCAGCCATATAAAGGAATGAAGTACTGGTACCTGCTACCATGTGGATAAACCTCAAGAGCATTTTGCTAAGTGAAAGACACCAGACACAAAAGTCCAAATACTGCATGATTCCTTTATATGAATGTCCAGAAGAGGTAAGTCCACAGAGGCAGAAGGTAGATTGGCAGTTGCCAGCAGTTGGGGGAGGAGAGAATAGGGAATGACTGCTAACAGGTACAGGGGTTCTTCTAGAGGGATGAAAATGTTCTGGAATTAGACAGCAGTGATGGTCACACAGCCTTGTGAATATACTACAAGCTACTGAATTATATGCTTTAAGATAATGAATTTTATGGCATGTGAATTATAACAATAAAAAATAAAAAAAGCGGGCTGGGGCTCGGGCCCCATCTCATGCTGATGGTGGGGGTGCATACTGGAAAGACCCCTTACATTGGGCCCCACCCTGCTCTTTCCGTCTGGGGACAGAGGCTCCGGCTCACAGAGAGTGACAAGCTGCTGGTACAGATTCAAGCATACTTGGATAACGTTTTTGATGTGGGTGCGCTGCTGGAGGACACCGAGACCAAGAATGCTGTGCTGGAGCACATGGAGGAGCTGCAGGAGCAGGTGGCCCTGGTGAGAGCTGCTCCTGAACCTGCCCCCCCCCACCCCCCACTGGGCTCAGGCATTGGTTCTGGGTGGGAATAGGGGGTAATCGTCTGCCGGGCCCCTGACCTAGACCTGAATCCAAATCTTGAATCCTGTGGTGTCTTTCTCAATGAGTGTTCGCTGGGTGCTGGACCTCGGAGGAAGGCAGGCGCCTCCTCTCCCTGCGCTCAGATCCCAAACCTGGCTTGGGTGTAACGAGGTGCCCGGTGCCCCTCTCCGCCCGCCTCCCTCCTCAGCGGTGCCTTGGTTCCTCCTCCGGAGAGAACGTCAGTGCCCTCAGGATCTCACCTCCTTGGCTCCGGCTCCAGGCTTAGCCCACCCGCCAGGCACCCTGTGCTAAGCGCATCCGGAAGCCTCCCCCAGCCCCGGAGGCAGGCCTGCCTGCTGCCGCCCCCTCAGCGGCGGCGCCAGTGCCCAGCGGCGGGTGGGAGCTCACCATGTGCTGTGCCACAGCTGACGGAGAAGCTTCGGGACGCGGAGAACGAATCCATGGCCAAGATCGCCGAGCTGGAAAAGCAGCTAAGCCAGGCTCGGAAGGAGTTGGAGACCCTGAGGGTGAGGCTGGGGCCCGGCTTCCCGGAGCCGACCCGTGGGGGCTTCTGCAGGGACACCTCCCCTGCCGCGGCGGGAGGGTGGGGCTCTGTGCCCGGCCTGTTGGTAGGCACTGACCCCTCCCCCGGGGCTCGCAGGAGCGCTTCAGCGAGTCGACCCCCATGGGCGCCTCCAGGCGTCCTCCTGAGCCCGAGAAAGTGCCTACCTCCGTGCCGGCGCGGCCCTCGGCCTTAGAGCTGAAGGTGGAGGAGCTGGAGGAGAAGGGGTTAATCCGCATCCTGCGGGGGCCGGGGGATGCCGTCTCCATTGAGATCCTTCCCGTCGCCGTGGCAACTCCGAGCGGCAGTGATGCCCTGACTCCTCCAGGAGTGCCCACCGGCTCACCCAGCCCAGGTGCGCAGGAGCTTCAGGCTGGGCGGGGTGGGAGCAGGGGAACCAGGGTCTGGAAGGGGAGCCCGGGACATCTCTGCGGAGAGAGCAGGCAGAGGTAGGCTCGGGGTTGTGGGCGTGGTCAGGTGGTGGTGGGACGGTAGGCGTGGGCTCAGTGCGCATGTGTGGGGAGGGGCGGGGCAGACCACCCAGGCCCCGAACTTGACACCCCCTTTCCCCTCTCTTGGGTTCTGGGTTCTCTCCAGGCTCAGATCTCCTACCTTCGGCAGAGCCGGCTCCTGGAGCAGCACCCCCGCCGCCGCCACCACCACCACCGCCCCCACTTCCCAGCTCCTCCTCCCAGCAGGAAGCCCCGCCTTCAGCACCCCCACTGGCCTCACCCATCCCTGGCAGCTCGGATCCCCCGCCCCCGCCCCCACCGCTGCCGGGAGGCTTGCCGCCCCCACCCCCGCCGCCACCGCTGCCTCCCGGTGCAGATGGACCAGTGCCTCCGCCACCTCCACCGCCTCCAGGAGGTCCCTCTGATGCTCTTGGAGGGTCCGGCCCAGAGATGGGCCCGGGTGAGTGGCCCATCCAGGGCTGGGGGGAGATATGGAGGTGCCCCGACCTCAGTGTCCTCCAGGACCCTGTGTATGGGGGCCTCCTTTTGCCTCCTGCCTGTCCTGTCAGGCTTCTCTGGGCCCTGGGTCTCTCCAGCCACCCCACCCTCATCTCCCTAGCACTCACCACTCCATCTATGTCCCAGGAGTAAAGGCCAAGAAACCAATACAGACCAAGTTCAGAATGCCACTCCTAAACTGGGTGGCCCTGAAACCCAGCCAGATCACAGGCACGGTCTTCACGGAGCTCAATGATGAGAAGGTGCTGCAGGTGAGTACGCCCTGCCTAGCTTCCAGTGTGGGTGCCAGAGGAGGAGGGGACTTGCCTGGATCGTGCTAGGTCATCTCCTCTACCCCTTTGTACAGATGAGGGCATGGAGGCTGGGGATGGGTGTTAAGCTAAACTGGATTAGTGTATCTGATAGGCAGTATATCTGGACTCCCCAGGAGGCTTTCCTAACTCCCTCACTGTTTTCTTTTTTTCCCTCACTGTTTGAGGGCACGTCTGGCCTCTCTCTCTTCCTTTTAAGCTTCTTTCTCACCACCCACACAGAAAACTAGGGCTTCAACTCTTTTTTTTAATCTCAGAGAAAGCCGGGTGGGGTAGGGTGAGGGGGACAGAAGGAGACAGAGAATCCTAAGCAGGCTCCAAGTTTAGCATGGAGCCCAACATGTGGCTCAGTCTCAGAACCCTGAGATCATGACCTGAGCCAAAGTCAGGCGCCTCTAGCCTAATTCTGCTTTTAATTTTCCAAAAAGGATGTGTTCTCTTGCCTCCAGCCATTGCTCATGCTGTTCCTTCTGCCTGGAATGCCCTTCCCTTTCCCCTTTTTAGCCCTGGCAATTCAGTTCTTCCTTCAGCTGTAAGGGCTTGGAGTCTGGGTCCCCAGGGTCGGGTGCTGCTCTTCCTGTGTATCTCCCATCAGGGCCTCTGGTCAAGCCGGGTTACCGGTTTGTTTCTCTGCGGGTGGTGTGGTCAGGGCTGGAAAGATGGGTCAGCCAGGAAGGTATCAGACCCCAGCCCGCCTAGCTCCACCTCCTCTCTCCCTGTGCCCTCAGGAGCTAGACATGAGTGACTTTGAGGAACAGTTCAAGACTAAGTCCCAGGGTCCCAGCCTGGACCTCAGTGCTCTCAAGGGTAAGGCAGCCCAGAAGGCCCCCAGCAAGGCTACCCTCATCGAGGCCAACCGGGCCAAGAACCTGGCCATCACCTTGCGCAAGGGCAACCTGGGGGCTGACCGCATCTGCCAGGCCATCGAGATGTGAGTATCTCTGCCCTGTGCTTGTGAGTAGCCCAGCCCCTTCGCTAGGCCAGGGTCATCAGGCATCTGGTAAAAGAGTCCCAGCTATGAGGCAGAGGCCATCAAGCTTCATGCTAACCCTGGTCGGGGGGTAGAGCTGGGAATCGCTTCTCATTTTCAGGCCCAAAAACCTGAGGCCATATTGTGAGTCACGCCCAGACTGAGACATTCCCATTTCCTCCCTGCCTCCTTGCCCAGCTGTGGGCACTCAGGCCCAGGCATTTACAGCTGGGCTTCTGTCACTGATGTATGACAGGGACCTCAGGCTTCGCAGCCCCCAACTTCCCTGAGTCCTGCCTCTTGGTCCTTGGAACTGTTGGCAGATAGCGAATACTGAAGTTCACTTATTCAGTGGAGGAAGTGAGGGGAGGTGGTAGTCCTACCCTCCAGATCTGGTGGGTGTAGAAGGATAACTACCCCATCTTCCACCACCTTCCACCAGGTATGACCTACAGGCCCTTGGCCTGGACTTCCTGGAACTGCTGACCCGCTTCCTGCCCACGGAGTACGAGCGCAGCCTGATCACCCGCTTTGAGCAGGAGCAGCGACCCATGGAGGAGCTGTCAGAGGAGGATCGCTTTATGCTACGCTTCAGCCGCATCCCGCGCCTGCCGGAGCGCATGGCCACGCTCACCTTCCTGGGCAACTTTCCAGATACTGTCCAGCTGCTCATGCCGGTGTGGGCGGGGCAGGCAGAGCGGTGTGGGCAGGGCAGGCTGAGCGGTGTGGGCGGGGCAGGCAGGGTGCTGTGCTCTGGGTTGGGGAGGCCGGAAGGCAGCCAGCAGCCTGGGCTCCCAGGGGGCATTTAGGAGTCCTTGAGCCTCCCATGGGCTAGCCCCGACCCTGCCCCAAACTTATCTTGCCTCTCCAATCCCACCCCCAGCAACTGAATGCCATCATTGCAGCCTCAATGTCCATCAAGTCCTCTGACAAACTCCGCCAGATCCTGGAGGTGAGAGCCCAGGGCAAGGGTCTGGGAAGTAGGGCCCACCTATGACTCCTTGCCTGTTCTGGGTTGTGTGAGAGGGATCCTCTCTGGGGATCACCATGTGATTAGCAGAGCATCCACACCTACCCAATGGAGTCTGGTGGAGTATCTGGGACCCAGTAGAAATGGCTCTTGGACTGTGACACCACAGCTGAGGAGAGGTCAGCAGTGAAGTTTTGGGTAGGAATAGCAGAGGACAAAATTAGGTATGCTAGGGGGCATTTTGCTGGCTCAGTTATTATGTGACTTTTTTTTTTTTTTAAAGTTTATTCATATTTATTTAAGAAATCTCTGCACCAAATATAGGGCTTGAACTCCTGACCCCAAGATTAAGAGTTGCATGATCCTCCAACTGAGCCAGCCAGGCACCCTGAGCATGAGACTTTTGATCTCAGGGTTGTAGGTTCGAGCCTCGTGTTGGGTGTAGAGATCACTTAAAAGATCTTAAGGGATCCCTGGGTGGCGCAGTGGTTTGGCGCCTGCCTTTGGCCCAGGGCACGATCCTGGAGACCCGGGATCAAATCCCACGTCGGGCTCCTGGTGCATGGAGCCTGCTTCTCCCTCTGCCTATGTCTCTGCCTCTCTGTGTGTGTGTGTGACTATCATAAATAAAAATTAAAAAAAAAAAAAAAAAAGATCTTAAAAAAAAAAAAAAAGGTGTGCCAGGCACACAGATAGGTAAACGTGATGTACATGGGCCATGGACCTGACAGGTCCAAGGAGGTATGCAGTGTGGGCTGAGCAGGCTGAGCATGTGGGGCTTGCTCTTTGCCACGTTGATTTGCACAGGTCATACTTCAGGGGGTTCCCTGGGCCCCACCACCCTGCTGAACTCCTCCCCCCCTACCTCTCCCAGATTGTCCTGGCCTTTGGCAACTACATGAACAGCAGCAAGCGTGGAGCAGCCTATGGCTTCCGGCTCCAGAGTCTGGATGTGGTGAGGGGCACAAAGCGGGGTTCCCTGGCCTGGGGGATGGGGAATAGCTGGTGGCCTGTGGCTTACAACTGGCCTGCATGCAGTTGCTGGAGATGAAGTCCACTGACCGCAAGCAGACGCTGTTGCACTACCTAGTGAAGGTCATTGCTGAGAAGTACCCACAGCTCACAGGTTTCCACAGTGACCTACACTTTTTGGACAAGGCAGGGTCAGGTAGGGGTGCAGGTATCCCATCCTTGGGTGGGGTGAGGGGCTCCGCCCTGGGGAGGGGACATGGGAATGTGGCCTCTCTGATTCCCTGCCTCTATACCGCCCTGCCCTCCCACTCAGTGTCCTTGGACAGCGTCCTAGGGGACGTGCGTTCCCTCCAGCGAGGCCTGGAGTTGACCCAGCGAGAGTTTGTGCGGCAGGACGACTGCATGGTGCTTAAGGAGTTCTTGAGGGCCAACTCGCCCACCATGGATAAACTGCTGGCAGACAGCAAGACTGCTCAGGTGGGCCAGGGCTGGCCAAGAGCGCTGAAGGTGGGGAGTCTGGGGTGGGGGATGTAGGCCGAGAAGAAGGCCGTGGTGGGGGATGTAGGCCGGGAGGGTCAGGGACACAGTCGGGGATGAGGCAGGGGGTCCACCTGCCTGGCAGAGCAGAGATGATGTGGCCAGGGATGAAGTGGCCAGGGTCTTAAAGGCACACAGAACTCCTGGGGGTGGGTGCTGGTGGGTCTGACAGGCTGTTGCCCACAGGAGGCCTACAAATCTGTGGTAGAGTACTTCGGAGAGAACCCCAAGACCACATCCCCCTCCATGTTCTTTTCCCTCTTTAGCCGTTTCATCAAGGCCTACAAGGTATGTGTGTCTGGTGGGCATTTTGGCCTCTCCACTTGGGCAGTGCGAGGGGTAGGGGACACTTCTCTCTGAGGGTTGGATAAGACTCTCCTCATGGAGACCCACTTTGGCCCCTCAGAAAGCTGAGCAGGAGGTGGAACAGTGGAAGAAGGAAGCAGTAGCCCAGGAGGCAGGTGCCGACGCCCCGGGCAAAGAGGAAGCCCCAGCACCCAAGGTAGGCAGTTGTGCCTGAGCTCAGCACTTTGCAGGGATCCTCATCCCAAAGATCTGGCCCCTTTCCACACCCTCCTTTCTATGAATAGACCTTGCCCAAGGTGAGGATGGTACTTCAGGAACCTGGGATGGGAATGGCTTCCTTCTGCTCCAGCCTGCTGTGGGGGACCAGGCAGGCAGATGTTCTAGGGTTTGGTAGCCTGGGGAGAGGGGATTCTGGAGCTAGAGCTACACACCTTCCATTACCAACTCCTCCTCCCCATCACCACCCAAGGCCCGGCGGCAGCAGATGGACCTCATCTCTGAGCTGAAGCGGAAGCAGCAGAAGGAGCCACTTATCTATGAGAGTGACCGTGATGGCGCCATTGAAGATATCATCACAGGTGAGGCTTTGGCTGGGCCTGGCCTGGCCTCTGTCTGTCCTTCTAATGCTGTCCTCCCTCCTCCCCCACCCTAGGGGTCTGGCTGCCTTACTGCCTCTTGCTTTTTTTTTCTGTCTTTTTTCCCTTTCTTTCCCTCCTCCTCCATCCTAACCGTCAGTGCTCAAGACGGTGCCCTTCACGGCCCGCACCGGCAAGCGGACATCCAGGCTCCTCTGTGAGGCCAGCCTGGGAGAAGAGATCCCTCTCTAGCCCTCAGGTACCTGGGTAGCCTGGCCTCTGACCCCAGAAGCTGCCCGCAACCCTGGGGGCCCTCAGGGGATTGGGTCATGCTGTCCTCCCTGGGGCCACACATGGCTGGGGTGTGCTTGAGCAGGGTCTGGTAAACATAAACACGGCCCCTACAGGGCTGAGGTCTGTGCCCTGGAGCTGTGGTCCTAGCCCAGGGGCAGACTTCTGAAGGGTAAGTGTCTCTCCTCCTGGCTGCCAGATCTGCGGAATCAGCCCTACATCCGCTCAGACACAGGCCGCAGAAGTGCTCGCCGGCGCCCTCCGGGGCCCCCCCTGCAGGTCACCTCGGATCTCTCCCTCTAGCCCGCAGTTTCTGCTCATGGACTCAGTGGGGGATGGAGGTTGGCAAGCCATGGCACGAGGAAGGTGGCCCTCAGCTCGGCTGGGCCTGGGCGACCCCCTCTGGCGCTGCCACCTTCTGAGATGGGCCCACCCCAGGTGGTGGGTGTGGGGATGGGGGAGCGCAGGGGCGTGGTGGACGTGCAGCATTGCTGGCTGCTCCCCCAAATGCTGCTTGCAGCACCCCTCACCCCCTAATAGCCATACTTAGCCTCAGCCGGAGCCTGGCCTGTAACTTATAAAGTGCAACCTCGTGCTCCACCCTGAGCTCCGGGAACTTTCCATGGACCTTATTTTTATACAAGATTAATAAAGATGTTTGCAAAAGATGCGTGTCCGCTCTGTGCCCGCCCACCACACGCAGCCTATTTTGCTCCACAAACGCTTTACTTGTACACGTTTTTCATAGCAGGTTTCTGCAAACAGGCTGGCGAAGGGGAGAAGGGCTGCTGCTGCACTAGAGTTGGGGGGGAGGGAGCCATCCTCGAGGGGCGTAGATAGTCTAATGGCTGGCCCACGAACTCTGGGGGAGGGGGGGCGTGCGGAGGGTCAAGGGGGCTGCTTTCCTTGACACTCCGGGTTGGTGCCCCCTTGGCCTTCCTTTCCACCCGCCCCGCCCCCAGTCCCGCCGCCTGCCCCGCTACCCTGCCCTCTTTCCTTAGGCTCCGCCCCAGCCTTGGTCCAGCGTCCCCGCCCTCCGGGTCTCCCGGAGTCCCGCCCCCGCCCGCGGCTCTCACCCAGGCTGAGGGACCTCTGGGTGGACCCGAGTTTGTGGCGGCTGGGCTGGCAGGACTTGGGAAGGCGGACGTCGGGGAGTGGGGCTCGGTTCCGCGTCCGGTCTTCTGGGGGTGTCCGCCCGGCCAAGTTAGGTATCTGGGAGTAGGGGCTGCGCGCACCTGGCCCCGGGGAGGCCGGGAGGAGGACAAGGAGAGGCTAGTCCTGCCCGCAGGTCCCGAGTCAGGGTTGGCCCCTCCGGTGGGTCCCCGCCCGGCCCGGGGCGCACCTGCTTTGTGCAGTCTGTGCAGTGAGCGCTCCAGCTCGGAGCCCGAGAGGCCGCCCAGGCGCGCGGCCTGGCAGAAGAAGGTGAGGCTCGCGTGAGTGCGCACCGCGCCGCTGGGGCCACGGGCCTGGCCCTTCCAGCCTGGGTTCAGCCGCAGGGCCCGCTGCTTCTTCGTGTAGTAGCTGGAGGGGAGGGGGGGCGCCCCCGCCTAGTCAGACCCCGCCTCCCCCCACCTCTGTGTCTGGAAGGCCGGGAAACCAAAGCACGACAGGAACGGACCCAGAATTCAGGGCTCCTGATTCTGGGGCAGGAGCCTCAGGGCACCCGGCCCCGCGGCAGCATCTGCTCCCCCCATCCTGGGCCCTGAAGCTGGGGACAGGGGCTTACCTCATCACTTCCTGCACCACTTTGTGGGGCAGGAAGCCCTGGCTCATCAGCTTGAACAGCATTTCTAAGAAAAGGGTTTGCAGGCCCTGGGGGTCATAGAACCGGCTGTTCCTCACCTGGCCTGGGGGTCAGAGATCAGAGGGGAGGGTGAGGAGGAATCTCCCCTCAGTCCAGGCCTTCCCACTCCACCAGCCTTGCCCCTCACCCAAGCACTGAGCCAGGCGGTGGCTGTCAGTAAGGACACCCAGGAAGTCTTTGAAGCTTACAGTTCCGTCACCTGGGAAGAGAGAGAGAGGAAGGGGTTTTGTGGGTACCTCCTCTGCAGAAGGCCTACCCTGCATATGCTTTAGAGGCTTGTTTGCAGTTCCTTCCAGACATCAGAGAATCCAGTCCCAATTCTAGCCAAATGTCAATCCCAGTTGAATGGGGGAGAAATAGCCCCTGCCCTGGGGGATCCCCAAGTCAGGATGAGGATTAACATAGCAGAAATATGTTTAGGGGCCATGGGATAGATGTATTGATCAGAGCGGGCTTCCTGGAAGAGGGAACATTAAAATAGGACCAGGCTAGGGAGTCTGTGGGCACAGGAGACATTCTCCAGGGCCAGAAGTGAAGGAGGACAAAAGGCCAGGGGTGGGGATACCCACCATCCAAGTCTGCCTGCTGCAGAGCCTCACACATCTCCTGTGGGCTCAGCTGGATGCCCACATTGCGCAGGGCAGCTTTCATGCTGCGCATGTCCACAGTGCCTGTCGGGCTGGAGCTGAACAGTTTGAAGATCTCCTGGAATGCTGAGGGCAGGGAGGGAGGCAGGGAACAAGGTGAACCCACACACAGGGGCCCAGAGATCGGCCCAGTCTAGCTCAGAATGGGACTGAAGACTTGGGTCTCTCCAACACGCAAGACATTTGGGGGGCATTATAACATTTAAAGAACAACAGTGGCTACTGGGTGTTGGCATTTGTTAAGTTTTCCGTTCAATTCTCATGTCCAAAACCTGTGTTTGGACATGTTGGTATGAAAAGACATTCAAAACTTATGTCCAAGGTCACATCACCAGGAGACTGGGCAGGGCTGGCCGTTAGACTCTCGCTCTGGAGCTGCAATGCTCTGAGGCTCCAGGAGCCCTGCTGGCACCTGGCATTTAGCAGGCACTGAAGATTAGTGATGGTGAGTAAAATTACTCTGCTTTGAGGGGCCCTTGCCAATATTACAGTGGCATTGGGCCCCCAAATGTAGAAGTGGTTCCTTATACCCCTGACCCCATAGCCCCAGAATCTAGGGGGGGTGGGGAACTCAGATTATTTTTCCCTATCCTCTCTCCCAATTTCCTTCCTCCCTTCCTCCTTCCATGCTGTCCATCTGTCCATCCATCCATCCATCATCCAAATACCTTCCTATCCACCAATCCCTCCCTCCCTTCTTCTTTTACACACACACACACACACACACACACACACACACACACACACACATCAGTGAGCCCTGGAATTGTAAAGATTAGCCAATTAGCCTGGCATTGAGAAATGGTTACAATATGATTGTTTCCAATGGCCCCAGACTCTGGGGAAGTGACCCCTTGTAGTTCTGCTGTGAGTATGCCCTCATTCTCCCCTGGTCCTGGCCCTGGGGCCCTCACCTGCCAGCAGCCGGGCTGTCAGGGGTAGCAGGTTCTCATCTGCAGAGCTGCTTCAGGAGGAAGAGAGTGGAAAGGAGCTTTGCACCCGCTGCAGAGAGATGTCGGGGCCAGGCAGGCCTTATTCCAAACCCAGCACCTCAGGCCCGCTCTGCAGTCCCTGCCCTTACCTTTGAGACCCTGCACCTGAGCCTGATTTCACTGAGCTGGTAGCTGCAAGGTGCTTGAACCCTCTGGCCCTCCGGGAGCACTGCTCAGCCCCTGTGGCCACGATGGATGCTGGCTCCCTCTGGGCCGGCAGGGCAGTGGGCTGCTGAGGCCTCCCCTTCTGCATCCTGCAGAGCTGCTCCTCTCCTGGGTCCTGTGTGGGCAGTCTTCGAGGCTGCTGGGGAGGCCTTGGAGGCAGGGGGAAAACAGGGCTGAGGGGCCCCGGCCACCCGGGGGCTCAGACTCCAGGGACCCTGAGACTAGGCTCAGATCTACCTCCTCCCAGCTCCCCCCTCCTCCCCCAACCAGCTTGCACTCACAGTCCCTTATCCAGGGGATTCTGCAGGCAGAAGCTTGTACCAGCAGACCCTTGGCCGGCCCTGCTTACCTGTACGCTCCCTGTGCCGACGACAGGGATCTCCTGGTCTTCTGCCTTCGGCTGCCTGAAAGGCAGAGTCACAGGCTCTGAGGCTGGTCCAGTGTCCCAGGCCCGCAGCCCCCCAGGCTGGTTCTGGGTTGGACTTTAACATCTTTTGGCAAGGGTGCACTCTCCCTCACCACAGGCCTGCTTCTCTTGGCAGGGCGACCTGCTGTTTTACTCTTTTGAGTTTCTGCTCCCCTTAAAGCATCCGAATTTGCAACTCCACTCCAGAAGCTAACACAGGCTGGCAGAGGCCCAGGGAGAAGCAGGCCTTAGAGTCCCGAAGTTGGGCTTTGGGAAGGAGGGGTCTAGCCCAGGGTGGGCCTGTGACCCACCTTACCCCAGGTCCCCTGGGAGAGAAGGATCTCCTCCTCCAAACCAGGTAAACTTACAAATCATAGTTCACAAAATACTCCTGGAAGATGTTCCCCAACAGCCCAGTGCCTCCAGGGATACTCACTCTGCATCTCCTCCTCCTTCCTCTTTCCAGTTTCCTGCCCCTGCCCCCCCACTCCATTCCCAACTGTTTAGCCTTCCTAATCTCACCCTCCTAGGCCTTGGGCACCTCCCTCTTCAGCCTCCTCTCAAGGCAGGGCAGGCTCTTGGGGATCTGCGAGGCCGAGCTTTCACTTGACAGTGAGCCTTGGCACTGCTGGGTCTGGAGGCTGACCAGGGCCCTTAGCTGTGGCTCTGCCCCCCCCTCCCCTCTCTCCCCGACTTCCCTTATCATGCCCATGTCCTTCCCCACATTCTGAATTCCCTTCCCTGCTTTGCTCCCAGCTCTCCTCTTCCAGATCTTTCTCTGGAAAGACATTGCCTGTCCTCCCCCAACATGGGGAGACTTGTGCATTCGTGTGTGTGTTTAGCACATGTGTCTGGCTAACAGACATGCGTGTTTATGTGTGCTTGTGCACCTGGGACGTGTGGAACTGAGTGGATGTGTGTATGTGTGTGCCTGTGTGCTGTATGAATCAGCGGCTGGTGTGTGTGTGTCTGGGCTGCATGGGGAAGTACATCATTACATATGGGCTCTCCCCTACATTTTGAGATACTTCTAGTTCCAGGCTGTGGCCCCTAGCGGGGCAGTCCTTTGGCTTCTTTCTTCCTGCCCCTTCCAGCCCCTGGACATCGTGCCTTCCCCATGCCAGGCCCCCACACTAGACAGAACTCCCTTCAGACTCGCCTCCTTGCCCAGCCAGCCCACCCCCAGGAGGTCCCCCCTAAAATGATCCCAACACAGCTTCAGGCCTAGAGGAAGCCTCGCTTCATGACCTAAGACACCCAAAGCCTCAGAGAGGGTGCCAAGGTCTCCCCGAGACTGGTCATGAGCCTCTGCCGCAGGCTGAGAGGTCTGGACAGGTGTGAGTGAAGTGGAACAAGCCAGGGGCAGTGAGTAGGGGCTGAACATGGCTGGGTGAGCCTCTGGGGACGGGCAGAGCAGGGGGGCTGGGGTAGCTAAAAAATGAGGGTGGGTTGAAATTCATACCATACAATATGTTAACTAACTAGAATTTAAATAAAGTCTTGAAAGAAAAAAAAAACGGGTGGCATCCCTAAAAAATCGAGACCAGGACACCACAGCCAGGTAAGCTCACTAGTCCAGAGCGTTTGCACAAACAGTCTGAGCCGGAGGCCAGCACTGGAGGCTTTACTGGTTTTGTCTAGTCATTTCTCTGGGGAAGTGGGGGACGACACCTTAAAATGGATTTTCAGCAATAATGGACTCCCTTTCCTGGTTCCCGGCACCGAGCTGCAACGCAAAAGAGAGAGTGTCATTTGGGCCCCAGTGGCAGGGTCGGGGAGAGGGGTGAGCCCAGAGGCCTCTGAGAGGAGGCCCCCGGGGTAAGAGGGCCTCTTCCTGCTGCACGCTGATAGGCAGCTGACCTTCTGTGGTGTCCATTTGTCACCAGGAAGCCAGGGCCGCTGGAGAGCCGTGTTCCCTCACACCATGCTCCACAGAGGGGTCCTGGACGTGGGGCCATCAGGTTCCCAGCGGGGCGGATGCTAGCTTAAGCATTTCTCATGAGAGTGAGGCCATCTACCCTCTGGGAACCAAGCTTCCTAACCCTAACTTCCCATGCTGAACCCAGGTCCTTGCCTGGGCCGAGATGCTCACCCTCCATGGTCCCTGGGGCCTCCTCCAGCCCTGGCCCTGGCACCGAGCCTCAGTGCACTGGAACCTTGTTTCCAGCAGCCTTTATGAAGTCACTGAGTTTGAGACATCACAGCGTGCCCCATCCCCTACCTAGCCCCTCATTCCATTTCCACCCCCCATCCAGCTGTGTGAAGAGTGGGCCCGCCCATCCTGGAGCACCCCCTCTGGTGGGAAGCCCATCCTGGAGCACCCCCTCTGGTGGGAAGCCGTGAGCCAGCCTCACTTACTCTTTCATGTCTCCTTGAGGCAGAGGGGACATGGCCGGTGGCTGGAGAAGCTTCACTTCTCCTTTAATGGTGGCCCTCTTGATCCCCGGCTTGCTGAAGTCGAGGTAAGGGTGGGAGAAGTTCTTGTCTTGTGGCTTCTGAGCTTTCTGTGACTCCCTGGCTTTAAGTGGTGGTCTATCTGGCAACTCCTCAGTGAGCTTTTTCTTCTCGGGCTGGTCCACGGCCACCTGGGTGGTGGGATCTGTAGAAGGCGCCTCGGCCTTCTGGGGTGGAGCTTTGATCATGTGCTCCAAGTTGGGCAAGTCCATCTTGCTGGAAGAGGCCACAGCCAAGGAAGAGGCAAAGTTGACCAGCTCTTCCAGACCGATGGCTGGTGAGATACTGGAGGAGGATGGGTAGGGGTTTGGTAGCTGTTGGGAGTCTGTGGCTGGCGGAGCTGGCTGGGCGCTGGGAGTCTGGAGCTGCTTCTTGGAGCACGTGGTGTCCTTGGGGACAGACTGCTGGCCCAGATGGCTAATGGTCTTACCTTTGTTCTTGCCCAGCTGAGTGTCAGTTATCCGTTTCAGGCTGTGCTCCGAGGCCTGGATGAGTTTGTCTGCCCAGAAGAGGTGCTTAGAGGTCTGCACGCAGATAGAGCGATGGTTGGTGGACACCTGGTCCTCCTCTGCTGAACTCAGGTAGCTGGAATTTGGTCTGATGCTCCACTGGCTGATGTCGGGCTGCATGTCGGGCTGCATGTCGGGCTGCGTGTCGGGCTGCGTGTCGGGCTGTGTGTCGGGCTGCGTGTCTGGCTGCGTGTCAGGCTGCGTGTCGGGCTGCATGTTGGGCTGCGTGTCAGGCTGCGTGTCCGGCTGCGTGTCGGGCTGGAGGGACTCTATCCTATACTTGAGTTGCTCGGAGTCCTCGGCCTTCGGCTCCACCTCCAACTCCAGTTCTGGCTCTAGATCCAGGCCCACCTTGTGTGGGGGCTCTAGTTCTAGCAATTCTTTCTCCAGCTGAAAAGTTTCAATTAAAGCTGAGGAGGCCTTGCCCCAGAGGTCCTTCCTGGTGCCAGTTCCCCGGCCCTCTCTCCTGCCTTCCTCCTCGCACTGCCCTACCCCCTATCGCTCACTCCCTCCCCTCCACTTGCCTCTTTGCAGAGACCTGCCTGGGGCAGAAGGCAGGGTGGGGTAGGTGGTGAGGGTGGGTGTGCAAGAACATGCCAACACTGGCCTGGTACAGGGGCCTGGAATTGCCAAGGATTTAGAGGATTTAGGGAAGATGGGCCTTATAGAATCGAGCCCCTTACCTACCACTTCCCCATAAGAGGTGCCCCTGCCTACTGTTACCTTGATCTCATCTTCCTCTTGTACCAGCTGGAACTGGGGTTGGTTTTTGCTACCCCTAAAACAGAAGGAGACAGAGTGGATGACAGACCTCCATGGGGTGGGTGGGGTGACTCTAGGGGGATGGAGGTCTCTGGGGGCCTCAAGACCCCCCCCGCCCCCGCCTTGTACAGGAGCTGGCAAGATATCCCTGGCTCCTCCACTCCCTTCACATCTCTGCATCCACCAAGAATTCTGGACTAGCATTTTCAATCTTTAGCGAGTTTAGGAAGTGCCTGGAGAGCTGGCCAAGTTGCCCCCTACTCCAAAGAGGGATCCGGTTAGTTGGAGGTAAGGCCCAGGGTTCTTCATTTTAATCAAGTATTCCAGTGAGCCAATGGAGCTCGCTTGGAGAACCAGTGCCCAGAAGTTGGCTCTCTATGGATGAGGAAGCCCAAGGCAATGCCCTCCTCCTGACTTGCCCAACCCCAGCTTGGCAGATCTGAAAGGCAGAGGATGTGTGTGTGTGTGTGTGTGTGCATGTGTGTGTGTGTGTGTGTGTGTGTGTGTGTGTGTGTATGTGTTTAGGATCCCTTCAATTCTTGTTGGCAATTTGCTGGCACCTGGGCCAGTGCCCTCAGTACCCAGCCATTGGGACTCCCTCTCCTTCCTCGGGCATTTACCTGCCCACTCTCATCTCGGGTGGCTGTGTCCTCAGAGCAAGGCAGAAGGGGTCTGTTCCCATCTATGTCCCCGAGTGAGCCCCTCCACCCCTCAGCCATTACTAATGTCAGGGGCTGGAGGCAGAAGCAGAAGAGCGATGGTAGGACTCTCCCCACAACACTGCCCTTGGGGAGATTGTGGAAAGAAGCAAGAGGAAAGGAGATCCTGGGTTGGGTGTGTGTGTGAGAACTTGGCAGTGGTGGCAAGGGGTAAGGGTTGGTGGGCCTGGAGGGTGGGGGCTTGGCTCTCACTGTGTATCCACAATGTCCACTGACTCCTTGCCACAGCAGGGAAATCCATTGGCACCTGGCAGGGAGAAGGAGGTGAGGGCAGGGGAGCTGTAGGTGGGGACCTCCCTGGAGGGTTCTGGAGCCTGGGCAGGTGCTGCTGCTCCAGCTACCCCCTCCCTCCCTCCCTCTCTTCCTCCCTCCCTCCCTATCCTGCATCTCAGCCCTTTCCCTCCTCCTCTTCCATACTGCCCCTCACTCCCTGCTCTGTCTGGTGTCATCAGCCCTGCCCTCCACATCTGTGCCCCTCCATGCTCAAATCTGCCTTTCCTTTATCTCTCCCCTATCCGTCACCGTCCTCCACAAGGATGGATGCTAACCGGCTTCACTGCCATTATGGAGTGCTGCCAGCCCAAGCATTGTGTTGGGCACTTTCTGTGCTTTATCTCATTAATTCAACACACACACAAAATGAGAAGAGGTTCATTTGCTCAAGGTCCCTCAGCTGATGGTTGCCGACATCAGGAACTGAATGCAGGTTTGACTGAAGAAATTCTTAACTCTCTACTCAGGAGTCTGTGACTGTATGGGGATCCCCCTCACCCCCAAACCTTCCATTCCTACTCCTCTGCCACCTTTCTCCACTCTTCTCTGGCCAGGCTTCAGATCTGTCACTCACCCTAATCCCGGCCCCTCCTACCCTGAAGCCCTTCCTCTCCTCCAGACTTTTCACCCTATCACATCCTGGGGTCACCCACACCCCAGTGCAGGCCAAGGTTCTCACTCCTAGGCGTTTGATCTGAGGTGACGCTGACAGCAATCTGATTTCTGAGTTCCCATCATTCTCTGCAGAAGAGACTGAACAACACCTTCGGGAAGGTAGGTGTTTCCCTACCCCAGTAACCTCCCTGGAGGTTTGTATCTTTTACTGAAGAAGCTGCTTTTTCATCCTCTGGGGGGTTGGAGCACCAGGCTTTCCCATTCTCTCTTCCCCGGGGTAGTAGATGAGGGTTGATCGTGGACCTGTCATGGCACTGGGAAAGCTGGATCCCCCGAGCCTCAAGTGTGGCAGGAAATGACAGCCTCAGCTCTGGCTAAGAGTTGCTCCCAGAATTATATCCAAAGGATCAGAATGTGCCATGGCCTCTTTCTAGAAATGTAGAGGCTGTTTCTGCATCTAGGATTTGGGCACATCCACATTCCTCCTGGGCCTGGGCATCTTGGCCAGGCTAAGAATGTACTTTCACGGATAGGCTCCCAAGAGCCAACTCAGTGGTCTCTGGAATCTTCTACCAACTTGACTGCCACGTTCTCTTGGCTTCCTCCCCACGTCTCTCCATTTCCAGCTAATATCTACCCCCCAGTGCTGCTTTTCTCCAGGCCTCTTGGCTCAGAGCCTTCCTTTGTTCACTTTTCAAAATTTCCCTGGACAATTATCAACACCCATGGAAGCCTAAAACTCTTCCATGGAGAGCAACTGGGTGTGGATAGGAAGAGAAAGTGTTATAGTATGAACCTCATCGTGGCACTAGGGGTTGGAAGCAAAAGTCTGAGGTTGACTCAACTAGGGACCTCTATGCCCAACTTGGGAATGTTCTATTAGGGATTCAGGTGACCTTCTGTAGTGTGTGAAATGATTTGTTTCCAACTGCTGATTGTTGTGTATAGAGTTGTATGTCCTGTAACCATCCTAAAGTCCTATCAGTTCTAGTTTTTTGTTTTGTTTTGTAGATTCCATAGAGTGCTCTACATAAACGATAATGTGTATGACTAGGGCGCCTGGCTGGCTGTCAGTAGAGCGTGTGACTCTTGATCTCAGGGTCATGGGTTCAAGCCCCATGTTGGGCGTAGAGATTACTTAAACAATTTAAAAAAATTATGTGTGTGACTCAAGAGAGTTTTACTTCTTCCTTCCCAATCTGGATGTCTCTTATTTCCTTTTTCTGCTTTAGTGTACTGAGAACAATGTTTAGTACAATGCTGAATAGAATTGAGAGTGGACATCCTTGCTTCGTTCCTGACCTTAGGGAGAAAGCATTCAGTATTTCACCATTAAGTATGATGTTGGCTGTTTTTTATGATGCCCTTTATCATGTTGAGGAAAGTTCCCTTTTATTCCTAGTTCACTTAGTTTTTACAAATTTTTATTCTTTTTAGAGAGTGTGTGTGTGTGTATACAAAGGCAGGGGAGGGACAGAAGTAGAGAGGGAATCCTGAGCAGACTCCGTGCTCAGCACAGAGCCTGATGGTGGGCTTGATCCCACGACCCTGAGATCATGACCTGAGTTGAAATTGAGTCGGACACTTAACTGGCTGAGCCACCCAGGCTCCCTTTAGTTCACTTAGTTTTTAGTTAGAAGAGATGTTAGATTTTGTCTGATGCCTTTTCTGCATTTATTGAGAGGATTATATAGTTTTTCTGTTATATTCTTTTGTTTTTATTTTATTTTTTAGTAATCTCCTCACCCAATATGGGGCTCTAACTCATGACCCTGAGATCAAGAGTCACATGCTATTCTGACTGAGCCAGCCAGGTGCCCCTGTTTTTCTTTTATATTCTGTTATTATATGTTACATATAAGATGCTATAACATGAATAATGCTATATGTTATTGTTAATAATTCTCTTATTTATGGTGAAGTAAGTTTTGAATGTTAAAATCAATCTTATATCCCTGAGATGAATCTCATTTGGTCATAACGTATTATCATTTTATACTGTGTTGAATTTGATTTGCTAACTTTTTAAAAGAAATCTCACGTGAGGTTCATGAAGTATATTGGTGTATAATTTTCTTACATTGTCTTTGTCAGACTTTGATATTAGAACAATGTTGGCCTCATAGAATGAGTTGGGAAGTATTCTTTCTGCAGTTTTCTGAAAAGGTTGTATAAAATTGGTATTATTTCTTCCTTATGTTTAGCAGAATTCACAGGTGAAGTGTGTGAACCTGAGCCTGGAGTTTCCTTGTCCATTTCATCTAAGTTGGTAAATTTATTGGCATAAATTGTTCATTATATTCTTTATTATTCTTTTCATATCTGTAGATTCTGTAGTGATGCCACCTCTTTCATTTCCCATATTGGTAATTTTTGTCTTTTTTCTTTTTGTCCTGTTTAGTTTGGCTAAAGATGTCAATTCTGTTGATCTTCTTGAACTAGACAGAGATATGTCTGTTTCCTGCCTGATCATACTAAAGTGACATCTGCCAGGGAATCAGTCCTGCAGTCCCCAATCAGCTTTTTATGATTTCACTCTTAAACATGAACAGCCAAGCATCACCAGACATTTGAGGAAACTGCCCACATGCAATTGACAGATTAAGAGAAAAGATGACTCTAGATTACCAGAGGTTATTTGGGAAACAGAAAGGAGCTTTAAAAATACCTAAACCCTTAAGTGATTCTGGGATATAGAAATTCAACTATATATATTACATGCAAAAAGCAAGAACAGGATGCTCTTAAAAAATTAGGAGAAAGAAAGAGCTTTTGGCAAAAAGACTTGGAAAGTAAAACAGAAAATCTTCCCAGAAAGTAGAACCAAAGTATCAAGACCATGTGAGAGAAAATGATCAAAAGGCAGTACGGTTCTGAGTTATAGAAAGGAAATCCAGAAAGAATAGAGAACATAGAAAAGGAAAGAGACATCAAAATTTTCATGAACTGAATGATGTCATTGGCTTAAAAGGGTTCACTGCACACTCAGCATTATAGATGTCAAAAGATCCTTGCTGTGAAAGTTCATTTGCACCAGGAACAAAGAATTCTTAAATGCTTCTAGAGTAGAAAAACCAGTCACCTGCAAGGGGAGAGGAATCAATTATACTGACAGCAGAGTTAGCAACAATGGCTGCCTTAAAATTTTTGAGGAAAATGTTTTTTAAAGTATAGGTTTATATCCAGCCAAACTATCATTTCAGACATGGAATGACTTACGAAATTTACTTCCTCTTTTTTTTAAGGAAGTTATTTGAGGATGTGCTAAAAACAAAATAAAAGGTGTGTAACAAGACAGCCAAGAAGGAAATAGTGGTCCACCCACTATTAGGAAAGCAGCTAAGTCCTAGGATGTTAACTGTAGAGTGGCAAGATGATGAAGGGTTCTGGGTAGTAGATTTCTGAAATAAAGAAAACTTGACAGAATAGTTGACTAGATGTAAAGGTTGAAAACTAAGACTGATAAAACCAAAGAATATAAGGAAAAGGCAACCAGAAACTCCAGGAAAAACGAAAAGCTGTCTGAGAAAGAAAAAGTAACTGTGGTACCTTTATTGGTTGTGCAGTCAACAGTAGTTATGTAGTCACAACAATTCAGGGTTTCAACTTTCAGAATCAACATATAAATAAAAATTGAAAAACATAGTTGTGGTTATAGGACAATGTAAGTGTTACCAACCTTGATAAAAATACAGGTTAGAGTTGTTGGGAGGTGGGAGGGAAGGAAGAAAGCTGAAGGGAAAGGTAGGGGCACTAAAAACTTCATCTTACTATGTGTGGTATCAAAAGATATTGTCTAAAGTGATGAAAAATAAAGATATAAGTATATTAAACTTACAAAAGCATCAGCAGATCTAAAAATGATGTTGGGAGGATGGGGAAGGGTGGATCCATTAGAGCAGGAAGGTGATAATGTCTAGAACTGATAAACCAAGAAAGATAGCTTGTAGAAAAATAAGAAGGTAATTAGACAGAAAAACAGTTCAAATGAAACAATCCTGGTTGTTCTGAGGAGTGAGCCTGGGGGTGTGCTATAGAGGATACTTGCTTTTCATCACTGAGTAAGCTCTTCAGTGCTATTTATTCACATGCATAAATTCTTTGATAGGGATCCCTGGGTGGCGCAGCGGTTTGGCGCCTGCCTTTGGCCCAGGGCGCGATCTTGGAGACCTGGGATCGAATCCCACGTCGGGCTCGCGGTGCATGGAGCCTGCTTCTCCCTCTACCTATGTCTCTGCCTCTCTCTCTCTCTGTGTGACTATCATAAATAAAAATAAAAAAAAAATAAATTCTTTGATAAAATTAAATGTTGAGCCCTTGAATAAGGGCCATGCACTGTTCTAGGTGACACAGTGATGAACACACACAGCCTCTGCCCTCTTGGGGCTTCCAAGCCTGTGGCTGGGACCACAGAAGCTCCTCCAATCTCTATTTATTATTCCCACTTCTCCTAAGCTCTAGACTCAAACTCCAGTCACCAATTGCACATCTCTCCCTAAAGGTATCTCTCGCTGGTTAGGGCCTTAGATGTCTCCTATCTCTGAAATGTTCCTTGCTTTCTGTTGTGATGATGCTCAGGGCTTTGCTTTCTGGAGACCTTCAGAGCTCCAACCCTTGTGTCTATCTCCTCCAGTTGCCTCCACCCACTCCCTGCAGACCTCTGAGCACAGGACCCCTTGCTGACCCTTATTAGAGCTGGGCAGACTGTGTGGGCTGCCCATTTTGAATCTCTGATCTGCAGCACACAGAGCCTGCAAGGTGGATGCTCAGCAAAAGTCTGTGCAAAGAAATGAATTCTTCATCCTTCTCACCCTCCCAGACCATGTGGCTTGTCCTCTATTTTTCACCTCAAAGTTCCCACTCTTCTATGTCCAGATTTGAGTGTGGCCTGCACGATTTGTATGCCTGACCCATCTTCCTTTCTAATCACTCAGATCTTGGTCACTCCTCTTCCCCTGATAATCCTTTATGCTAATACCCAAATTAGAAACCTGGGTAGTGACCCCCCTCACATCCCCAGCTTGACTTCCCCTACCTCTGATGTTGACCTTGTACAGGTCCCTTTCTCCATCCCTACTGCTTCTCCTCATCTCCCAACACCAAAGTCAACACAAACCTAGGACTAACTACCTTCTGGCTGAGTGCTTCCCATTTTGCCTCCTCTGTGCCCAGGTGGTCATGACTCTGCTCTCACAGATGAAACTGCACAGGTCACACATCTGGTAAGAGCAGTGCCTTGACCTGAAGAACCCAGGTCTGACTGGCCACTGTGTTCTTTGAAATCTCTTTAGGCTTCTAGCTGGACCACTGCAACCATATTTCCCTCCAATTTGGGCTTCTTAAAGACCTCAGAGTGAGCCTGCTGTATCACACCAGCCTCTGGTCACATCCAGGCTATAGAGTGGCTTCAAAGATCCTGTATGGTCTTGCCCTCTGCCCTCTGGTTGCATCTCCTGGTAGCCCGCTCCTTCCTTGCCCCGAGTGCAAGCTCCCCCAAAGCACAGCTTTTGTGCCTAAGTGCCTTTGCACCTGCTATTTCAGACACTCAGAAAGTCTTACATCTGGCAAAATCCTACTCATCCCTGACAGGCCAACTCACCTCCCCAGTGTCATCTTCTGTGTGACAGACACACCTAGCCGTCCTACCCACATTTTAATTTTTAGTTAACTCATCAGACTCAGGGCCTAACACAAGACTAAGAGCTGAAGGGGGTGCAATAAATGTCACAGGAGTGATTTAAGGTGTCTGCATAAATTTGTCACCCCACGAGTTTGGGAAAGGGAAAAGCTGCTCTCTGGTTGTTGGTTCTTGGCACATTTTTAATGCTGGCCCATGTCCTGGGAGAGAAGGTCCCAAGAAGAAAGCCCCTATTTCAGTGGAGACCTAAAGGGCACACAGCTTTGCTCATTGCTAGAGAAGAGTGCAAAGGCCAAAGGAGGCCAGTATTTGTGGAAGCCAACTGCTTCTCTCTGCAAAGCCTCCAATCGTCAGCCAGGAACAACTGAAGGTGATTTGGGGGTTATGAGCGGTTTGGGGCAATTCATGAGTCGTTGTGTGGGCCCAAGGCCACCGCGGCTTCCGCGTGCCCAGAAGCCCTCCAAGAGTCGCCAGAACCTGCGGCCTTTACTCCAAGGTGTGCCTGCGTGCCTGTGCGCACAAGCTCGTGCACCGCGCGGGGCCCAGGGCCGATTCCCCGCCCCGCCCCTCGCCTGCCCCGCCCCGCCCCTCGGCGCCCGGCCCCGCTCCCACCTGTCACCCCCATGCTGACCGAGGCTCTGTCAGGGAGGCGGGGAGCGGGCTGGTGGCTGCTGCCCCTCCGCCTCCAGTGCGCTCTTTGGTTTGCGGGCTTTGGGGGACGCCGGAGATGCTGGGGGCGCCGGCGCCTGTGATGTCGCCGTCTCTGTTACGTCCCTGGGAAAGACGCCCGGGATTCCCGGTGGCGTGTGGGCGGGGCGGCCGTTGGGGGGTGTCCCCCGGAGGGGCCGGAGCGCCCCCCGAAGACGTGGGCTGCGGGGCTCTTCCCAGCAGGCCCAGAGGGAGGGCCACCGGTAAGCTCCGATGGCCTTGCTCCTGCCCCCTCCTGCCGTGCAGGACCCCTCCGGCCTTGACCCCAAGTGTGCACGTGCCCAGGCAACACACACATACATACTTGAGCAAGACTTCAGGGAGTGTGGAGCCAGATTTGACGAGGTGCCCTGTGTGTCAGTGGCATCCATCCTCAGATGGGCCCCTGCCCCATCACCCAGGAACCCACTCCTGAAAGTCACCTGGTCACTCAGGGCTGGGAGAGGGCTGGGCGATCTTTGTTCTGGGCTCCTGGTGTGCTCCCACCTATCCACCTCAGGACATTGCCCAGGCCTTCTCGACCTCTCTTCCTCAGCCTGGCAGTGTTTGACCAGGGACTGGATGGGGCAAGATGCCACTGGCTGGAGCATCTTGCCTAACTGGTTTGAATGGATAGGGCAAATATAGGACTGGAAGCTTTCACTGGGAGGGATGGTGGGAAAAGTAACCTCACTCAAGGGCTACAAACAGTTGCTGCCAAAAATAAAGGGCAGCCTTGACCAGATCCCACCAAGAAGGCACAGGGAGGCAGCTGTTAGGATCTGAGGTAGGCAAGAGTGGGGACAGCCATGCCCTAACACATTTGTCATCACCCCAAACTTTATTGCTTACAAAGAGTACCACCCGAACTCTGCAGTACCAAGGCTGCAGCTCTTTATGTGCTGGGGGCTGGGGTCTCTCCCTGGGGAGCAGAATGGCTCGATGTGGATAGCTGGACAGAGGCCACCTTGGCAAGACATGGGGATGAGCTCTTCCCAAGGAGGACTCCCAGGGGACACCCCTTACCTCCAGGAGCGGAGGCTAGCAGGCCCTCACACAAGGATTCACAGTTGATTAATGCTACATGAGTCCTGATCAGCCCCCCTGCCCGCTGAAGAAGAGACTGGGTTGGGGAAATGGGGTAGGTGGTGGTGGTGGTGGTGGGGGGCTCATCTTAAAGAAATCCAGAGGTTTGAGGGGTCATGCGCATGGAGACAGGTCAAGACTCGAATCCCTTCACCCCATCTCCTGGCCTGCTTTTGCGCATGCAGAACCACTGACCTGCCCTCTTTGAGGGCAGCCATGAAAGTGCTTTGAGGTCATCAGAGTGCAAAGTGCAGTTGGCATTGCCCCTGAGAGAGGGGAAGGGCAGGGCCAGTGTGAGTGTAAGGCCTGGGCTGTGTCTCAGGAAGCTGGTGTGCACGATGTCTAAAGCCGTGGCCAGAGGGAAGAGTAGCGCTCACACCTGCTACTTTCTTCCACATGGATGAGATCACACCCCATCCTCAGACTGCTCCCGTCGGCCAGGGCACCTACCACCCTTCACTTCTACAGATGAGGTGGCTGAGTGCCAGTGAGTGATGCGCAGGGCTGGGTCTGCAGCCAGGGCTCGAGGCCTGCTGCCCTGGGGAAGACTGGTGGCCAGCAGCAAAGGGACATGTGCTTGGGGACTGAGAACCATTTCACTTAGATATCTGTGGTCCTGGGCGGAAGCTGAGTTCGGCTCTGGACCCGTGCTGCTACACCCTGACGGTGTGCCATTGTCGTCTCCCAGGGAGACTTCCCAGCATCAGGCGTGGCTCCTTCCCTGACTCTGTCAGAAGAGTTTCTAGATCTAAAAAGAGGCTTCGATGGCCACAAGAGGGTCAGAGGGCTCCCCTTTAGCTCAAGGATGGGTACGCTTGCTGCCTCACTCCTATACTGGACCTGAGTATGCATCCTCAGGCACTTGACACTCTCCCACCTGCTCTGAAGCCGAGGGACTTGCTCACCCCTCCTTGACCTAGGCCGGAAGCTACTCTACCCTGACGGTCAGCAAGTGGTCACTGATCCAAACACGTCAGGTCAGCTTGTTGTCTAGACCGGGGCAGAGAAGACCCTCTTTGTTCCCCACGGGAGGAGGCCTCCTGCCTCCCTCCTCCTCCTCATGTGGGCACGAGGTGTTCTCCTGGCAGGGTCTGGCAGGTCACAGGAGATCCTGGGAGGCATTCTGCTTGTCCCTAGGCCCACCGCTGAGCCAGGGTTGGCAGATCCCCAGGAGCGGGCTGAGCCCGTGTGTCAGGGTCAGCACTGAGCACCGAGAAGGCAGGCTGCTTTAGAAGAGTGGAGCCAGTGGTGGAAGGCTGGGTTACGGCCTATTCTCCAGCTGGCCATGCTTGACCCTCCAGCTCCAGGCAAAGCTGCCATCAGGGGCCAGGGTGCACTGCAGGTCGATGCCCGAGTCCGGCACCTCCATGTCATACCGCACGGGCTGCCCATCCTTGGTCACCAAGCTGAAGGCTGCGGCTGGGATCTGGGGGCAGAGCAAACCAGCAGGCCTGAGATCGTGGCATGGGGCTCAGAGGCTGCCTAGAAGGGCAAAACTGGGGTCTCCTGAGGCGGGGCAGTCTCCCTCCAGCCAAACAGGCAGTCCTGAAGGCATACTCTCGCCTTTAGTCCTGGAGGACTCAGAGAGTCTCACCTAGCCTGAGGGTAGGTCCTGAGGACTCCTCAACTGCCATTGTCAGGCTCACCCTGGGACCTTGGGGGATCTCTGAAGCCAACCATTCCCTCCTGTACCAGTTCTATTTATTCAAAAGCCTTCCTCCTGGAGGGCTGGGCCAGGTACACTGACTGCCGGGACTCTGCCTCTAGGTGTATACCTGCCCCCTTACCTGGCTGCTAATGCCAGTTGCGATGTCCCCCACCTTGACCCGGTGAAACTCTCGGATGTGCAGGTGTTCGCCATTGAGAGACTGTATCTGGATTTTCACACCTAGAAGGCAGGCAGCGGGACCCATCAGGAGAGTGGCTGGAGGCTCCCTAAGGAGCCCCATGCAGAGGGACGCAGCATGGCTCTGAGGAAGCTGACTGACATTTAGGCTGGAGCAGCCCAAATGCTATACACGTGCTGGCTCTTCCTGGTAGTCTTCTATCAACACCTAGAATTTGGCTTGCACGATGCAAAGAGCTAAGCCTGGCTCTGAAGGGGAACTAGTATTTCAACCTGCACACAAAGCAGAACGGAAGCGGGAACAGAGACTCCGAAATTAGCCTGTGGGCAATTCAGGCCCACAAGTAATGTTGTCTGAGCTGGGGTGGCCGTTGGCCAGGCCGTGGGGGCTTGATCCGTGTGTTGTGTCACACTGGGAAGAGGCCTGTCAAAATTCACCATGTAACCTGTGCAGCCACACTTAAAAACATCTTATGACTTTAAATCCCGGGGAGGACCCAGCAAACTTGCTGCTGAGTTCTTGATGAAAATGCTCATGAGGTCTTATTCCTCCTTTTCCCTTCGAGACATTATTTCTTGACTCTAGGCCAGGAGAGGCTGCTTTGTGCCCCAAGCAACGAGCCTTCTGGAACTCCCCATTGGCAGCCCATGAGGGGCAATGGTCCTTCACTGCCCCACCAGGAAAGGCTCTTGGGCAATCAGGGCCTTTGCTCTAAACTGACTTCATGGCCAGTCTGGGCACCAGGTGCCTTCTCCCCTACCTCCCAGCTCCCTAAATCCAGGCAAATCAGGTACTGCGGGGGCTGCTGAGCAGGCAAGGGTTGGGCTGTACCATTGAAATAGCTCGGAGTGTCAGTGGGCCGCCCCCGGGCCAGCACCATGTCCCAGCTGGAGCTGCGAGCCTCTGCCTGGCTGCTCCACGAGTGCACGCCGGAACTCAGGGTGTCCCGTGAGCTCTGAGAAGCCTTCGACGGGTTCTGAAACAAGAGTGGATACAACTCAGGCCCCCGGACTTGGGGGGCCGTCTCTGGCCTTGGTCGGATTTGGGGCACAGGGGCTCTGGGCCCTCCTTCAGGGTGAGGGACTGCTCACATCCTGGGCTGGAGTGTGGCCCTACTGGGCACTTTGGGGGCAAAGCAGGGGGCTGAGGTCATGAGGGGTTCCTGGGCTGGAGGAGGGTGAGGAATATTTCTAGGGGGACCCAAGTCCAAATCTTCCCATTATCCCTAGCAGCCAAACCATTCCCCAATTCCCAGGTGTGTGGAAGACAGATTATCTCACTCTGAGAAAAGATGCCCCCCCTGCCCTGGTGGGGAGCCTTTCCACAAGGAAGGAGTGACTCCCTTCAGCCTCCCTTTACCAGCAGGACACAAAGTTCTGGGCTGTGGCTCTGGGTCCACGGCCCGCTTACCTTCTCGCTGTCGTCTGATAGAGACAGGCTGTCGATGCTGAGGCACGAGAGAATTTGCTCCTGCTCCTCCAGTGAAAATGGCTGGGACAGGCTGTTCAGAAATAATTCTGCAAGGAGAGGCAGAGGATGGCTGTGAGAGACTGGGAACGGCCCGGCCCGTCTGTGTGTCCGGCCACCCGGACTGCAGGAGTGGACCTCTGGGGGAAGGCGCCCATGCTGGCTGCAGAGGGAGGGGAGCACAGGCCCCGGGGCCGTGGCCAAGGCTGCCATACCTATTTCCAGCTGCTGCAGTTCCTGCTCAGGTAGTGTCGCCTTCCGCTCAGCTGAGCTGGGGTTTTTGGCAGGGGTCGGGTCCAGGGAGGACAGAGGCAACGGCTCCCAGGTCTCAGACTCCTCCTTGCCCCAAGTCAGGCTCGGAGACTTGTTCCGCTCTGGGGGCTCTGGGGGCAGCGGAGGTTGGAGCTGAGGGGCCCCGCCAGTAGTGTCCTCAGTTGGCTGGGGCCCTGGAGCCTCAGGTGAGAGCTCCCTCGGCTGGGCTTGCAGGGTCCGATGACAGTGGCCTTGGCTGGGCGGGGCCTGGACTTGGTGTGGCAGCGGACGTCTTGGCTCTTTGTACTCTCCCCTCCAAGGACTCCTCAGGCCCCCCACTGTAAAACAGCACAAGTGGTGAGGCAGAGACAGGCCAGCCCAGACGCTGGGCCAGGCTGGGCGGCCTTCCTGAGCACAGGGCTGGAGGCAGGCAGCGAGGGAGGACTCTTGTCTCACTCAGGGACACAATTCAGGAGGGCAGCGTGTGGTCTTGGAGGAGGCTTCTTCCCTAAGATGGCCTTCTACGATGGGAATAGGACAGTATTTCTGTCTATGCCATCTTCCTTCTAGGTCATAATCACAACTTTAAAAATGACAGAAATGGCTCCAAGGAAGGACTCTGTCACTAGTAAAGAGAAGATTTAAAAACAGCTCTGAGTAACACCAGCTTCGAGGTCCCATGTAAACTGGCCTCCTTGCCCCCCCCCCCCCCACTGCCATCTCTCTTGCCCTCCCTCTCTGCAGCTGGTGCTTCCTAAGGGTGCCATTTCTCTGGAGTGTGGTAACAGGTTTATCTATGTTGGTGGGGGGTGGGGGGGGGCAGGAGGGCATGCAAGGTCTCTCTCCTGTTTTATTTATTCCCCTTTCATTCCCATAACCAAAGCCATTCCCATGCCCACCTCCTGGTGACAATCTATTATGTTTGATGTGTCACTTTGGGTTCAATCATGCTTTTAGCAAAGTCTGTGTTGTTTTTACTGATCAATATTGAATTTGCTGGGCGCCTAGGTGGCTCGCTCAGTTAAGTGTCAGCCTTTGGCTCAGGTCATGGTCCCCCAGAGTCTGGGGATGGAGCCTGGAGCCAGGCTCCCCTGCTGAGCAGGGGAGCTTGACTTCTCCCTCTGCTCCTCTCCTGACTCTTGTGTTCTCTCCCTCTTACACTCTCACTCTCAAATGAATAAAATCTTAAAATCTTAACTTTTAAAAAAAATTTACAAAAAAGGCATCGTGTTTTCTATCCATCCTCTTTTTTACCTGGCACTATGGTTTTAAAATCCAGCCGGTTGTTCTGTGAACACTGACTTGCTTTAACTGCTGCATGGCGTTCCCTGTGACACACCCTGCCTACCACCCTTGCCTTTGGCCCCTCCGCTCTCCCAGGAAGGGACACGCCATCGCACCCTACTCCCCTCCCACAAATGACTCAGCAGCATGCATCCTCAGCATGTCCCCTTAAGGATCTGGTGAGAACCTCTTTGGCATGCCGGGTATGGAGTGCTAGGTCACAGGTCTGCAGATGTCTGCGAGTGCTACCAGGTGCCCCCCAGCAGAGCCTAAGGGCTACTGCCCCATCTCCTCACCACCACTTGGTGCTATGAACTTTCTGCCTTTTCTCACTTAATGGCTGGAAAGTGGTACCTGGCTTTATTTCACATTCACTGATGACTAATGGGCTTGAGGCCCCCTTTGTATGTTGTAGTCCCTGTCCCCCATCTTTGAGCAGCGAGGCGCAGTACAAAGCACTTCTACTCACACTACCATCTTCTAACAAGCCCAAGGCGGGTGTCATCTCTATGCTCTAGATGGGGACACCAAGGCTCTGAGAGGTTGAGAGGTCCTTGCCCTTGACCACAGCACTACCCTGTGGGGTCCCGTGCCCCTACAGCCAGTGGGGGGCTCTTACCATGCTGCAGCGCCAGGCTGACTTTTCCCCCCAGCTCCACTGCAGACGCACGGCGGCCAGGCTCTTTCCTCAGCCCCTCCTGGATGGCCTGGGCAGTGAGAGGGGCGCAGGAGGGTGGGATCTCCCTCACAGGCGGAGGCTCGCTGGCGATCTGTGGGTCAGAAGGCAACATGTGTGGCCTGTCCCCCCTCACTTCCCAGGATCCAGCTTTCTGTTCTTGCTCTTCCCCACTCTCCCCTACCCTGGGGTTGGTCAAAAAGACTGGAGAGGGCTGGGACTTTTCCAAGGAAAAGGAGAAAAGGGGCCAGGTAGGCCAGGCCAGTGCCAGACGGCAAGGTGCCCATGACCAGCCCATCGGAAGGCAGCAGAGATGGCACAGTGTATGAGTGGAGGAGAGCCCCGACCTGCCATGAACTCAAGGGGATCCCTCACTTAGGATCTCTCCTTGGGCCTGCAGATTTGGGTGGCAAGTATTTTAGCTAGGATCCCGCATTTATGATGAGGCCTCTTCCTGTTGCCATCTGCCACCCAAGAGCAGCCCAAATGGGGGCCACCTTAAGCGTGCAGCCTGGGCCCTGTGGCCCTGCTGGCTCTCCCTCTTCGCCATCCCAGGTGCCGTCACTGACCTTGAGGCAGAGTGGCCCTCTAAAGTACTGGGTCCAAGGGTGGCAGCCGTTGAGCATGTGAAGCATCATGCAACAGCTGCTCCAGACATCCACCTTAGCATCACAGGGCTTGCCCATCACCACCTCTGGGGCCATATGGGTCTCCGTGCCAGGGATGTAGTCTCCTGAGAAGGTGGGGTGAGACCGGAAAGCCAACTATGAACTTTGATGGGTAAGAGCCTTGGCAATGACCCCCTCTCCCCCTGGCCACTGAGTCAATTCGGTGAAAATACCTGGAAAAACCTAGAATTTATCTCTGTTAAAGTATCTCAGACAGAAAGGAAGCTTCCATATCAAACCTGCTGGGGATGAGCTAAGTCAGGGGTTCCGCTGGGAACTGGTACAAAGAATACATCACCCAAAATAGGGGCTCGGCCCTTTGGACCAAATCTTTAGAATGCTTTTTTTTTTTTTTAAGATTTAATTTATTTATTCATGAGACACACACACACACACACAGAGAGAGAGAGGCAGAGACACAGGCAGAGAGAGAGGCAGGCTCCATGCACAGAGCCTGATGCAGGACTCCAGTATCACACCTTGGGCCAAAGGCAGGTGCTCAACCCCTGAGCCACCCGGGTGTCCCTTTAGAATGCTTTTTAAAATTGGGGAGGGGGGGATCCCTGTGTGGTGCAGCGGTTTAGCGCCTGCCTTTGGCCCTGGGCGCGATCCTGGAGACCCGGGATCGAATCCCACGTTGGGCTCCCGGTGCATGGAGCCTGCTTCTCCCTCTGCCTATGTCTCTGCCTCTCTCTCTCTCACTGTATGCCTAACATAAATTAAAAAAAATAAAATAAAATAAAATTGGTGAGGGGCCTGGACATTGAAAATCAGGTTGCAGGAGCCTAATTAATGGTTTGATGTTCCTGAAATTTTAGTGAGTGGGAAAAAAACCCCAAAAGACTTCTACGCATGAAAGACTAGAAGGATCAATACCAGATATGAAGTTTTCCCCCCCGCTTCTGGTGATTTGAATTTTTTATTTTTGCTTAGTTCTACTTTCTACAAAAGATTTTAGAAAAGGATTATTTTTGTAATAAGAAAAAAACTCACTATTTTAAAGTGAAGGGCAGATGTCCGTTAGAATTTACGTCTTTAGAATGATCAACACAGTCCTTTAATAACAGAATCACTTCTAAAAGATTGTTTTTCTTTTGGTCAAGAAGAAATAATTTTATGCTTAATGCTCTAAATGAAAAAAGCAAAGTATAGGGGCGCCTAGGTGGCTCAGTCAGTTAAGCATCTTGTCTTCAGCTTAGGTCCTGGGATCAAGCCCTGCATCGGGCTCCCTGCTCAGCCAGGAGCCTGCTTCTCCCTCTCCCTCTCCTGGTCCCCCTGCTTGTGCTCTCTCACTCTCTCTCTGTCAAATAAATAAATAAAATCTTTAAAAAAAAGTGCAGGGCACAAAATTGGGTTATATCAGCCTTAACTTTGTACAGGTAAAAAAAAAAAAAAAAAAGAAAGAAAGAAAGAAAGAAAGAAAGAAAGAAAGAAAGAAAGACAACCTGGAAGGAATTATGTAAAATGTTCATGATCATCTCTCCAGTTAAGAGGAGCAGAGCGGGCTCTATTCACCTCTTCTAGACCACGTGACTCTGTAGTTGCCCAATATTTTACAATGGATGTGGATTATTTTATTTTATTTTTATTTTTGATTATTTTAATAATCTAAGAACAAACATTTCTCCAGCTACAGAGCCTCGACCCCCCATTAGCCCTCCTGTTGTGCTTCCAGAAACCATGCTCAGAGGTCCAAGAGGGCCACGGCCACAGGCTGGGAGCACAGCCCTCCATAAAAGGCTACAGAAGATGGCTGGAGCTCTGAGGGTGCCTGGGCAGGAGACCTGGAGCAGGGCAGTCAGCCTTTCTGTTCCCTTCTCTGTGGAACAGTAATATCTGAAAATATCAGCATCTGATGCTCATTCCTGTGTTGAAACCTAACAAAAGCTTTCTGCGAACCTAGAGTTGTGGAGGGCTAAAACAGAATGGTATACAAGGAGCACTTGCATCTCTGTTACTGACTGCCATTCCAAGCGCACAGGAGACCTGGGGTGACTGAGCAAAGGCCCCTGCTAGTCTTGGAAGGGCAGTGGAGGCGGGGCTTACCCGTGACCACGGACTTCCCCAGCCCGTTGGGTTGAAGGCACACGGCATGGCCGAAGTCACAGAGGGCTGCGCGGCTCCCATCGCTGGACAGGAGCACGTTGTCAGCTGCAGGCCACCCCAGAGAAGAGGAGGAACAGGTGAGTCAGTGTAGGCCCCAGCCCACTCTGGACCTCCAGGGAGGCAGTTCCTGGCCAACCCTACATGGCAGCTGCTGCTTCTGATTAGTTTCATTAGTCATGAGGAAGGGAAGGGGGTGATCAGCTCAGGCTAGAGGCAGGGAGAAGGCAGATCTCTGAGGTACAGGGACAGAGTTTACTCCTGGGGCTGCTGCCACTCAGCTCTACTGTCCCCCCGCCTTCTCCCAGTGGTCATGGGCCTGTAGGAGCTGGATCTGCCACTGGCAGCTATGGTGTCAGGCTGAGGGCTTGGTCAGCACACTTCCCCGTCCCACCAGCATAGCCCTATCGGCCAGACTCAGGCCCTGCCCCAGGGGATGGCCAGGCAGGCCCAGATCCACGAGGAAATCAGGCAGGATGAGGTAAGAGAGGAGCTAGCTGGGGACCAGGGCGGTCGGGGCATGAGCCTCACCTTTGATATCTCCGTGCAGAATCCTTCGAGAGTGGAGGTATTCCAGCCCTTCTAGAGCCTGGCCTAGGTAGTAAAGGGCCCGGTCCTCTGGCAGACAGCCCTTCTGCTTTATGAGCTGACCCAGCGAGCCACCTAGGAGACCAACGGCCAGTCTTTATGTGGGGCATTTCCAGGTCTGCAGGCAGGCCAAGGGCAAAGGCCTTTGAAGGGCAGCTGGTGGAAAAGAGGCCTTTCCTGGCCATGTCACAGGGTCAGAAGGTTAAAAAATGGAATTACTAGGGACCAAGGTCAACCTGGGCAAGACGTGGGGAAACCCCAAGTCTTGGCTCTGAACTATGACAGGGGAAGAGTGGCGCCTGGCTCCTTACCTTCCAGCAGTTCCATGAAGATGTTGACCCAAGGACCTTCCTTCACAGCTCCATACAAAGGGACGATTCTGGGTGAGGTCAATCCCGCACACGCCATCAACTCCTCTGCCCGGAACACTTCGATGCGCACCTGGCAGGGCCCAGAGGTCTTTGTGAGTCAGGGTGAGTCCTAGGGCCATTTCCCTGGCATCCTGGCAGGACCCTTGGTGCTCCCTGCAGAGACTGCTAATGTTTCCCGTGTTGACTGTGAGGCCAGGCAGGGCCCCGGTGGGGCTACTGGACTCTGAAACTAAACTATGTACCCTGGGGGTCATGTTCAACTTCTAGTATGTGGTTAAAGTTCTGCACTGCTGATGTGTGTGGAAACAATTAGAATCACACAAAAACTACAACCCTATCCAGAGCCTTGGCATGCTGCCCACCCTCAAATCTGCCAAAAGCAGAATTTTTTCTCCCCTAGCCCAAATGGCCAGGCCATTTCTAGGATGCGGGACCTTTTGTTTATCAACATTTGTGTCTATTCCCCAGAGGCCGGGTTTCCATCTTATCTGCAGCCAGAGCCGATGCAGCCAAGATCCTGGCTCTGTCAGCACCCTTCTCAGCGCTTTTCTCAACTCCCAATTATTTGTCTTTTCCCCTGAGGATGAAAATGTCTATGTAGATGGAGTAGTGCTTGTTTATTCTGTTTGCAGCTGTTTCCCCAGGATCTTGGCCTAAGAGCAGCTTCTAAGGGGGAGTGGCTTGGCCAAGGCTCCTCCCGCAGGGACCACCCACTCCTTTGTGCAGGGACCAGCACAGCAGGGTGGGATCCAAACATCCTAGACAGACTCTGGCTTGGCCATTTCCAAAGGTAGATTGCTTCCCCTAAGCTCTGTTTCCATATGCAAAGGGAGGTGACAGTGGTATCTGGTCCCGCATAGAGGGAGGACTTGGAGGGATGATAACCAACAATCAACACCAGGCCTGGCAACCAGTGGGTGCTCAGGAAATGTCAGGTGTCCACTTCCTCCAGGTCAAATAAGGGCGGCTCATTAAACACCTGGAATTCTAACAGAGGCGTGTCCTTTCTGGCTGCAGCTGGTTCCTGAGTTAGCTTTGAGAGGTACCAGCAGGGGGCGCCAGTGGCAGCAAAACCAGCCTGGAAGAAACCAGTCAGGACCTGCCTGGCAGAGCTTTGCTTGGAGACGTGCTGACTTGGCAGGAGCTCTGCCGATGTGGGGCTTTTGGGCTTTTGGACTTTCGCCTATCAGTGGAAAATGTCTTCTGGTTACAGAATATCTGGTTTGGTTAATCAACTCGCATAAACTTTGACTCTTTGTCAGTGTTTCCAGCTCTGAAGCCGAGCTGGAATTCACCAACAGGACTTGCACTAGCAAATGTCTTTAACTCTCTGGCTCCCAAGCTGTGAGCGGAAGCACTCTGGGGCACCCCTGAGGACTCAGCAGGGCGCCGCAGGGTGTTTGACATTTGAGGGAAGCAGCAGTGATGGCTATCTTGTGGGGCATCACAGAAACTACTTGCTCAAAAGAGTTGTTTCAGCATTAGCTTGCGCTCCATTCTTTCCACAGATCTTCCTGGAGCTAGGTTTCTGGAGGGGGCTGTGATAAAAGTACTTTAGGGGGGAAGTGTGGACCAGGTGAGGGTGTCCAGCTGGATTTCAAAATTTGAGAATTGTGCAGTGCCCAGAGAGGCATACATCCCGTTAGGAATTATGGTTAAGAACAGAAGAAAAAGGTTCTTTGACTTATATGCATTGTTATTCAAATGACCACTAAGTTGTTAGGTTGAACACTACCTTATGGGCAGCCGGGGATGGGGGTGGGGTGGGGTGGGCGGTTTAGCGCCGCCTTCAGCCCATGGCTGACCTGAAGACCTGGGATGGAATCCCACGTGGGGCTCCCTGCGTGAAGCCTGCTTTTCCCTCTGCCTGTGTCTCTGCCTTTCTCTCTCTCTGTCTCTCATGAATAAATAAATAAAATCTTTTAAAAAACCCCACTATTGTTTGACCTAAAGGGAGCTTTAATGTACTTGTTTTGGTCTGAGGTGCCATGAAAAATTTCTGACACTAAGGGCTGCGAAGCAAGAAAGTTTGGGAACCTCTGCTTTAATTATTAAGAAATCCATAAGTCCTTGGGAGTGTCCCAGCAATGTTAAAAACATTCTCACCCAGGACCGCCTGGGTGGCTCAGTCTGTTGAGTGTGTGACTCTTGATCTTAGAGTTACAAGTTCGAGTCCTAGATTGGGTGTAGAGACTACGTAAAAATGAAAATCTTAAAAAAAAAAAAAATTGTCACTTAGACCCAAAGGGGTCAGAGGGGATGCTTCAAAACGCAAGGTGCCAGTCCCAGGGAGAACAAGCAGAAAGAACAGGCCAGAGGGAGCTGGGTGGGAAGAATGGACATGGCCCTCCTGTCCCGGCCAGCTACCCATCTGGCCCACCTCTCCTTCCTGGACTTCAGCATCCACATCAGGGTGGCGGGATCGAGCCTGGTGAGGGTTCCAAGCTCAGCACTCAGCAGGGAGTCTGCTTGGGATTCTCTCCCTCCCTTTCCCTCTGCCCCTCACCCCACATGCGCATAGATGCCCTCTCTCTCTAAGTCTTAAAAACAAAACAAAACCACTATTTACTGCCCATTTAACACACACCGGGCACAGTTCTAAGCACTTTGTAAGCATTGGTATTTGCATCTTACGGCAGCCTGTGGGGCAGCATTCTCACTGTCCTCATTGTACAGGCAAGGAAGCTGAAGTCTGGATAAGTAACTTGCCCAAGGTCACTGGCAGAAAGTATCAGAGCTGGCATCTGGGTTGGGGAAGCCTGACTACAGAGCTGCCAGCTACCCTGCCTCACGAAGGCCTTTCCAGAAGTCTGGGCTTTTCATCTGGGATGTTTTCACATCCATTCAGGAGTGAGCATACAACCCACCCCCTGGGGGGTGGGGAAGTGTGGTCAGCAATCACCTAACTGCCAAATCCACAAGCCACTTCTCTCCGCTTAACTGCCTGCATGCTGATGCTTAACTGCCTGCATGCTGATGCGGGCATTGATTTTTCCTTCTTGAGACTCTCCCCTCTTGTTTGCTTATTTATTTATTTTTAAAAAGATTTTATTTATTCATGAGAGACGGAGAGAGGCAGAGACATAGGCAGAGGGAGAAGCAGGCTCCTCACAGGAAGCCTGATGTGGGGCTCGATCCAGGACCCTGGGATCACGCCCTGAGCTGAAGGCAGACCTCAACCGCTGAGCCACCCAGACATCCCTCCCCTCCTGTTTAGTATTTGTGTCCATTTTATTACATCAGTGAAAAAAGGGATACTCGCAGATCTGTAAATTCTTTTAAAGATTCCAGGAACATAAAGTATGTGAAAGTAATGAATAACTAACACAGTACCGGGCATGTAGTTGTTCGACGAACAGAGGGCTTCCCATTTATTTCTACCTCCTCAGGGAGATATCTTCCCCTTAATCCTAGTTCTGCGTTCTCAACACTTGTCCAGGCTGCCCGTGCTCATGTACCTCATTGATGGCTGCTTCTACCATCTAGACCATGTAAGCGTCCCTCCCTCACGACAACCCGAGCTCTTTTGGGGCAGGTGTGTGGATTCTGCTATTCTGTCTCCAGACCCTGGCAGAGTGTCTGGCACAGAGCAGGTCCTTGGTAACAGCTGGCTGGATTTGGCTAAGGCCACACTAACCCAGATCAGTGGAAGAGTCAAGAGGAGGCTCCCAGAACGCCATGCTTGAGCCAGATGTTCTGAATGGTTCTTAACCCTCTTTGGGCCACAGACCCCTCTGAGAATCTGATATCTGATACAGACTTCCCCATCCACAATGTGTGTGTACATATGCACCACATACAAGCACACCACAGAATAAAGTTCCAGAAGTTGGTGCATTCCATAGTTTTACCTGCTGACTAGGATATGAACTTCCACATTGGCTGATAAAAAAGCACTAGCGAGATGTATATGTACCAATAAGGAAATGTGACCACAATATACTATTACATGAAAAACATGGCACAACTCTAGAGCACAATCTCATTTTAATAAAACAAACTATATGCTTATGCGGTCCCTGGGTGGCTCAGTCAGTTAAGTGTCTGCCTTTAGTTTGGCACAGGTCAAGATCTCAGGTTCCCTGGATGGAGCCCCTGTCCCAGGCTCTCTGCTTCTCCCTTTCCTACTGCCCCTCTATTTCCCCTCCTCATGTGCATGCACACAAACAAAATCCTTAAAAGATAAACTACGTGTTTATATAAAGTCTAAAGGGATTTATGTCAAAGGGCAGGTGCCTCTGAGAATTGGATTGGGGAACAGGGAGACTTTTGTGTTTTAGGGTATCATCTGAATTCTTTTATAATGAGCCTATGTTTATTTGCAACTAAAAGATCAAACTAAACCTTAAAAAACAAAACCCTCTACATTAAACCCCAGACTTGTGACCAATCAGCATCTGACCTGAGGCCACTAATGTTCTACAAGGAGGACCAAGGAAGTGCTGTTGTACCACATGCTGAATCCTCAGGGAGCACTGGGGGGTGTACAACTTACTCTAACCCCTTGTGCAGACTGACCTCTGACCCCTGCTCCCTCCCCCAACCCTATCCTCTTGGCAGGGAACTATTTTTCAGATCTTTCAGCTGAAAATCCTAAAGGACACCAGTGCCTGCCCTACTCCCCCATCCCCTTGCCTGTCCCCTGGACCGCCTTGTTGGCAGCTGTGTGGGCTGAGAGCAGCCGGTTCTAGCGGGCCTGGGGAGCAGCTCTGGAGCTTGGGAGCCCATTCGTTGTGGTTGGAGCTTTTCCGCCTGCCATGGGGAGGTGAGAAATGGAGTATCTGTCCTCTTCTACTATATCAGGGTTGTTTACCTTGTTGCCTGGGACTCAGAGAACCTCAGCAGGGCAACAGCTGAGAAGCCCAGTGACTAAGCTCTCCCCAGCACTGGGCACTGGTTTCCAGGACACTTCACACTCTCACTCTCCTCCTACCCACCTCTCAGGAGGGACAGCTGAGCCTTCTCCGATGGCCTGCGGGGGGGACCTGCGGCTGAAGAGGTCAGGCACGTAGCCTTGGCATCTGCAGCGGAGAATGATGACCCACGCTGGCAAGGACTCAGCATTGCCAGCACGTGCTCCAGCCAAGGGCGGGTGGCAGGGCTGGAGTTTGCTTGTTTGACATACTATGTCTGAAGTTTGGGGTAATACCTACGGATAGTCCCCTTTCGGCCTATTACCCGGGGGCCCAAACTCTAAACTTTAAACATCCCGGCCCACATACAAGCCAAGGCAGCTAGGTTATTCATGTCACAATTTGTGTCCTCACCACTGAAAGCCACAAGCACCCGTGACCACAGCAGCAGTGGTGTTCACTATGCATGGTGCCTGAGTGTGCCGGCCCTGCCTCGTCATCCGGCTATTTCGTCTTCTCTCCTGGGGAATCAGAGCATCTGCGACAAAACCCACTTGAAAACACGATCCATGGAACTCCTGGGTGGCTCAGCTGTTAAGTGTCTGCCTTCAGCTCAGGGTGTGATCCTGGAGTCCCGGGATCGAGTCCCACATCGGGCTCCCTGTGTGGAGTCTGCTTCTCCTTCTGCCTATGTCTGCCTCTCTATGTTTCTTATGAATAAATAAAATATTAAAAAAAAAAAGAAAAAGAAAACAAGATCCACCATTGAACTAGTTTATTTCCCTTTATCATGGGTCAAAAAAAATGGCCCATGGAAATCTTTCTCATTTCTGCCTCAAAGTCCTGGGTAGTAGCACTGAGGCCGAGTTTGGGCCAGGGACAAAGTGGCTTCCAGTTAAGGTGAGCTGAGAGTTGAGGTAAGAGAAAAGACACCTGAAGGAGCAGGCCCAGTACCAAGGTCTGTGTTCTGCTGCCACTGGGCCTGGACGGGGCCTCAGTTCTAAGCCTAGCTGTGTGGCTTTAGGGAAGGCACACTACACTCTCTGGTCTCTAGTTTTATCACTGGTGAGATGAGGGAGCCAGAGAGGAGATTCACGCCTCTGCTTGCACGGAATCCTAGGGGTACAAGTCTCCTTCCCTTCCTCCTTCCTAAAAAGTGGTTCCCAGCTGAACTCTGAAGCCAGACCAGGCTGGATCTCTTGCTAAGTCTCATTTCCTCATACCATCAACCTCCCAGGACCTATTATTCCTGCCAATGGGAGGCAGATCCCAAACCTGAATCAGATAAGACCCCCAGTGCACAGCCTCATCCAAGAGGCATCTGTTAGGTAGAGGCCACTGCTCTGGTTATTACCTTCTGGCCCAGGTGTGAGCAGCCCCACCATGTGCTTTAGGGGTTTCAGCTCAACACAAATTTCACGATGAGCCAACTGTCTTCCAGGTCTGGACTTGCCCCCAAGGGCCCTGGCATCAGGAGTGGCTCAGGACACGTGCACACTTGCATACTCCCGACATACACGCAGACCAAATACAGCTCCCAGGCCGGGACATGTGACTGAGACTGTTCCCTTCCAGTTCCAGCTGACCCCAGGGTACCCAGCAACAGCCACGCTCTGTTAGTAAATCAGAGCCATGGCTGCCCTGTGATTGCTCTTGAAAGAAAGCAGCAGGAATACAACAGGCCACCTGCCTGGCTTCCCTCTGCAGCCCCCAGAGCCTGGGCATACCTTTTTCTCTTTGGCATACCTTTTTGACAGCACATTGGAAGCCAGTCTGCTTGTCCTCCATCCTGTGCACCTCTCCAAAGGAGCCTCTGCCCAGGCAGGGCTGGCGTGTGGCCCAGTGGACCTCCTCTCGGTACTCATAATCCACCGGCTTGAGTTTCTGGGGTTGGCAGGAGAGAGAGGCCCATTTCAGTGGCCAGGGCAGCAGAGGGACAAAGGGTTACAGTGAGGAAGGCTCTCTGGGTGGCAGTCCTTGCCAGACTGCTGGGGTAGAGCCCTCATAACTAAAGACACCAGTGAGTATGAGGCAAGGCTCTGCAGGGGCAGGACCAGACGGGGTTATAGGAATATGCTGAAGGCAAAGGAGAGCTTCGCAGGTGGCCCAAGTCAAGTCGATCCTTGTGATGAGATATCTTTCTCCCCAGACTGGTGGTTGTGGGACAGAAATGGAATTGTCAACAACCTTGAGAGTGAAAAAATAAAGCTCAGGAGCTATAAGGTAAAAGAAAGAGAAGGACCATGAAGAGGGTTAGGGGACAAGGGATCTGTCTAACAGGCATGGAATAAACCCCAGAAACTTAAGCCTGGTAAAATTATTTAGTTACAAAGCTCTTTAGCAGAAATCAGGGTGGGGGCCGTGGGGGGAGAGGTAGGTCAGGGGCTAGTGCAGATGGGCAAAATCCTTGTCTTTCATAGCAGGGGAGGGGAATAAGCATCCGTGGTTGATGCGGACAATTCCTGTTCCTCAGTATATGCATCATTCATAAAACACACACACACACACACCAGCAACAGCAGTAATGAGCTAACCAACCAGAAGAACTCAGAACAGAAATATCTAAAAAGCCTTGAAGAGTGACCTGGAGGTGAAGTGAGGAATACTTCCCCTCACCAATGCTATGCACTTTCCTAGTATCTGATGTGTTATCATGTGTGTGACTGATGTTGTTGATAAAAGAGCAAAGACCCTCCCTCCACTCCCCTCACCAAGTGGGAAGGGGAGACCAAATTTGGCAGGTTTCCAGTGATGCTTCTTCCCCCAGAGCAGGTCCCACCTGACTGTCACCCACTGCTCTTGGCCCCAGAGTGGGTGGTACATGTACATGTGGTTTGGGGGATTGCTTACCTCAGTAAGCAGGACACCCTCGCTGTCCTCTGTTTCAGGGCTGGGCTTCTGGGGGTTGGAACCTCCTGCCGACCAGGTCTTGGCCAGGCTGGCCAGGCTGTGGGCCTGGCCTGAGCTCACACTGCCTTGCAGAGCGTGCACCAGGTACTCTTCCACAGAAAACTTTTCACACGTGCCACGGGATGGGCACCTGGGCTCCAGGCATGGGCCAGGCACAGGCTTCTGACTGTCTACACAGGCCAGTTTGCCCAGGTGAGGGCCAGACAGGGGCTGCTGACTATCTATACAGGTCAGTTTGTTTAGGAAGAAGGACTCTAAGGGGTGAGGTTTCCAGGGCTGGAGAGGGTGGAATGGGAAGGGATGGGGCAGTCTGCTGTAGGGGAAGGGGTGGGCAGGCTGGGGCAGGGGGCCGAGATCCTGGGGGTGGTGAAGTTTCCACACATGATTTAGGCATTGCAAGGGGCTGATCAGTTTATGGAGTTCTGATCGAGGCAGTGCTGGCCGTAGGTCCTCCTCGAGTTTCTTAAAACACAATTGGCCAAGGCCTGGCTCTTTCAGAGGCTTGGTGAACTGGAGGGCGTTTCTCACATACGAGGGGCCCAGCGGAGATTCATCTTCCTGTGGGGGGAACACAGGCCTCAGGTCACAGGACCAGGCTGAGGCACCAGTGCCATCCTGTAGGCTCCATGAGCCTAGGGTCTGGGCTGTGGTTGCAGCTCCTACCTGCACAGGTACTGTGCAGCTCTCCTGCTCTGGGGTTCTGGGTAGGGGTTTGGCCAAGGCCACTCCTGCTTGAGCCAGGGACTTCGAGCTCTTCTTCTTGCGTTTCTTCTGGGCTTTGCTGCGGCGCTTCCCCTTCCAACACACACGGGCCATCTTGCCCTCGGTTGCATGGGCCACATTGTTGGGGATCTGATCAAGACTCTCGGACTGGCTGTCAAAAGGGACAGATATGCATGTTGAATGTGAGGAGGCAGGAGGGCGGGAGGGCTCAGGGAACTGTGGTCAGAGTTGTAGAGACCCTGAGGTCAGATCCTAGCCTAATGAGTATGTGTGTGAATATGGGAAAGCTCCTAAACCCCAAGGAATCTTGGTTTTCACATTTATAAAATGGATGTAGGATTTCCTGCCATGCAGACGAAGCTGGGGTATAAAGGCTCATTTTAATGAAAAGCCTACCTCAGCGCTTGATCCCAAGGCAAGCTTCCAACAGACAGCAGTTAGTACTACCGTGATGGGGTGCACGCTGCTCTTGGGGGATGGGTAGACACAAGGTTCCCTCAGGGCTCTCCAGAGTGGGCTGCCCTGAAGAGGTCCCAGGGTGGGGGACATGTGACTCGGAGGGCCACACTCCACAGCAGGTATTTTCAGCTCTGACGAAAGCTTATTTCTATTGCCTCTGGACCAAGGGACAGTTGAGTTTGGGCACCTTCACCCCCAAGAGTGGACCCTGCGATGAAGATCCGTTCTGAAAAGGTGGGGCTGAACTCTTGGCTCCTGGAGATACCTGGTTTCTGGGAATATAAGTTGCTGCATAAACACAGACACTGTGGCTGGGCTGCTGCCTGGGACAGGGGGGGCCTTCCCTCCCCAGACAGCCCAGAGACTATCACTGTGGTTCCAAGCTGGCTTTTACCCTTGCTAGCTAAGGCAAGGCACTGGCCACAGAAAAGTATCTGAAAATGCCACTGCCAAACAGCTGTGGAGCAGATCACAGCCTCAGCTACCCCCCAGTGTCCTCACCTTCTGCTCCTCACAAAGGAGGCCAATTTATACCAGTCCTGTGGGGACTGTTAAAGGCCTACGGCCCTCTCTCAGGCCGCTGAAAGAAATGGGTCCATCAGAAACCCCCAACCCTGGGCCAGATGGCATTTGGGGCAGTAGAAAGCATTTGATCAGACTCTGAGCATTTTTGGGTTCAAGGGCAGCAGCTCTCCCCACAAACTTTTTTTTTTATTCACTAGCATTTTCCAAATCCCAATTATAAAAAAAGTCTGCCTGTTGGTAGAGGAAGAACTGCCTCCTGGTTCAGCTGCAGTTGTCTAAAAATTTTCTTTGGGGATGGAGAGCCGGGGAACACACTGAGCCTCACTCTGGGCTTCCTTTCTTTGGGGCCACCTAGCTGCCAATCTGTCTGTTGGTCCCCTCCTCTCCAAACCCTCATCCCTCCTTGTGTGTCTCACAGGAGAAAAGACAGCAGCAGGTTTCTCCCACTGTTAGAGGGGCCCCTCAGAGGCAGTGGAGCCTGCAACCGCCTGCAACCACAGTCATGGTCACGCATCAGCGCGAGAGTGACTCCTGTTCCCAGCACCCTCCCTACTGATGGGAAACGGAGGGAGCAGCAAGGACTCTGAGGAGAATAAACATCAAATGTCAAGCTGAGGGGACCAGAGGCAGTCATCCACATGCCCGTGAAAAGCTTTTGAAAAGCTTCTTTGGCTGACAGAGCAGTTCAGCCAGGAAAACCTGGATGGGTTCCAGGCGAGGAAGGCAGGTGCTGGAGGAGGGAGCCAGGGGTCACTTGGGAGGGGGAGCGGGAGCAGCCCAGGAGCAGAGCAGTGGGGGAGGGAGGACACCCTGTTGGTTCCCTGGCTCCCATACCCCTGGCCTCCTTACCTGTACTGCTTGGATCCTGCGATGAAGATCCGTTCTGAAAAGGTGGGGCTAAACTCTTGGCTGTTCTCACCTTGTGAGTAAAGAAAAAGAGGTTGGCGGAACGGAAAGGAGAGAAAGAACAGGAGCATCTTCCAGATGCCCTCTTGGGGCTGCTGCTCCTCCTGCCACCGGGGGCTCCTCTCATTTACCCTCACCCCAGCCTCCCACTGACCAAGAGCAGAGGGCATACGGATAACGGGGGTCTGAGGGGTGCCCACCTCACTTCACTAACCATGGTGCTTGAGGGAGCTCTATACAACACACCCAACACAGGGGTGGCACACGGTAAGGGCTCAATAAATAGCAGCTATATTTGTACGTATATGTACAAGTATACATGTACTTGTATATGTACAAGTATATATACCTGTACATACATATGTGTATGTGTGTATTGGGACCATTACGTCACCCACTGTTGTTTTAATTTGTATTCGCTCATCTCTCCTTAAAACCAGACAGAAGGGAGTGGAAGGCCGAGGAAGGCTGTGTGTATGTGGGAAAATGAGCCATCAGTCTCCCCAGGCTGGACCCCAAGAAACCTCGTTGAGAGGGTAGTGTGGAGAAAGGAGGACTTCTGGCCTTACCCAGGGAGTGCACTTGGAGTTTCTCAGGCTCTGGTGGCAGCCACCATGCCAAGTCATTTAGAAGTACCATGAGTGGAAGCAGAGAGGACCGGACAGGCCCCACCCCACATCGGCCTATGTCCCCTTGACTGTCCTGGCAGGCCGAAGAGCAGGTGTTCATTCTCTGGGGTGGGGCCACCTAACCATGGAAGGTAGTGAAGGGCCAAGAGGCCCCAGAGGGGCTTTCCAGGAGCCCTGGCCTTTCCTGTCTGGGGCCTCTCCAGAGATGCTCAGGCTGCCCAAGGTCATACCATAAGGCTAATGGCCTGCTCCATGATCCTGCCAAGAGCCCCAGGACCTGTGAAGCCTCCCAGCTCTCTTCCCCTACTCTGGTCAAGATGGACAGAAGCCTCCATGCACCACTCCTCCCTTCTGTGTTCTGGTCCCCGGGACCATTACAGCTTACTTCAACTTCTTCTTGGCTTGCCGCCCCCCACCCAGTTGTATCTTGTGAAAATCTCAGATAGTGGTCACCCTGACCTCCCTCCCCTGTGCCTTGTCACCCTTGCACAAGGACTGCACCCATCTGCAGGCCCGCCCACCTGCCCTCTGTCACCAGCCCCAGCCCGCGGCCCTTACATTCCGCCTGGGCGATGATGGAGATGGCGGCCAGTCCTCCCTCGGAGCCTTCCTTGGCTGTGCCTTTGGTGATCACGTCGTTCAGGATGTCCCACTTCCCGCAGAACACAGGGCTCTTCTCCACAGCCTCGAGCTTGTTGACGGGGCTTGGCTTCTTCCCCATTGCCTGTGTCTTCTCCTTGGCTTTGGCGAGCTCTTTCTGCTGCCCGGCTGCCGAACCAGGGGCACCCGGGCAGGCCATTTCCATCACTGCCATCTCCCAGGCTCACGCTCACCCTGAGGGACCAGAAGCAGAACAGGCTGGGTTGGAGGAGAAAAGCAGGGGAGAAGCTCTCTGCCTCTTTATGCCTGATATTTATCTTCCAAACACCCTAAGTGGCAAAGGATTTGATCTTTCTTGTTCCATGTGGCATGTGCCCCGACCCTTGGTCCTACTAGCACACGACCATAAACTGACTCCTCCGCTCTGCCCAGCGAGGAGGATTCTAGCCCACTTCCTCCAGGATAGCCACAGCATAAACATCTGGGTTTGTTCTGTCTTGCTTTTATAAATAATGGCTGAAACCTTTTCTGTTGTTTTTTTTTATGGTGGATTTTTGCTCCCCCAGAACATGGTGGTGGATTCCATAACTTCAAAACTGCCAGTTACCTCACTGATTCTGCACAAACCTTGCCTTCTTAAAGGACATGTCTACACTGGTCACAATGGCTTTTCTCCAAATGGGGAGAATCAAGTTCTTGTTCCCTAGCAGAAGTTAGATGTATGTACATGTATGCATGCGTGAATATAGATTTATGTGTGGATATATACATTATACACATATATATGTAAAATTTTTCAAAGTCTAAAAATTAGCATGCAAATGGCAGCGCCAGCACTTGGCTTCCTTCCCAGGACGCATCTGTCTGTGGCCTTCCAGAAGGAGCTGACATGCTTCCTTCTGTAAGGTCCATACTCATTTGCTGGAAACCTCTCCTAGGTATCATTTTCCTTTCAGGCAACCTTAGTAGTGGAATTTATATTAGAGCTCCCAGTGCCAACCTATACCTCTAGAAATCTGAAGACAAAGCACAGGGCTTCACCTCTCTCTGGCTTCTATCTCCAGCAGCCCTGTGTATTCCCTGGAAGCCCCAAGGGAGAGAACCCAGTGCTGAGACCAGCCTGTGCAAACAGCACATAGACCAGGACTGTCATGAAAGAGATTTGCGCCCTTCTGGGATTGCTACCATGTGGGAACCTTTTTAAAGACCAGGCTTGTGAGCTCCCAAAGTGCAGGTCCCTCCTGGGTTGGGACTTGCTTTAGAACAAGCCTGAGAAGGCATTCAGACAGGTTTCAGACAGGTTTTTAATAGGTGCTCTCTGTTGGCAGGCTGGTCTCAAGCTGTTGCTAGCAGATGGAGTCTTCCCTGCTGTAAATGCACTCATCCTGGAACACACCTCCATTTGCTCTTGGGCCAGGAAGGTAGGCCGTGTGAAGGCAAACCTTTACACTGCTGGCCCTTTGCCCTGTGAGGCCAGAAGCTGACATGGGACGGTGCTGGCCATCTCCAGGCTGAAGCCTCTTCCTTTTTTTTTTTTTTTTTTAAGATTTTATTTATTTATTCATGAGAGACACAGAGAGAGAGAGGCAGAGGGAGAAGCAGGCCCCATGCAGGGAGCCCGACGTGGGACTCGATCCCGGGACTCCAGGATTGCGCCCTGGGCTGAAGGCGGCGCTAAACCTCCGAGCCACTGGGGCTGCCCTGAAGCCTCTTCCTACTGAGTCTGTGTTTCTTCAAGAGCCAGGAAGCACTGAACCAGCTCAACTGGTGTGTGTGTGCGCGTGTGTGTGCAGATGAAGGTGGGATGGCCTTGTTGGTCACTACTACCTTGATCCTTCCATCTCTGCCTTCAAGGGTTTGCTTGATGGCTTTGAACTCAGAACAGTAGCACTTTAATCTCCTTTTCACTTGAAGAAACTGATGCTAATTAGGCGGAGACTTTGCTGAAGGTCACCTAGCCTTGTGTGGCACTGCAGGCCCAGGACCTAGAGCCCATAGCTCCAGGCTGTGCCACCCCCTCCCCAGATCTCCTGGGCTCCAGGCAAACACAAAGGGGAAACTCATGGCCCTGCCTGGTCAGAAGGGCAGGGGTGGTGCCCTCGGTGTATAGCACAGTGGGGCACAGATGAGGTGATTGATGTTGGCTGAATGGGGGCATCAGAGGATGACCTTCAGAGACAGGATGATCCTGAGCACGGGGGATGAAGACAAAGTCTCATCTGAGGAGTGAGAGAAATGAGGCCAAGCTGTCATGGGTTGTTGCAAAGGCACTCAGCTGTTTGAGATCTAGCTGCGCTTGCGTTCTCACGGCCTGTGTCTGTGGGACGTGGCTCATCCTCAGCTCCAGGCCTCCAGAGAGGCTGGGGGGCTGGCCCTCACCCCCAGGAGCTGTCCTGTTGCTTTGGCAGTTAGCCAGGCCACTGGCCAGGGGCCCTGATCCCCCCCTCCACAAGCATGCTGGGCTCCCCAGTCCCAGAGAAGCTGAGTTCGAGGCAGCTGGGCCAAGGGTCCCCTCTGCAGTTCCCTGATGACTCATCCAACAGCCTGGCAGGCAGAGAGAGGAACAAGCAGGCTGTTGAGAAGCTAACCCAGCAGCTGGCAGCTGAACCTGTGAAGGGCACGGGAAAACAGGCTGACCCTCACCTCCCAGGGGCACAAAATCACAGCCTGGGAGCTGTACAGCTTCTCCTGTGCCATATGACCATGACTCAGACCCTCACTGATAGTCTCTAAGTTCAAGAAGCTATTCTCAGGATACTCTGGCCTGACAACAGCTCTCCTACACATTCACACATGTTTGCTCCCTCCCTCCTTCCCCATTTCTATAAAGGTTCTGGCCTATAAAAAATAGGGTTCTGTATTAAGCCTGGGGCTGCTGGCCAGGCAGCTATCCTAACCCTGGGCTTTGCCCCTGGCTTGTTGTCCAGACCACTGCTTTGCAGCATTGCCCCTTCTTTCTCTTGTAGCTTGCAGGGAGTGAAGACAGACAGTTGTGTCTCTGCCTTTGAAGACAAGTCAAAATCCTGATCCATTATTCAGTTGGGATGCTCTCCCCAGTTCCACTTAGGCCTCAAATGCATCCTGCTCCTCTGCTCTGTCAGAGCTGAAGATGTGCATTGGCAATAACCAAATCCACTTAGCTCACCTACAAGGCTACAGAAATCAAAGGGGAAAGGAAAGGTGTGTTATTTAAATGTAATTTATTCTTTTAGGGCCTGGTGCATATACACTGCTTGTCTGTCTGCTATGGTGCCTCGATGACCCCCTGGAGAAGTCTGGGGGTAGGAGTGACTGAAATGACAGAGCAACCCTTGGGCATATCTGTATGACATGCCTGTTGTAGGAAAGGCTTCTAGGCCCTGAGACAAATTTGGCTCCCTCACCAGCTAGTAAAACTCTTCTGTCCAAGTTGGGGAATTTTTTTTTTTTTTTTAAAGTAGGCTCCATGCCCAGCATGGAGCCCAATGTGGGGCTTGAATTCATAACCCTGAGATCAAGCCCTGAGCAAAGATCAAGACTCAGACCAACTGAGCCACCCAGGTGCCCCCAAGTTGGGGAATTCTTAATGTGGGTTCAAGGACAGTTTCAGGATGGTCTGTGAGCCACAGAAACTATATACAATTTTTATTTTTACAGGGAAGAGGTCCACAGCATCCATAATATTTTCCAAGGGTCTGATGTTCCCCAGAAGGTTGCTGTAGTCTCTTTAGAAGATCAAGGCCAGGGTTAAATGCCCGATTCTTGCACCATTCTTCCATGCCAAAGAAGAGCTCAATAAGGGATGCCTGGGTGGCTTAGTGGTTGAGTGTCTGCTTTTGGCTCAGGGTATGATTCTGGGATCCCAGATCAAGGGCCACATCAAGCTTCCTGTGAGGAGCCTGCTTCTTCCTCTGCCTCTGCCTCTCTATCTCTGTGTCTCTCATGAATAAATAAATCTTAAAAAGAAGAAGAAGAAGAAGAAGAAGAAGAAGAAGAAGAAGAAGAAGAAGAAGAAGAAGAAGAAAAAGAAGAACTCAATAATGTAGCAGTTTCCTACCTGACTGCAAGTTAGAATAACCAGATAAGTTCTAAAATGCACTTGCCCTAGGCCTACTGAATTAGTTGGTGGGAATTGGCCCAGAATCTGTACTTTTGACAAATTCTCTGGGTGATTCTGATTCCAAGGGGCAAGAGACTACCATTTGACCCCTGGTCTGTAAGGTAAGGCTGTGTTGTCCAATATGGCAGCTACTAGCCACATTGTGGCTATTTATATTTAAAGCAAATAAAATTAAATATGATTTAAAAATAAATTCTTCAGTTACACTGGTTACCATATTGGACAGAGCATATAGAGAATATTTCCATCACTAGAGGAAATCAGACAGTTCTTGTTTAAGGCTATGAAAGCAATGTTTTCTCTGAGAGCAGAATTTCTGTTCCTAGGATTCTGGGACAGGACTGGAATTTAGGCTAAATGAATTACTGATTAACTGGAAGGTACAAAAATACGTTTTATTTTGATCTTCAGTGATAACCTTCATATTTCAGTTCCCTTTTTTAGTAAGTGCAATAAAAACACCAGACTAGGAACCAGAAGATATGGGTTCTAGCCTTGGCAACTTTTTTAAAAAAAGCAATGGGATCATTTTTGTCAAATGAAATCATAGCTCAAAGCCCAATATATAAAAGGGCTAGAAGCATGCGAATGACATGTAACTCACATGAGAAACAGCTGCTCTGCTAAAGAAGGTGGGCAGGAGCCCCACATGCTCAGCTTCCCTTCATCTACCAAGGATTTCTGTGGAATCCTAGGTCCTCTCTTCTGAGGAAGAGAGCTTGAAAACCTAGTGACCTAGGAAATATTCTGAGGTTCCTTTTAGTTCTCCAAATGTAACTGATTTGTCAGGATCATTTGAGGGCAAGATGACTAATTCAGAATGATCACTGTCGATACTCACTAAGCACCCACTATTATTAATCCCATTTTCAGATGTGAAGACTAAGGCCTGGAGAAGGCAGTGGCCTGCCGGAATAGCCACACAGTTACAAGCTGCAGAGGTGGGGCTGGACCCACGTGGATGTCCCAAGCCTGCATGCTCAACCTTGAGCAGGACACAGAGATTCTTCTCTCAGCTGCTTCTGACTCGTTTTGAGGACTGGATGAGGCAGAGGACATGAAATGCGAGTTGGCCTGCCTGGCCCACAGAAGATGTTGAATGAAAGTTCATTCTCTTGCCCCTCACCTGCCTCATATATGCCATCACTGAGACAATGGGACTCCTCCATGTTGGTACCACATAGTCAAGGTATTCAGCTGTCGCTAAGGCATTCAACACACTGAATCTCGAGTCTCTGTATATAAAAGGGAAATAAAAATCTCCATTTTATGGGGTGCCTGGGTAGCTCAGTCTGTTAGGCATCTGTCTTCAGCTTGGGTCATGATCCTGGGGGTTGCTGGGATCAAGCCTCATACTGGGCTCCCTGCTCTGCCAGGAGCCTGTTTCTCCCTCTCCCTCAGCCTGTTGCTCCTCCTGCATGTGTGCTCTCTCTCTGTCAAATACACACATACATACACATAACACATACATACGTACATAAATCTTAAAAAAAAAAAATCTCCGTTTTATAGTGTCATCTTAGAAATGTCCACTGAGGGACCAGGGCAGACCAGGGCAAATCCCTCTCATGACTATTTCAACTGGAAGTAAAAACTTGTCCTCCTCTGAATGCCCAGAGGGGACAGATAGCAGAAGTGGAATGACTCAACTTCCTTAATAAGATATTAGTTGAAAACCAATCTTATTCTGATGCTTCCTCTTTTAAGCCTTCAGCTTGCCTGGCCACTAGGGCCACACTGGGTTGGCTTCTGCCTATCAAGAATGAGGGGCTGTGCAGGAAGGGGAACCAAGGTCAAGTGCCAGGCAGAGTGAGCTGGCCTGGCAAAAACAGCCATCTGGCCCAGCAGATCCAGAGATCCTCAAACACGCTCAGACCCTGGCTCCCCTTTCTGCCCTGCCTGCTCTCCCCAGACTTCCCCCACCCCCAGCCTCTGTCCTGGCCAGTCTGCTCCTCTCACTTGCCTGAGCACAGCAGCAATGGGTAAGCCTCAGATTCTTTTCCTTTGCTCAGCCTGTTGGTCTGGTAGAGAATGCCTTCTTCCTTTATTAACATCTATCCTTTATAACTACTCTGCCCTCAGTGAAGCTCCTGCATTTGTTCCACAAGTGTTCAGAGAGTGCCCCCTAAGTGCCAGGGCCTCTACTAACCAGGATCAATCATTCAATGTCTTTTGTGCGTTCGGCATGCATTAGGTGCTTTATCCACTTTATTGCTGAACCTCCTGGAAACCTTGCAAGGTGGGGGATAGTATTGCCATTTTTAAAAAATATTTTATTTACTTACTTGACAGAGAGAGCACAAGTAGGCAGAGGGGCAGGCAGAGGAAGAGGTAGAAGCAGGCCCTCCACTGAGCAGAGCCTGATGTGGTGCTCAATCCCAGGACCCTAGGATCATGACCTGAGCCAAACAAAGGCAGATGCTTAACTGACTGAGATACCCATTTGCCCCTATTATTCCCATTTTATTTTATTTATTTTATTTTATTTTTTTAATATTTTTTAAAATTTTTATTTATTTATGATAGTCACAGAGAGAGAGAGAGAGAGAGAGAGAGAGAGGCATAGACACAGGCAGAAGGAGAAGCAGGCTCCATGCACTGGGAGCCCGATGTGGGATTCGATCCCGGGTCTCCAGGATCGTGCCCCGGGCCAAAGGCAGGCGCCAAACCGCTGTGCCACCCAGGGATCCCTATTCCCATTTTTTTTTTTTAAGATTTTATTTATTTATTCATAGATACAGAGAGAGAGAGGCAGAGACACAGGCAGAGGGAGAAGCAGGCTCCATGAAGGGAGCCCGACGTGGGACTCGATCCCAGGTCTCCAGGATCACACCCCAGGCTGCAGGCGGCGCCAAACCGCTGCGCCACCGGGGCTGCCCCCTATTCCCATTTTATAGATGAAGAAATTAAGGCTCTATGAGATAAGCTGCCCGGAGAAACAAATGAGGCCTAATTTATACAATGAGATCATCTGCCATGGGGTTACTGCTAATGCTTCCTGGCAACCAAGGGATGCCAGGGACCAAGGGATTCCCAGCTCCATTCTAGAATAAAAGCTTATTGGCAGAGGTACTGGGCACCTCAAGCAGTATTACTACCCATGTTGCTATCACTGTTCCTATTTCACCCATGGGTTTGGCCCACTGTTCATATTAATTGCTTAGCCTGTGTAGGCAGGAAGCACAAGAACTAAAAATGAGGGGTCTCTAGTAAAAGCTGAATCAGCAATAAACTGGTCCAACTTCTAGTTCGGTTACACCACCACATGTACCTGGGATGTTAGGATTTTTAACTTGATTAGTTTTAACAGGTCACTCCACTATCTTCAAAAACGACAAGACTACATATAAGGCACACACACAGAAATGAGAATTCCAGGAAAGATTACTTTCACTGAAAGATTCACTGAGGGATGATGTGCTTTGGAAAGTAGAGAAGCAGGATGCAAGAAACCATGGATGGCACAGGAATCTATATGATATGTGGGGTCAATTTAATTAAGAGTGGAATGTAAAAAAAATAGTTTAAGCCACCTTTAAACATTAAGTTCTAGAAAAATAAGCAAGGAAGAAAGGTGGGGGGGGGGATTGTTCAATGAATGGGTAAAGAGTGATGAGCCTTGTAGTTTTGTGAAATTTACATATAAAAATGTTTACACTATATTATTAAAAAACTATAGTTAAGTATGTAGGTTAAAATTTAAGAGTAACTAACTATGGGTAGCCCCGGTGGCTCAGCAGTTTAGTGCTGCCTTCAGCCCAGGGCGGGATCCTGGGGACTAGAGATCAAGTCCCACATCAGGCTCCCTGCATGGAGCCTGCTTCTCCCTCTGCCTGTGTCTCTGCCTCTCTCTATGTCTCTCATAAATAAATAAAATCTTAAAAAAAAAAAAAAGAGTAACTAACTATAAGAATAGAATACAGGATGCCTGGGTGACTCAGTCACTTGAGTGTCTGACTCTTGGTTTTGGCTCAGGTCATGATCTCGGGGTCTTGGGATCAAGCCCCGTGTTGGGGGCTCTGCACCTGGCATGCAGTCTGCTTGAGGTTCTCCCCCCTACCCTTGCCCCTCTCTCTGCTTGTTCGTACACTTGCTTTCTCTTTCTCAAAATAAATAAATAAAATGTTAAAAAAAAAAAAAGAATAGAAATACAACTCAGTTTCTAAACCAGAAGGTCAAAAAAAGAAAAACAGAAAACTTGATCACTCTAACAAAAGGCAAGGAAAGGGCAGCCCGGGAGGCTAAGTGGTTTAGCACTGCCTTCAGCTCAAGGTGTGATCCTGGAGACCCGGGATCAAGTCCCATGTCGGGGGATCCCTGGGTGGCGCAGCGGTTTGGTGCCTGCCTTTGGCCCAGGGCGCAATCCTGGAGACCCGGGATCAAATCCCACATCGGGCTCCCGGTGCATGGAGCCTGCTTCTCCCTTTGCCTATGTTTCTGCCTCTCTCTCTCTCTCTCTCTCTGTGACTATCATAAATAAATAAAAAATTAAAAAAAAAAAAGTCCCATATCGGGCTCCCTACATGGAGCCTGCTTCTTCCTCTGCCTGAGTCTCTGCCTCTCTCTCTCTGTGTCTCTCATGAATTAAAAAAAAAAAAAAAAAAAAAAAGGCAAGGAAAGAAGGGAAAAAGTAGCAAAGATAAAGGACACTAAGTGTAAAATGAAAACAGAAATGAAGGTGGCAGAAGTTGAAATATTAATGCAGCATTAACCATGAATAGATTAAGCCCACCCACCTATTAAAAAACAATCAGGATTTTAAAAGGTCCAGCTAGGGGCACCTGGGTGGCTCAGTGCATACAGTGCATACGCTGTTCAACAACATCTGCCTTCGGCTCAGGGCATAATCCCAGGGTCCTGGGAGCGAGACGCACATCACAGGGAGCCTGCTTATGTCTCTGCCTCTCTCTCTCTGTGTCTCTCATGAGTTAAAAAAAAAAAAAAGAAAAAAAGGTCTAGCTAGAAGCTTACTAAAAGAGACAAAATAAAATTACATAGAAAGACTGAAAAAGGATGACAAGAGATATGACAGCTACTACTAACCTAAGATATGTAATATTCATATCAGACAAAATTTTTAAGATGAAAGTATATAACTTCTATGCACCTAATAAAGAGCCTTAAAATCCAAAGGCTGGTGGCAAGTTGAGGCTTTATGGATGAGTGAGGTCTCTGCTTTGGAGTGTCCTGTCAAATAGAACTGCAGAGTCTTATAACAAAGCATTCTTTGAGCATAGGTTGGGTCTGCTGGGGGTTGGGCTCTGTGCTGAGTGCTGGGTATACACTGGAGAAGACGACCCAGTCCCCTGAGGAGTTTATCGTCTACTAAGGGAAAGAGACAAGTAGTCAGAAAATTACAATACAGTATGGTCACACAGCAGACACAATGGGAACACTTCTTGGGATGCCTCGCTCAACCTGGTGGGTGTCAGGAAAGGCTTCCTCAAGTCCTCAAGATAAGTCTCAAGGGGTAAGCAAAAACTGCCCAAGAATAAGGAAGAAGGTATTCCAGGTGGAGGGAATAGCAAAAGTTAAGGCACAGAGGTGAGTCGAGGAAGAGTCACAAACAGCGCGAAGTTGCTGGCAGGCAAAGCCTAGGTCACACAGGGGTTAAATTCTTAGCGAGAGGGGTAGAATTCAGAGGCAGAGTTCCAGAAGGAGGAACCTACAGGGTAGGGGCAGATGGTGGATGTGGGTTCTTAAATGTAAACTGTGCCCTGGGGACAGAACTCCCACCCTATCTCCCCACCAGGGCTGACAATATCCCAAGCTACAGGCTTCTGGGAGTCTTGCTGAATTTCTTCCCCCAGGCAGAGAGGCTGAGTGGGCACCGGGACCTAGAGCTATATCTGAGGAAGGAGGAAGGAGCACTCTGAGTGGAGGCTGGAAGAATTTCCAAACCTGCCTGGCAGGCCAGCTTGAGGCCTGCTTCCCAGGAGAGCAATTTCTGCTTCAGCATTTTGCATTAAGAAGGATAGGAAATGTGAATGCAAATCAATCATTAAAATCTTCCGGATCAATTTTGAGATAAAAACCCGACATGCCCACAAGAACTCAGTCTTGCCAACTCCACAGGTCAAACTGTTAGGTAAATGAAACAGACGGAATGAAATTTCTGACCGTCCTCCAGATGCCACTGCACGCCTGTCCAAGTTGGCTAGCAAAAACAGCACAGAAACACTGCTGTCTACAGGCCCCTTCAGATGGTCAAGGCATGGGGTGCCTGGGTGGCTCAGTTGGTTAAGCGTCTGCCTTTGGCTCCGGTCACGACCCCAGGGTTCTGGGATGGAGCCCCACATCGGGCTCCCTGCTCAGTGGAGAGTCTGCTTCTCCCTCTCCCCCTGCTCGTGCTCTCTTTCTCTCTCTCTCATATGAAAAATTTTAAAAATCTAAAAGAAACAAGCAAACCCAAATGGTGAAGGCAATCGCCTCATGTCTACTTTATTAGCATAGGTCTTACCTACTTCCAGCTCTTCCCTGACCTCCTCCCAGCCCTAGCTAATCTTAAAACATCTCATCCTTAAGATAACCTCAAGTTCAAAGACATCTGCTGGTTCTGCACTGCTTACGGGCCCAGTATCAACTCTGTGGTCCATAATCTGTCTGACCACTGTTTCCCCAAATGCACAGGGTTTGGTTCCGGCCAGTATGATCTCTCCACGTGACTTGCTCACTGCTCAAATCTACAGGTCTCTGGGTGTGCCATGTCCTTGTGTGGGCCACCCTGCACATCCTTCTTGTCCTTCACTGGGTGAGCTTGGACTTAGGCCTCCAGGAAGTCCCTCCCAACAGCTTCACTGCTTCACCGCACTGACGCCTCCTTTTCTGACTGCCTACCGCACGGGGCTCTCCTCACTCCCCTCACTCTCACCCAGGCCCTTAACCACACCCTCACCACCCCCTAACTCATCAAATGAAGCACTGCAGATGAAAGAACTCTGGAAACAAGAAAGCATATTATACCAAGAGAAGAGAGCCATTTCTGGTGTGCAAAACTCAGAGAATGGTGTCTAGGTAATGGAGCAAACAGAATTGTGGAAAAAGATGCATCATCAGTGATGCTCACTGTCTACTCTAATAGTAAAAACTGGAACAAAATATCTAATGGCGGGGGTGAGTAGGATAAGTATTACATAAACCATGGTATATCCATTAATAATGTTTACAAATAAAAAAATAATGTTTACAAATAAGTTTTAACTGTATGGAAAAATGCAAATGGGACACAATATTAACAGAGAAAGGATTCAGAGTTATATCTAGAGTATGACCCCACCTAGCCTGTCTGTAGACTCCATCAACCTTTATAAAAATGCAGACTGGGTGCCTGGATGGCTCAGTTGGTTGAGCTCCTGACTCTTGGTTTTGGCTGGGATCATGATCTCAGGGTTGGTTGTGGGATTGACCCCATGTCATGTTTGGCATGAGTCTGCTTATCCCTCTCCCTCCCTTTCTGCCCCTCCCCACCCTGTGTGCATGCTCTCTATCATCAATCAATCAAGTATTTAAAGGATTAAGATAAATATAAAAGCAGACATCTAGCACAGACATGCAGCCATGGCTCAATTTTGGTGTTTTAATATATTTACACACACACACACACACACACACACACACACATATAATTTTACAGTTTTCTAATTTGTCCACATGTTTTTCAGCAAGCATGTATTACTTTTCTCCATTTTCATTTTTTTCACAATGTTTCCAAGTGTTTAAAAAACAATACAGAAAGGAGATACAGTAAAAAATCTAAGTCCTTCTCACCCTTCTCCCATCCCTCTGAGGGGATCCCAGTGACTGGTTTCTTGTATATCCCCCAGAGATGTCCTCTGGGGGGTATTACTTTTATCATGAAAACAAGCTACCATGAGAAAAGGGTCTTGTGGCCTGGGATAAGAACTGAGGGGGCATCTGGTTCACAGTTGTGAGTGGGGCTTAATAAATTCGTGATAATAAACACCACCAGCCCACACCATCCACACTGGAAGCCTGGCCAGAATGTCCATGGCTGGTCTGTGAGTTCTAGCAGCAGGGCTACCAAGACGGAGGGCTGGAGATGGGCAAGTCCGTCCCTCCTGGTTTTGGTTTTCATTTCTGTCTCTTTCTTGTTTCCCACTGGGGGCTGTGGGTTTTATCAGTTATGACTCAAGAAGTAGGAAGGTGCTCAAAGATCAGCCTTCTTTAACTCTGACGGCCACGGCTTCCTCGCTTTTATTTCTAGTCATTGAGGCCAAGTGCGTGCAGTAGTTAAGCCCTGTGCAGGATGTTAAGAAATGCTTGTGTGGACAAGTGGCTCCACAGAGAGCAGGACACACAGCAGAACTGGACCTGAGACGAAGCCACCAGCCCCCACTTCCCCTGATCATGTCACAGGTGGGACTTGAGGGTCAGTCTGAATCTGGGAACCTGAAAAAGGTGAGCTGTTCTGACAAGTCTCTCCTCCCTTCCTTATTTAATATCTGACCCTCCTGTATGTTTTTTCAATCTGTATTTTGTTTTCAAATACAAAAGTAATACTTGTTCACTGTAAAAATTTCAACCATACAAGGTGCTTAGAGAAAAAAAAGAGAACTTTACCCCATTCCTTCCTCCCTACAAGATGATGTAAATCCTTCTAGTACTATTATATATATATATATATATATATATATATATATATATATATAGTTTGGGGTTATTTTTAAAAGGAACATGGGCTTATACATATCTAATATTCTACAAGGTATAGCTTTCACTTAACAATAGATCATGGAGAGTGCCTGGGGTGGCTCAGTTGTTTAAGTGTCCAACTGTTGATTTCAGTTCAGGTGATGGTCTCATGGTTGTGAGATCAAGTCGCCAGCTGGGCTCCATGCCCACCATGGAGCCTGCTTAAGATTCTCTTTCCCTCTCCTTCTGCCCCATCCCCTCACTCCCTAAAAACAAAATTAAAAAGCCCCTAGCAAATAACAAAAAAACCCCACAAGAGATTATGGATACTGTCCCCCTTCAATGTATGTAGATCACTCTCATTTTTCTTAATGGCTCCATAAGATTCCAGGGTATAAACACACTATCATTTCTTCACCTATCCTTCTATGATGTTCTTGCAAATTGGTCCCAATTTTTCATTCATATAAGTACTACTGCAAAAACAAAATAAAATCAAATCCCCCAAATCCTTTATTTACTTCTTTGTGCACTTGTACAGGTAAATTCTACGTGGTAAATACCTGGAACCGGAATTTCTGGGGGACCCTTTGCACGGTCACTTGTTTCTATGTGTCATGAAAGTAGGCAGCCTTGGTCAGTCTGGGACAGGTGGTTCACAAATATTATATTAGTTATTTGCTAGAAAGATGCTATCCTTGCCTTTAAGGTGCTTATAATCTAGTTGGGGAGAATGGCTGGCTGGATAAATGATAAAGGAATCACAAAATGATCTAGGGGTCAGAAAGGCCCTTGGAGGTCATTTATTCCAACATATCACCTAATAACCCTGAGGACAGCCACCTGGCTACATAACAGGATGTATAGAGTCCAAAGGTCTGAGTTTGAACTGCAGTCTAACACTCCGGTGTTACCCAGGTTACCTGGGTGACCAGGTGTAGATCACTTACTCTGAGACTCAGATGTCTCGTCTGTAAAACAGGGATGTTTGAACGGAAATATCAGGATTTTACAGGACAATTAAGTGCAAGAAGCGATCTTTAAATGACCAATACTGTGTCTAGAACACGGTGGGTGCTCTGTAAATGTTAGCAAAACCTCCAACAAAAAGAAAGCTGATACAAGAAAAGTCCTTTCCAGGACTGGAAGAACCAGTTGCTTGAAAGGCCTTGCCTCTGCAGAGCTGAAATCCACCTTGCAAAGCCTCTAGCTAGCAGTCCTCGTGTCAGGAGGAAGGTCTGGAACGGACACTGTCAAATAAGAGGGGAGAACCCCCAGACCAGAAGGGTAAAAGTAGTCAGCAAGACAAGGTCAGCCTACGAGGGGGATGTTCTCTGAAGCGCATTCTGCACTTGCTACTCGCCCAGTCTCTCCCTCTGCTGGCAGTGCCTCAGCCCCAAATGGACTGAGGAATGAGATGCCGGGGCATGATGAACCAGGACCCAAAATTCCTTGACAGCTCAAGTTGAAATTAGCTGTCCTGTGGACTTCTTTGGGTATTTTCAACAATCTGCTGCTACATGTATACACATTAATTACACATAGGCTGGCTGTCAAAAACAATAAAAATAATGGCAGCTATTATTGCTTGCTGCATATTAGGTAATGCATGCGCTGTTTCTTGGACCCTCCCAGAAACTCTGTGAGTAGGGCGCTAATATTATTCCCTTTATATGGACAAAGAAACTGAGGCTCCGGAGCTCAAGTAGTTAGTCTGAGGCTACTGTACAAGGAATCAGCAGAGGCCGGATTTGTGCAAAGGGCTCTTATGTCAAAGTACATACTCTTAGCCATGACACTATTTTCACGTGATCTAAGCTTTAAAAATTGAGACCCAAATGCAGAAGCTGCCACAAGCCAAAGGTTTGTTAGTGAGAAACCCAGGGACTGACCCAGGAGGAAGCACCTCAATTAGGGGCATAAATATAGCCAGCCTATGTTCTGGAAAAAAGCAACTTCAAAATGGCAACGAGAAGGAAAGATTCCAGGCTGGACACATGGTAGGCCAGAGTTCCTTAGCCTACCCATGCTCAGCTTGGGTATCAGGTCATGCACTTGGGCCCACTGCAAGGACCAATTCTAGGACAAAGTTCAAATTTACCATGCATTTTAGAAGGCCTGGCTCCAGGCTATTTTACTGTGGTTTTTGTTGTTGTTGTTTGTTTAATAGCAAAGCCCTGAGCATCAGATAGTATTTTCATAAATATGGTCAGTACTTTATCTCTGGGCCCCTGACAAAGGGCACTGTATAAGCTTTAAAAGAAAAACGTTACATTGACTTGAGTCCTTGCATGAGGAGAGCCAATAGCATACCAGTAGAAGATGCCACTGGAGGGGTGCCAGGGTGGCTGTCGGTTAAGCAACTGCCTTCGGCTCAGGTCATGATCCTGGGGTCCTGGGATCGACCCCCACATCGGGCTCCCTGCTCAGTGGGGAGCCTGCTTCTCTCTCTTCCCCTGCCTGCCACTCCCCCTGCTTGTATACTCTGTCAAATAAATAATGTCTTTAAAAATTTTTTTAAAAAAGGGGGACACCTGGGTGGCTTTGCGGTTGAGCATCTGCCTTCCACTGGGGTCACAATCCTAGGATCCCAGGATTGAGTCGCACATTGGGCTCCCTGCATGCAATCTGCTTCTCCCTCTGCCTGTCTCTGCCTCTCTCTGTGTCTCTCATGAATAAATAAATAAAATCTTTAAAAAATAAAATAAAAAAATAAAAAATAGTAAAAAAAAAAAAGAAGATGCCACTGGAGCATCATTGATCCACATAGACAATTATGGAAATGGTATACAAGAGAATTGGGTAGGGGGAGTAGCAGTGAGGAAAAAAACTCCCAACCATTTGCATGCCTTATTTTATATAATAACCAGCAGGAAATTTTAATGTATGTTATGTCAAAAAAAATTTCAAGTGTGTTTTGTGGGTGTTTTGTGTCATTGAACATCTTGGTTAAGTGGGGCTGCAGTGTATACACTATTTGGTAATGATTAATTTCCAAAGATTACAGTGCCCTAAACTGCCCCTGACACTAAAATCATGCCAAACACAATCAGCTTTCTTTTGATGAGTCAAAATGCACTTCTGGAACTGATCAGGCCTTGAGGTCATCACTACAAGCAACACTGGGTTATAAAAAAAACAGTTCTCCTTCTTTAACCTCCTGAACTGGATTCTGAGCACGGAGCAGTTCCCTGGGCTGTGGTTAATCCCACTGAAATACAACCACTCCCCTCCTCTCTCAGTTTGTGACTGTTTTCCCAGGTGGGACCGGCTTCAAGCAGCGTCTATCAGTACACAGAGCAGATGGAGAAAGACAGGTTCAGCCTCCCCATGAGGGAGGAGGCTTCAAGTTCATTGTACTCACTGGTGACTGGTTTTGAAATTGAGGAACTAGTTTGAGGAACTTCAAAATAAACAAGAAACCCAAACAACTCGGCTTTCCACAGAAGACTTCCAATGCATGGGGGTAAATGGAAGGAAGCCCATAGTCCAGCTCTGCTTTTCTGGCAGTGGAGCCCTGATCACAGCCTCATTTCAGATGCTGCCCTGCACACCCTTTGACAGACTGGTCTGAGTGACAACATGAGAGGCCAAGGTGACTTTGATGTGTCCCTTTATAATACAGGGTCACATTCTTGCCCTCCTCCAGGAAGGGAAGAAAGGCCTGGGACCTGTGGTGTAACAGAATATTCAGAGAATCTCAGAGTATTACTTGGTAAAGGAGGGGAAACCAGGAATAACCTGTGGCTCTTTCAGTCTTTTTTGGGCCAGCTGGGTCTAGAAGGATGAATGTGGATGCTGGTCTTGTACTTTTACTCAACCACAGATACCCAGCCAGTGGTTCCCATGCTCCCATGCTGCACTGGCCAGTAGATGCCATGGTGACCAAGACAGACAAGGTCCTTGCCCTTGTGAGGCTTTCACCACTGTAACCCTGGAAAGGCTTTTCTGGAATGCTGAACTCGGTTACTAAGAAGCACTGTCATGGGTCAGGCTTTGAATCATTTGCCTATGAACCTGTGTCAGAGTGGCACCAAGAATATGGGATTTGTCACTGTGTCACTGCCTTCTCTATTCCAGCCTGGAAGGCTAGGATAAGTCAGCCATCTCTTTAATAGCTAGCTACCTGTCGTTTGCTTCTGCTCTGAACTACGTGTAAGCACACATTTCTCCTGACTGTGCCTTCACCTCTGCAAATGCTTTCCTGTCCTCCGAGACTGCTGAAGTTCCCAGATTGTTCTCAAGCTCCTTTTCTAAGCTGACAGATCCCACCCAGACACCTGCAGAATGGGAGGCAGGGCTCCTCTGTGTGTGACAGTGCTGGGTCAAGCTGAATAAGGACCACTGGGCTGCGATGCCTTCCTGGCTCCTCTCCAGCCCCCACAGTTGTGGTTCAAGATTTAGCACCTGCAATGTCTGTCTTCCCCCTGCCACAATGAGATCCTCAAGGGCAGCATCTCCATTATCCTCGTTTTCATATTCTAGCACCTGCCAGAGACTGCCACATGTGACATTCTTGGCAAGGGCTCACTGAAAGGATGACTGATGCTCTCCTGAAGAATATATGAGTATCCTGGCTCTAAGAGCCTGGCTGGTCTGGCATCTGAGTGTCCCGACTGTCCATTCACCTGGTGAGCAGAGCAGTAGGCAGAGCCTGGTGATCAGGGTGGTCTGTATTCTGACTGCACCCCAGCAAGAAAGTGTCATGCAAGCTGGGTACTGAGCCACCCTTGTCTCCTTTCCTAAATGCTGACCTTGATACCCAATTATTTCCAATTCTTTGAGAAGATGACCCTTCTACAATGGACAACATCCATCTGGGCTCTGATGTGCACATATATGCTCAATGAGAGGTGGTACACAAATCTCTGCCTTTTACAATTATCTCTATAAAGCTATTCCTGCCTCTCAAAGTACAGCATCTGCCAACAGTACAGTCCCAAGTTGGGACTACTGAGCATGGGCTCAAGGAACCTGATTCATCCAACTATTTCTTGGGCCAAAGGAGTCTATTTCAAATCTTAATTGGTAATAGCATCCTCATGAGCTTGGCTAAGACTCTCTTTCTTTCTAAACCTCCCACTCATCCCTAGTATTGGCCCGTAGATGAGTATTGACTACTTCTAGCCCAGTAAAAGGAAATGTCAATGAGAGCAGAAGGTGGGTGGTGAATCTCAGATACAACAGCTCTTTTTTTTTTAAGGGGATTTTTAAAAAATATTTTATTTATTTATTCATGAGAGACACAGAGAGAGCAATAGAGGCAGAGACACAGGCAGAGGGAGAAGCAGGCTCCATCCAGGGAGCCCGTCGTGGGACTCGATCCGGGTCTCCAGGATCAGGCCACTAAAGGTGGCACTCAACTGCTGAGCCACCCTGGCTGCCCCTACAACAGCTCTTCATACTTACAGGGGCCACCGTCCAGATAGGACATCATGCTTTGACCACAAGGAAGAGCTTCTTCACTGAGAATTGCTTGGATAATCCAGTTGGAATGACATCTGACTGCTCTGGCTTTTCTGATCACCTGCATGCCATGGGCAACCTATCTCTTCTTCAAGTGGAAAGATGCAGAAGTATTTGGGGCCCAGTGGGTTTGTACCCTCACGATCAATCATTAATAGTAACTGAATGCCCACTCTGGGTAAGATACTGCTTGGGGAGGTAGGAGGGTACCCTAAAGGTGTGGGCAACCTTTGAGACTTCCGGGTAACCCTGCCCAGAATTGTATTTTCTTATCAACCTTGACCTCCTTTTGGTTACACAAACTCATGGTATAAGGGTGTCAAGTGAATAGCTTTCTGTTGACTTTTTCTTAGACCCAGCTGCTCTGGCTCCACCCTTCCCAGGTCTGGCAGAGCTTTGCAGAAAGGCTGACAGTGATGGGGTCAGGGTGGGGGAATAAAAGAGGAACTAGTTAAAAAATCCAATTCCTACTCCAGGAGTAGCTCCTTTGTTCAGTGGCAGCACAGCACAGTGGAAAGAGCCCAGACTTTAGTTCAGATTTTGCCATTAACTAGCCATGCGGCTTTGTGCTACTCACTCTGCTTCCTTGGGCCCTCATTTTCTCTTCTGTTAAATAGGGGGGTTGTGAATAGTAAAGATCATTTCCAGGCTGTAATTCTAATAGCTCTTTCTTGACAGACTGGTTAAGGTCTAAAGGTCACTTAACCATGCTTGCCTGAAATGATGGCTGGCTAGTTCAGATTGATGGGGTGTGCCTATGGGCTGAAGAGAAGTCTATGACCACCTGTAAGGCAATGCTAGTTCTTTCCCTGAGGCTTCAATAATGTCAAGCCCTCTTTGTGGGACATTGCCTACAGATGTCCCTGACCATTAGCTGTCGAGCTCAACACCAACTATACGGGTCTAGAAGAGTTCTGAAGAGACTCTTTGTCTTGGTGGATGCCTGGTCATGGCCTTAGTGGGAAGAGGGTGAGCAGAAGCCATAGCAATCAGAAACTGGGGGGCAGGTATGGCTTAGGACTTTCTTCTGCCACTTCTTTCTGAGCCCAAACACTGGTCCTGGATATGTGGACAACTGAAGTGGTGGTAGGCTTGGAATGACAGTTCCCTCAAGTCCAGGGTTTAATCTAGCCTTTTCAATCATCGGAGTTCTTCAGAGCCCTTCAACTCAGGTCGTAAAAAGAAAGGCAGGTGGAAAAGGGTTCCCCAAAAGGTCTTTTACACCAAAGCACAGTTTGCTTTCTCTGCTCCTTGCCAAGGGGTTTCCCAGCTCCCTGGAGCCAAAGCTCCCCTCCTGCTTCCTTGCTGACTGTCACTGGAAGCGGGCCATTTTCCACCCTCAAGGTAGCTGGACTCAGGAGTGCAGTGATACTGCTGATCTGGGTTCTGTGCCTCATTCACATGACCCCCCAGCCAGGGGATCCATCTCTCTGTTGGTTGGCAAGCCTTGGGAGCCTCCCATTTGTTTCCTTATTCCTGCCTCCAAAGCCCTTCAGCTGAGAAAGTGATCTTTGGCAGAGGGCTTCTTTTTTTTTTTTTTTAAGTTTATTTATTATTATTTTTTTAGTACTCTCGACCCCCAACACGGGGCTCGAACTCACAACTCCCAGATCCAGAGTCACATGTTCTTCAGACTGAGCCAGCCAGGCGCCCCAAGGCAGAGGGCTTCTTGACAAGTTCTGCTCAAAACTTCCTCTGCAATTTGGCTGGGGAATAAGTCGCCTGTCACCTACACCCCTGCACGGGTGACTCACCTTCTAGAGAAAGTGCTCTGCTCACCTAAGCAAAGCTGCCTGGAAAATGACTAAGGCACCTATCAAATGCACTCTGTGAGGCCGACCAGTTAGTGAGCTGGGTCCAGATATTTTGCCTCTCACCTCCAGTCTGAAGTCAGTGTGGAGCTGCCACTCCAGGCCTGCTGGTTTCATTTTCATCTGAACCGAGCTCCACATGAGGCTTGACATCCGGTGATCTATTTTTTCTAAAAACTAGGTTCACTTTAGAAATGACTCTCTGGCCATGAATACAGCTTCCCCAAGAGAAAACAAAATGTTATTTAAAGGGAACGTCAGCCTGGTGGGAGCCTATATTTTTGTTTCGTATTAAGAAGAGGACAAAGGAATTTAAAATGTAGTATGAAACTTTTTCCCTTGGGTGATTTAAAGGAAAATCTGCAAGTCCCTGACTACAGGGACCCCCAGATATGATACTAGCAATAAGCTGACAAAGAGGTATTTATAAGGGGAAAGGGTGGTGAGCTGGGGGTGCCATGCAGTGGTGAGAATCTTACCCCACAGAACCGAAATCTCCCTCTGAGTCTTTCAAAGAACAAGTCCTTGTTGACTTATATTCTATATAGTATTTTCCTATTTTTTATCTTTAGAGCTAAGGCTAGGACCTACTTTACCACATGGGGGTGGGGGCAGAGGGAATCCTAGGAAGGACCAGCCCCGCTTCTGGCTGAGAGTCCTGGGCTTAGGATCACCAGCTCTGATGGGGCACAGCCTGGGCCTCCATAGGCTCCTTCAGAGGGTGGTGAGGGCAGTATTTAGTATGTGACAGGGACAGCATGACAGTGAAACTTCTATGCAGAAGAAACATCCCCCGGAGATCCTACTGAGAAAATGACTCTGCTCTGTCAGGCAGTCTGATCCTTCCTGACCTCATCTTACAGAAAAAAGGCAACTAGGACCATTGCTATTACTACTACCACTACCACCACCACTACCACCATTTCTAGCTGTCATGTTCTGCGGCTTATTATGTGCCAGGCACTGAGCTCAGCACTTTACATGTATTCTCTCATTTTCTACTCAAAACAACCCCATGAAGTATTTCTGATCCCATTTATAGATGAGGCATCCGAGCCGAGGGAAGTGAAGTGATTTGCCTGAGTCACACAGGCAGACAGTGGCAAACCTGGACCTGACCCAGGTCTGTCTGACTTGACAGGCTAAACCCCCACATCTGACATTGGAGATACCGCAGACTTGCTCTATTGCTCCGGCTAAATCACTTGACTACTCTGCCTTAATGTCTGCATCTATAAAATGAAGATAAGCAGACTCGTCCAGAGGATGTGCTCTTCATCTTTCAGCCCTTTATTAATAAGTAATTATGAATAATCAACACCAGGTAACAACTGTTAGCAATACTTATTAATCTTTTTAAAAAATATTTTATTTATTTATTCATGAGGGACACAGAGAGAAAGGCAGAGACACAGGCAGAGGGAGAAGCAGGCTCCATCCGGTAAGGCTGATGTGGGACTTGAGCCCAAGACCCCGGGATCATGATCTGAGCTGAAGGCAGATGCTCAACCACTAAGCCACCCAGGTGCCCCAATACTTATTAATCTTAATACTTGTTAGGTTAAATAGAGAAATAAAGCAGCCATCCTGGTTTAGTTACATTCAAAATTGCCATGTTTCGGGGAAAAAAACAATTTAGGGGTTCCTGGGTGGCTCAGTTGATTGAACATCTGCCTTTGGCTCAGGTCATGATTTCAGGGTCCTGGAATTGAGCCCAGCCCCACGTAATGGGGCTCCCTGCTCAGCGGGGAGCCTGCTTCTTCCTCTCCCCTGCCCCTCACTCTTCTTGTGCATACTCATGTGCTCTCACTCTGTTAAATAAATAAATAAATAAATAAATAAATAAATAAATAAAATCTTTATTAAAAAAAACACACAAAAAACAATACCCCACCCCTGACCCCACCCCTCATTTATCCTTTCATGAGTAAGTTAGTAGAGAAAGCAGTGAACTAGAGGTCAAGAAATGTGGGTTTAGATTTTGGGCATGACAATGATGTCTTGAGTAATCTCATCCACTTTATTCCTTCTTATGAGGCTTGCCTTTCCAGATCTTTGGCTCTGCCTTTCTTTACATGAGTGTTGTAAGAAAATACCAAAAAAAAAAAAAAAAAAAAAAAAAAAAAAAAAAAAAAAAGGTTACAAGGTACCATAACTCTTGATGCCATATAATTTTAAGATATTTATATCAGGAGAATAAGGGGTTAAAGGATGTAAAATTGCAAGCCAGGAAGAGGATCTTTTAAACTAGAATACAAAGAAGGGCACACAGGCCACAGGCCACTCAGGAAAAATGACTTTTCTCTGTAGTGTCACTCAGGTAAATAAGACAAACCCAGAACTGAAGGCTCCAGACCCAACACACTTCAATGTTTCACTCAGCTCAACTGAAATGTTCTACTACACAATGTGTCCTAAGTTTAGCCTTCTATTTCTAATCTACGGCTTTCAACATTTCAGTCAGCATCACCCAAGTAAATGCAAAGCCTTCACACGTGCATCACTTCACTCACCCCACCCCTTGAGGATGCTCAGCCCCTACTCCTTTTCCTTCTTCCCACGGAGTGCAGAGGCCAGAGGGCCTTTGTATCCTTATGGTTCCCCAAACCCACGGACATGGAATTGTCTCCCTTCCCGCCAATTTCACACCAGTGCCATCAAAAGTGCCCATAATGCTCAGATGTTTCCAGTTTAACTGAAATACTAAAATGGGGCAAACAGGAAGCATCAGACACAACTGCGGTAGTGACTTATTAATCACGAAAGCAGAATTTTAGTTGCATTTTAACCTTTTGCCAGGAAAAAAAAAAAAACCAGCTTTGAGATGATGGTAGCCTTTGGTACAAATATGCTGCCTATATGAGTATCAAGCTGACTTATACTTTTAATTTAGGACTGAGTTGGGTTCTACACTTCTTAACTATCCTCCCGGAAAGAGCATCTGTCAGGCCAACCACTATGAATCTGTCACCTCTTCATCAAGGCAAGGCAGACCTGTCAGAAAAGCTCCTGTGCTGTCCACTGAGACAGGAAAAAAAATAGGAAATTAAAAATGACTTCACAAGCCAAAGTGATAGAATGCTCTTAAGAGGGTACCAACAGTGAAGAAAACAAGCCTGGATGAAGCTTTGCTTTTCCCATCTCTACAGATCTCTCACCAGACCTTGGCCAGGATGAACTGTTACCATGAACCAAAAAAATCACAACAGTTGCCTGGATTTGGACAACCAATCAGGGAAAGCCTGCCTCTCAACATTAAATGATATACAAACACTCCAAGCAGATCACAAAGGAGTCAGTGTTCAACAGGAGAACCAAAATGAGGAACCAAACCTCCATCTGTTGAGGCGAAACGGCCAACCAGACATTTTTGTTTAATAGATGAAGGCTCATTTGGCAGGGTCTCTGTCTGTGGTGCCGCTCCCACAAACCCTAACAGACAATACCAGAGGCAAAAACTCCCCTTCAGAACTGCTCCTTATAATCTGAAAAACAGTCAGAAGGTGACCTAAAGCTTGGCAGCTTATTGCTGTCTGATTTTACAAAAGTGTGGGAACATACACCTGGGTATGTATTTCTAAAATTAAAGTCAGAGACTATATAACTTTTATTTTGAGATCTTCTGAGAAGTTCACCACACCCTTCAAAATAAGTGAGGATGTCTTAAAGATGTCAGAGGTCTGGCATCACTGCACCCAAAGAACTGGCCTTGACATCACTTAAAAAACACCAAGAGTAACCCCAAATACATCATAAGCAAGACAAGCACCTGTCCTCTCCTGGTAAGAGCATACCACACCAAACGTCTCCCTTATTCTTCTTCTTGCAACTAAGTCCCATAATGTGGTGGTCCTGGCCCAGGGGAAGGAAGCTGGTTAAGACCTCAGTGGCCCAGGCTCCTCACCCTGAGTCCGAGCTATGAGGCATAAGGCAACATGAATACCACCCACCCCACCACCTGCCTCAGTACCCTCACCTATCAAACTGGACAATACTGTCTATGTCTTCACCCAGATATCTGAAGGAAAAAGGAGGTTATAGGTATGAAGATACAAAGTTTAAAAAAAAAAAAAAGAAAAGAAAAAAAAAGAAAAAAACAAAAACCATCACTAATGTTAAGATACTATCTCCCTGTAATGTTTCAGAAAGACCATGTTTCTAGTCAAGGGGTTTTCAACATTTTTCCTGGAATGAGCTTGAGACTGCTATTTTGTACTGGGCCCCACTTCTCATCACTTAACTTCACTTGCTTTTAGATTCCTTAATTAAGCCACTGGTGTTCACACTTTCCAGTTGACAAAAATGATTCTACCGTTCACACCACTGATTTCTGTACTCTTCTCCAGCCATCCTCTTCTTCCCCACATGACCCCGGTCCACCTTTTAAGACCCAAGGCAAAATTTTAAACTCTAATTAGGAAGGAAGCGCCTTTTTTCTGAAGTTACCCAGCACCGAGGAGGCTTCTGGGCAGGTGGGACTCTGCCCTGTACAAGAGGCCTCTTTCTGCCTAGTGACCCGTGGGCTTTCAAGATGGGAACAGCGTACCGGGGCCCACAGAAGAACTCCTGAGTGGGGCGGACACAAGGCTTACAGAGGCTCAGGGTGAGAAAGAGGATGCTGAGCGTGGCCAGCACTGCCCCGCGCGGTGCCAAGGGCACGTCGACTCCTTCTCCCCGCCTCGGGGTGTGACCGGAGAACTTCCCAAGGGAAGGCCGAGGGTTTCACTGCCAGGGCAGGTGGAGGGCGCACAGCCCCGAAGCGCTCGTGCATCGCCACGCCACCGTCCGTCCCCGTCCCCGCGCCAGGCGAGTTCCCACCCCGGGGGTCCCCAGGAGAGGCGCAGGAGGGGAGGGCTTGGCTGCGGCGCAGCGGAGCGCGGGGAGCAAGGGGGTGTCGGGCAAGGGGAAGCAGGGCGCCCCTTCGCGCGCTCTGGGCGCGTGTGCGGCCTGCGGGGGTGCGAGGCGAGCACGGCGTGCGGCCGTGACCCTAGCGGCGTGGTGCGAAGCGAGCGCTCGCGGCCCGCCGCCGGAGGCCCCGCGCGGGAGGACCTGACCCGCCGCGCCGCCGACCCCCACCATTCCGGGCGGCCGGCCCGGCGGCGGCCCGGTCCCAGGCGGAGGGGCGACGCGGTCCCCTCCGCTCCGTGGCGCCCCGCTCCGGGCCCCGGGGTCCCGCCCAGTCACCTACCGGCCGAGCGCCGATCTCCCCAAGCAGCGAGTGTCGCGCTCCCCTCGCCCGCGATCTCCCGCCGCCGGCCGCCGACCGCTGGGCTACGGGACTGCTGTCGCCCAGCCCCGGCCGCGGGCCCCGCCCCCTCGCCGCCTTCCCGGCCGCCCCCGGGGCCACGCCTCCCCCGGCGGCTGCAGATTTGCCTCGCTTCGCGCCTCCTGGCTCGGGCCGCACCTCGACCTTGGCCCCGCCCCCCCAGGCTAACCAATGAGAAGGCGCGTCCAGGCTGGTCCCGTCGTCCAGCCCTTAGCGAAGATTGGCTAGGAAGGCCGCGTTTCCAGAAATGGGCACTATTTCCGGACAGTGTTTATAGAGCAGAGATTGCTAGGCGGACAGATTGACAGAAGGCGGAGGCAGCCAGGGTGTTGGTGTAACCGCACATGCGCACTGGCCTTCTGGCAGTCTTTACGTGTTGCGTGCTTCTGGAGGTTACGGGAAGGAAGGGCGGCTGTGCGCATGCGTGGGCACCCCCAGACTTGGACTAGGGTTACCTTGGAGACGGCGAGGCGCTCTCCCACCCCGGTCTGGTTCTGCTTCCTCTTTGCACTTAGCCCTGGCGGCTGGGGAAGGTGTGGCGTGAGGTGGGGGGGTGGGGGAGTGGTGGTTCAAAACGCTTTTATTGAGCACTTACTGTGTGCTTGGCGCTGTAGAATCTCTGAGGACGAGTAAGACAGGTTCTGGTGCCTTCCCTTGAGAAGCTTGGGGAGCCCAGGGCCTGATGGACCCAGGTCTGATGAGAGAGCTTGTGGATGGCTTGGTGCAACCCCTTCGTGCAGCCAGAGAAGCAACGGAGTGGGAGCGCTGCGCGAAGCATTTCCCAGCTGGGTTTACAGGTTATAGGGCCAGAGAGAAGACTGGAACTTCACCTGTGCGAGAAAAGGGACCTGGAATCTGAATATGGTCCAAGGTGTCAACAGTGCTTCTTTCTGAATGGGGGAGTAGGGAGTGGTTAGGGAAGGTATCTGTATTTTCCAGTGTTTCCACAATGAGCTTGCATTTTATTTATAGTAGAAAATTACAAACTTTTTTTTTTTTTTTAATTCATGAGAGACACAGAGGCAGAGAGGTAGGCAGAGGGAGAAGCAGACTTGATCTCAGGACCCCAGGATCACGACTTGAGCCAAAGGCAGATGCTCAACCACTGAGCCACCCAGGTACCCCACAAACTTTTTTTAAAATAAGATTTTATTTATTTATCCATGAGAGACACAGAGAGAGGGGCAGAGACATAGGCAAAGGGAAAAGCTGGCTCTCTGTGGAGAGCAGGATGGGAACTCCATCCCAGGACCCAGGATAACTAGCTGAGCAGAAGGCAGAGGCTCAACCACTGAGCCACCCAGGTGCCCCTACAACCTTTTCAAAACGGTTTGCATAGTAAAAGATATGCCCCTACCTGGGCACCCTACCCCCTTCACTGGTCCATGGCAGGCAGGTCTGGCAACTGGCTCTGGTGGTGGGCTTAGGCAGGCCCAATCCCAGGTTGTCTCCGGAGGTTAAGGATCATTCCATCTCTGGAAGTGTTAGAGCAAAGACCTGCTCAGGAGCTCTCATTTTCAGACAGTCTGTGGTAGCTCAAAGCCTATTTTTGGAGATCTCTGTTGTTGGGGGGTAGGGAAGACCATTTATTCAGTTAGGGGTCAAAAACTCACAACCTAAGGGCCTCACCCACCCACTCAGGCCACAGATATGTTTTGTTTGGCTGGTCCAATGTGGTTGGGTTTTGTTTTTTTTTTTTTTTAATTTGAATTTGAATGCCTTAGAGCAGAGCCTATAGTTCCTTGCAGCCTCAGCCTGTGTTATCTTAACACACAACCACTTAGCTTATGTCATCTGTCTGGCCCCTAAAGCATTTGAAGTTGTGGTCCTCATAATGCCCATGCTTTGGAGCTGGATAGTCTCTGGTGCATAACTGGCTCAGCCACTGACCAGGAGATGGTAGGCAAAAAGGAGGCTGGGAGCCCCTAAAATTCCTTCCAACCCCAGGGTTTTTCATTTCAGTCACCCCGGGAGAGGTGGAGCTTGGCCAGATGGTGCTTTTCAGGTCGGTATAAGTAAGCCTGGATGCTCGGCTTGCCTCTCCCACCACCTGTTTGCCTCTGGGCACACCACTTCTCCGGAAAGACGTGGGCACTGGTACGGAGTCTGCAGACGCTCCCTGGCTGGCTCTCATTCCTTTAAGACACCCAATGCCCACGTACTTTACCCAGCTTCCCTTGACACTTCTTTAGTTTTGGGTCCCCTGCATGCATCCACCACCCCATCAAGATTATCTGTCTTTAAATCTACCCACTAACACTAATGTGTATTAGCAGGAGTGAGTGCTCTGTTGACCTAAAATTGCAGCTCCCCAGAAGGGATTTCACATCAGGTTGCAGCAGAGGGACAAACCCTTACAGACCAGTGAGGAAGGCATTTGAGGACATGAAGGGTCTCGTGGTTTCAGTTACCTTTCTCAGGCCTTTCCAAGCCCCACTGTATGGGGGGTGAGATGAAAAACAACACAGTTCCCAGTCTCAGTGAGCACCATGGAATCTTTTAACCTTGAGATGCTTGTATCTCCTGGAAGGAGAGCTTCAGGGCAAAATTACTTCCTCCCAGCTCAGCCAGTTAAGTCACGATAACCTGGAGAGGCTTCCAGCCTTGAGTCACATGTGCAGCCCCGGCTCTGCTTTAAATAAAAGAAATTGACATTTATAGACTGACTCACACCTAGAGTGGTGAGCCAGGTTCTCAGCACTCAAGGGTTTCTACATCCTACCCCAGGGGTTCAGGTCTGGAAAAGGGATAAACGGGGCTCTGGGCTTTTCCAAAAAAGAATAGAAGCTTCTGTTTTTTTGAGACCTTGCAAAAATGCAACTGGACACGTCTAAGTGCTTCATGTGTGTCTGTAACCTCCCTGAATATTCACTCTAGTATGGGCTTTCTCAGCTGGCCCTATGGACTTTTGGGGTTGGATAATTATTTGGTGTGAAAGGCTGTCATACACCTTGTAGGATGTTCAAGAGCATTGACAGACATTGCAGAATGTCCCAAAGGAAGCGAAATCCTCCCCTCCCCCGTTGAGAACACTTACAGTCTAACCCCACAAAATAGGTATTATTATTATCACCCCCATTTCACAGATGAGCAAACCGAGGCTCTGAGAGAAGTGACTTATGCAAGGTCATTGGCTGTAATAGAAAAGCTTGGGGGGGGCGGTCGGGGAGGTGGGGAGGCACCTGGATGGCTCACTTGGTTAAGCATCAGGTCAGGTTCATGACCTTGGGGTTATGAGATAGAGCCCCACAGTGGGGCTCAGGGCTTGAGGGCTCAGCGCTCAGTAAGGAGTCTGCTTGAGATCTTGAGATTCTTTCCTTCTGCACCCCCACCATGCATGCTTGCACACATACTCTCCCGCCCCCTAAAATAAATAAATAAATCTAAAAAAAAAAAAAAAAGAGCTGGGATTCAAACCAGGCACAACCCCAGAGCCATGAAGGACTCTGCAAAGAGCCTTTGGGCTTCAGGGAGCCATTTGCCCATGAGTTCTATGGAAGAGTGAGTGACTGTCGTGCATCAGTGAGACAATACTTGGAGCTCCCTCAATCATTTTTCCTCTTCTGTTTGCTTTGGGAAAAAGGAAATTATATTCTGGTTTTTATCACCTTAGTCAGCACAGTTAATGGTGTCCAGCCATGTCTAGTGAGAAAGTGGCTAGTGAGTCATCTGAGTGTCTGTGGATCTCAGGCCCCAAATTCTTGTGAGATACTGAAGTTGTACTTGAGAAGAACTCAGATGTGAGGCTGAGATCAGAGGTGACTGGGGGGTGGGGGTGGATGTTTCTGGAGGAGAGGCAGTTCTACCTTCCCCAGGAGAGCCTGCCCGGGGCTGCAGCATGGTGCTATTGCAGCCCTCTCTGGCTTAGGCCTACCATTGCTGCCGCCCAGTCTAGAGGTATGTGGGGGGCCAGGGAGGCAGGAGAGGGAATGGGTGCAGGCAGTGGTGTGCTACAGCTCCATTCCTACTTTGCCTTCAGTGACCTCATGTTGGTAGCTGAACACTGGATGAGAAGAGAGTATTTACACTGTGGAAATTGGCAAACAGTTTAAGGCCAGGCTTACCTACCCTCAGGCTGGTTGTTAAACTTTTATCGGCACACAGATCCTGGGTCCTGCCTGCCTCCCACCAATTCTGCCCCACGTGGGAGATGGAAGAATGGCAAACCATAGTGTTGCTGGAGAAGAGGAGGAGCCATGGTGATGTGGATAAGAAGACGTGCCCATCTCTGCAGACGTTGGAGCTGACTGGCTGGGGTTCTCTGTGGGGCACTGGGCAAAAATGACCTTACCGAGAACAGGTCCTGAATATCCGTTCTGATACGTTTTTCAACTCATGGGCCCTCTTAGGGAGCCCTGGCTTAAGTAAGGTTCGATGCCGGTTGGTTGGTTATCTTCTCCTAACTCTCCTCCCTGCCTGCAGTCTCCTCTCCACACCATTCTCAACCCTTCTTGTGGCCTTAATCCTCCTAAAAGACCGCTGCAGTCATGTGTTCCACCCCCCATGTCCCAGGTTCTCCTACCCTTGACCTCCTCCCCTTTGGCATGTTCCTCTCAACCTCCAAATATGATCAAGTCTCCCCAGCATAGAAACAGACAAATCATAATTTAAAAACCCTCTGTCTTGGCTTTTCCCTACACTGTTGGCCCAACCTTCTTTTCCCCTCCTAACTCCCAAAATTCTGGGTGCTCTGGATGTCTGCTTCATTTCCCACTTGCATGTACCCCTTGCTGTGTGGTTTCTGGCCCACTACCCCTTCTCTCCATGGACACCCACTAATTGCTCAGATGATGTCATCTCAGCTCTCATCTGCAGACACCATAAATGTGGTGCTCGGTGAACTTACTCTGTCAGGTCCTGGAGAGTGCAGAACCTCCAGGCCTGTGCCTGCCCTTTGGAGCTTCCAGTCTAGTGGGTGGGCAGACCTTGCTCAAGCATGTGACTCCAGATGAGGACATAAGTCATTCCAAGTGACAGAGGCCACAGAGAGGGAGGATACAATGTATTATATCAGGCAGGGCCCAACTCCGGAGGCAGCACTCACTCTGAGCTTGTAAACATCCAAGGAGTTGGTTACAGAAAGGATGGATTGCGAAGAAGTCCAGGAGGAGATGGCAAGGTAATCAGGAATCCACTGCTCCTCCTGGGCTGGAGAGGTGGGTTTTTTGTTTTGTTTTTTAAAGATATTTATTTATTTATTTATTTATTTATTTATTTATTTATTTATTTGAAAGAGATAGAGAACACAAGTAGGGAGAAGGGGCAGAGGGACAAGGAGAAGTAGACTTCCTGCTGAGCAAGGAGTGGGACTCAGGGCTTGATCTCAGGACCCTGGGATCATGATCTGAGCTGAAGGCAGATGCTTAACTGACTGAGCCACCCAGGCGCCCCTGGACTGGAGGTTCTTGAGGAGGAAGCAGTGTAATCAGTGTCTGGGGCCGGGGTCTCTTGGAAGAAGTTGGAACCAGAGAGGAGACACAACCCCTTCCATAGACATGACTCAAGACCAAGAGGGATGAAGAGTCTCCTTTCATTCCCCTTTCCACCCCATGACTTTCTGCCAGCGCCTCTCCTTCACCTGGGAGCCCACAGGGATCAGTCACCAGTGCAAAGAAGAGAAGGTAAGAACGAGATGGGAGGGCACACCGCCCAGGACCAGGGCAGGTATGGGATGGGAGAGGATAATGTGGGGTCTGACACAGTGGAGAGGCTCAGAGAAGGCTTCCCTGAGGAGTTAAACTGGGACCTGAAAACTAGAGAGGGGAAAACATTCCCAGTCATTACTGGAATTAAAAAACAACAACAAAAAAAAACCCTTAACTTTTTTAAAAAAAGATTTCATTTATTTATTTGAGAGAGAGAATGCACGCACATGAGAAGGGGTTGGGGCAGGAGGGAGGGGCAGAGAGAGGGAGCAGCAGATTCCCTGCTGAGCAGGAAGCCAGACTCTGGGCTCAATCCCAGGACCCTGGGACCATGACCTGAGCTGAAGGCAGACGCTTAACCGCTTAACGGACTGAGCCGCCCAGGTGCCCCTAAAAGAATTAACATTTTTGAGAGCTGTTTTAAGGGCTGAGTCTGAGCTCCACATCAGGCTCCCCATGGGGAGTCTGCTTCTCCCTCTGCCTATGTCTCTGCCTCTGAGTCTCTCATAGATAAATAAAATCTAAATAAGTAAAATCTTAAAAAAAAAAAAAAAAAGAGCTGTTTTAGATTCACAGCACGATTGAGCAGAAGGTGCAGAGATTTCCCCCATGCACAGCCTCTCACAGTATCAACACCCCCCACGGGAGTGGTATTTTTTAAACAACCGATGAACCTACACTGACCCATAATCATCCCAAGTCCATAGTTTACAGTAGCGTTCACTCTTGTGGCTTTATATTCTGTGGATTTGAAAAATGTGTAATGACAAGTATCTATCACTATGGTATCATACAGAGTATTTTCACTGCCCTGAAAATCCACTGCTTTCTGTCTATTCATTCCTTCCTTCTGTCTCAACCCCTGGCAACCACTGATCTTTGTACTGTCTCCATAGTAATAAATAAATAAATTGTGATAGATTCAGACAATGAAATATTATTCAGCACTAAAAAGAAATGAGCTATCAAGCCATGAAAAGACATGCAGGGAACTTAAATGCTTATTACTAAGTGAAGGAAGACAATCTGAAAAGGCTACATACTGTATGATTCCAACTATATGTTGTTCTGGAAAAGGCAAAATTATGGAGACAGTAAAGGGATAACTGGGGTTTTAGGACAATTCTCTTCCTGAGTCTTTGGAGATATTGCGCTTTCTGTGTCTCTTTCCTTCTCCCATTCTTGTTTTGTTTTGTTTTAGGGAGAGATGGAGGGTGGGGAGGAACAGACGGAGAAGGAGAAAGAGAATCCCAATCAGGCCCCATGGGGGCCTCAGTCTTACGACCCTGAGATCATAACCTGAGCCAAAATCAAGAGTTGAATGCTCAACTGACTGAGCCCCCCCAGCGCCCCTCCTTCTCCCCCCACCCCCATTTCTTTTTTAAGAAAGATTTTATTTATTTGAGAGAGAGAGTGAACAAGTGGGAGAGAGAGCATGAGCAGGGGGAGGAGCAGAGGAAGAGGGAGAAGCAGACTCCCTGCTGAGTAGGGAGCCTGACTCAGGGCTCAACTCAGGGCTCCACTCAGGGCTCAATCCCGGAACTCCTGGATCATGACTTGAGCCAAAAGCAGATGCTTAACCGATTGAGCCACCCAGGCACCCCTCCTTCTCCCACTCTTAAAAACTGAGGCACTCCCCAAGTTTTAGTCCTAAGCACCCCAGTTCTTTAAACTTTCTCCCTAGGAGTTCTCTTCCATTCCTGACTTCTTTTAATCATTCAACAAACATTAGTTGAATACCTGTTATGCCTCTCTTTCAACAGAGAAAGTTGAAAAAGTCATGAAGCCTGCACTAGAGGAGAGGTAAGGTTGCCATACAATGTAGAGGGTAGAAGGAAGCCCCGGGTAAAGTAAGAACACATAGGGGAGATCAAAGAAGGTTTCTTAGAGGAAGTGATGCTTGAACCTATTGCTGCCAAGCTGTACAGTAGCAGTAAGCCAGGTGAATAAGGTGGGAAGAGCATGGAGACAAGGGACATGTCAAGACACATTGAGGAAATGGGTGTGGGATGCAAGGACGAGGCGAGTGAGACTCAGGCTGGTCCCACTGGCTATGATCTGGATTGTAGAGGGTCTTGTAGGCTGGGCCAGGGGAGAGATAAAGAACATTTCCAGAACAGAATTTTAGAGACATTTCTCTTCTGCAGTGTGAAAGGATTGGGGTATAGGGTACAGGCTACAGATTTGGAGACCAGTCAGGGTTGGGGGACCTTTACAGTAGACCAGGTAAGAGGATGATAGGGGCTGGACTAAGGCAGTGCAAGGGGATGGGGAGCAAGAGAGATCAGCAAAATACAGAGAGACTCGCTATTGAGAAAATAAATCAGCAGATTGGGCGTGGCTGGAGGATGGGAGGGCCAAATCTGGGCTGCTGCTGCTGCTCAGGAGCCAGAGGAGGAGAGAGGTTCTGGGAAAGAAAGGTGTGTCAGCTTCGGACATAATGTATCTGAGGCACCTCAGTTGTCCTTCTTGGTTAACTTCCAAATAAACGCCTTCATCTCTGACCTCGTTCTTGAGCAGCCAACTGGAATTTCCAGGGAGTCATTAAACATTTCCACTTCTAGCCACCTGGCATCTCCAGCTCTGTCTGTGCAGTGCCGCATCTCTCTCTATGACATCACCTCCCACCCTAGGAGCCTTCGTCGCCTCCAACACCTCCTCTTGCCTGCTCTCCCCAAGCCATGTTGACGCTCTCTCTCTCCATAATGTCCTTTGTGTCTGTGGCCTTCCTTTGTCTCCCCTTTCTACCAGTGCCCTGGTGCTGTCTCACTGCTTTCTCTTGCTTCCCTCATTTCCATTCCACTCTGTCCTACTCTGTCCTGTTACTCCCTTGCTCAAAACTCTCAGTGGCTCCCCATTGCCTACTGATAAAGTACAAGCTTTTTTTTGGTTTGTTTTTTAAAGATTTTATTTATCTTTATCTAGATTTTATTTATCTTCATGAGAGACACACACAGAGAGGCAGAGACAGGCAGAGGGAGAAGCAGGCTCCCCACGGGGAGCCCAATGCGGGACTTGATCCCAGGACCCCAAGATCACGACCTAAGCCAAAAGCAGACATTCAGCCATTGAGCCACCCAGGCACCCCAAGAACAAGGTTGTTATCTGGTTCTCAAGGTCCCCACAGTCCAGCCCCATCTTACTGTTCACAACTTCCCTGTAGACACCCTTCTGTACTACTTTCTATTGCCCCCAAACCACTCCGAGTGCAGTGCACCTGGACCACAGGCTGTCCTGTGGATTGAAACGTACCCCTCTGGTTCTGCCTGTCAAATCACATCCATAACTCAAGGTTCCGATGAAATGCTTCCTCTTAAGTATCACAGTTCCCAGTTGATTGCCTGCCTCATCTCCTGTACAGACGGTGCCTAGAGGCAGCTTATAATCACCACCCTGGTGAGTTGGTTCAGTAAATGTGTGTTGAACTAAATTGGCTCAGCATCATTCCTCGGATCAAGAACCTGCTGTGGCTCCTTATTGTCATCTGCTTCAGAAACCTGTTTCTAGTGGCTTCCCAGTTTCCATTGTAGGTATCTAACCTCACTCTGCCACCCCCATTCCCCAAAATATGTCCCACGTTCAATTTCAGCTCTATGCTAAACGTGTGAAAGATTTTTTAAAAATGAATAAATATATCCTCATTGCCTTCCTTTATCTACCTGGGTGGCTAAGCTATGCATACTTTAATAGCTAATATAATAGTAGTTTAAAATGATATCTTTTGCTTATGGGTTATCCGGCCTATCCTTCTTTAAGATTGGAATTCTGGGGCACCTGGGTGGATAAATCTCTAACTCTTTATTTTGGCTCAGGTCATGATCTGGCGGTCCTGGGATTGAGCTCCACACCCAGCTTTGTGCTGAGTGCAGAGTCTGAGATTCTTTCTTTCCCTCTCCCTCTGTCCCTCTCCCTAGCTTGTGTGCATGGTCTGTCTGTCTCTAAAGAAATAAATACATGAAATCTTAAAAAAAAAAAAAAAAAGAAGAAGAAGAAGAAGAAGATTGGAATTCTAATTTTGCTCATAGTAATAGACCTGCTCAGTTTTAAAGGCTCCCTTGCAGCTAGGGTGGCCATGTGACACAATTCTGGCCAGTAAGATGTGCACACAAGTCTCTGGATGGGGCTTCTGGGAAAACTTGCTAACAAGGGCCAACCCAGCTGGCACATGCCCTTTTGTCTTTTGGCTCATTATACTTCTTCTGTTTGGAATGTGGACCCACTATCAGTAGATCTAGCAGCCTGTGCTTGACCATAAGAATGAAAACTTCATTCTTGGATGGCAGAGTGGAAAGGGAGATGGGCTGAGTCCCTGATGGCCTCATGGAACCATGGTACAACCAGGGACTGCCCACCTCCTAGGACTGCTGTCCTCCGTCTGCCTGTTACCTGGTGAAGCCACTGCAATTGAGTTTCTATTACATGCAATACTGACTTGTATGCTGAGATTTGTAAAATGTCACCATCTTGAGAGTTCCCAATCATGAAAAATGGCCCGAGAATGAAATCACAGTGTCATAAACCTTCATATGTAATCAGCTTGTGCTTATGAGGGATTGTGTAACACATGGAAATGGTACAGAAGATGGGTCTGTAACCCAGGTTAGTCGAGAGTGCCGCTCCTATTTTCTGAGAAAGGGAACCTCTCCTGGTAAAAGCTATGGGAGGAGATAAGTAATTTAATGGGATAGAGACAGAGAGAATGCCAGAAATCTCAGTCAAGGACTATGTGATTCTGCTGCTAATGGGCCAATCATATTTTACTCCGTTAAGATAAAAGATGCTCAGATGAGGTGGAGGGAAAGCCCAGAGTTAAGATTCAGAGATTAGAGCAGATGTCAGCTGTGGAGATGAGAGTGCTTTCACAAATCTGTGCCATCCTAATGGAGCTGTCCTATAATCCATGGCTTCCCCAAGTGAGGCACTCCGTCTGCCAGTGGTGCACTGGACCCTGTGTGGTGGGCCAGAGCCCTAAGTAACACTGATGTCATGCTGAGAAAGTTATTTTCTTTCCAATTCTTCTTTTTTTCCCTTTTTTTTTTTTAAGTCTATTCCTTGAATAGTTGATGTGGATGTGTGCGCTTTGTCCCAATTTCAGAAGAGTATGCTTCTTTTATCTCTGGCTACGAGTCTTCCTTTTTTGAAACAACCATTCTTACCAGTTTCTTGTGCATTTTCCCAGACATGTTTTGTGCATCTACAAACACATAGATTCATATAGCCCTTTTTATTTTATTTTTTTTAACAGATTTTATTTATTTGAAAGAGAGAGCAACCAGGGGGAGGCGTAGAGGGAGAGGGAGAAGCAGACACTGTCCTGAGCTGGGAGCCCAATGTGGGGCTCAATCCCACGACCCTGAGGTCATGATCCGAGCCAAAATCAAGAGTTGGATGCTCAACTGGACTGAGCCACCCGGGTGCCCCCATGTAGCCTCTTTAAAAAAAATTTTTTTTTAAATAGGTTAGGTAACTTTTTTTTTTTTTTTTTTAAGATTTTATGTATTTATTCATGAGAGACACAGAGAGAGAGAGAGAGGCAGAGACACAGGGAGAGGGAGAAACAGGCTCCATACAGGGAGCCTGACATGGGACTCGATCCTTGGTCTCCAGGATCACACCCTGGGCTGAAGGCAGCGCCAAACCGCTGAGCCACCCAGGCTGCCCTCTTTTAAATAAATTAATGGAAGCATGCTACACATGACTGCTCTGTTCCTTGCTTATTTCACTTTACATATCAGGGAGTTCCACGTAAGACATAAAGAGCTGCCTAGTTCTTTTTAAAGACCGCATCCTATACCATTGTGTAGTATGGCTACACATACAATTGGCTAGTATGTAATTTACTTGGTCCCCTGTTGATGGACTTACCTGTTTCCAACCATTCCATGTGACAAGAATTGTTGCCTTGTACCTATGTCATTTTGTGTATTAATTAATCCATGCGTTGAACGAATATTTACTAACCACACACTCTATACCAGGCCAGCTCTAGGCACCAGGCAGGGTAGATCAGTGAACACAAAGACCCCAGTCCTTGCATCATGGAGCTGCCATTGTATAGTGGAGAATAGACAGAGGATTAAGTCTGAAGTAGTGGGTCACACTTTCTGTCAATCCTTCTAATTAAGTCAAGAAGAAAGTCTCCTTTGGTGCCAATGTGTCTTTAACACCTTTTCCTAACACTGGCTCATCTTTTCGAGACAGAGTATTGGTCTAACGATTAGAGTTTTTGGCAGGCCACAGACCTAGGTAGAGCTTATTAACAGTATTTTTTGTTTGTTGTTTGTTTGTTTAAAGATTTTATTTATTTATGAGAGATACAGAGAGAGGTAGAGACATAGGCAGAGGGAGACGCAGGCTCCCTGCAGGGAGCATGATGTGGGACTTGATCCCAGCCACCCAGGCATTTCGAGTATTTGGTTTTCATTGGATTTATTTTACATAGCAAATGATACTGATTTTTCATCTACAGTCAAAGATGAAGGTTCCTTTCAAAGTATCAAGGATAATCATGCTACTTTCAAAATAATCTAAGCTTAAAAAGGAAAATGAGTCAATTTAGAGAAGAATGTTAAATGAATAATAACAGAGGTGGAATTCAGAGGTGGGAAAAAGAAACCCCATGAAGGTGATATTCAAATGACCCACGTGAATAAATCACTAATGTAAACAAAACACAGAGAGCTGAGGCTCTTTTTTTTTTTTTTTAAGATTTTTTAATTTATTCATGAGAGATACAGAGAGAGGCAGAGACATAGGCAGAGGGAGAAGCAGGCTCCCTGCTGGGAGCCCAAGGTGGGGGGCGGGACTCCATCCCAGGATTCCAGGATCATAACTTGAGTCAAAGGCAGATGCTCAACCATTGAGCCACCTAGGTGCTCCAAGATGAGGCTCTTTATACTGTAGTTGATGTTTATTTTTGTATCCTCATCATCTATGATATCAAAATGGTCTTGCTTCCATATTTCTTCCTAGGCACTTTATTTATCATTTATTATTTGCTTTGATTTCACTGAGTTCCTGGGCACAAAGGTTTGCATATGGTTGCCCGTGTGTGCATGTTTGTGCATGCGCATGCACGCGTTTTAATGAACTGTTAGGAATTTGCATTCCCTCAGAAAATCTCTTTCATTTGAATTCCCCAGATGCCCAAGGCTTCTTTGTCATTGCTGGCTCCGGAGGTATTTGGAGACGACTCTGCCAGGGGTGCTCATGCCCTACACTTAGTCAGATATTCATAATCTGGCTAAGACTTGCTCAATAAATCTCTTAAAATATACTATGATGAAGTAACCAAACCCAAGGAAGCTTTTTCTCCCCCCAGGTCGGCCTTTGAAGAGCTTTCAAAGCCAGAACCTTCTGAACAATTCCACAACCACTAGTAGGTCTGCAATCACCCACAAGCTTGTTAGCTCAAGACGCAATTAGCTCGGTGGTTACAAATGTAAACAATGGCGCATTTCACAAATGTGCCCTTGATGCCAAGTAGGTGGTAGTAACTCTCTACCAGTGGTTGTCAGCTGTGGTCTGAGGGTGGGCGGTACCTCAAGGCCCTGTGGCAGGGAACCTCTGTGGGGGAGGAGATAAGAAAGGACAGGGTTAATGAAAAGAGGTGTGGGGGGAAGCAGAGCTAGAGGCAATGAAAAGGCATCTGGGAACTTGGAAAATGAGAAACAACATGCCTGGAGTCACTTCTTACTCAATCTTCCCATCACTTGGCACTCATAGACACTCAGTTGAGCAGTCCCTCCAGGTGGTCTTCATCCTTCTAGAAAATTCAGCATCTCCCCCCCTCCCACTGTGATGCTGGGGGTGAGTTGGAAGAGCTCTCTACCTTTTCTGATCATAGCCTGGGTTTTGTATGTTGTCAGCACCCCAGCACACACACATACCCTTTTCTAGAACAGTTAAACCTTTTTATTTCATCACCTCTGAGAAGGGTCAGTCACCCAAGAGTGAGATTGTCTGGTTCCCATGCCCCACACCACTGGCGCCTGGTTATTGGCTGCACTTCCGGAGGCTGGGGACCCTGAGGAGATGCAGTCTGGCAGGTGGGACAGTTTTAGATGGAGGCCATCTCTCTGGGCTGGAGCCATTCAGCTTCCTCTTTCACTATCTATAACGGTCCTTTCCAGCAGTGACCTTCTAGGATTCTCAGAAGCCGCTGAGAAGTGTAATTGTGGGGGGAGGGGGACACAGCGCAGAGGCAATCAACCAGGATTCTGCCTGGAAGGTCATGGGGCCGAGCTCCCACAGGGGAGACCTTTAAGAAGCAAAAAGGAACTGAGAAAACAGCCAGGAGTCTGCCTAGCCTGGCGTTCCTGGAATTCTGCTTTGTGTGTGAGCTTCCCGAGGCCCCTCTGACTAACAGGAGATGGGAATGGGAAGCTAGAGGGTGGGTGGGGAGGTAGTGTGGCCTGACAGCTCTCCTGGGCACTGCCAATGCCGCAGACTGGCTCCAGGTTTCCTCCAGAGGCCCACCTGGGGCTCCTGAGAATTTCACCCATGAAGATGGGTGGCTTCCTGTCTGCTGTGCAAGAGGCCAAGCAAGTCTACAGCTTGGGTTCCCTTTCCACCCAGGACAAGCTCTCTGCCCACCTGGTCTGGAGCAGGCAACCAACAGGCTGTTATCTCTAGAAGGCTTGCTTTAAAACCTGACCCTTATCCAGGAAGGAACAGCTGACTCCACCGCCACTTTTATGATTCAGTACTTGTCATCTTGAAAGGCACTGTGAGCCTGGCCTGAGCCACAGGACAGATGGATTTTGGTTGGAGAGGCAGGAGGAGGGAGTGGGAGCAGCAGTGAGGTTGGAGTGTGGGTGTGGGTTCTTAGGAAAAGGTACAATTGGGATCAGAGCCACCTCTGAGGGTGCGGACAAACCCAAGGATCCATTTCCTCCCTCCACCCAACATTAGTGCAAGTGAAGTCTCGCTAAAATAAAAATTGAGGGTAGCCTTGGTGTGCAATGCATCCTCACACTACATCACGGTTGTTTACATAACTGTTCCTCCCTCTAACTTGTGAGCTTCCAGAGGACGGAGGGCGGGGTTATACTCACCTCTGTATTCCAGTGCTCTGAACTGGGCCTGACACACAGCGATTGCTCAGTAGGTACTTAGGTATTAAACGAATGAATGAAGGAGGGAGTGAAGGGATGAGTGAAACCACAAACACAAAAATCCTGAAAACCATAGTCAGGATGAAATGTCATTGGGAGGAGCTAAATGCAAAAGCAGTTGGTTGGGATGGGTGAGGGTGGGAGGGGTACACATGTCTTGCTGCTACTTTTCCTTCAAAGATTTAGAGAACCCTCTCCTCCCATGACCCCGCTGGCTGCATTGCTCTCTAAATGCTCATATAGTGTGGTTCATTCATCCATTCATCAAATATCTACTGAACACCTGCCATGACAAGCCCTGAGCTGCATGACTGGGAATGAATAAGACCCACACATGACCCATCTCAGGAAGGCTGCCCAGTGTCACTAAATAAATAATGACAATGAGCTGTGACAAGTGCTGGGACCTGATAGGTCTCACAGAGCTAGAGTGATTGTATAATTTAGTATCCCAACTGGAACACCGTTGAGAGTAAAGATGATTGTTACAGGTTGAATTCTTTGGGAGACAGATTCTGAGATACAGATTCAAGTGCAGAAAGTTTATTAGAGGTGCTTTGGGGTCAACACCTATGGAAAGGAAGGTACCCAAGTCAGACTAGGCAGAGGGAGAAGTACCACATTATCAGTGAAGACTTTGGCCAACTCCACAGGGGGTTCAGACCTCAGATGGCCCCTTCAGCATCAGCTCCAGTTAGGGTATGTGGTCTGGCTTTTATACCTCCTGCCTCTGGAAGGAGGTGTGGCCTTGGGCAAGGCCGTCCCTAAAGAGGGCTGACAGCTGAAGGCATCATCTGGCAGCTTTCCCAACAACTTGGGATTTGGATGGTGCCTCACAGCACCTGCCACAGGGGCACTGATGACAAACATGTCCAGGCAATAGGCTGTTTGGGGTGCCCATGGTGGGAGCATCTACTGGGGCCTTCAGCTGGAACCCTGTATCAGTGAAGGGTGGCATGAAGCTCAGGGCTTGTTCAGTCTGCAACCTCTTTATCACCAGCTCTCTTCCCTTCTCTCACCCATTTCCTCTGCTTTAGAGGACAGTTGGTGCCTTTGGTGTGCATTATATCATTTCACGTGCATTATGTCACTCCCTGCAGGATCATCATATCATTTAATTTGCGATGAGGTGAGTATAATTATTGTTCTCACTCCCACATCCAAACTATTGGAAGTTGTCTCCCAAACAGAGCCAACTGTTCACTTTCTCCATCTTCACCACCTCCACCCTAGTGCAAACCACCGCATCCTCTCTCCTAATTGCTGATGTTGTTTTGATTTTGAACCAAGATGTCCAACAGCATGGAGCTGCTGGAGAAACAGGTGGCAATGTGAAGAAAATGAGTCAGAAGACCACTGAGGGAGCCTCAACAGAGCACATGAACTCAAAAAATCTGAGAGAAGCCCAAAACATGACATTTGATTTGAAGAATCAACATATGACCTGAAAGTTGAGGATATTCCTCTTGAGAATAAACTCAGAGGCAGGAGAGACACCCTGAGGCCGGAGTGTCTGGGTTTATAAACCTCAGGCCAGTGTCTTGATTTCTCTATGTTTCAGTTTCCTTGTCTGTAAAACAATGGTAATGACAACAGAACTGTTGGGGCACACACGAAGTGCTCCTCTGGGGTTAGCTGTTGGTGTTACCTGTGAGCTGCCATCTTGGTCTGCATTCAGTATGGTGGATGTGGCCTTTGGTGCTGTTTCCGGGCTCCACCTCCCTTTGACTCCTTTCTCCAACACACCTTGCCTCCACTCCCACATGGAGTCATTTATCCGTTTGGCAAATATTTCATAAGTTGCTACCCATGCATCAGGCACTAACCTCTTATTTTATTCTTCTGCATCCCACAAGTATTTGAGCTAATGGGCAGGCTGCCCTGGGCTTGCTTTTGCCTAGATGAGACTCCCTGTCCCCTGCCATTTCTTATTCATGCTCAAAGTCACGCAAATGAAAAGCCAGCTTCTGTTGTGACTCAGCTGCCTCTTGTCCTCTGTTTTGGACTTCCGGACCTTTAGGTGCTGGCGGAGAGTGTGCATCATGAATGCCCCCCTTGGCTGACCCCATGAATGGCCCTTCCTCCTGGACCCAAGAAGCCTTGGTGGGAGAGGAGGCCCTTGGCAGCTTAGAACCCTGCTTTCTCACGTGGCTGGATTCTCCACTTGGATCCTACCTTGGCTGTAGCTTTGTGGACTCCTCCTGGCTGTGTCTGCTTTTCCTGGATGCCTCTCCCAAGGTCAGGAAAGGGCCTGGTAAGGATGAGGGAGGGATGAAGCCGAGAGGGCAGTGGGCAGGGCAAGTGGAAGAAAGAAGTGAGGTCTGGGAAGCAAGAGGGGTTGAAAAGAAAGAAGTGTGAGAGGGTGCTGATCATGACAATTGCTATGAATTAATGCATGAGTGCTTCAATCTGAACAATAGCCCTGTGAAGTCAGTACTATGATCGGTCCCATTTTCCAGGAGAGGGAACTGGGGCAAACACAGGTTATAAAACCCTCCCAAAGCCTATGGCAGAGGTGGGAGAGCTGGCTCCACCGCCTGGATGGGGGAAGGTGCAGGAGTCCTACAAGGGCACCCGAGAAGGGCATGTACCGGCAGCAAGCCAACACTCAGTGAACAGTGTCAAATGGATGGTGGTGCTGGTCCCAACTGGAACACCGTTGAGAGTAAAGATGATTGTTACAGGTTGAATTCTTTGGGAGACAGATTCTGAGATACAGATTCAAGTGCAGAAAGTTTATTAGAGGTGCTTTGAGGTCAACACCTATGGAAAGGAAGGACGGATGGTGGTGCTGGGAGGCTGTGGGCAGGCTCTTTACATAAACCCCTGGCATCTGTCTGGTGTCTGTGGGGCACCGGCTACTGAAGCATCTTATCTTCCCCACCCAGTAATTACTCAGTCCCCTTGGTCAAGGCCATACCCTCCACCAACCAGAGGGAAGCTGGATTCCCCAGTTCTGAGTTGGAGTTGCCCACACCAGCTTCGAGGAGGGAGAGGGCTGTGGTGTGGGCACAGCTTGACATGGGTCACTTCCCACCCCTGGGACTAGAGGGGAGGCAGTTAGCCTCATTTTCCTCAGTCATAAAATAGGAATGTGGGTCCATCCTCCATGTCAAGGTGAAGATGAAGTTATATGGGGGTAGAGCCCCTCACAGGACAAGGGAGTGATAAATGGATGCTGTGAAGGCGGCACCTCCTCACCAGCCCTACTGCGCTGATGGCTGATGAGCTCTTGGCAGTTGACAAAGCTATTTCCGCTCCCATGTCAGCCTGACTTGGATCCTCTTAGTGGGTGGGCAGGCACTGCGTAACCTCCCTGTCTGTTTCGTAGATGAGCAGATTGAAGCCCAGGAGATCAGAGAAGATAAGGAAGCTTTGTGGAGATCTCTGGGGGTCTGCAGAGGTGTCAAAAAGAGAGGCCGTCTGAGCGTCCAGTGGGACCGGCCTGCTGTCCCCCGCCTCCCTCAGCCACCGAGCCCATCAGCGCGGTTGGGATCTATTGGCCTATAACTAGTCCCCACGTCCCTGTCCAGCAGCAGCCTGACCTCGTTCACTTGGAGAAAAACAGGAAGCTGGGCTCTGCCAGGAATCAGAACACACCCTTCCTCAGCCCTGGGCCACGAGGACGCTGGGGGGCTCTGGAGGCTGGTCACAGGACAGGGTGTGGGGTAGGGGCTCTGCAGGCCAAGCCAGTGTGGCGCGGGGCCTCTACAGATAGGCTGGGCTCTGGCCAGGCCTTGCTGAGCTCCCCAGGGGCCAACAGGACATGGGGAGGTGGGGAGCCAGGAGAAGGAGCTCTTGGCCTTCTTCTCCCGTGTGGGGACAGAATTACGGGGCACTGGGGTCACATGTGACTTTTGCCTTCATGGGCCCCCTCTTCTATAAAAAATATTCTACAACTATATTGTATAAAGATGAATATGACTCAGGCTTGGATTCACGATTATGTTTTCATGATCATTTTAATCATTTGTCTTGTAGTTTTAAAAGAAATTACAACAAAACATCTTCCTGGGCCCCTAAAAGTATTATGGGCCCTAGGTCTAAAGGATAAAGGGGAAGCTCCTAGCACTTTCCTGTCCTGGAGAAACCATATCTCCCCCAACATGGCCCTAAAGCACTGGGATGATTGCTCAGCAATCAGATGGGAATACCTGGCTCAGCCTGAAAATAGAACCTGTTTCCCCCTCTGTAGAATGGGAAAATTGGGGCATCTGCCTCCGGATGCTCTTATGAGGTGGTCTTATGAGAAGTGTCTGGCCCAGGGGCTGCCCCAAGGGGGCCCCACTGTTTAGGCAACATGGATTATGCACCTACTGGGTACAGAATCCAGGCAAGAATGTGGCTTAAGGGAACACCTACTATTTTATATCAGAGTGTAGGCTCATCTTTAATTTTTAACTTTTTATTGGAAAACAATTTACTATCTTTAAATGCCCAAAATGTCCCAAATAGAAGTGTGGTGAAAATCAGCTGGTGTTCGTGTGTAATTTCAGTAAAGAAGATTTCAGCCCTGGTTGGAGTCCCAGCCCACGAATATTATTTAAGCACAAAAACTGACCAGTGTATTGTGTAGAGAATTCTTTTTCAAAGACCTTGAAGGCAAGAACTGAACTGAACTTCCAGCTGGCGAGGATTGTTCATGTTAAGGTTCTAATTTCTCTGATGTTTCTGATTAAAACCTCCCAGCTTCTCTGGCTGAGTTAGGTCACTCTGGTCTCTTGTTATTTCGGTATTTCCTGAGAATCTGAGCTGAGGCTAGCTGACAAATGTGCTCCTCAGCCCGTTACCCATGGGCTCTGTGGGCCCTCCTTTGCCGGGTGGGTGGGGCGGTGAGGGAGGATGGGGCATCCAGCTCATAGGTACTGAGATGCAGAATGTGTCCACTTCCTCCGTGGTTGTCTCTTAATGATCCAAAGCTAATCCTGTCACTGTTCTGCCTGAAACCCTCAAGGGACTTCCTCTGGCTCTCCCAGGAGATGGGGGAGGCCCCTGCCCCTTGCCCACTGGAACCAGCCTGGCTCCTTCTCAGGACCCACTTCCTTACTTCCCGCAACTCTGGCCCCTAGGGGAAGCAGCCCCTCCTCCGTTGCTCCCAATGCCAGCTGCCTGTTGGTCTCCTTCACTCTGTCTCTGGAAATGACCTGTTTCCAAGTGTGACTGTTGGAGTGGAGTCTTCAAATAGAGTCCATCTGGCCCACTGGGTTGCAAACTCCCCGAGGGCCGGGCCTCACCCTGTCCTGCTCCCAACTCTACCCCCAGCCCACAAGAGACACCCAGGAAATATTTGTTGAAACCATTATTATGTTTAAGCATACAGTATTAATCCATACAATAATGACTTCAAAAATATTTCCTGGAAGAGAGGCTTTGGAGTCACACAGATCTGCATTCCTTTTCCATCAAAGCAAGTCTCAGCTTTGTCATCTTTAAAGTGTACACAATACCTCAAAAAAAAAAAAAAATAAAGTGTACACAATAATTGCACCTGGCTTGCTGGGCAGCTGTGGGGAGATGAGGCCATGCCCAGAGAGCATGCTGTAGAATACCTGGCCAGGCAGAAGCAAGATGCAGAGATAAAGATTCGCTGTGGTGACAGGGATGGGAGAAGGTGAGGGCCCTGGACCCCCTGTACAAGATCATACTGCTTTGTCTCCATTAAGGATGGACATTCATCACAACCGCAGCTGTTCCCCCCCTACATTGGCATCATCCGATTTAGAATGGTTTATACTGCTTTGGTTCACAAACTTGGCTGTACCTTGGAATCAAAGGGCAGTTAAAAAAAAAATCCTGATGCTGGAGCTCAGTCTTGGAGAGTCTAAGGTAATTGATTTGGAGTGTGACCTGGACATTAGGACTTTTTTCTTTTTAAAGATTTTATTTATTTATTCCTGAGAAACACACACACACAGAGAGGCAGAGACACAGGCAGAGGGAGAAGCAGCTCCATGCAGGGAGCCCAGGATCGTGCCCTGAGCCGAAGGCAGATGCCCAAGTGCTGAGCCACCCAGGTGTCCCAAACATTAGGACTTTTAAAATGACCCCATGTGGAGCATTGGTTAAGTGTCTGCCTCCAGGATCCCAGGAAGGAGCCCCTCATGGTCCAGCTGCTTTGGGCTCACTGCCCAGTGGGGGGGTCTGCTTGCCTTCTCCCTCTGCCCCTCTCCCCGTTTGTGCATGTGCTCTCTCTCTTTCCCTCTCTCTCTCAAATAAATAAAATCTTAAAAGAAAAAAAAAAAAATGACCGCAAGTGATTCCACCATGTGGCCAAAGGTGAGAACTTTGGCCCTGCCCAAGGTGTGACTTCACGGTCCTCTGTCCACTTCCTACCACTACCTTCCCATGTGCCTGAAATTCATTTGACAGGGCACAGAAACTTCCACAGCACAAATGGGATAAATGGCTTAAAATGCAGATGACTAATTAAGGAGGGAAATCAGACTGAATCTCTTTCCTACTCGCTGGGGTTCTGCTATCAACTGTCAAGATTCTTTTCTGCCTTCCCAGCAGGGAGGGGATTAGAGCAGACGTGTTGGGTCCTGGGAGTGGGCAGGAAAAGGGAGATAGGATCTGGTGTTTGGAGACCAACATCCTAAACTTTGCTACTGTGTAAATACGGACCTAAAGTCTCAGTTCCCTGCTCCGTGAAATGACATTCATTTGAGAGCCGGCAGCCTAGACCTAGGGCCAATTCCACAATCCCTAAGAAACAGCTTTCCTGGCATCCTAAAACCTGTGTGTCTATGCAGATTACCCAGCCTCCAAATTGCCCCGCTTGCTGAAGTTTGTTTAGCACAATCGCATTATGATAAAGCTTAATTCCCAGAAGACATTGTAATTTTGAGGCTATGAAGCAACTCAAAGTGAACTTATGAGGTGTTGACAAGTAGAGGTCAAGGGGGGGATCAGCTTTTTATTGCATAGAAGAGCATCTTCTATAATCAGCTGGAGGCTTATCTGCAGCTGGATGTTGCCTAAGAGTGAAAATGTTTCCTCTCTTGAGCAGGGCAATGTGGAACTTTTCTACACCAGTCTTTTTAAACAGAACCCTATTATTGTTCCTGTGGTCATCAAATTAATTGACGAGAGTTTATAGTTCTTGGAAGAAAGAAATAGAAATTCTAAGGAAGAGACGGGAGATGTAGAAAGCCCTTCTAATGACACATAGGAATGAGTAAAGTTGAGGCAGGGAAACGTCCTGGAACCAGCCTGAAGGGCGGGCCCAGCAAAGTGTCCCAGGGCAACTGCTTTTGGCATTCAGATTTCTTTTTTTTCCAAGCTCAGGCCTGAGGGCCTCTCAGCTACCGAGCCCAACCAGGCCACAATGATTACACAAATCACAAACATCTAGTACCAGCCCAGTCAGGCCCGAGCCCAACTTTTTCTGAATAGTAGAACTTGCACATTTGAGGTCAAGCTCTGTTGGACACAGAGAGGAAGGGTATTTGGGAAAAGACAGACTTTTTCCAGAAATTCTCTGGCATCCAGCCCTCTCATCCCCCCAAAGCAAGGCATCACCACAAAGACTGCTCAGATACTAGGGAAGCTTTCTAGATGCAATCCACTCAATCACCTCAAAGTACGTTTTGGCTGCGTCTCCTTGTGCCTAGTGCTGGGTTAGACACTCAAGTAGGGGTTGGGAGGTAATTGAACTTGGCATTAACCCTGTGTTCTCTGTGTGAGGGAGTTGAACACTTCTGTGTTCTGGGCACTGTGGATTCAGACTGGGGGTTCAGAGGTGAGGAAGACTTCCCTCTACTGGGGGGGGTTCACAGTCCATGGAGAGACAGACAATGGGTCTGGCTTGACTGTCCTGCTGCCCTAGGGCTGGACCCCACCTGGACAGACCTTGAATCCTGACCCACTTGCAGTGGTGACTCTACCCTTGCTGCACTATTATACCCTCTAGTAATCCACTGGCTGCCTGATGGGCTAGCTGGTTGACCTAGCTGCCAAATAGTAACACATCTTGATGATTGAGTTTGTTGGTACCTCCTGAAACATTGTTATTGAGGCAAATCCCTAACTCATGTAACCCTAATGGAGGCCTGCCTGAACAGACCTCTGACTGGTGGCTATGCAAATACAAGCCAAGGAGCAGGCCAAAGTGAGTGCTTAGAACAAGGCCCCAGGAGAGCTCAGGGACATTTGAATAATGTAGGGAGCAGTGTTTCCCAAATCCTGTGAGATGCTCCTCTAAAACAAAAAGATTTTGTGGACAAATAAGTTTGAGAGGGACACCTGGGTGGTTCAGTCAGTTAAGCGTCTGCCCTTGGCTCAGGTCATGATCCTGGGGATCCTAGGATCAAGTTCCATGTTGTGTTGGGCTCCCTGCTCAGTGAGGAGTCTGCTTCTCCCTTTTTCTCCACCCCTCTCCATGCTCATGCTCTCTCTCTCAAATAAATAAAATCTTAAAAAAAAAAAAAAAGTTTGTGGGACAGTTCATACTCTAGCTAGCTTCCCCCTTAGCCCTGGAACACACTGAAGGCTCTGAGACTCCTGGATGAAGAAACATTACTTTTCTAGCCCATCCTCTGTGGCTACTTAGCTGTGTCAATGTTTCTTAAAATGAAACGAGAGGGCACTCATCCCAGAATCTCTTGGGGGTGCTTGTTGGAAATACAGAATCCCCAGCCTTGCTGCAGACTTTCTGAGTCAGAATCTTTGGAGCCCAAACCCAAGAATCTGCTTTGAACAAGTTCCCAGTTAATTGTGTTGTGTGCTCAAGTCGAGAACCCCAGCTAAACCTTCCTTGGCCTTGGCTTTTTCTCAGAGTGTTGTAAAGATCAAGAGATAAACTTGAGCAAAAGATTAGTCAGAAAGAAACTACACACTTCCCAACTCGTTCTATGGGGCCATCGCTACCCTGATAACAAAACCAAGCAAAATTCAGTACAAGAAGAAAAAAATAGAGATCAATAAAAATAATGACTAGAGATATAAAAATCCTCCACAACACACTAGCAAATTGAACCCAGCAACATATCAGAAGGATTAGATACCATGATCAAGTGGGATTTATCCCAGACATGTGAGGTTGGTTTACCGTCCAAAAATCAGTGAACGTGATACAGCATATCAACAGAACCACTGGACCAAAAAAATGGCACAGAAGTTGGATGTGCACATGGAGTCAAGGAGGAGTTTCAAATGACCTGATTCAGAGGACGAATTGCTGGTGGTAGAAAGGGTAGGATTTCTCAGGAGTCCAGTTCTTGATAAGTTGGGAGGAGATGGTATCTGGAGCGTATGGAGCCAATGGTCTTGTAGAGGAATAGCGACACTTTTCCAACTGTCATAAGGAAAAAGAGGACTTGGTACAAAAGGGAAAGTGGGAAAGTGAGGGTACTCCTGAGGAATTGCTCTTTTTTTTTTTTTTTTTTTTTTAGGAATTGCTCTTGTATCCTATTTGACATTATCTCCTCGCCTTTTCTTCTTTCTTTCTATAAGCATTTACTGAGCACCTACTGCATGTTCTGGCACTGTTCTAGGTCCTGAGGATACAGCAGGAAACAATTTGTTTTGCTCTTTTCTCCAAAAACATTTTATTAAGAAAAATGTTAAACATACAGAAGATTTGAAAGATTTTTATGTGCGTGCTCATATACCAATTAGATTCTATGTTTAATGCTTTGCTCTGTTTGCTGAATCTTGTATCCATACATCTCTCTCCACCTAACCACCAACCCACCCTTTCATCCTTTAACTTTTTTGAATCATTTCAAAGAAAGTTGTGGACATCAGTATCTTTTACCCAGAAACACTTTAAGATGAACATAATTAATGAGAGTTCAGTATTTGTTTATCTCTTTTTAGGTAAAATTTATATCCAAGAAATGCACAGGTCTTAATTATACTCAAATCTCAAGGATGAGTGAATTTGGACAAATGCCCACACCTGTATAACTCCAATCCCTATCAAGGCACAGTATGTCATCATCACCCCAGAAAACCCTCCATGCTTCTTCCCAATCTCTTCCTCTCCCTACCCAGGTAACCATTATTCTCATTTTTTTCACCAGAGATTAGTTTTGCCTATTCTAGGACTTTGTATAAGTCAAATTGCATTATATGTACTCTTGTGTGTCTAGGTTCTTTTAGCCCAATGGGAGATTCATTCATAATATTGCATGTATAGGTAGTTCATTCTTCTCATTGCTAAGTAAATCCCATTATATGATTATACCAAAATAAAGTATTTATTCTTATTTTATAGTCATCAGAGCTGTTTCTAGCAATGAACATTCTTGTGGTCATATATATATATATTTTGGACATGCTTTCATTTCTCTTAGGTGAATACCTAGAAGTAGAATTGTTGAGATGGTTTTTGTTTTAAGAAACTACCAGATCTTTATCCAAGGTGGTTGAACCATTTTACATTCCTTCCAGGAATGTGCGAGAGCTCTGATTACTCCAGTGCCAACATTTGATGCTGTCAGTCTTTAATTTTTGCTATTTTGGTAGGTGTATGTTGGTGTCTCATTGTGGTTTTATTCTGCATTTTCCTAATGACTAATAATGTTAAGCACTTTTTCCTGTGCTTCTTGGTCATCTGTATATTTCCTTTGTGAAGTCTTATTCAAATCTTTTGTCTATTTTAAGAATTGGGTTCTCTATCTTTTTATTACAGAGTTGTAGGGGTTCTTTATATATTCTGTATACACGTCCTTTGTCAGATATATTTTGCAAATATTTTCTTCTAGCCTGAGGCTTGCTATAATTTTCTTAATGGTGTATTTTGATGAGCAGAAGGTTTTTATTTTCTTTTTAAAAAATATGTATATATTTATTCATGAGAGACACAAAGAGGGAGAGGCAGAGACATAGGCAGAGGGAGAAGCAGGCTTCTCGCAGGAAGCCCAATCTGGGACTCAATCATGGATCCTGGGATCACACCCTGAGCCAAAGGCAGACGCTCAACCGCTGAGCCACCCAAGAGTCCTGAGCAGAAGGTTTTTCTATTTTGATGAAGAAAAATGTATCAATCTTTTAAATATAGTTATTTTTTTGTAGTCTATTTTAAGGTATCTTTGTTTACTGCTAAGTCTTAAAGATATTCTCCTATATCTCCTTTCAAAAGCTTTATGATTTTAGCTTTTGGTTGAGGTCTATCATTATTTTGTGAATGATGTGAAGGAGAAGTTGATGTTTCTTTTTTCTTTTCTTTCTTTCTTTTTTTTTAAAAGATTTCATTTTTTCATGAGAGACACATACAGAGAGAGGCAGAGACACAGGCAGAGGAAGAAGCAGGCTCCATGCATGGAGCCTGATGTGGGTCTTGATCCTGGGACTCCAGGATCATGCCCTGGGCAGAAGATAGGCACCAAACCTCTGAGCCACCCAGGTGTCCCGAAGTTTTTTTTTTCCATGTGGATAGCTGGTTCTACCACTATTTGTTGAAAAAACTTTCCCCTTTCCATTGAAAAGCTTTGGTGATTGTATAAAAAAATCAAATGACTAGTTTAATTGTTGGTCTATTTCTGGGTTCTCTCTTCTATTCCATTGATCCATTTGTTTGTCATTGCGATCATACCACAATGCCTCGATTGCTATAGCATTATAATAAATCATGAAGTCAGGTAGGGTAAATTCTCTAATTTTCTTCTTTTTCAAGAAGCTTTGAATATTCCAGATCCTCTGCATTTCCATAAAAATTTTTGAGTCAACATGTGAATTTCTACAAAAGAATCTGCTGGAATTATAATTGAAATTGGGTTGCATCTGTAGATCATTTTGGAGAGAATAGACATCTCAATATTGATACTTGATACTGAGTTTTGCCAATCCATGAACATATTTCTCCATTTCCTTAGGTCTTCTTGAATTTCAAATTTCTTTCAGCAATATTTTGTAGTGCATCGGTTTTTTAAATATTTTTTTATTTTAAGTTTATGTCAATTTTTAAAAATATATTTTATTTAAATTCAATTTGCCAACTTATAACATCCAGTGCTCATCTCATCACGTGCTCTCCTTAAAGCCAGTTACCCCATCCCCCCACCCTGTAGTGCACAGGTCTTATGCATCTTTTTTGAAACTTATTCCCAAGTATTTCATGTTTTTTTTTTTTTTTTTTCATGCTTATGTAGTGCACAGGTCTTATGCATCTTTTGTGAAACTTATTCCCAAGTATTTCATGTTTGTTTGTTTTTTTTTTTCATGCTGTTGTTAAATGAAATTTTTCAAATTTCATTTTCTGGTATTGGCAACAGAGCTGGAAGCCAGAACAGTGACAGGAAGGACAGACTTTCAGGAGGTCCTAGATGTTGGGACATGGAGATGGGGGAGGTGCCATTGTTTGCAGGCAACTGCAGAAGGGCTGAGGGAGTGACAAACACGTTGATGTGACCGGAGGGAGGTCAGATGCACGATAAAGCATGGAAGGCCAGCTTCCTTTCCCTCTCCTGTTCCCAAGAAGGGAAGGCCTTCCTCAACTTCCTCCTAGGAGAGGAAGGGCAGGCCAGTGCCAAAACTGGGGTCTTGGGAAAGTGTTCCTGTTCCCCCTTCCCCAACTTTCTGAGCTGCCTCAATCCAACGAGCCCTCTAGGGGGCGCTGCTGCCACCCTGGCCTGGGAGGAGCATGACCCTCTGTGGTACATTCTGTCCTCTGTATGAGAGGCTGCGGTGGCCTCTGGTCCTCAGCTGGCTCAGCCTGTAGGGAGGACATGGAAGCAGAAGCACCTAGGATTTACTGGGCTCAAACTATCACCACCACACTCCTGGGCTGGCTGTCTGCTCTCCCCTACCTACTGCCACCCTCAAGGTTTCTCCAGCCCCATTTCTTCATGTCACCCCACCCAGTTACAGAGGCAACTGCCCACACCTCTCACAAAGGCCAAAACTTCCACGTCATGCTCTAAGGAAAGATTCTCAAGAAGCAGAAACTGAACAAACCGAAGCTCCACCCATCCTGGGTTCTGTCCCCCATCCATTAGGAAGGGTGGGTGAGAGGAGGGAGGGGAGGAAGTCACAGGGATTGCCCTGTTGCTAGGCAAAAGGAATGTTGGGGGGCAGTGTCAGTGCCAAAGGGGGCTGTCACCCCTCTGTATTCCCCACAGTGCCCCTCAAGCCCCTTCAAGGAAAGGTGTACCCACCGTGCTTTGAGACAATGTCAGTTCTGTAACAATGAAACCCCCAAATACATTGCTTCCATCTTACTAATATACCAGTTCTGAGCAGTCGTTCCGGGATTGTGGGTGGCTTTCCTCCAATGCAGTGATTTAGAGACAATTTAGAGACCAGGCTTTTTGCATTTTTGAAGCCCTACCATCCCCTGGTCTAGCTGTCATCCTCGGCACCCATCTAGGAGGAGGGGAAGGAAACCCTGCAGAAGGCATAACCACTTGGCGAAAGCCTTGGCACAGAGGTGACACCCTTTATTTACTTTTACTCACTTTCCATTGGCAAGGACCTATTGTGGGGCCACAGTTCGACACAGGGAGCTTGGAAAAATGTGGTCCTGGCTCCGCAGCTCTTTCCCAGGGACAACTTGACACTGGAAAGAAGAATTTGGATTTTGCTGTCCCTGCAACTGAGCCCTGCTGAGTTTTAACCAGCCTTGAGAGCTTGTTCTATAAACTGTAGAGGGCTGTTTGGATTTGACAAACCCCTTCCCCAGTGTGGATGTCTCATGATTTTCCTCTGTCTCAGAAGTTGCTTTCCACCTCACTCAGCCACCCCCTGCACCTCCTTCTAGACACTTTTCCTAAATCTGACTCCAAGAAGCTAAATCAGCTTCCAAGAAGCTTTTCAGGGATCTTAGTATCCACACTGAGGTCTTCCATTCTCTGAGCATTATTTTTGCCATAAAACAGGAGCAGGAGCAACATTTGGGAGCAGATCTCCCCCTTCCTCATCTGCTCACAATGTTTGGAATTCTCTCAACTGAGGACCAAGGCTTTCTCCTCACAACTAACACCAAGGCTTCAGACACAGACGCCTTGGGAAAGAGGACAGAATTCTCGCACACTGCAGGTCCATATAGATCCTTCTAGAAAGGAGGGAAGGAGACAAGGGTGCTCTGGGTTTAGGGCATGGCCAGTTTCGGGCCAGATGTCCCCTGCTTTGCTGGTGTCTTAGCTAGTCTCCTCAATCATATGTTGAGCATCTTCAATTTTTTCTAAGCAAATCGAGGCTAATTAAATAGCCTGTATTTGTTAGTGCTTACCACGTGCCAGGGATTGCTAAGTACTTTTTATGAGCACTATCTGATTAATCTTCTCAACAGTCTAATGAGGTAGGGACTTTTATTTGGTCCCTGTTCTACAGATGAGAAAAGTAAGTCTCAGAGAAATGAACTTTCCCAAGGTCACAGAGCTAACGATTGGTGGAGGCTGGGTTTGAACCTAATTATTCAACTTCAAAGTTGGCTAATTCCTTGTGCCTCTGTATCCCTGTTCCCTGGGACACCGGGTGTGGCAGAGGCACCCAGTACTCACTGATTAGCCATGTGCTCCTCCACACTTCCTTGCCTTCCTTGAGGTCATGTGACTAACTCTGATCGGTGGGTTGTGAATGGAAGGGACATATGTCATTTCTGGACCAAAGCATTTAAATATTGGACCCTCCTGTTCTCCTTTTCCTGTTAGTGGTGACTATAGGGGCCATGGCTTGAAAGGGAGGAGCCCCTAGAAGGATGCAGCTTGGATCAGCAGGCCATTGTACAAAGGACAGCTGACCTGGAGAGTTGTCTGACTTGTGTGAGTGAGACACATCTCTGTTGTGCTAGAGCCCTGAGATTGAGAGATTAATTTTTTTTCGAGAGATTAATTTTTTACTGCAGCTCACTATGGCTGTTTCTGACTAATATACCAGAACAGAATTCCAGACACATCACTGTTGTACCCACTTGGCTACTGACAACAGAGAACCCCAGACATGTTGTTATGAGAGTCCCAGAGTAAGCATGGGGCTGAGGGGACTGCCCCAAGACAAGCCACCAGAAACAGATGGGAGAGTACTGAAGGTCTCTCTGAGCCCCCACATAGCAGAGACCCCTGGGGTCTGGCCTCCTGCTCTGCTTCCTCTTCCACACGGCATTAGGCTTTTCCCTATTGCTTCTTTCCCAAGCTGCTCATTTTTGGCACAGCCTCTCTGTGTCCACACACCGCACCCTCCCAAAGCTTCCAAACACTAAGGCCCAGATGCCACTGGCTCCTCTCCAGATACTGGCCAGAGTGCCTGGAAGTCTCTGAGCCTCACATTGTCTTTTAGATGTATCCCTGTGGATGCAGAGCTCTTGCAATCTGGGCAATCACCGCTTTCTGGCCCCCACTGACTCTGGAGCCATGGGCTGGGAGTGGCAGGCAGGAAGCCCAGGGTAGGGCTGCCCATTATCAGGTCAGGCCTGGGGAGAAGGAGGGGGTCTCAGGATCCTGGGCTGGTTCCTGCCTGGGCCAGGACAGTGAGAGTGTTCACTCCTCATCCAGGCAGTTCTCAAATGCTCATCTCCAAGTGTCTCTGTGGGGAGGACCCTGTATGGGTGCTGGGGGAGCACAAAGCCAAGAGGCTGTGCTCTTGGCCCTGCCTTCCAGGAATTTCTATCCCATAGGCTCAAATAGGACATTAGCTATGGAAAAATCACAACATAGGGGAGTATAATAGTCAGGGATTTTTTAGTTATAAGTAACTGAATGTCTAGATAGAAAAGGTTGTGTGCTTCTCACTTCTGAAAGTGATTCAGATTCAAATGTAATTTTCTGGAACACCAATTTTTTAAAAGATTTATTTATGGGGCAGCCCTAGTGGCTCAGTGGTTTAGTGCCACCTTCAGCCCGGGGCCTGATCTTGAAGACCCAGGATCGAGTCCCACGTCGGGCTCCCTGCATGGAACCTGCTTCTCCCTCTGGCCTGTGTCTGTCTCTTCTCTCTCTCTCTCTCTCTCATGAATAAATAAATAAAATCTTAAAAAAAAAAAGAACTTAAAAAATATCTTTAAAAAAATAAAAAAAATAATAAAAGATTTATTTATTTTGGAGAGAGAGAGCGAGAGTGAGCAAGCAGGAGGAGGGGCAAAGGGAGAGAATTTCCCAAGAAGATTCCTGCTCAGCGTGGAGCCTGGTATAGGGCTTGATCACACGACCCATGAGATCAGGACCTGAGCCAAAACCAAGAGTCAGATGTTCAACCCACTGAGCCACCCAGGTGCCCCTGAAATACTATCTTCTTTTTAAACACTATTTTTTGAAATAATATGTGTGATGTGTGTGTATGCCAAAATTAACATGGACTCTTTAGATGTTCTGATTGCAGAATTCAAAGTAAGTTTATCAAAGCTGACATCTTTATCTTTTTGTTAGCCCCCTAACTTCTCTGTTACCTTAGTCCATGCTTGGAGTTAATCAAACTGAACCAACTCAAAAAAAGAGTATTTTGTCCCCATGACTAAAAAAAAATCCAGCTTCAGGCTCGGCTGATTCCAAGGCCTTGTATGCAATCTGCCTGGCTCTGCTTTTCTTTGTTTTGGCTTCATTCTCCTAGGACTATATTCTGTGTTTGTCAGTCTCACCTGAAAGGATGGGTCCATCTCCTGGTCATACCAGAAAAACCCTGATTTAACTGACTCTGGGTCCCAGGCCTGACCCTGAACTGATCGATCTCTGTTGGGGATGAGAATGGGGGTGTTGAAGAGAACATGTGATGCTTTGACTGCTAGGCCTGGGTCACAGGCCCCTCTCTGGATCCTTGGGTGCAGTCAGCTTCTTCTGGATCACATGCCAATCTAGGGGAAGATTGGGGTGCTATGATCTGAAGGAAGATGAAGGAGGAGTGGGGTAACAGTCAGTGCCTACTGTTGACAGAACAATGAAATGTGCCCTCTGAAAGGTATGAACCAGGGGCTGTGGGAGTTCAGAGGAAGGAGATGTCTTTTTTATTTTTATTTTTTTAAAGATGTTATTTATTTATTCATGAGAGACACAGAGAGAGGCAGAGACATAGGTAGAAGGAGAAGCAGGCTCCCCGCAGGGAGCCTGATATGGGATATGATCTCCAGATTCCCGGATCACACCCTGAGCCAAAGGCAGATGCTCAATCACTGAGCCACCCAAGTGTCCTGGAGATATCATTTTTAGTTAAGGGGATCAAGGAAGGCTTCGTGGAAGAGGATGCATCTGGGTTAGGCCTTGAAGGATGACTGCCATTTGAATGTTAGATCTGGGGAGTTGGAGAAGAAAGAAGATTCTGGGCAGAGGGTTAGCATAGAGAGGAGCAAAGGCTGAAGCTGAAAGAGGGAAAGACCTTGAATGCCAGGTCAAGGGGTATGGATTGAACACCAGGGAGGCATTCATGCATGTTTTTGGAACCAATGATGGGGTCATCAGATGTGAGCTCCTGAGAGCTGATACTGTTTGTCAGAGGGGGCCTGACCCCTTGTCCTTCTCCATCCCCCTGGGTGCCCACAGATTCCTTCTCCTTTGGTTCGGCTCAGACAAGGCTAGAGTTTTCCAAAAGAAAAGCTCACTGAGGGGATCCCTGGGTGGCTCAGCGGTTTGGCGCCTGCCTTCGGCCCAGGGCGTGATCCTTGGAGTCCTGGGAAGGGCGTGATCCTTGGAGTCCTGGGATCGTGTCCCACCTCGGGCTCCCTGCATGGGGCCTGCTTCTCCCTCTGCCTGTGTCTCTGCTTCTCTCTCTCTCTCTCTCTGTCTCTCATGAATAAATAAATAAAACCTTAAAAAAAAAAAAAAAGAAAAGCTCACTGAGAAACAGGGAAAGTGAAAGCACCAAGTGTGATTATAGAGCTTAGCTTTTTCCTCACAAAGTGCAGAAAGCCCGAGTACCTCTTACATCCCCCATACTCTGGGCTTCACCTCCTCTCTCCCACCCTGTGAGCTGAGCCTGAGGCTGGGGTGGGAAGAGAGCAGAGGTGCCCACGCTCTGGGGACCTCAGGCTCTCCTACCTTACCCCTGTCCTGCCCCAAATAGTACCTGCTCCACAGCTGCCCTGGCCTGGGATGAGGGGGTTACCCTCAGTTCTCACCTCTCAGGTCCTCCCCTGACACTGCTCTCATCAGAGATAACTCCGAGATGTCTGCCAAGAATCAGAGGAAATCCCTCCAGGGTAGGGTCATGGACCAGCCACATGTATGAGCTTTGGAGTTAGTCAACCTGTGCTTGAATTCCATTGCCAACCCTTAAGGACAAGACATGTAGCCCACCTGAGCCTCTGCTTCCTCTTCAGCAAAATGCCACAAAGAAGCTCCACCTCACGAGCTTGGTGGGAGGATGAAACGTTTGATCCGGGCATAAGGTACATCTGCAATAAATGGTGGCGATGATGATGGTCAAGATGAAGAAGATGAAGGAACCAACCAACCAACCAGGGAGAGAGGAAATGACCAGCAGAGTCTGGTCCCTTGGAGCAACTGAGCGTAGACTACGCGTGAAGCCATGTTGCTGGGCAGACGCAGGCCAAGGGAGGCCAGGACAGGGTGCAGGGGCTGAGGGCATCCAAAGCAAGCTCAGGATGGCTGGAACAGCCCTGAAGGATGGGGTGAGGCCAGCCAGCAGGAGGATCAAGGCTCAGGCCAGGGCTCTCCAAACTTTACTGATACCCTTTCAGGAAAATAATTTGGAACTATATCCCCCCAAATGTATTTATTTACTTATTTATGTCAGGAACACATACTATTACACTAATATAGTATGCCCACTGTGAAATTATATATATTTTTATAAAATTACACATAAAATGACAATTTTAAAGAGATTTCAATAAGAAACAAACGGATTATGCCTTATCCATACAACGGAACACAACCGAGCTATAAAAAAGAATAAAATCTGGGACACCTGGGTGGCTCAGTGGTTTAGCGCCTGCTTTTGGCTCAGGGCATGATCCTGGGGTCCTGGGGTCCCACGTTGGGCTCCATGCAGGGAGCCTGCTTCTCCCTCTGCCTATATCTCTGTCTCTCATGAATAAATAGATAAATAATCTTTTTTAAAAAAGGAATGAAGTCTTGTAACTCAACAATAAGAGGACAACTGAAGTTAAAAATGGACAAAAGAGGGGTCCCTGGGTGGCTCAGCGGTTCAGCGCCTGCCTTTGGCCCAGGGTGTGATCCTGGAGTCCCGGGATCGAGTCTCGTGTCAGGCTCCTGGCACGGAGCTTGCTTCTTCCTCTGCCTATGTCTCTGCGTTTCTCTCTCTCTCTCTCTAATAAATAAATAAATAACTATTTTTAAAAAATGGACAAAAGATTGAGTAGACATTTTATTGGAGAAGATATACGAATGGTCAATAAGCACACAAAAATGCTCCGTTTCATTTTTATCAGGGAAATGCAAATTAAAACCACTTGCGATACCCCTTCACACCCTCTAGAATCAAAAAGACAGATCATAACAAGTGCTGTCGAGGATGTGGGCAATTTAGAATGGTCATCCACCACTGGGGAGAATGTAAATAGGTGCCACTGCTTTGGAAAGCAGTTTCACAGTTTTTTAAAAAGTTAAACAAAAACTGATCACGTGATGTAGCAATGCTTCTAGGTATCTATCCACCCAAGAGGAATAAAAACATGGGCACCACAAAGACTTGTCTGCGAGTGCTCATAGCAGCATCATTCACATTATAAAAACCTGTGAACAGGGGATCCCTGGGTGGCCTAACAGTTTAGCCCCTGCCTTCAGCCCAGAGTGTGATCCTGGAGTCCCGGAATCGAGTCCTACGTCAGGCTCCCTGCATGGAGGCTGCTTCTCCCTCTGCTTGTGTCTCTGCCTCTGTGTCTCTCATGAATAGATAAATAAAATCCTTAAAAAAACAACAACAACAAAAAACCTGTGAACATCCTAATATCCATCAGTTTGTGAGTGGATAAACAAAATGTGCAATACCCATACAATGGAATACTACTCGGGAGTAAACTCATTAAACATGCTGCCACATGGATAAATCTCAAAGACGTGATGCTTAGTAAAAGAAACCAGACACAAAGACCATATGAAATTTCCAGAGAAGGCAAGCCATAGTGAGAGGAAGCAGCTCCATGGTTAGTGGGGTGAGGGGTGAGGGTGAGGATTAAACTTTAAAGGACCCAAAGGAACTTTAGGGATGATGGAAGTATTTGAAAATCGATTGTACTCAAAACTGCACAATTCTGTAAATTTACTAAAAATCATTGCACAGTATACTTACAGTGCAAAACTTATGAGTTTTGTGCAAATTCTATCGGCAAAGCTGTTTTTAGTATATGTGCTCCTAAAGTGAGCACAGTGAAGCCATTTTTTTTTTAAAAAAAAAAAGATTGTATTTGGGGCACCTGGATGGCTCAGTTGGTTAAGCATCTGCCTTTGGCTCAGGTCATGATCCTGGAATCCTGGAATCAATTCCCACATCTGTCTCCCTGCTCAGCAGGGAGCCTGTTCTCACTCTGCCCCTCTACTGCTCATTCTCTCTCTCTCAAATAAATACATACAGTCTTTAAAAAAATAAAAAGATTGTATGTATGTATGTATGTATGTATGTATGTATTTGGAGAGTGTGTGTGCAGGGGGGAGAGGCAGAGGGAGAGAATCCCAAGCAGACTTCAAGGCTTAACCACCCAGGCACCCCATAGCCAATTTTTTTTTTAGCCATTAAAAAAAACAAAAAAGCAAAATGAGGAAGTTCATCTGTATAGAAAGTGGAAAAGGTAAAGTGTGAGTATGCTGCTGTCTATACTTTTTAAAAAAGAAAAGGTGTGCATAGATATGTTGTATTCATGTTTATACTTACACATTTATAGGATGCATGTCAGATGGACTTGCTTGTATATGTATAGCTTCTCTCTGGAAGGATACACAAAACTGATGGTGACATTAGGGGGCTTGGGGTAAGGAACTGCATGGCTGCTGGACAGGAGGTAGAGGACTGACTTTTGCACCTTTACATTCTTCTTTTCTGAAAAAATTTGTAGTAAAATACATAGAGCTTGAAGTTTACCGTCTTAACCATTCTGAGGTGTCCCGCTCAGCGACATCCTGCACATTCACACTGCTGTGTAACCCTCCCGCTGTCCCCCTCTAGGAGTCGCCCACCTTTCCAAGCCAGAGCTCTGTGCCCACTCAACACCAGTGTCCCCACTCTAGTCACTTTCTAGAAGTGGAATCCTCCAACATCTGCCTCTATGTCACCGAATACTCTCACTTAGCATAATGTCCTCGAGGTTCATCCATCCTGCAGCAGGTGTCAAAATTTGCTTCCTTTTTTTTTAAAAAAATTTCTTCCTTTTTAAGGTTGAATAATATTCCACCGCATTTTATATATACCACATTTTGTTTATTCTTTCATTTCTCCACGGACCCCTGTGCTTTCACCTTTTGGATACTGAGAATAATGTTTCTACCCAGATGGGTGTACAAATCTCTCTTGGAGACCCTGGTATCTACCTTTCTCAGGTGAGAAAGATACTTAGAATATGTGAATACCTAGAATATGTGAATATTGTTTGAATATGTTTGAAAGAAAACTTTTAAAGGATGAAATACAAAGAAAGAGACTAGGAAGTTGTACTTTTTCTCCCCACATCCCCTTGCGAGGCCCAGGGAGCAAGAGCGCCCTTCGAGGGGGAGCGCTGGCCCGGGAGGGCCGAGCGGGGCGGGGTGGGGGCGCGTCCTCCCTGCAGCGCAGGGCAGCGCCCGAACCCCAGGGGTCCGCAGGGCGGGTGTCGCTAAGTCCCCAGAGGCTGAGCGCTGCTGTGCCCTCGCCGCCCCCCCCGGGGCGCCGGGCCCCCGCCGCATTCCTGCGCCGCCTGCTGCCTACCGGGTGACTCAGGGCGCAGGCAGCCGGGGAACGCCCGGCCGCGTCCCGGGCCCGCAGACGCTTTTCCTATTTGGAAACTCTGTAGCCGCCTCCGCGCGCACCAGCCAGCGCCGGGCTCCTCCCGGCCCCTCGTAGGCGGCTCGGGAAGGAGGGCAGGGGAAGCCTGGGGACCAGCGCCCTTTCTGCAGGGCGGTGGGGGTGGGGCGACCCACCGGCCCTGGAGAGGATGGGTGCCTTCTTCTCCGTTGTCCCCAGTTCAAGAATCCCGAAATGCCTGAAAGCCAGATTTACAGGATGGCAAAACCTGACCCGAAAGGACATGTGACTAGGTTGCAGTCCTTATTTATCCCACAGAACGTGGGTGCTTACAGATTTTACTGCGGAAATGCACCTGAGTACAAGATGCTGTCCCAGGTCCCCTGGAGGAGCTATATAATATACAATCCATGCACTGATTTTCCTTTCTAAAACCAGAGAATGGGGCGCCTGGGTGGCTCAGTGGTTGAGCATCTATCTGCCTTTGGCTCAGGTCGTGATCCCGGGGTCCTGGGATCGAGTCCCACATCGGGCTCCCCGTGGGCAGCCTACTTCTTCTCCCCTTGCCTCTCTGTACCTCTCATGAATAAATAAATATTAAAAATAAAACCAGAAAAATTCCAGATTCCAAAACCCATTGGACTTCCAGAAGTTTATTTTTATTTTTTTTAATTTTTAAAAAAAGATTTTATTTATTTTTAAAAGGATTGTTATTTATTTATTCATGAGAGACACACACACAGAGAGATGCAGAGGGAGAAGCAAGCCCCACACAGGAAGCCCGATGTGAGATTCAATCCCAGGACTCCAGGATCACGCCCTGGGCCAAAGGCAGGCACTAAACTGCTGAGCCACCCAGGGGTTCCTAAAAAAGATTTTATTTTATTTATTCATGAAAGACACTCACACACAGAGAGAGAAGCAGAGGGAGAAGCAGCTCCATGCAGGGAGCCCTATGTGGGACTCGATTCTGGGACTCCAGGATCACTCCCTGGGCCTAAGGCAGATGCTCAACTGCTGAGCCACCCAGGCGTCCCAACTTCCAGGAGTTTAGATGAGACACTGAGGGTCTGTGCTGTGCCCATTTTATGGAGCACCAGAGTCAAGGCTCAGAGAGCTGGGGCACAGCTGAGAATGGGCTGGCAGTTGGAGTCTGAGTTGCTCTCTCTTCTCTGACTTGCCTCCCCCAGGACTCTGCCCACTTTGTGTCCCGCCTCCTTTCCTGTCCCTCCTCTGGGAAGCTTTTCTGGATCCCCCCAGCCAGAGCTGACCTTTCCCTCTGGGGTCTCAGAGCCCAGCCCCATGCCTACCACTTATGGGCATTTGTTGGGAAACAAGAGAAGGTGGTGATTAGCAGACTGACCCGAAGCTCCAGGTGCTCAGGATCTAGCCTTGACTTGGCCACTTGGCAGCGGTGTGAGCTCTGACAGGTTACTTATCCCTCTTGTGCCTCCGTTTCCTCATCTGTAAAGGGGCATGTTAGTAATAATGTCCCGCAGGGTTGGTGTGAGAATTAGAGAATGTGACCTGGTTTGGATAAAATGCAAGACACCCAGATTACGTGGGACATACCTATGCTAAGAAAAATTGTTTATTTACTTGAAATTCTAATTTAACTGGGTGTCTTGTATTTAAATTATTTGCCAAATCTGGCAACTTTAGTCTGGCACAGAGTTAGTTAGTCCCTGGTGTGTGTTAGCTGGTATTTTAAAAAAAGATTTATTTATTTGAGAGAGAGAGAGAGAGAGAGAGAGAGAGAATGTGCATGCATGAGCTGGAGGAAGAGGTAGAGAGAATCTGAAGCAAACTCCCTCCACGCTGAGCACAGAGCCTGACTTGGGGCTTGATTCCCAGGATCTTGAGATCGTGACCTGAGCCGAAACTAAGAGTTGTCCACTTAACTGAGCCACCCAGGCACCGTGCTTAGCTGGTATACTAATAATAAATGTTGAATGACATAAAAAGCTTTTTATCATAGTATTTGTATGTGCCTCATCTTTCCACAGTAGACTAAAAGCACTTTGAAAGTATTCATTCATTCATTCATTCATTCATTCACTTAACAGTTATTTATTGGGCATCTCTTACATGCAAATCATAGTTCCAAGCTTTGGGGATAAAGCAGTGAATCAGAATGAGTCCCTACCTCATGCAGCTTCCAGTGTGACAAGGAGGATGCATATTAAGCATGAATTACCCCATGTGATTAATAAGCATTGTGACAAGCCCCTAGGAGACATCTGAGCTGTAAGGACAATCTGGGTGGGCACCCAAGCCTGAGACTTTTCCATCTTTCCCCTCCCACTCCTGCCCTGTTTTCTGCCTGGTGGGTGGCTGGACACGTGCTAGGGGACACGGAGAGATGCTGGGACAGGTGCTCCTGATCCCTGGGAAGGAGAGTCAATGTGCACAGTGCTTTCTCCAACAGTGCTGACCCCCACCCCCAGGCCATCCACACTCTCCTCATCCTCCCTGGGAATGGGGTGAGGTAGGAGGGGGTCAGGTCCAGCTTGGGAGAAACTCTGCCTGAGATCGAGGTGGATCTAGGCTGAATCCAAGACCTCATCTTTAGGAACATCTCCTGTGTGTTTGTCCAGTTAGCAGGCTCTGGGTGGGGGCTAAGAGAAGGGGTTTGGGGTGAACTGGTGTCTCTGGAGAGGGCAAGTGAACTCGTGATGTCAGCGGAGGGGAGCGCCTTTAAAGATCAACTGTCTTGACATTTGGTGGATGAGGAAACTGAGCTCTTGAGAGGGAAGTGCCTTCTGAATGTCACACAGCTCTTTCCTGGTGGAGCTGCCACCAATACCCAGGCTGACTCCCAGGCCAGAGTCCCTGCCCTGCCCCCTTTGGGCCGCAGCCCCCATGGTGTTCACCAGCCTTCTCCCCACTGGGAATCCCCAAGGAGGGTTCACCTGGGAGCCAACGGTCTGCCCTTCTCCCACATCCCCCAGGCAAGTTTCTGGGCAGGTCAGGCCCCAGGCCTCTGTCAGCAGCTTGGAGCAGGGTGGCCACTGAAAGCCAACCTCAAACAACAAATGAGAAATTTGGCCTTGAAAAAGTTTCACTTCCCGAATCTCACCGTGGTGGCTACACTCTGGGCAGGGATCTGATATCTTTAATGCGCTCTCACCAGCTCCTCTTGAAAACTCTGAGAAGTTTGGCTGGTGACCTGTCCAGGCTCACCTAGGGCAGGGCCCTCCTCGCTTCTCCCCGGTGCTAGGCACCGATTCAGTCCCCCACCCCCATCCCTGCCACCCAGAAGTGGCTCTGTGAACATACACACCCCCATCCAGCCCAGCGGTCCCCAGTCCTCTGTGTGTCCACACTAGAGATGTCCATGACAGACAGGACAGAGTTTCTACCTGGATAGTGTCCCCTTTGTCTCCTCTCTATGCCCACATCCACTGCCTTAGTGAGGACCCTTGCTTCTTTTTCCCGGCGGTCTGGGATCATGTGAAGTCCTGTGGCCTAATGTGGAGACTGCCATCAGACATCCCAAGTTCACCTGGTGCCACCACTCCTAGCCATGTGTGGCAGTTCTAAAATATGTCCACAGGGATGCCTGGGTGGCTCAGCGGTTGAGCGTCTGCCTTTGGAGCTGGGCGTGATCCCAGAGTCCTGGGATCAGGTCTTGTGTTGGGCTCTAAGCATGGAGCCTATTTCTCTTCCCTCTACCTGTGTCTCTGCCTCCCTCTCTCTGTCTCTCATGAATAAATAAATAAAATCTTAAAAAAAGAAAAAGACACGTCCACAAATTCTTTGGCACTGCTCCCACTGAGAACTGGGGTCTGTGTCTTCTCTTCTTGAAGCTGAGCCAGCCTTAGAGAGAGTATGGTGACAGTAGGGTAAGATAGAAGTGCTGTGATAGGGCTTCCCAGGCGAGGTTAGGGGGACACTTCAGCTTCCTTCAAGTTCTCCAGGGACATTCATCATTGGAGCTCTGAGCTGCCATGGGAATGGTACAAAGTCTACCATATTGTAAGGAAGGCTGCACGTAGGTGCCAACAGTCCCGGCCAAGGTCTGTGCTGCCAATGAGCATCAGCTATAGACAGTGAGGGGAGCTGCACTTAGAAAGGGATGAGCCGGGGGTGCCTGCCAGGATGCTGGAAGCTCCTCAATCAGGGCCCGCTGAGGAGTGGAAGCTTGACTGGCCCTATGTGGCTTGCAGGCCCAGAAACTCAATGTTATCATGGTCTTCGGAGATGGATGGGTTCGGAGGGCCAGAGCCCCCCCAAATCTGAGCTCATAATAGTGAGAGGCTTTGGCTCTGGGGGCTGCCCCCACCTCTTGAGCCAGCACCCTCCCTTCCTATGGGCTCCAGTCTGGGCAGAGTGTTCTCAGGGTCATCGGGTTAGAAGGAACCAATGATCTGGCCTGTTAAAGCACACCCACTCTCTAATCTATGTTTCCTTTATTTCTTTGTTACTTAGCTCCCAGTAGAGTAGGAACTTCATGAAGGCAGGAGCTTATAGGGGTTTATCTGTGTTGAATTCTACTATATCTCCAGTACTTACAACAGTGTCTGGCACATAGTAGGTGCTCAGTAAACACTCACGAGGGAAGTAAATGGATGGATTGTGTGTCTGTTACTGTGAGATCAGACCAACTGTAGACTAAGCACTGCTTGCTTCTCTGTGAAATGCCCCATGGATGGGGCCTATCCATCAGAGGCGTTGGTGGTGACTAGAGAGGGTGGAGTAGTGCTCATGCCGAGTATGTTGCTGAAGCTCAAGTGGGGATTATGGGGATTGTCAGCATTATTGGCTGTCACAGGTTGAGTCTCTTCAGACCAGGAAGATAAATCCAGGCTTCCTGCTGGCCCTTGGCCCAGGCTCCATGAAGATTCCCAGCCTATGAGCATATTTGGGCTTCTGAGCCTCCAAGCAGAAGGGGCACCTCCTTGGAGTTCCCATAGCCACCTCCCCTCCCACCTTGTGTTCCCCAACACTGGCTCTGGCACACTTGTCAGTCTGGGAAATCCCACAGTTTGAGGACCAGGCCTCACCCCTTGTATCCCAGGGTCTAGCCCCACTCCTGCCCAGTGAGTGCTGGGGAACAGACAGTGAGGGGATTGAGTTGGTCAGAGCTTCCCCTGAGATTGCCCTATACCTTCCCATTCTTCAGATTTTGACTGGAAACACCAGAGCTTCAATCTGTGACACTGTAAGGATTACTGTTCTATAACAACCAAAATGGTGGGCCACAAGGCCAGTATCTTCTCTGTTTCCTCCCCAAGCTGGAGCGCCATGGGAGCGTGTCAGGAGGAAGGTGGCAGTACCGTTAACCAGGTCCCACCTGCACACAGGGATAAGGTAGTCATGGCCCTCTGGGAGGCACCTGCTTTCTCTTCAGCAGGGGTGCCTGGTGGCTAATCTAGTGACCCGGGCTCCCCACCGACCCTCCTCGTGGTTGAGGAGCATTTCTGTACCTGCGCCGTTGGGCAGTGCCCCTCTGCTGCCCACAGAGGTTATCTGTAAAGGAGCAGGGGTGGGGAGACAGGGGGCCTGCCCTCTTTGGGCCCTTCAGGTATTTGCATCTGAGTCTGTGCAGCCTCGGGCCTGGCTGGGAGGGGACTCCCTCCCCCAAGAGTGGGGGAAGGAGGGAGTGGGCTTGGGGAGATTGTTCTGCAGTTCTAGAAAAGCTAGTTTTTTTTTTTTTTTTGAAAAGCTAGTTTTAACCCTTGTTCCAAGCTAGTTAACTTCTGCCCTGCTGGGGACCCTTCCTCCCTCCACAGTGCCCCCTGCTACTGCAACACACAGTTTCCACATCCTTCTCTTCCTGTCGCCTTGCTGCCCAGCTGGCTCTTTCTTCTACCTCTGTTAGTTGGGAGATGTGCCAAATGTCAGCTTGGCCCACCTCCCTGTCCAGGCCTCTCTCTTGAGCCCTTTGCAGCCCTTTCTGGGGACCCTGGGGTTCCAGGGTATCCCCTCCACTTCCTGGCCCTGGGGAAGACTTTCCAGCATCCCCCAAGAGGAGGCAGCTCCGGGCTGGGAGGTAGAAGTGGGCATCCTTCTGGTTTTCCTATCTGTCTTAGAAACCATTCCTTGTCCCCCTTCCTCCCTCAAGCCCCTGGATCTTTTGAATATGCATGATGAACCGGCAATCTCCCAGGCCCCTGCCTGTAGGTGCCAGCATCCACCACCTCCCCACCACTCCCCTGCATTCTGGGGGTGCTCACTGCCTGCCTTCCACCCCAGCCTCCTCCCCTGTGACTCTAGCACTCACACGATGCCCCGTCAGCACCCCAACCTCCTCACCTCCAGACACGACTTTCTCCATTCTGCCCAGCTGCCCACTCCCACAGTCACGGCCTAGACCTGTCCTCGGTACTAACAGTACCATCCCTGGATTTCCACCTTGCCCACACTTCTTATCCTTCCAGCTCACCTCCTCTCAGTAGGCTTCTTCTATAACCCCCCATCCAGGGACCCTCCCATTCACTCAGGGGCCATCACCCTGCCCTTGCCTTGAGGTCCAAGGTCTACCACTTTGATTATTGCAAAAAACCTGACTCTTGTTCCCTGCCCGCCCTCTTGTCATTTTTGCCTGACAGAGCCTCACGGTGGCGGAAGCCAGCTCTCTGCTTTCTCCCCACCTGCACGGAGACAAAGGAGGTGTCTGAGACCCCCCTAACAGTATGCCTGGGCACACCTTACCCTCGGATGGGCCCTCTGCCCCGCCTGGAAACTGCTCCATTTTCCTGGTGCGGACAGGGACAGAACTGGTTGGGTGTTGGTGGGGTAGAGAAAGGATAAGGTGGACTTAGAGATTTTTGGCTGGAACAGGAGTGTGTGTGGTGGTGCCCGTTTGTTTTCTGAGATGGGAAAGATGGGCCGAAACAGGTTTAGAAGAGAAACCAAGGCTTTTTGCAAGTGGTTCTGACAGTCTTGCCTCCCTCGTAGATCTTTTTTTTTTTTTTTTAAGATTTTATTTATTTATTCATGAGAGACACAGAAAGAGGCGGAGACATAGGCAGAGGGAGAAGCAGGCTTCCGGAGGGGAGCCTGATGTGGGAATTGATCCCAGGACCCCAGGATCACGACCTGAGCCAAAGGCAAATGCTCAACCATTGAGCTGCCCAGGCACCCCTCCTATGTAGATCTTAAACCAGTGAAGGTCTTCCACCTTTGCTGCCTCCAGCTCGGCCTGTGATTTCATTTAAAACCTCCATCGGGGGCACCCAGGGTGGCTCAGCGGCCCAGGGCTTGATCCTGGAGACCCTGGATCGAGTCCCACGTCAGGCTCCCTGCATGGAGCCTGCTTCTCTCTCTGCCTGTGTCTCTGCCTCTCTCTCTCTCTCTCTGTCTCTCATTAATGAATAAATAATATCTTAAAAAAAAAAAACAAAACCTCCATCAGAATGCATCAGCTCGCTTCCCCAAACCCTTTGAATGCGTTCACATCTCATTGTAGAATGAATCCAAATGTCTACAAGCCTTTTTCATAATCTGGCTGCTGGCTTCCTCTTCTCCCTCCATCCTTTCCACTCCCTGTTTTACCCCCATGGAGCTTTCCAGTCGTCTAGCTATCCAGACCACCTTCTTCTGCTTCCCAATGCCCCAGGCACTGTCCCACCCCAGCACCTTTGTACCTGCTGTGCTCACAGCTTACCATGCTCTTTCCATGGCTGGTGACTTCCCAGACGTCACCTTCTTGGAGGGCCTTCCTTGACCACACATCCAGGGCAGCCCCACCAAGTCACTCCATGTCACTCCCTGTCCATCCCCGTGTTGGTCATCTCTTTCACAGAATTTATCATAATCTAAGGCCACCTTGTGGGTTTGAGTTTATCCTTCCACACCCCATGAGAGGGGGGTCTCATGGGTCCTGCCTGCTTTATGTTCCAGCCCCTGGCACATACTAAGTGCTCAATATGTGAAGATGACTCGTGATATGTGGTAGGAAAATCACTCTGAAACTGGCCTGTGCTGCACATGGTAGGTGTTCCACTCCAGCACCACACTCAGCATGTAGTAGGTGCCTAGTAAGTGCTAATAAATGAACTCATATGCCACGAGGCAGGATTTAGGGTGTGAAAGAAGTGCCGACAAAGTGCCAGGAGTGGGTATTGCTCATTAGAGAAGCAGGGGGAAGGCTTTGCTGCCCTGCCTGCCCTGCCCACTTTGCCCCTCGCCAGTTCCTCTCTGGCTCAACCCCAGATGTATTACATTCCCTCCCAAGTCCTGCTGGTCCTGCCTCCAGCCCTTGGGTCACAAAGCACCTCCTTCCTAGGTAGGGTAGGATACCTCCCAAAGGGCCAGCTTCCACTGATCCCTCACAGAGGTGTTCAGCAATTACCTGATACTTTCACAGACATTCAGACCATGGGAACAGCTGAGGACAAGCATGACGTCTCTGCCTGCCTGAAGCTTACACAGATCAGTAATCAAAACATTCACTTTCTTCCAGAAGGCCTTCTCTAATCTCTCCTCCCCAAATCTGGTGCCTCTTCTCTGACCACCCTGTGCCCCTCCCCCTGTGTCCCTCCTCCAGTGCCCTTCCCCCACTATAGGCCCCACCATGTACTGTGAATTTCCCTGGGGATCTGTCTCTACTTACAAGACAGGAGGACCTAGATTCATGTCTTTTCCATCTATTAGCTTGACTGGCATGGCTCTTAGTTATAATTGTACTTTTGGGTTGCATTCCAGGGGCTGAAAAGTTGAGGTGTCTCTGCTGAGGGCCATAATGAGGCAGAGCCGTGTTGTCTCATGAGTGCTGTGTGCTTAGGAGACTGTGGAGGGCAGGACAGTGGGGTGAAGAGGCATGTGAGTTGGTGCCACATCTTAGACGGCTGTATAGGTTTCAAATGGGGTTCTGTAGCACTTGTCTTGCTAAGGGATATGTCCTGATTTACTAAACCACCAGAGAAGCCACAGCCTTGGTCACATGTGAGGCCACGTCTGACCAAGTTGTCCCACTTTCCCAACTACCTGGCTAAAAACTTATAATAGTTTAAAACTAAGTGTGACTATCTCACACGGCAAGTGCCTGGCGTGGGGAACCTGTTAGGCCACCAAGAGGTTAAGTAGCAGTTGGAAGCAATGTCATGAGTGACCTATCCATGTAGGGTGGTAAAGGGAACTGGGATGATTTGGGGACATCCCTAACCTTTGAGGCTGACGTCATGGTGATAACCACTCACCCACAACACATCTCGTGGTGCCAGTTCTCCATAGAGGTGGTTGAGGTCCCTAATGCAGGGCTACGTGGTTGATACTCTTGTGAGCACGCAAAAGGAACCAGCATAGAAATTAGAACCATTTCAAGAGCTGTTCATTTTTTAAAATTTATTTTTCTAAAAGATTTTATTTATTTATTGGAGAGAAAGAGAAAAAGAGAGAGAGAGCAAGCATAAGCAGGAGAAGAGAGAGGGAGAAGCAGACTCCCTGTTGAACAGGGAGCCCGATGTGGGGCTTGATTCCAGGACCCTGGGATCATGACCTGTGCCAAAGGCAGATGCTTAACCAACTGAGCCACCCAGGTGCCCCAAGAGCTGTTCATTTTTTCATGTAACAAGTATGTATCTACACCCTCTTGTATAGCCAGTTGCCAGAAATAGCAAACCATATAAACTATATGTGCTCATGAGTGGGATGGTGAAGAGGGGGCAGGGTTAATCTCATGTGGAGCGGAGTATCACAAAGGAGGAGGTGTTTAAGCTGGGCATCAAAGGATGGACAGTGTGTTCACGAGGTGGAAGGGCATTCCAGAAGAGGGAAGAGCATGCACAGACACTTGGTATGAAAGAGCAGGGCTTGTTCAGGGGTGCAGTGGGCAGTTGGATGTGGTTCCATTTATCAAGTCCTCCTTGTGTGCCCAGTGCTGGACCACTTCATTCCATTGAACAAGCCCATCACCCTCTAAGGTGATTTTTGTAGATGAAGGTGCTTAGAGAGGTTGCTTAGAGAGGTTACATAACTTGTTTCAAATCCCAAAGACAGCGGCAGAGCTCAGGTTCAAACTCAGATTCATCAGATCCCCAAATATGTGCTCCTAACCACCATATGGAACTGCCCCATAACATGATATAGGATCTGAGGAGCCAAGGGTGGCCAGTTGGACTTGATTCTAGAAGGCAGACTCTCCCAAATGCTTGCCATTTGCACTCCATCTCCAAGAGAACTATAATAGCTTTTATTTTGTTAATGCTTGCCTTTAAACATTTTAATTTAAAAAATTTAAATGATTTTTCTTGATATATAAAATACCTATGAGGAAGTACACAGATCAATTAATTTTCACTCTTGTTAAAATCAGTAATTTTTCACCCAAGTCAAAACCAGAATATTCCGAGGCCCTCAGCAGCCAGCCTCATGCCTCCTCCCAGACACAAACCCACTGACAACCACTCTCCCGGTTGTAATGGCAGAGATTAGTTTTGTTTACTTTTGAACTTCATATAAATGAAACCATAAATACTGTTCTTTTTGTGTGTGTGTGGCTCAACATTTGTATAGTTTAATTTATTCATTCTCACTTCTATACAGTGTGCCATTATTTGCATGTACCAGAATGTATTAATCCACTCTGCTGCTGACATATAGATTGTTTTCAGTTTGGGGACTGTTATGAATAGAACTGCTATGAAGATTCTTGTACATGACTCTTGGTGAACGTTTGCACTCATTTCTATTGGAATTATAACTCAAGGGTTGAGCTCTTGGGTCAGAGAGTAGTATGGGTATGCTCTGCTTCAATAGATCTGGCCAGCGTCCCAAAGTACTTACAGTTTACAGCCTACTACCAGTGAATCAGAGTTCCAATTGCTCCACATCCTTGCCAACATTTGATACTGGAAGCCTTTTCCATTTGAGTCCTAGTGGGTGAATGGGGATATCAAATTGTAGTTTTAATTCACATTTTTCTCATGACTAATGTGGTTGAGCTCTTTCATCTGTTTATTAGCCACTTATAAATCCTCTTTTTATGAAGTATTTAAGTCTTTGCTCATTTTTCTTTCTTTTTTTTCTAAAGATTTTATTTATTTATTCATGGGAGACTGAGAGAGAGAGGCAGAGACATAGACAGAGGGAGAAGCAGGCTCCTTGTGGGGAGCCTGATGTGGGACTCAGTGCCAGGACCCCAGAGGCACTACCTGAGCCAAAGGCGATGCTCAACCACGGAGCCACCCAGGTGCCCCCTTTGCTCATTTTTTTATTTGATTTTTAATTTCTACTGATTTTTCTTTTCCTTTCTTTTCTTTTCTTTTCTTTTCTTTTCTTTTCTTTTCTTTTCTTTTTTTAGAGAAGGAGGATAGAGGGAGAAGGAGAGAGAGAATCTTCAGCAGGCTTCCTGCTTAGCATGGACTCGGTCTCAAGACCCTGAGATCATGACCTGAACCAAAATCAAGAGTCAGACGCTTAACCAACTGAACCTCCCAGATGCCCTATTTTTTCTTTTTGCTAAGGAAGAGTTCTTTATATATTCTGGATGTTAGCCTTTTGATGGACATATGGTTTGCAATATATTTTCCCAAATAAAGTATTTGATGGACCAATATTAGCATAACTAAAAATAAAACAGAACTACATGTCATAGATAGTAGGCGACTATAAAATATGTAAAATAAAAATAAGACAATGTCATTAACATCTGCTAGCAGCATGGCTAGAGTCCTGATTCCTGGTAAGTGATTAGCAAGTCAAAAAAGAAGTGTTAAAGACACTAAGGTCAGAAAGAATTAATAAAGGAATCCCTGGGTGGTGCAGCGGTTTGGCGCCTGCCTTTGGCCCAGGGTGTGATCCTGGAGACCCGGGATCGAGATCCACATCAAACTTTTAAAAAATAAAAATAAAAAAGAAATAGCTACCTCATTTTGCAACTCCATATTAATGATCACCCTTCAGTACCCTTTGTCCTCGAACCTCCTGTAGTTATGCCATCTGCCACCTACTGTGTGAGGTCTACACTTTGGGAAACACAACAGTAGGGGATTAAGAATGCAAAAAGGACCTTAAGTAACGGTTGACATAGTGAGATGGATGTTTTAGAAAAATTGTTCAGGTGGCAACGCAGATAAAAGTAAAAGTAGAGGTAAGAGCCCAAGTTAGGAGCAGTTGAGGAGGTCCAGGTGTAAGTACTAGGCACTGGGGTGGGTGTGAGGATTGGAAAGACAGGAGGGAGAATCTGAGCAACATAGTGTCTGATGGATGTGTTAAGAGAGGAAAAGATGTCTGTGTGACTCGGATTTCTAAGTTGGAGGATTGGGAGGAGAAAGGTAACAAAGACTGGAGAAACAAATTGTGGGACGGGAGGAGTTGAAACCAATCTGAGATATGTTGCATTTGAAGGGTCCTAGCGAGATGCCTGGGTGGCTCAGTGGTTGAGCATCTGCCTTTGGCTCAGGGTGTGATCCTGGAGTCCTGGGATTGAGTCCCACATTGGGCTCCCTGCATGGAGCCTGCTTCTCTCTCTACCTGTGTCTCTCATGAATAAATAAATAAAACCTTTAAAAAAAAAACATTTAAAAAAATCTTAAAAAAAAAAAAAAGGATGCCTTGGTGGCTCAGCGGTTTAGCACCTGCCTTCGGCCTAGGGCATGGTCCTGGAGTCCAGGGATGGAGTCCCACATCAGGCTTTCGTTTTGGGCCTGCTTCTTCCTCTGCCTGTGTCTCTGCCTCTCTCTTTCTGTGTCTCTCATGAATAAATAAATAAAATCTTAAAAATAAAACATTAAAAAAAAACCCAAACCTAAAAAAAAAAAGAAAGAAAGAAAGAAAGAAAGACAGAAAGAAAGAAAGAAAGAAAGAAAGAAAGAAAGAAAGAAAGAAAAGAAGGGTTCCTGGACCTCAGAGAGAGTTTCCCATTCATTCATTCCACAAATACTGAGCATGTGCAGTTGACAGAGGTCATAGCCATCAATCAGACAAGATTCCTACTCTGATGGAGCTTATCTTTCCTGGGAAAGACAGTGGGGAAGACAGATAAGGACAAGCAAGTTATGCAAGGGGCGTGGGGCTTTGGGCCACAGGGTGGCCTTGGGGCCTGTCGGGGACATGGTGAGTTTGCCTAGGGAGAGGAATAGAGTGGCAGGGGAGAGGGTGGAATGCCACCCATTTAGATTCAGGGAGGAAAGAACACTCACAAAAACAGCGGCCCAGGAACGATTAGAGGAGGAAAAGATTGGAAGCAGATCATAAAGAGAGGGTTTCAAAGATCTATCAACTGATACATTCACTCATTTATTCAATCAGACTTGACTTGGCTCCTGAGTGCCAGGCTCACAGGATTCAGAGATGAACGAGAAGTCTCTGGGGGACACAGGTGTGTTAAGGATGAATTATTAGGCAAGGCTGCTCACGGAAGATTCTGTCACGGAAGTATGCATGACACGGGTTGCAGGTGCCCAGAGGCTGGGAATTCACACTTTTGGAACCTACTGGCTATTAGACACCGGGAAGACTTCCTGGAGGAGTGGGCACAGAGGTGGGGAACCGACACAGGGCCGTGCAGGGGCAGGGACTGTCTTGAGCAAGGGCACAGAGGTGGGGAGATGTGGGGTGTCTGGGCATCCAGGCATCTGCCAGCACGTGAGGGATGGAGCAGCCAGAGGACAAGGAGCCTGGGACCGGGCTCAGATCATGAAAAGTGGGTAGAACTTAGAAGGCAGTGGGCCAGTGCAGGTTTTGAAGACTGTGCCTGCATCTTGGCACTGTTCTGCCATCGGGGCCAGAGTCCCGGGGAGTGCTGTTTCTCTTCCCGGGGCCCCGGGCCAGCAGGTGCCACACACAGTAAGTGCCCATTCTGTGTTTCACGAAGCGGGCTCTGTGCAGCCCAGCGCTGGATCAGCTTGGTGTTGGGGGGCCAGCGAATGGCAGGAGGCAGCTGGCAGGGCTGTATGCAAGAGAGGGACAGAGTATGGGGACAGGGGGATTGGCACATGTTCCGGGGTTCTGGGAGAGTTCTCTGGGAGGACAGAGCAATTGTCCTGGGTGGGGAAAGGTGGTTAGGACGGGGGTGCCCAAGGCCCAGCCCAGTGCCCTGAGCTCAGAGCCACGCTGTGATGGGCAGCCTTGGGCAGGCCTAGGGCCAGAGACTCTCCCTCTGCAGCTCCTTCACTGCACCTCATCGGCCTCTTCCCGCAGTCTTGGAGCTCAGGGCAGCCCTGAAGCTTGGGGCTGGGGTCCGGAGGGGAGCAAGACTCCAGAGTTCCGTGGTGAGCACGCACAGCAAGCGGCCCAAAGTGCCCGACAACCCTCTCTTGCGGTCCCTGCGGAGAATCACCCTTTGGACAAAAGACCTCTGGCGCCCCCTTTTGTCAGCTGCGCTCCAACAACCCCAATGCCTCCCCAATCGGGCCCGGACACATCTAGGGCTAGTTCCAGAGGTGGGGAGCCCCGCAGGGATGGAAGTCTGACTTGCGATATTTACCTGGACTCCAGCAGCTTCCTAATTGGTCTTCCTCCCTCCGTCTTCCACCGGCAGCTGGGAGACCTCTTTAAATATACTACTTAGCAATAACAAGCCATGAACTATTGATACCCAGGAGGACTTGAATGGATCTCAAAGGCATTACACCAAGCCCAAAAAGCCAATCTCGAAAGATTGCATAATTTATGATTCCATCTATATAGCGTTCTCGAAATGACATAATTATAGAGATTGAGAGCTGACAGGGCTGTCAGGCATTAGGGAAGGGGAGGGAGGGGTGTGGCTCAGAAGGGGCAGTGTGAGGGATATCTTTTAAGGTGATGGAGCAATTCGAGATCTTGTGGTGGTGGTTATATGAATCTTCACATGTGATAAGATGTCTGGAGTTATGCACAAAGACATACAACAAAAGGAGTGCACATAAGAAATGGTGAAATCCTATGGTGCTAATCCCATGATTAATCGTTCGGTGCTAATCACTTTCCTGGTTTCCATAGGCTACAGTTACGTGAGTTGCCACCACTGGGGGAAGCTAGGCGATGGGCACAAGGGAGCTGTCTGTGCTATTTGTGTAACTTCTTGTGAGTCAGTAATTCTTTCAAAATAAAAAGTTTATGAGAAGAAGAAAAAGAGTTCTTGGCTTTATCATCCACCCCCCTCATTTACTCAGGGGCAGCCAGTGACCCATGGAGGATAAAGTCCATGAAAGGAAATCTGTCAACTCTTTGAATGAACCAAGCCTTCCTCTGAGGCTGGCGACAGAAGAATGTCCCGTCTTAGAAGATACCGAGGCTGGACCTTAGAGCCAGGATTCTAATTCTACCCGGTAGGGCTGCACTTGTTGTCCCAGTGGGTCCCCTCCTGTACTGGCCGGAGGGGGGTCGCCGTCTCCTTCTCCTCCTCCACCTCTTCCTCCTCCTCCTCCTCCTCCTCCTCCTCCTCCTCCTCCTTCTTCTTCTTCTTCTTCTTCTTCTTCTTCTTTCTTCTTTTCTTCTTCTTTCTTCTTCTTCTTTCTTCTTCTTCCTTCTTCCCTTCTTCTTCTTCTTCTTCTTCTTCTTCTTCTTCTTCTTCTTCTTCTCCTCCTCCTCCTCCTCCTCCTCCTTCTTCTTCTTCTTCTTCTTCTTCCTCCTCCTCTTCCTCCAGCTCCTCCTCCTCCTCCTTCTGATGCTGCGGCCCCAAAATGGACAAAGGACCCTTCCCTTGGCTCTGCTGAGACTCAGGCTGAAGTCATGAAGAAACAGTGCTCTGGACCTCTGGGAAACAAAAGGGGCCCAGTGCCATGTGCTGTCCTGCCTACCAGGTCTTCTGGCTGCACCTGGAGGCACTCAGAACACTTCTGCTTCTGGCTTCCACTGGCCTCACCACCGAGGCTGGCTTACCCCAGGACCCAGGACCATCCTCAGGCCTGAGGAATGAAGACTAGCAGTGCTTCACAAGTGTTTCCTGTACTGGCTTCTGGGCTATGCTTATTGCACACATCTCATTTTATAATCATAAGAAGTCTCTGAGGTAAGCCATGAATGCCTTAACTTTACAGATAAGTCCACTGAGATGAACAACTTGCCCAAGATCACTTGATAGAAAATGGCAGAGCTAGGGTTTGAACTCTGACTGTCTGCCTTTTTACATAGTGCTTCATCGACAATTATTTATTGAACACTTGTCTGGTACTGGGCACTTTGTCAGGTGCTAGGCTTACAAAGGTGAGCATAGAAAAATGATACTGAGGTTTATAGTATCACAGAGGGCAGACAGCATACATAATCAGGGTCTGTGGTTGTAAAATGATAAGCTAAGATAAGAGAAGCATGTGGGTCTCAATGAATAACACAGGAAGCTGACCTAACTGGGTATTGAGAAGAGATGTCTGAGGAAAGGTTACCTGAGCAAAATGCAATAAGATGACTAAAGCAAAGGGAAGAAGAGAACTGCAGAGCGGGTACAGCACATGCAAAGGTCCTGGGGCAGGAGGGATCATGAAACACTAATGGGAGGTTAGTGTAGTTGCAGTGCAGAAACCAGGAAAGCAAGTAAGACACAGGCCAAGCGAGTGTTTACTGAGTGTTTATTCTGGGAGACTCATTCTCAGAACCTCAAAAGTAGCCCCTCCTCTAATCTTTACAATTGTGCTATGAGGTTGTTACTGCTGCCGACATCCCCGTTTTCCAGATGAGAAGACAGGGACACAGAGGAATGAGTCAATTATTCAGAAGCATCTACCAGGGGTTTTGTGGACTTAGATTTGAATCCAGATAGTTTGGTTCCAGAGCTAACCACTAAGCTGTACTGCTCCATGAAGGGGAGGCTTAGAAGAACACAGGGGACAAACCAGGCAGAGGCCTGGAGGCCATGTTAAAACTCGTGGTCTTTTCCTAAGATGAGCCAAATGCTTTTTAAGCAAGGTGATAATATAATCAGGTTTGTATTTTTATTTATCCTTTCATTTTAAAATTATTTATTTATTTATTAAGACTTGTATTTTTTAAAAGATTTTATTTATTTATTCATCACACACACACACACACACACACACACACACACACACACACACGCACACAGTCAGGCAGAGACACAGGCAGAGGGTGAAGCAGGCTCCATGCAGGGAGCCCAACGTGGGACTGTGGGACTTGATCCTGGGTCTCCAGAATCACGCCCTGGACTGAAGGCGGTGCTAAACCGCTGGGCCACCAGGGCTGCCCAAAGTTTGTATTTTTAAATGAGTGTGGGTGGGGTGAGGGGGGAAAGAGGATGTGGGGAGGGGAGGGGCTGGGAGGTACTGCAGGGGTCCAGGCAGGAGATGAGCCTCTGAGATGAGTGGGCCCTAGTTGGAGAGACGTGGGTGGAAGTGAGAGGTAGAATGGACAGGATGTAGGCATAGATCCGGTGTGGAGGGTAGAGAGAGGGGGACAGAGAGGGAGAGGGCCATACTCTCAGGTTTCTGACTTACCCAGCTTGGAGGATAACGCATCCATTTCCTGGGACAGGAAGGGCTAGGTTCGGGGAAGATCATGAATCCAGCCTAAGGACCATCCCAGGCAGGTGTCAGGTTGTCAGGCAGACACAGCGGCCTGAAGCTTCTAGGAGCAGCTAGGCCTGGTGCTACCCATGAGTGAGTCACCGATGCCCTGGGTGTGGATAGTGTCACCCAGGGAGGGAGTACAGAGGGCGAGGAGTGGCTGGGCCCAAGGACACTGACCTTTCCAGCTGGGAGGAAGAGAATGAGAAGCTGTGGCTGGAGTGGGAGGACCACCAGGAGAACGTGGTGGTGCACAAGCCAAGAGGAAGAGGATGTTTCCAAGGAGGGGGTGGTCAGATGGGGTGCTCCCAAGGGGACAACTAATATGTCCAGCAGTTATCGATGTGGGGTCATGGGTGAGTTTTGAGGGAAATTCAGGAGTCTGATGGTGTGTGTGGGTCAAGGAATAAGGAGAGGACAGAGCTCGCTGGATGCTGTAGTGGGTGCCCTGGGCACTTATTTCCCCTAACAGGTCTCATTTGAGGGGCTCTCTAGGACATGCCTTGGGCTGAAGAGAGTCTTTCTGCCCAAATTCAAGGGCTCTCCTCTAGTCCTCCAAGGAGGTCTCTGGATGATAAAGGCAGTTTAAAGGTCTGCCCCCCTAGCCACAGTGTGGGACAACGCTGAGGCTAGCCCAGCTCTAGAGCTACCCGTGTGGTCAGTGGAGGCCTGAGATGGGCCTGCATTTGGGTCAGTTCCCCTCAGCTGGATCCTGCGGCCTTCTCCTCCCACCCCCCCACTGCCACACCAGGTGTGGTCCTGAGAGCACTCCCTCCATGAACTTCCCACATGCTTCTCTCTACTTCCTGCCTGAGATAGCAGTTCAGTGAGGACGAGAGAAAGGTGGCCATGGTGGCAGATACTTTCCAGAAATGGGAAAAGATTAGCAGATGTCTGCTCTGAGGTACCAGGGGCAGGGAGGCAAGGGAGGATGTGGTGGGGGAGCTGCAATCTTGGCTGGTGGGATGCTGAGGGTTTTCATCATTTCTGTGAGGTAGAGGTGAGGTCATCTGGAGGATAAGAGGGAGAGGGAGAGGCAGGCAGGTTTGAGGAGAATGAATCCCTGAAACAGTCGTTGCGGAAAACGGGAGAGAACAGAAACACGCGTGGCTGATGAGAATGTAAAATGGTGTGGCCACCATAGAAGACTCTAGTTGGCAGTTCATCACGAATTTAAACACAGAGTGACCATCTGACCCAGCAATTCCACTAGCAGGCATGTACCCCAGGGGATTAAAACATATGTGGATGGGCTGAATGTTTGTGGTCTCTCAGATTCATAAGTTGAAGCCCTAACTCCAATGTGGTGTCCCTGGGAGGTAGGGCCCACAAGGATGGGATTCCTGTCCTTATAGAAGAGACAGTCAGGTGTCAGACTCTTGGTTTCAGCTCAGGGTCCTGGGATGGTGGCCTGAGACAGGCTTCCTGCTCAGCGGGGAGTTTGCTGGAGAGTCTCCCTCTGCTCTTCCCCCCTCGCTCAATGCACGCTCTTTCTAAAATAAATAAGTCTAAAAAAAAAAAAAGAAGAGGAAGAGATGAGCTCTCTCTTTCAGCCAGAAGGCAGCCCGTCTGCAGGCCAGGAAGACAGCCTGCACCAGAGCCCCACCACGCTGGTGGCCTGATCTGGGACTTCCAGCCCCAGGACTGTGAGAAATGATTTCTGTTGTTTAGGGTGCCCAGTCTATGGCATTTTGTGTTGGAAGCTGGGACAGTGTGTCCACATAAAACCTCGTACATAAATAGGCACAGCAACATTATGCATAATAGTCAAAAAATAGAAATAAGCCAAATGTTCATCAATGAATGAATGAAGAGAGAAATGTGTGTCTCCATACGATGGGGTTTACTTGGCTGTAAAGAGAACAGTGAAGATGTGCTGGCCTACAGCCTTGTGAGGAAGAGCTGGAGGTAGAAGCACACTAACAGTGCAGGGAGGCCAGTGTGCTGAGAGCTGGGGGGTGGCGGTGAGCTGAAAGCAGCGAGGAGGAAGAGGAGGAGGAGGAGGAGGAGGAGGAGGTGGAGGAAGAGGATGGGGAGGGGTACGGGGAGGAGGAGGAAGAGGGGGAGCAGGAGGGTGGGGGAAGAGGGGGAGGAGAAGTCAGCAGGTGAAAGAGAGGAAGGCAGGGTGAGTGGCAGCCCTGGGCATTGAGGCAGGGACAGCGTGGCTGGGAGCTATAGGCAGGGGCACAGCTGGTGTGCAAAGAGGTGGGAGACGGGCTGGAATGGCCTTGGAAGCTACAGTCAGATGGCTGCTGGGTGGAGAATGAAAAGGGAAAGAGAGGCCACCGTGTCACCAAGTGAGAGACTGAGGGGGATGGGAGGCAGATCAGGGAATAGTTAGGAAAGGATGGTGGCTGCCTGGCTATGGGGGAGGGGGAAGGAGACTCTGGTAAACCTCTGTGCCTGGGAACAGGGAGATAGGCTGGTTCCGGGGTATTGTTGTGGGCAGGTTGCACTCAGGGTGTCTGGCAGCCATCCAGGCAGAGATGTCCTGTAAGCTGGAGGCCATTTGCACCTGGAACTCAGGAGAGTGGTCCTGGCTGGTAAGAGATTTGGGTGACCCATGTGCAGTCCTGATGCCTGGGTCCCCAGGATGGAATGGGTGAGGGCCCTTAGGGAGGGTGGAGGGGAAAGGGCAACAGGCTGAGGCCGCCACCCAGAGGGCATCACTATTTACAGGGTGGACGAGATCCATGATGCTGTAGGCAAAGGAAGAGCGTGTTACGGCAGGACAAGAGTCAGTTCACATGTCCACTTGCGTGAGGTTTGGGAATGTCCATCAGACTTCACAACCAGGCGGTCACTGGTGACCTTTGCTATGGCGGCTTCAGGGGCAGATGCCAGGCTGCAGGAGGGTCTGGAGCATCTGCTGAGAGGGGGCAGGCTTGGGGACAGGGCCCTCTGCGACAGCCCTTATCAACTGTGGCATTTATTTTTAGGTCTATTCCCCAACCAGCTGGTGCTTCACGAGGGCAGATGCTATTTTTACATCTTTGTGTCTCTACACAAAAGCCAATTTGTTCCGAACATAGTCAGTGAGCACCAATGGCGCTCCCTGAGCACTGCGCTCGGTCTTGATCTATGGCTGAGCCCACACTTCCGGTGGCCCTGACTGCAAATGAAGCTCTGGGCATGCTCTGCCACCCATCTGCCCTGTGACTTCCGGTGAGTTATGACATCATCTCTTGCAGTGTTTCCTCATTGGCAGTGGCTGATTTCTGAAACTGGTGACAAATCATGATGATTCTGGGACTTCTTTGGCTGCTGCTGCATTGTTTGCTGACCAAGGCGTTGACAGGGTCAGAAGCCTGGGGTGGGGTGAGGATCAGACGGGGGAGCTGACACTTCCCAAGACCTCCCTGCCCAAGGGTCCTCCTGCCAGCTGTCCTGCCACAGGTCTCCATTCACCGTGGCCCACAAGGTCACCCTGTCCCCGCACACCCTGTCCCCTGCCAGCCTCTCTGGCCTCACCTCACACCCACGCTCACTGCTTGTGTGGGTTCTTTTCAGATTTTGTTCTTTCCTCAAGCCTTCCGGCCGCAGAGCCTTTGAACATGCTGTTCCCTCTGACTAGATACCCTTCTCTTAGTTCCTCACCTTGAGGACTCCTCTTCATTCTTTAGTGCTGGGCTCAAATGGGGCTTCTGCAGAAGCATCTCAGGTTCCCGAGGAACAGTGACCTCCGAGTGGCATACCTTCAGAGCACCCTGTGCTTTTTCATAGCTTTTGGAGGGTGTGAGGACTCCTTGCCCTGCTGTGAGTCCCCGCTTTAGAAGGCTCTACTCTTGACCTTCTCTGTCTGCCTCTCCCCACAGGCCCCTTGGAGCCTGGGCCCTTCCCTTTGGACCATACCCCTAACATGCAAGACCCCAGAATTCCCTGCTCTAATGGCCCCAGGCCCCTTCCCTTAAGGATGGATCATGTGGGGTGGCCACGGGGCAGCAAGTGGCAGGGGGCGTGGCAGTTTGTGCTAGTGGACTGGACTGTCCACATATGTGCATGTGGACCTCCCTTGGGCCAGGATGGCTCTGAGGGTGGCCAGCCACAGGGGGCAGGCTGACAGCAGAGCCAGCTCTTATGCCAACCTACCCGCATATAGGATTCAGAAGAATCAAAGAAGTTTAGTCTTCTAGGTCATTATGAAAGTATATTTGTCAGAGTAGGAGAATAAACATATTTTATTTAACAGTTATAACTTGATTTGTAACTTTACAGTATTGCAATGTATGGTGTGAGGCTTCCATTTGTACTCTTGTCCCGGCCCTGCTGGCATTTGCAGTGGGCTTGGGCCTGCCACCAACCGCAGGCTCTACCAGTGAGGCTGCACTCGCAGTACCCCTACCCCAGAGCACTGAGCCTGGCACAGAAGAGCAGATAATAAATATTGGCTGTGAGAAACAAATGAGATGATCCAAGTGAAATGCTTGGCAGGGTGCAAATGTCAATAAATATTAGCTATTATTGTTTGTTGAACAGACCAACAGTTTGTGGGGCAGGTGGGCCAAAACCCAGAAACTGAAGGGGTTTGTGCCTGAGGAGAGAAAGGGCATGGCTGCTCCTTCCTTCTTCCAGCCCTGCAGGCCTCTCCCAGCTCCCGAGGGTAAGGTGGGCACTGGGCAGGTAGCCTGACAGCAGAGATGCTGAGAGCTGGGGGCTCCTGCTACTTGCCCACCCGGCAGAGCAGAAGAGCTGGGCAGGTTCCCTGTCTGCCTCCAGCATCTCCCCAGGCCCTGACAGAACCCATTTGCCTTAGTTTCTTTTGCTCTGCCCGTGAGCACATGATGGGGTGTGGAGGGGTGCGGGGGGGGGGGGGTAGCTGAAAGAGCTGACGTGGCCCTCCAGAGGCTGTGCTGTGCTGTGCTGTGAGAGGAGCCTGTGAGGCAGTCAGGTGGCCCACAGGACCCCGAACAAGTCACTTTGCCACTGCCGCACCCTCTTCACTTGTCAAATGTGACTGCATGTGGAAATGGTGCATGTCTCGTAGCCAGTGTGAGGGACACAGTTAATATGAACAGCCGGTGCACAGAACACAAGTGGGTCAGGGAGGGCAGAGGCCTGCCCAGAACAGGAAAGCAGGTGAAAACCGTCCACCATCAGCCACTGAGAGTGTCAAGCAGGAGTCTGGCCCCGAGACAAGGCAGGGCAGCAGGGGAGCTGTAGGCCGCTGTCCCAGGGCTGACACCGGGGACTGGGGAGGGGCGGAGGAGGGGAGGCAGGCCTGAAAAAGCCAAGAAGCCCCTCACCCAAGGCCTCCTCCTCCAATAGAACGATCCCGAAAAACACTCTCACCCCAACACATTCTCACACGCACACAGTAGGTGTCGCTGTAATAAAGAACAGAACCCAAGTAAGCTCCGAAATAGGACAGGCCGAGGGTGGGAGTGGGGGTGGGGGCGGGGAAATCACATTTTGCAAACGCCCACCAGGGGTCACCATACTGCACCAAGGGGCGCAGATTACACTTCCGCCTGCGGACCTGTGGGAGGCCGAGGGCCTCACCGGTGAATCTGGCCAAGCGGCCTCCAACCGTCCAGCTTCTAAGGCAGGACCACTGTCGCTGCCCTCAGTCCCAGGTCTGCAGCGCCAGCCCCGAGGGTGGGGGTAGGGGCCCGCGGTCAGTGCGGCGGGAAAATGTCTGAGCACCGCTGCAGGATGAGTTCCACCACCTGGTTCTGGAACACCATGGTCATAGGCATGCTGGTCTCCTCGGTCTCGGGCCGCAGCAGCGTGGGCCCGAACACTATGGCCACGCTCTGCACGGACATGCGGTTCTGATTGCCGTGGTCGATCACCCTGCAGAGGGGAGACGAGTGAGGGTGGGGGTCAGGGCCCAGAGCTGGAGGGGGCTTTGGCGGGTGTGTGTGGGGGGCGCCGCCAGTACCCGCCTCCCCATTCCCGCGGCTGGCTCTCCGGCTCACCTGCACAGGTGCTGGAAGAGCAGCCGCAGCGTGTCGTGGTTGGGGGCGGGCAGCGAGCGCACCAGGTCCCGCACACAGCGGCTGCGCTGGGCCTGGTCCTGCAGCTCTGGGGAAGGGAGGGTCGGCTCGGCGAGGGGAACTGAGAGGCTGCAACCCGGTGGGGGGAGAGGGGTCCGCCCAGGGGGTGGCCGCGGCAGGCCGGCCCTGTCCCAACCCCATCCCCCCGCCCCCAGGCGCTCACTGATGGCAGCGATGAACTGGCGGAAGTGCGAGAAGGGGAAGAGGGGCTCCGGCAGCTCTCGAAAGAAGAGCTTCAGGGCTCCGGTGATCACGTGCACGTCCTCCCAGCGCCCGTCGTCCAGGTCCAGGCGCTCATCTGCGGCAAGGGGGGGAAAGGGGGTGGGAAGAGGTGGTCAGCGCCCCCTTGGTGCCTTCAGGCCCTGGGCTTAGCGGCGGGAGCCGGGCCTCACCGTGGTCCACCTTATAGCGCAGCTTCTGGATGGTGGCCAGGTTTCCACTGATGCGGTACAGGCCGTCGATGTCCAGCCCTGGGGCAGAGGGAGGCGCTGACCTCGGGCTCGGTGGGGGTGGGTCCAAAGCTCCCGCGGAGATTCCCACTCAGGGGCTCCCGTTCTCCCGCACCCCCACCACCGCCCCCGCGCCCACCCGGGGAGGTGTCCAGGCGCCGCGCGTACCCCGAGCCTCCACCGTGCGGATGCACTGCTGCACGAAGCGCGGCACGGCGCTCCTCTCGCGCTCACACAGCGCGGCCAGCGGGCAGCCGAACACCTGGTCTGGGGGAGAGGCTGGTCAGCGCCGCCCCGCCCCGGGCCCCCGGCGCCGCGCTCCGGCTCCCTCCGATACCTTTGATGTAGCCCTTCTCCCGCAGCGACTGCAGCGTGGGCCGCTTCAGCAGGAACTTGCGGAGCCTCTGCCGGACCTTGCTCAGGTCGCCCTCCGCGGCGGCTGCGCCTGGGCCAGGGCAATGGGGAACCGAGTCACTCGCCCGCGCCGCGACTGGCCATGCAGCCCCGGCCGGGTCAACCCCCGGGTCCCCCGCCCCGTCGCCCCAAGAGATGCCCTCCACCCTGCCCCCGCCTCCATTGCCCCCAGGAGATGCCCCCCCCCCCTCCGCGCGCACACCTGCACCCAGCCGCGCCTCGTCCTCCCGCCAGCTTCCCAGGCGCTCGCTGGACCCGAAGTCCGCACCGCTGCTCTGGCTCTCCTCCTCCGGGGGCAGGTCTGCGGACTGGAATCACGCGGACTCAGAGAGGCAGGGTCCCTGGCCGGCCAGGGTCCTTCTAGGATGGGGCGAGGGGCCCCACGTGTCCTCCCGGCCGGCCTGGCGACTCCCAGGCAGAGTTCACGCTTCCCTTCTCCAGTTAACTCCCCTGACCTCCACCAACGGACCTCAGGATGCTCACCGACCCCAGCGGCTCGGAGCCCTTCAGGTGAACACCATCACCCTGTTCTCTCCCACTCTTTGTTATCCCGGTCCTCCTGGCCCATGTTTTCCTAGCTCCTCTGTACACACTCCCTAGGTCAGCATTCCTCAATATGTGGCTCCCAGCTCTGAACTTACAGTCCCAGCTGAGGCCTCAGCACTGCCAACAACAGCATCAGCATCACCACCGGAGATCTGGATTCCTACCTCTAGTAATACAGCCAAATTCTGTACTCAGTGTTGGCTCCTAGGGAATTGAGGGTCAAGAAGCCCCAGGCTGTTTCCAGGTGAACAGCTGTCAGAGGGAGCCTGTCCCATCTCTATTGTGGATATTTTGAACCTAAAAAATGGTAGACTCTTTGATTTTTACCTTCTAGTTTTAGCCTGTCATTCCAGCCTGAGACTCCTGCTCAGGTATTTCCTTTTCTTCCTGCCTCCCTTGAAATGGGACATACCTCTAGGATGTGCCCCCCAGCCGGACCTGGAGAGTCCTCCTGCAGGGCCAACCCCACAGGCTGGATTTGCATACTTAAGACTATTTCTTCAGCAGCCCATCTGCCATAAGCCGTAAGTATACGCCAGTAAGTGGAGCCTCATCTGCAAGGAGGGCCACTTACACTCTGATGTCCCATCCACAGTGGGCACAGCTGCTCTGCATAATGGCTGACCATCCCATCCCCCCACCAGCCCTGGAGGCCCCAGGCTCTGCTTACCACCTCCTGGATGCCCTCACTAATGGCCTTGTGCCAGGTGCTGATGATGGCCTCGGAGTCGTGCTGGATCAAGTACTCTGAGCCATCTCGGCTCTGCAGCTGGAGAGACACAAGTCACTCAGTAATCTTTGATTCCCTGGGTCTGCCCTGGGGCCGGGCCTCAGTGGTGGGCGGTGGGCGTGGGGGGAGCTACAGAAATGGTGGAGATGATCTGTCCTTGTCCCTCAGGAATGGAGAGCATAATAGAGCAAGGGCTTCACCCCAGGTCAAGGCATTCTGCGTCATTAAAAGCAATAAGTGACAGCATATCTGTTACAGATTGCAAACTGAGGACCTCTTAAAACATAATCAGTTTATATCTGAAAGTTTTGTACAGAAGGAAAAGCTATATAGCCACCTATAGTTATAGCTTTGGGAGGACTAAAACTGAAGTTTTCTGTGGCTCTGAAGTGACTAGGAAGACTCACTGGGAAAATCTGCAAGGCCCAACTAACCTGGCCATGATAGACAATGTGGGACTCTTTTTTTTTTTTTTAAGATTTTATTTATTTATTTGAGATAGGGATGGAGGAAGATAGATAGCATGAGAGGGGGTAGGGAGAGGAGGAGGAGCAGAGGGAGAGGGAGGAGCAAGCACTCCACTGAGCACGGAGCCCGACTTGGAACTTGATCCCAGGACCCTGGGACCATGACCTGAGCCAAAGTCAGATGTGTAACCGACTGAGCCACCCAGATGCCCCTGTGAGGCTCCTAAGAAAAATCCTAGAGGTGCCTGCAGGCCACCGCCTGAGTGAAGGGAGGATGGCCACCTGCCAGCCAGGAAGCAGGGGGCTCCTCCATTTCCATTCAAGACTTTCAGCCTTTCCAACATCTTGAGTAGCTTCCAAGAGTACCATCTGCCTTCTGGTTCTTGCCAGAAGACACAATAAATGCATAATAATTTATGCACAATAAATGCATAAGCATTTACTCAGAATTGTTCTCCAAACGCAAGATAAAGAGATGACATTTATAGAGCAGTGGCCGAAGGATGTCCCTCTAGGTCAGGGAAGGGACACGCCTAGCAAAAGCGATGTCCATCTTCAATCTGACACCTGTGACAACCATTGCTAATGGATCACAGCACTTGACCCTGCTGGGCCTGGATAAGGCTCCAGACCTACTGATCAGAGCAGCTCATGAGACCAAACTGGTTTTCCAGCCCTGCTTTGTTGATAAGCTGGTTCTAGAACTGAAGGAAGCTTGGTGAATCTTCACAAAACTACCCTCTCAAGCGCCTTGTGGAATTCCTTTTTCTGAGCCGAATTGACTGGTTATGCCTTTGAAGCAGCTCCGAGGGTCCCTTACTAAACTAGACTGGAGCTGTACATAAAAATTGCTTCAAGGGCTAAGGGTTAGGAAAAAGCTTTGGTTTTGCTCAAAATTTGGCAAAGTCCCTCCTCCAGCCCCATAATAAGAGCCATGTAACTGATCCCCCTTCTCTTTTCACTTTGGGTACCAGGAAAGCTGAACAATTTTTTTTTCAGCAACAACCCAGCACCTGTACATCATCCGCCCCCAATCCCTGTCCACGCTGCTTGCTGGAACTTGTGTCTCGTCCTGGCTTCTCATTTTACCAGTTTACCTTATGTTTCTTTTTTGTTGTTGTTGTGAGCTTCCCCCGAACTTCTGGGGACTGAGGTGATGGTAGTTTAAAAACAAGACAACATGTGGACAGTGGAGGGTGGTGGCACCAGGAGGGTCCTGGTTGGGATTCCACCTGGCCCCTGTATTCCTGCTAAGGGAGCCTGGGAAACTAGGGACCTAGCTTCTTCACTGAGAACCCAGTCCAGTTGGAAGCTGGGTTCTGACCGGCCAGAGCAGGTATCCAACCTGTCAAAGTGAGTAGCAGGGGGACAGGGAGTCTCCTGTCTAGGATGAGGGCTGCCCTGCCAGATACTACTCCTCACTACCCTCCAGGGCCAAGAACTAGTAAACTGGGTTCCTGGAGAGGGAACTGCAGAATCCATGATGCCAGAAACACTGTGGACAGATCCCCAAGGTGGACACAACTTTGGCTTTGAGCCCTGAGAATTCCAGTCCCACTTTCCCCAGGTTCCCCTTCTTGGGGCTTGCCTAGTGAGGATCTCAAGCTACCAGTAAGCCCCCTCTCCTCCAACCCCCACCACTCACCTCCAGCACATTCTTCCTGCTAGATTTCTCTTTGGGGGCCCAGGAGAGAGAGGCCCCCCTCAACTCCACTGTGTACTCAGGGGTAGAGAGCTTGGGAGGCTGCCTCTGTGAGAGAAGCGTTGGGGGGAGCACAGTTACAGGGAGCCCTCAGTTCAGACAAGCCTGCCACAGCCCCTGCCTCCAATCCACCAGGCTCCCTTGGCTCAAGGGCCAGAATGGGGAAGGGGCACCCAAGGGTTCCTGGAACCCAGCGGTCCTGGTTTCACAGGTCCTTTGCTGCCTGCCCACCCAGGAGAGGAAAAGGGAAAGGCACAGCCCTCATCCCCGGGAGCAGGGGCCCCAGTCCCCAGTCTGCCTGCCTCCCAGGCTGGAGTGGCTACCCTCAAGGACTGCTCCCCATGCCCAGGGTGGCTAGAACTGCTTGTCATGGGCTGAATCCGCTGTCATCACCCCCTGCCAAGGCCCAGCTCCCTTGGCACTCATGATCCACTATCGCAGACCTAGCCTCTTACAAGCCAGATCAAGTAAAGAGCTGGACGAGTCAGGAGCAGATGGGGGTGGGGGGCAGGCAGTGTCCCTATCCTGGGAGCCTGGGCCTTACCAGGCCACCTGCAGCTGAGGCCTTCGAGTCCTTGAAGAATGTCAGGACACCACCCTCCAGCACCGTCCAGGAGGCACTCCAGTGCTTCTTCCTAGGTGGAGGTGGGGAAGTGGGGGGTGGCTGGGCTTGCATTTGGCCTTGAGCTGAGGCCCCTTCCACCCCCAGGAGCAGGGCACAGAGCTTAAGAACACAGCTCAACTTGGGCCATCCAACGGTGAGGGCTGGACTCCCAATTCTAACACTTGGTAGCCAAGGGACCCTGGGCAAGTTACTATCTCTAGGTGCCTCAGTGTCCTCATGGGACTTCTTAGCAAGTTGCTATAAGGATTAACAAGAGCCGGGAGGCGCTCGGTAAATGTCATCGTTAAGGCCCACTCTGCCGTGGTCTGGGTGCAGCCGCCTCTTACCGGAGCCGCTTCCCCTTGTCCACCGTCTTGGTGCGATGAAGCACACCGGCCTTGTCCAGAGTCTTGATCTTAGAAAGCCAAGGGGAAAGAGGAGGCAGTTAAGGGGCTGGGCCACAAGGGGGCAGAGGCTAGTCTCCTCCACAGCCAGCAACTCCTTACAGGCTGGGCCTGAGTCACCACTGAACCCTCCTTGCCGCTGGTGCAGGTGGGGTGCCAGTTCTCAGCCCAGGAGAGATTTTCTCCCAGTTCCCACCTCACCCATCCCTGGGGGGTGGGGGATGACCCAGACCCAGGCCCAGGCTAGTTGCTGGAGCTTGTGGGGGAGACATGCCCAAGTCTGTCCCGGCCCCCACAACCTTCAGGAAGCCCCTGTGTCTTCTGTGGGGGTCCTGCCAGGGCCTACGAGCTCCTTCCCTTACCTTCTCCTCAGGGGGGCTGGCCTGGGCTGGGGTCTCACTGTCCTGGTTGGATTTGCAGATGCTTCGAGGGGCAGGGACAGGAACCTGAGGAGAGAGACGACGTCATATATAATCCCCTCCTCTCTCCCCAAGGCTCTCCCTATCTCAGCTGGTTACCTGGGGCAGCTCCCACTGAACTGAGGTGTCTTCTGGGTTGTAGAAGTAGGGCTTCCCATGTTGGTCCTCCAACCGCACCCACTGTGGGAAGAAGGACTCTCAGCCCACCTCATGGGAGGCAGGCAAAGTTTCCCTGTACCAGAGCCCAATTCAGCCCCAAGGAGTTTGGAGGGTCAGGTGCAGGCTACCGGCCCAGGAGCCGCGGTTTATGGTGTTAAGGGGAACTACTAGTGAGGACGAGGTGGAGGAGCGACCGGGGGTCTGTCCGGGCACATCTGCCCGCTGCCCATACCTGCTCTTGGGTGTAGTGGTTGGTGTAGAGTGTCTGGCCCTCGGGGCTCACGTGGCAAGACCAGCCGGGGGGCGCGGCCAACGGAGAGGTGGGCCGAGGCTCACTCAAAGAGCCCACGGGGGAATAGTCCTCCTCGGGGTAACTGGTCAGCGACTCGGGGTAGTCCGTTTCAGGGGTGGGGGGCTGCAAGGAGCAGGAGAGGGAGTCAGAGGCTCTCCTAGCCAGTAGGGACCCTGGGCCCCGCCCTTTCATACCAGGCCACGCCCCACATTAGCAGTCCAGGGGACTGCGGGGTGCAGGAGGCGGGGCCTGAGGCCTCAGTCACCCCGCCCCCTGGCTAGGCCCCGCCCTCTCCCTCATTCCCGGGGGCGGGAGGCGGGGCTGAGGCCTCAGTCACCCCGCCCCCTGGCTAGGCCCCGCCCTCTCCCTCATTCCCGGGGGCAGGAGGCGGGGCTGAGGCCTCAGTCACCCCGCCCCCTGGCTAGGCCCCGCCCCTCTCCCTCATTCCCGGGGCGGGGGCAGGAGGCGGGGCTGAGGCCTGTCACCCCGCCCACCCGGGCCAGGCCCCGCCCCCTCACCCTCCGGTCCCCGGGGTCCAGTGGGCTCAGGCCTGGCTGCATGTCCTCCAGCTCGTCCTCGGGCTCGTCCTCCAGCGCGTCCTCCGGCTCGTCCTCCCAGACGGCCTCGCCCGTCAGCGGGTTGTAGAAGAACACCCTGCGGCTCTCCTCATCCCAATACTGGCCCCAGTCTGTCTCGAGGCTCTCGCGGCTGCCCACCGAGGCCCGAGAGGTGGCTGGGCTGGCGGCGCCCTCAGAGGCCTCGAAGGGCGACTCCCAGGTGGTCACGCCCGTGTCTGGGTTGTAATAGTAGGGGCGCCCGCTGCCCGCGTCCGTGTGCGTCTCCCATGCGGGGGGGCGGGGGACCGAGGCGGTGCCGGGTGAAGGGGGCAGGGGCTGCCTCTCGACGTTCTCGTACACGGGCTCCGGGGGGTCGTCCACCTGTGGGAGGAGGAAGGAGGCGTGACCGTCAGGGCAGCTCCGGGGTCACCCAGTCCCGACCCGGCCACTTCCCACCTGGGCGACCTTCGGCAAGTTGGAGTACCCCCTGCTTCAGTTCCGCCGCTGCACAATGTCTGCCCTGCCCGCTCCGGAAATTGTAGTGAAGAGAGAATGAGGAAATATTCCTGAAGGGGCATCGTCAAATATGAAATGTCCCAGATGCCTAGGGCACTTACATTATTTATTAGCAATAATAAAATACCGATATCTGGAGTTCTCCCAGCTGCGCACTCACTGTGCACTCCAGGGGGCCAATCAGAGGTTGGGCAGGAATAGAGAAATGGGCCCCATTCCCCCTTTTCCTCCCCATTCAGGTCACAGAGGGGCAGGGCCCTGCTGCACTCTACAGCCCCCACCCCTCCTTCCTTCCTGTCCCTGAACTCTCTGGGACTGCAATCAGTACCACCTCTGATCTGGGACTGAAACTTCCTGAATGTGGGTTCTGCAGACCTCGGGATCAACTGCAGAGAAGGGAGAGAGGCAAGCCAGATGGGAGGAAGGAAGGAGGAGCTAGGAAAGATGAGCCCCTCGTGCCCTCCAAAGGAAAGCGGGGTGGGCTGGAGGGTGCGGCCGCACACAACATACTCTGGTCATGCTCAACACCCCACTGCTCCCTGCGGCCTGCGGGGCAAAGTCTATGCCTTTAACAGGGCACCGGAAGGGCCTGTCACCTGTCTGTCTTCTTTATTTCCTGCCATTCCTGGCCCCCTGCCTTGAACTTTATGCTCTAGGAGCCTGGGGCTGCTGGAGGCTCCACCCTCCCTGCTGTATATCTTTTATGGGCCTGGCTCCTTCAGAGTCTGCCTAGGCCCATCCCCACCCCTTTTTTCACCTGGCCCACTCCAGTTCCTTCTTCAGGACTCAGGTGTCAGGTTCAAGACCTTTCCTGAGATTCCTGCCCACGTGCCCACCACCGCCTAGCACCCTCAGCTGGCCAGAGGGATAGATAACGACACTCTTAAACCCCAGGCATGGGGATCCCTGGGTGGCGCAGCGGTTTGGCGCCTGCCTTTGGCCCAGGGCGCGATCCTGGAGACCTGGAATCGAATCCCACATCGGGCTCCCGGTGCATGGAGCCTGCTTCTCCCTCTGCCTGTGTCTCTGCCTCTCTCTCTCTCTGTGACTATCATAAATAAATAAAAAATTAAAAAAAAAAAAAAACCCAGGTGGCAGAAGAGCACTAGAAGATTAACACTGTTTCTAGGATGATCTAATGCTATGAGGGAAATGCAGACTTCGACATGGGGAGCAAGTATATAGTTTCAAATCTGTGTTTTTAGAAACCCTCCAAAATGCTAACAGAGATAGTTATCTCCTCCGGGCAGTACAGTTATAGGGATGGGGTATTTATTTATTTATTTATTCTTTAAACTTTTCTCAAAATTTTGTACAATCACCACCCCCCCGCCCCGCCTTTTTCAATCATAGAACTGCCTGTGATGCCTTCACTAAGCTGTAAACTTCCCAAGAGGGGAAGCTGGTTATGTCAAGGTGGCATCTCCCTGGGCCTTAGGAAGGCACCTAAAAACACACTCGTTTGTCACACAAAGATTCACCTTCCGGTGCACGCACTGTTCTAGGCACTGGGGAATACAGCAGTGAACAAAGGAACCCACATCCCTACTGGGCAGCCTGTGTCAATGGTCAGGGAGCAGGGAGGGAGATGAGCAGGGTGAGAAGTGAAATGCACAGCACAGCACCTTGTCCGTGGTCGTTACTGCTGGCAGGAGACAAAGTGTCAGAAAAGCAGTGGTACAGTTTTAGATCATCAGGGGCAGGTCCCAGGCATGGAGGGAACAGGAGGAGCTGGATACACCAGATCCTCACTCCTCTCCCTCACCCCGCAAGCGCTTGTGTGGCTGAGACAGGAACCCCCCACCCCACTTCTCCTTTCTCTCTGTCCACCGCAGCCATCCCATATTCCACGCACACTGGCCCATGGACCCTCCCCCAAACACAAAGCCACCTTCCTATCTCTGCACCTTTGCTCCAGTGGGTCCTTCAGCCTGGAACTCTCTGCTCTCATACCTGCCTACCCAAATCCTGCTCCTCTGCTGGTGCTCTGCTCCAAGCCTCCGGAGAGGCCTTCTCCCTCAGGAGAGACGTCTGGCGCACTGACATGCTGTCCATCCCTCTGTTCGGGCCCGGCAGCATTCCGCCTTGAGTTGTCCTCTCATCTGCCTACCTCATCTGACCCAAAGGCAGGGTTTTTTTTTGAGAGGGGGACCCAGGAAGATGTACTTGACCCCAGTTGACCTCTAGCTGCTGGCCCAATGCCCTGAAGCACACAGCCAATCCACCAAAAGTACTTATTGCTTGAGTACAAAAGCCAATTCCAAGCCACATTTCAGCAGCAAACAACAAACAAACACACCTGACACCACAGGAGACTCAAGTTAGCTTTGGACAAGGACTTCCTGGGAGTGGGGGTTCAGCACATGAGTCTCTTTGGGAGACCAGGATGGAGGCAGTGGACAGAGGAAGGTGGGTGACCAGACACATCTCCCACCTGCCCCAGATGGACCTGCTGAGGCAGGCGCCCTCCCCTCCTTGGGACAGGGGCTGGGAGGTCATGTGGGGCATAGATGAGCTGAGGAAGGAGCCAGGCTCTATGGAGCGGGGATTTCCACCTACAGGCTGCTGGTCTTGGCTGTGAGTCCATGGGGAGTCCCACGCTGGCTAGGGTATTGGGGATCTCACACAAAGTAGCCCTAGTGGGTACAGAGGTGAGACCTAGGAGCTGGATGTTTAGGCTCTCAGCATGAGGGGGCTGTCAGAGGAAGAGAAGATGCAGAATCGCACTGTGGGGCTCCAGGCTGCAGACCAGAGGCCAAATGGGGGCAGGGCAGGGCCCCTGGGAGGGGCTGCCCCAGAGACACAGGCTGCTTCAGGAGGTAGGAAGGGGCTTTCACTGGACGTGAGCAGGTAAAGTTCAACCCCCTGTCTGATGCTACAGCCCTGTGTTGGGAGCTGGACCACACGCAGTGGCCCTGAGGTCCCTTCAAACTCTAGAACTTTCTCCCTGTAGAGCCCCTCCAGTGCTAGGATAAAGCCAGGATCAGACAGGAAGCCAGGCAGGGCCAGTCCCTCTGTGCCCTCTGGCCTTCAAGGGGAAGCTCGTGCAGGTTAGAGCAGGGTCTGCCACCCTGCCCACGACTCCTGGAGGTCCAGGCAACACCCAGTGACAGCCCATCAATGGGGCCCTGACTAGGCACCAACAGCTCTCGGGGCCCAGATCCCAATCACAACAGAGACACGGGGGACAACAGTAGGAAAGGGGAAGTGGTCTCCTACCTCTGGGGCAAGAGGGGCTCTGGCTCTCACCACACCCAGCTGCCCAGCCCCGCAGCCCTCCCCTTGCCCGCAAGCAGGTGGCAGGTTGCCTCTCCCCCTGCGCTGATCACCATCTCTCAGAGTCCCCCTGCAGCCCCTCCCAGGCAGGCGATGGCCTTGGCAAAGGGAAGAGGAAAGCAGAGAGGAGTCCCCGAAGTCTGAGAGATGTCCTGCTCCGAAGCTCCGCTCAGCCAGCTCCTGAGAGGGCCAGAGAACAGAGGCCCACTAGTGGCACCTTGATCCAGAGGCCCTCGGCCGTCCCCACCAGAGGCTGAGCTTGCCCCCAAATGCCACGGCCCCCTACCTGTCCCCGCAGGGCCTGACTCCGCCTCCTGGTCAGCCTGGCAATCATGTCCACCATCCTGTCCCCTCAGAGCTGCTGGGACGAAGCCCTGGGATGGCTTTAGGGGTGGAGCCAAGGGGCACAACCCCAGGGATGGCACAAGGCAACAAGGAAACAAGAAGTGGCTTTGAGATGGCGGGAGGCTGAGACTCCAGCCCATTTCCTGTTGGGGCTGCGGAAGTGCTGCCTGAGACAGAGGCTGCCTGCTGTGGGGTGGGGTGGGGTGAAGTGGGGGGGTCTTAGGTCGGGGGTGTTTCTATGTGTCCAGGGAAGCGCCGGCCTCCCGACTCCATACTCTGATCACGGGCAAGGTCTGAATCCCAGGCCAGATACAGCCAGGGAGCAGGATGGCGCCAAACCGAGGTTGGGGGAAGGGGAGGCCAGACAGCTGGGAGAGGGCAGAGGGGGCAGTTGGGTGCTGGGGCCCCAGGCTGGCGTAGACAGGACATGGAGTGGCCCTCAACAACCCTAGTGCCCAGGGCGATGGGGAAGAGGAAGCTTGTGTGTGGGGTGCCGGGGCAGGGGGGCAACGTGTCAAAGAGGAAGGGGTCTGGGCAGCTGTGGCATCAGACGGAGTCAGTGTCTGGAGTTCTGCAGCCTCACAGAGCACAGGAGGGATTCTGGCCATACCACAGTCCACTCGCCTGACTGCCTGAGCCTGTCCCCTCCCGGTTCGCTCTCCAAGATGCACGCATGCACCCTTGCCTGCGTGTCTAATACGGGCACAAGTATGCCTGCGCCCCCACTCTCTAAGGACCCAGAGAAGGGGACAGGGACTAGCCTCTCCACAACCCCACAACCAAGAGCTTCCCCTGGGCCTGTTCTCTCTCCCTGCCCAGCTCCTGCTTCAGGCTCTACCCCCACCTTCCACCCGGATCCCAGACCCATTGTCTCCTGCTCTTCCGTTCCAATAACCCTCCTGTCCCCAGCCATGGTCTTACTTCCTCCTCTGCCCATGCCCCCCAGACCACTCCTTCCCTCAACCCACTGTGGGCCCAGGGCAGGGACACCCAAGGAGAGCCAGACGTGGTATAGATTTGGAGTGTGGGACCTTTGGGCAGACCGCATCCAGAACAAGCCAGGGATTCATGCCCTACTCTGCCCTCCAAGCTCCTGTATTGCTCCCCTCCCATCCCACGTGGGACTCAGAAGCCTGGAACACTGGGGGCAGAGAGGCCTGGGGTCCTCCCACTTGTCACACACATGACACATCCCACTGCCCCCGCCCTGAGGGACATGGGCCACACGCAAAATAGGTCACCAGGAGAGATGGAGCCAGGCCCAGGAGATGGGAACAGCTGGGAACTCTGAGCTGGCAGCAGGGAGGAGCTGGGGAAGGAGAGAGAGGACATGGGTGTGGGGACCTGAGCCCTTAGCACTGCCCTGCTGGAGAACTAGGGAGCAGGGTCTTCCTGTGGCAGGAACCAAGAGTGACAGTACAGGAGACTGGGACCACCGAAAAGGCAGCCCACGTGCTGCTCCTCCCCTGTAAGAAGCTGGGCCCCCCGGGCCTAGGGTCTTGCCAGGGGGCTCTGGCCCCCCACCACTGGGACTGAGCCAAACCCACACAGCTCTGGCCTGCTCTTCTTGGTCAAGGAGCTCAGTTCCTCAGGCTTCCAGTCTAGGCTTCCCCTCAGCAAGAGGAGGTGTGACCACAGCAGCTCCCCAGTGGTGTCCTCCTCCCTCAACCGCATCTTCACGCCTGGCCTGGCCTCTAGAGGCACATGGTGGAGGAGGGGACAAAACAAGCCAGCTGCTCTGTTCTCACCCCTTCTCCCCAAAACCCTCACAGGAGGCTTGGGGCAACCAGAAAAATCCTATCAGTTCTCTGAAGCCAGAGGCAAAAGAAATGCCTGCAAACCAGTGACTGGAGCCCAGAGACTGGCTCAGCGGGGCTGCCGCGGGGTCGGGACCTCCTTTGCTGACTTCAGTGCCTCCAGAGCTGAGCGGAGGGAGAGTGGAGGATGGGTTGTGATCTTTGCCTCAGGGAGCCGTGCAGGGTGCCCAGAGCTGGATCCTTCCCTTTCCTGAGCACGCCATCTCCAGGACGGAGTCCGGGCCTCACTGTACCCACCCTAGCCCTGAGCCACAAGTCCACTGATGTGCAGTGGGGGACCTGCGGGTCCCCTCAGAACGGAGGGGAACTACACCTGGAGCTGTCCCCAGAGAGTCTGGTGTAACAGGTTTGGGCTGGGGCTCAGACCCCTCGTTTTGTACTAAAGCCCAGGTGAGGCTCAGTGTCACCTTACTGCTCGGCCTGTAGCCTTTGAAGACGAACACAGCAGCCCTAGGTGAGGTTCCTCTGTGGGGTTTAGAGCAGAGGCATCATCATTTGATTAAAAGGCAGGGGGGGGGGCGGGGGGGATTGAAGCAGGATTCAGAGAAATGGCTTCTTGTGTAGCTGGTGCCCTAGCTTCTCCCTGGGCAGCCCCTTGAATCTCTGCGCCTGTTTCTTTATCCATAGAATGGTGCTGTCATTCTCTCCCCGCTCCCAGGGCTGGCTTCTGTGGAGGCGTCAAGCCGCCCCTGAGCTCCTACACCCCACACTCTACACTTGGGGACGTGGGAAAGAAAGCGGGTGACACTTCCGTTTTTTTGGTTCTGGGTTTCGATTGAGTGCCCTCGGCTCTGGACTCTGCCCTCAGCCTCGTGGTGACCTCCTGGGACTGTGTGCTTGGCCTGCTCCTCCGGGTAGGTGGGGGCGGGGGTGGAGCCCCTTTGCCACTCACATGCTCTGTGCTCTGGATAAGGCTGGCTGACGCCCAGGAGGAATCAGAAACTGTCTGTTAAGGAAACTGCTGGCTGGCAAAGGCTGTCATCGTGAGCCAACCGAGGGAGAGAGATGTGACAGGGGCCTGTCCCTCCAAATGTGTCTGCACCTGTACCCACCGCACCTCCTCACTTCCCCAGTGGAGGGACCAGGTTCCCCCATCCAAGAGGGCCTCCCCAATATGGGCCCCTGAGGATCCCACTGCCTCTTGCTCAGAAGCTGCCTCTCCACAAACCTCTAACTAACCCTCCCCCTTGATGGCTGCTGGCCCTTTGGCATGGCAACAAATTCCAGGTCTCTCCACCTTAAAAAGAAAATGTGTGCTCCTGGACCCAGCTCATCCTGCCTCCTTTCCGGAGCCCACCTGTTGAAGGTGTGTGTGTGTGTCTGCCGACCTGCTTCTGATGTCCAGCCCACTGCCCGGGGGTCCTACAACTCCTTTGATGACAGCTGTGGTCCTTTGAGGGTCTGACTCTCCTCCCGGACTTAGTCCTTACAGGCCTCTCCCTCCTCCCCCTCTGGTGCCTCCTGGGCTGTGAGCCATGCTCCTCTTCCTCCGCTTAACTCCTTGATATTGGGTCTCCCATTTGCTTCTCACTCTCCTGTCCCGGGGAAGCCCAGCCGGATCTGGTAGCTTAACTACCTGCAAGACCATCTCCAGGAGCAAAAACCTGAGTGGAGTCCTGGGGGTCCTTGGTACACCCTACAAGCTGCATATCCCAAAAACCAAGTTCACCTTCCTCCCCTCCTCCTTCCCATATTGGCATCATCTTGTTTTTGTTTTTTTCTTTTCTTTTTTTTTTTTTCAAGATTTTATTTATTCACGAGAGACAGAGAGAGAGGCAGAGACACAGAGGGAGAAGCAGGCTCCCTGCAGGGAGCCCAGTGTGGGACTTGATCCCAGCACTCTGGGATCATGACCCGAACAAAAGGCAGCCGGTCAACCACTGAACCACCCAGGTGCCCCATCTCGGTTGTTCAAGCAGAGACCTAGAGTCCCCGAGCCTGGGGACCAGCCTAAGCCTTTTGGACCTATCAGTCCCCAGGTAACACAGGGGCTAGGGGAACATGGGAACCCCACCACAAGGAAGCAGAAATTCAAATCTAGAATAGATGTCCTATGGGGCAACCACTCTGGTCCCTGTCCAGGCAGGAGAAGAGGGAGGGAACCAGCAAGAGAGATTTAAGAGACAAATGAGATGCATGGTCCTTGAGCTGATTCTGGTTCAAACAAACTGACTATGAGAGATTTGTTTTAGGACAATGAGGGACATTTGACTATGGCTTGGATCTTAGCTGATATGAAGGAACTAATATTAATTTTGTTAGATATAATAATGGGTATAGTATTGTGATTATCGAAAAAAACATTTTTTAGACATACAGGCTGGGGCAACTCAGAAGCTCAGTTGGTTAAGCGTCTGCCTTTGGCCCAGGTCATGATCCTGGAATCACCGGGTGCATAGGGCTCCCTGCTCAGCGGGGAGCCTACTTCTTCTTCTGCCTCTTTCCCCTTGCTCATGTTCTCTCTCTCACTCACTCAACATCTCTCAAATAAATAAATAAATAAATAAATAGATAAAAAAAATCTTATTACAAAAAGACATACAAAAAAATAAAAAAAGACATACAGGCTGAGTTTTTTAGGGATGAGATAGGATAAAGTCTGGAATTTATTATTTCTCAGCAAAAAAATAAAAGGAGAGAGAGAACAAACTTGACAAGAATTGTTAAATCTAAGTAATAGGTATAATTAGATTCATTATAAGATTCTTTTCACTTCTTTGTATTTTTGAAAATCCTCATAATAGGGACACCTGGGTGGTTCAGTGGTTGAGTACCTGACTTTGGCTCAGGTCATGATCCAGGGGTCCTGGGATCGAGTCCTGCATCAGGCTCCCTATAGGGAGCTTGCTTCTCCCTCTGCCTCTCTCTGTGTGTCTCTCATGAATAAATTATAAAATCTTTAAAAAATTTTTTCATAATAAAAAGGGAAAAAAACCTCCCTTAAACTTGTTTACTATTCTGCATTCTCATTGTTACTACTCCAAGGTGTTCACTGTTTCGTATCCAGAAAGACAGGCCCTTCCAGCTCTCCCCTACACCTGGTAGTAATTTCTCTTCTTTATGACGCAGCTCTGGCGCTAGGAATTCTGGAAACATGGAAGCTTAAACATGTCCTGCTTCTTCTCTTCTCCCGGACGTTACCCTCTAGGAAGGGGCTGTGCCAGCTGCTGGGCAGGGCTGGCTGGCATGAGTAGATGGCCTGAGATAGAAGCTGGAACCCAGGAGACCCTGGGGCAGACCAGGCCACCATAGGACCCTAGGAGGAAAGCAGGGTGACCCCTAGGGGCTGACAGGGAGTCAAACAGGTGGGCTCAGCACTCTCTGCCCAACAGGCTGGAGATGCCAAGGAGGCAGCAGGCAGGGAGAATTCTTGATGGTGTCTTAGAAGAGACCCCCATTCCTCTGCTCTAGGGCCCCGCCTAGTGGGGATACTTCAACAGCTCATCCCAGCCCCAGTGAGCAGACACATGAACCCCACTCCCCTGACAGGACAGTGGCTGGAGAGAGGTGGAGCAGAGAACAACCAAATCTACCCGGGCTGCAAGACCCTAATACAGCAGGGTCAGGACGTGCTAAAGACCAATCACCAATCCGGGTGGGAAGAGGAGTTTGTCAGTAAAAGGTGGCAGGATAGCTGGATGGCCATCCAGAAAAATAATTAAATGTGGGTTGACATCTTACTCTGTCCACTCGGATATACCCCCAAATCGATCAAAGATTCAGACATAAAAAGCGAAACCATAAAAATACTTAAAGAGAAAAACATAAGCAAAATTGTATATTAAAAATAAAAGAGGCAGAAGGGCACCTGGGTGGCTCAGTGGTTGGGCGTCTGCCTTTGGCTCAGGCAGTGATCCCAGGGTCCTGGGACTGAGTCCTGTATCAGGCTCTCCCTGCAGGGAGCCTGCTGCTCCCTCTGCCTGTCTTTGCCTCTCTCTGTGTGTTTCTCATGAATAAATAAATAAAATCTTAACACAAAACCAAACCAAACAAACAAAAAAGCAGACTCAAACTCTAAAAGCCATACCTTTGACCACATAAATGCATCTTAAGTAATTTGCATGGCCAGAAAATTACATGAGCAAAGTCAGAAGAGAAACTTACATTACAACTCCTGTAAGAGATAGAGGGCTGTTTTCCTTCGTGTGGCAGAACCTCCTAATAACCAGTAAGTAAAAGACCAATAAGTCAATGGAAAAATGAGCACTGGCTCTGAACAGGCTGTTAACAGAAAAAGCAAAACAAACGGTCCTTAAATCTATGAGAAGATGCTCACTCTCACTGAAAATAGAAATGCAAATTCAAGCCATCTTAAGACCATATATTTTACTATTGGATCAGCAGGAAACGACATCTTGTTGACACTTGGTTGGCAAGGCTGTGGGGGATCAGACACTCACATTTGTGTTGGTGGGAATGTAAATTGGTATAAGCCCCCAGGAAAGGGACAGCAATTTGGCAAAATTTAACAAATATTCATTGTTTATCCTTCCACCCAGCAATCCTACTTCTGGGATTTATCCTTGATTTATCTGCATGTGGGGTGAAAGATTATCTATTATAGGATTGTGCATAATAGCAAAAGATGGGAAACGATTCAAGGGCCCATCACCAGCGGACTGGTTGAAGAAATTCTGATACATCCTTACAGTGAAAAGCATGTAGCTCTAAGGAAGGAGACTGAAACTCTCTATGAGCAGTCTCCAAGATATATTGTTAAAACAAAAGGCAAAGAAGAAGCAAGATGTGGTGTTGTGTGTACTGCATGTTACCTTTACGGAAGAGAGACAGAAAAGCAAGTAATCAAATGTGTTTTCATACAGGTTTGTGTTTGCATAAAGAAACTGGCAGAATCGAGAAAGAATTAATGAAAGTGGTGACTTATGAGCTGATGGAGAGAACAGGGCAAAGAAGCAGGTGTGTGGGGGGGAATTTTTACTATATACTTTTTAATATTGCTTTTATTTTTATTTTATGTTTTAAAGATTTCAGGGCAGCCCGAGTGGCTCAGGCGTTTAGTGCCGCCTTCAGCCCAGGGTGTGATCCTGGAGACTCGAGATCGAGTCCCACTTCGAGCTCCCTGCATGGAGTCTGCTTCTCCCTCTGCCTGTGTCTCTGCCTCTCTTTCTGTGTGTCTCTCATGAATACATAAATAAAATCTTAAAAAAAGATGTCATTTATGTATTCATGAGAGACACACAGAGAGAGGAAGAGACACAGGCAGAGGGAGAAGCAGGCTTCCTTCGAGGAGCCTGATTTGGGACTGTATCCCAGGATCCCAGGATCACTACCTGAGCCAAAGGCAGACGCTCAATCACTGAGCCACCCAGGCATCCTATTGCTTTGATTTTTAAAAACCGTGAAAGTACATTATCCAATTTTTAAAAAAAATCTTGCTATTAGCAAGATAGAGGGGCTGGAAAACACAGTGACTACTGGAACAACAACAAAAGGTAATTCTTCAGGAGATTCAAGTAAGACACAAAAGAAAAAAAAAGACTACTACTTTAGAATTTAAAATATCATGAACTACTCATTGAAGGTGAGGACAGTCCCTCTCCAGACTCAAATTTGTGGCCTGGAAGAGAAAAGAAAGCAGGAGAAATATCTCAGAACAGATTTACGCAGAGACAAGACATAGAGGGGGCAAAGCTACAAAGCTGGAGACGCCAGTCAAGAGAGCTAACGTGCAAATGAAAGAAAAAGGCAAAGACCCCAATACTCATGCAACAAAGAGATTTCTCTAAGCTGAAAAAAGACCCACGGCTATCCGGAGACTGACGGGGTTTTATGAGTTCCAGGGGGAGGAGTGTTGAGAAAAAGCATCCCTCCCTTCTGCACATCCTAGAGGGGATGTTTGATCAGGAGCCGCGGGGAAAAGCAGAAGCCACGAATGAAATGCAAGGGGTAGCAGGACAGCAGAGGAACAGGACAATCAGGAGCAACCTGATAGAAGGGGGAAAGGAAACCCGTTAAAGATTCTGAAAAGAGTGCATTATCCCATCAAAAAGACAGTCAGTTTGGGTTTCCAAATTCAGTGGTAGGATATATATATGAAATAGACTTAAAAACATGATAATGTTGAATATAAAAGGATACTGAGAGATACCAGCAAGTGCAAAAAATAAAACCCAATAAAAGAGAAGAGTGTCCCTGCTTGTAACAGCAAGATGGAGATTCAGGTTGAAACCACCCACCGGGTAAAGAGGGACACCAGGGGATGAGACAAAGGCACACTCTGTGATGCCAGGACAGTCAAAATCTGTGTGCACTGCCAACAAAGTTGTAGTTAAATATAAAAAGCAAAACCTGAGATGCCTGGGTGGCTCAGTGGTTGAGCATCTGCCTTGGCTCAGGGCGTGATCCCGGGGTCCTGGGATTGAGGGATTGAGTCCTGCCTCAGGCTCCCCGCAGGGAGCCTGCTTCTCCCTCTGCCTGTGTCTCTCATGAACAAATAAATAAAACCTTAAAAAAAAAAAAAAAAGCAAAACCTGCTAAAAGTACAAGAACTTTACAAAGAAAATCTGAGCGAGAGATGTAATAAACCTCTATTGGAACTGGAGTAAAAGACAAAAACAAAACGAAGTCTACAAAGGAAACACAGGAAATAACGTCATCGATCAGCTTGGCTTGATATATACCAGACCTTATGTCCCTTAGATGGAAAATATACGATTTTTCCACTATGAAAAACTTAGAAAAACCATTTATTTCTTCGGTCACGAAGGAATCCATAGATAAATTTAAAAATGGAGATTTTGCAAATCTAGGAAAAATGAATACTTTCCTAGGAAAAAGGCAAAATGGCCAAAGTGAACAAGAAGGAGTGGAAAACGTGAAAAGCCCAAATTACCGTTGATGAGAAAAAAAGTCTGCCCCTAACAAAGCACCAGGTAGGTCCAGAGGCTTTCAGGGAGGAGGCTGAATGGTAGGAACCTCTCGGATTCAGCTGCTGTCCCCCTTCCTTGGCCAGGAGGCAATTCTAAGTTTCTCTCTAGCGACTGGCGGGATTCTGGGGACTCTGGGGACAGCTCCTCCAGCGCACTCCCACGGCATCCTGCAGGCACCCCTGCCACACCAGATCCTAACTGTGGGTCTGCTAGCCCATCTCTCTTCTGGGACAGAAACTACCTGATGGCAGGGACCATGCCTTGTTTCTCAGTGGCACCTGCCATGTACTGAATCCATGACACAGTAGGTGAAAAATCGCAGTGCCATTGTCAGTGTACCGGGATGCCCCGGGGTCTGTGAAAACTCTCCCACACAGAGTAAAGCAGAATGGATGAAAAGAAGCCAAAATGCTAATAGTCATTATTATTTTTAAAAAGATTTTATTTATTTATTCATCTAAGACAGAGAGAGAGAGAGAGAGAGAGAGACAGAGGCAGAGACACAGGCAGAGGGAGAAGCAGGTTCCATGTAGGGAGCCTGACCTGGGACTTGATCCCAGGACTCCAGGATCACGCCCTAGGCCGAAGGCAGGCGCTAAAGCGCTGAGCTACCCAGGGATTCCCGCTAATAGTCATTAGAGTGAGATTGCTCCCATTCGCCAAATATTTGCAATGGTGTTAAGCTATTTTTTTTTTTAAAGATTTTATTTATTTATTTGAGACAGAGAGATAGAGCACGAGTCAGGATAGGGGCAGAGATAGAGTTCTCTATGCGGGGCTTGATCCCAGGACACTAGGATCCTGATCTGAGCCAAAGGCAGATGCTCACCTGAGGGAGCCTCCCCAGAGCCCCTCCTTAAGCTATTTTTATGGGGGGGGGATAGTAATTTACAAGTTGAGAAGATTCCAGGAGCACTCCAGTCGCCTGCAGCAGAGGCAGGAAGGCCCCCCTCTGGCACCTTTCTTGGTTCCTCTGGCTTCCTCTCCTAGGCCAAGTTGGCTCAGCCCCCAGGACAGACATGGAAGCCCTGAGAGGGACCCCTGCCCTGCTCACCCAATGCCTCACGGTGGACCTCCACTCGGAAGACCCATAGGAGCCCAGAGCCTGGGCTAGGCAGAAGGGTCCTGCAGGCCCTGCTGTGCCTAAGCAGCTGCTCTGGAAGTCCCCTCAACACCACAATCCTTCCTCAATTTGGCAAGAGAACCTCCTGCACTTGAGCAAGGACCCCTATGTCCCTCAGACCCAGTCCCTGGCAGCACCATTTCCCTCAACGCCAATCAACCTCAGCTGTCCCCTGACCTTCTAGTCTGGAACCCTGACTATGTTTGCATCAGCTGGGCCTGGCCCTCCCCACTACTGGACACAGACAGCTCCAGGAAAGGCAGAGACAACAGATTGAGTGAGAAGCCGACCCCTGGTGCTCAAGAAGGAAGTGGGGAGGCAGGTGGACCCATCTCAGGGGGGCTGGGGACTGAGAGGTGAATCATAAGGCTCAGGTTCAGGGGAGATCACCCAGGGGACCCCACAGAGCCATGGGGGCTGCCAGGGGCCTGGGAAGTTGCTCCTTTCTGCCCTGGGAGCTGTGGGTGGGGAGGACTACTGGTGGCCAGGAATGTGGGCTGGGTTAGGAGGGGGCTACCCAAGAAGCTGCTCTTTCATGGGTCAGGCCTTAGGCTGGGCAGTGGGGCTCTAGGGTCAGCCTGGGGCTGCAGGTGAGTCATGGGGAGGGAAAGGTCAGGCCAGGTGTGAAGAAACCAGCTGGGCCAGCCCAGGGCTGCTGTTCTCCCAGGGTGGGTGGGGGGGAGGTAAGACAGTTGCTGGGAGGAGGGCATACAGACAAGGGCACTCACTGCCCCCCCTCCTTGGCCTCAGCTCCCTGCTCCTCCTAGAGGGCCCCCTGGCTGGTCCCAAAGGGGGATCCAGGTGGATTGTCTAAGGCCAGTTCCTTTGCCTTAATCACCGCTGCCTGGGGCGGCTCTTGGAGTCTGTCCCAAGGGGTGGGTGCCAGGCCTGGTATCCAGAGAGGAGGGTGAGGTGCCTGCCCGCCAGGCACCTGGCAGGGGAGTTTCAGCATGGGTGCAGGAAAAGACCAGGTGGAGGTCAGGGAAGGAGGAGAGTGGGAGAGCTGCCAGGGCACGACCCCGCCTTCCCCGGGCCCCATTTGGAGTTGAGGGGTCACTCACAGTTCTCAGCACAGGACAGGGAACCAGGGCCCCCGAGGCTCCTTCTAGTCCAGCTGCCTACTCAGGTGAGGCGCCTCCTGGGCTGGCTGCATAGGAAGCTGCGGAGGCCTCTGGCTGCGCCTCTTTCCTCCCTGTGGCCAATGTCTGGGCAGCAGGGGCGGGCTCCCATCCAGAGGGCCGGCCTGGGCCTTTCCACCTCAGAGGCCCTGGGGTGGGGATGGTGACCGCACCCTGAAATCCCCAAGTCAGCAGGTCCCCCCCCCCCTCCGAACGGCAACCACGGGGGAGGAGTCTCAGAGGCCCCTCCTCCTCCCTTAGAGGGGGTGGGGGCAGAGTGCTCCAGAAGGTGTGCCTCTGCCCTCTCCTGGGACAGCTTCTCCTACTGCGCCCTGGGTAGCTGGGTGCTGGCTGGTGGACGGGGGCTGGGAATTCCTGCCTCCTTCCCTGTGGCCGGTGCCCACCGCTGGGGACACGCAGGGTGCTTGGAAAGTGAATACTTGTTTGCCTTCCGATTGTCCTGTCCCTGCTGAGGGGAACAGGCTGGCCAAGGCTGTGGCCACCCAGCTGAGACTGCCTTCCGAGCTGCTGCGGGGATGAACCTTTGAGTGAGAGCCCATGGGACCATGAGCCCCTTTGGGACAGGATCGTGTCAGGTGTAACATGCTTTGCGTCCCCAGGGTCCAGCACGCTGACCAGCACACAGCAGGTGCTCATTACATGTTAGTTGAGTGGAGGGTGAATGAGGAGGCTATAAAATGCCACACAGTGCAGAGGCTTCTCTCCTCTGGGGTGGGTCCCAGCCTCTGCTGATTCCTACCCCCATTGCCACCCTCTCCCCTTGTCCATTGGTCGACCACCCCCAATGACCCAACCCTGACCCTATGTCACCTCTACCCTCACATCATTGCCCCTCGCCTCAGAGGAAATGGGTCCCTCCCTCTCTGCCCGGGGCACCCCATCCCCACCCTGCTGGCCTCTCTCCCTGCATCCCGTCTCCCCAACCACCTCTTCACCATCCTCAGCCTCCCACTCTTCTGGCTCCTGACCATTCGCTTAGATTTGGGGAGCCTCCCCCCTTGACCTCCCCCTGCCTCTGGCCACAAAGCATCTCTCCCTTCCCTGCCAAGTTCCTAAGTTGTCTGTGCTCAGCCGGTGTCCTTACCTCATCCCTCTGGCCCCTGCCTTGAGCCCTCAGTAACCCCCTGACCAGCTCCTGATAAAGTGGCTGCTGACCTCGCAGTCACCGTTTCCCGATACATGTTTAATGGCCTTTATCTCACTTCTCCTTTCTTCTGGATGTTTCTCGGTGTCTGGACAGGCACTCTCCTGTTCTTCCTCCTTGTTGCCTATTCCTGCCTCTGGGGCTTCTCTTCCCTCCCTCTGTCTGTTACCCGAAAGTGGTGGGCCCTGACTGTCTCAGGTGTTCCTGGCCCCACGTCCACGCACTCTGCCCACCCACGGCTCCACCGCCACATGCTGCAGGCCTTCTCCTGGGCAGCAGGCCCGCTCTCCAGCTGCTGTCTGGACCTGGCGCCACCGAATAAACAGACCACTGTCTGCTGGGTGTGCGACTGGGAGACTGCGACTCATCCCGACTTCTCTCTCACCTTCCTCAGCCCGTCGGCCACTAGGTTCCAGGGAATCGACTTCCCAAATGTCCTGTCATCACTGTGTGCCTGGGAGACCATGGAGGTCCGTCCTCTGCTATTCTCAAAGTCCCAGCCACGGGGGTCTTTTCTGAACCCCCTCTCTTCTCTGCTGAGAATCTTCCAGCAGCTGCAGGATTAAGTCCACATTGCTGGTGAGAGTCCATGAGGCCCTGCCTGGCCAGGCACTGCCCATTCCCCACAAGAGCCCCAGCAGCACAGGATGGGAGTGGAGCTGCAAGGCCTCAAGGGTGCCACATCTCACACCTGCACCCATGCCTAGGCACCACGGCACGCTGGGTGTCCTTCTATCCCACATGGCCTGTGCCTCGCTGGTCTGAGGCATCTGCCCTCTTGCCAGGCTCCTGACTCAGATGGGAGCTCTCCAGGGCTGGTGCTGTGCCTCATCAGATGCTTGGCAGGCAGGTGGGAGGCCAGTTCATGCTTAGTCAATGAGGGAATGAAGGGGAAGGGTAGGTGCTGCCTCTCCTGCCTCCTCTAAGAAGGAAACAGGGAGGCTCACCTTTCAGGAAATTCCCTTCTCTAAATTCTGCCTTCGGGACGCCTGGGAGGCTCAGGGGTTGAGCACCTGCCTTCCACCCAGGTCATGATCCTGGAGATCCGGGATCCAGTTCTGCATAGGGCTCCCTGCCTGGTGCCTGCTTCTCCCTCTGCCTGGGTCTCTGCCTCTCTCTGTGTGTGTCTCTCATGAATAAATAAATAAATAAATTTAAAGAAAAAAAAAAGAAGGCTGCCTTCAATAACTAAGAGCAGACTGGGGATCCTTCCCAGGAGAGAACCAACTCCCCACCCCTGGAGTTTGTAGGGGACAGGGGGTCAGGGAGACCCACACATGACACTGGAATAAAGCAGGGTCACAGGGGAAACAGGAACAGAGATACCAAGCCTCTTGCTGAGATCGCACGGGGAATTAGGGCCAGAAGGGGGAGCAGGCTGAGCGTCTCTACCAATACCCAGGTCTCTCCGCGGACGCCCCAGTTCCTCCCGCCGCGAGCACCACCCCACCATCACGTGTGTCCCCCACCCCCTCACTCCCCGGTAACTGCTCCTGCAGAAGGAGAAAGAGAATATGGAAAGGCCCCGGAATGCGCCTCCGAGGGCCTGCCTGGGAACGGAGGGGCGCCGGGGTAAGGAGCGCTGGCATCCAGCCATCTGCCCCGCAGAAGCTGGCCACCTGGCCCCCAGGGCCGCCGGGCGCAGGATCCCCCAGTCCCCGCCCCCGTTCCTTCCGGGCGGAATCTGGGTCCGCGTCCTCACCCGCAGAATGCTGTTCCCCGCCATGGCCACAGGGGGGCGGGCTGCTCACTGCAGAAATCAAAGCGAAGGCGGCACAGAAGGGGATGCTAAATGCGACCCGCGTCAGCCTCCGTGCAGGGCCTACTACGTGCCAAGCGCTTCCAGGCCTCACCTCTTGAAGGCTCACAACACTAACCCATTACACAGGAGGACACGGGCTGGGGCAATTAAGGGATTCCTCAGCAGCTGGCAGGTCACCCAGCGGGGTCAAATTCGAGTCTCTCTAGCTTCAAATCCTGAGCTCTTTGCACTGTAACCAGACCTGGTGGTGGGAAGACCCAGGAAGTCCCAGACCGGGACGGTCCCTCCTTCCGCGGGGCATCCCAGACTCAGTCCTGGCATGTGCCAGGCAACCACGCTGACATCAAGTACATCAAGGACAAAGAAAGAAACCAGAGACACAAGGTTTGGGGGTCATCCATTCACCCTTTCCACCCGTCTTTGGGCCAAGGGACAAACTGAGACCCTGAGAGAGGAAGTGAATCTCCCATAATTACCCAGCTGGTGGCAGATGTCAAAAAGATGTTTGTGCATCCTCCCTCCACGTCTCCACCCCTCCCCCCTTCCCCTGCCGCAAGTGCCTAAAGCTCAAGATGTCAGGGCCATGGAAAGGATTCTGAGGATGTAAGAGCGTTTTAAAAACGTGCTCTATTTTCGGTTACCCAAATCAACACAACCGGATTCTGAAACGAAAGAAAAGAAAACAAAACAAAAAACAGCAAAAAATACCAACCCTCGCTGTAACTGGACCTGTCCCTGAAACAAAAAATTGGTGTGCGTGCGCGTGCGTGCGCGTGCGTGTGTCTAGAGGGGGAACTGAAATGTTGGAAGAAGCCGAAAGGGAAGCGGATCCCTGACTTTCACATCCATTATCTCATCTGATCCCCAAGCGTCTATGAGACAGGTGAGGCGGAGGGATCCTGCAGGCCCAGGATCCCGACGCCTCTGGGAATGGTGCGGCTGTTAGGCAGGTGAGGTGGCGCGCACCTGCCAGCACGGGGTGGGCGGCACACCGTACTCCAGGTCATCTGCATTTCTGCAGGGAAACTAAGTGTAATAAATAAATAAAGCCACCAACGGCTTCACCCGGGCTCAAGTCCCACTTTGCCGCCAACTGAGTTACGGAAAACACTCGCGCTCCGGGGAGCTTCGGCATTTCGGAATTGCACATGTGATTGGGAGCCTGCACCCTCTCGTTTCGTGGTTGAGGAACGTGAGGCTCCGCGTGAGGCAGCTCGTCCAGAGCCGGCGGACGCTCAGCGGAGCGGGGCGGGGCTCCTGGAGCCCGGGCGCAGCCCCCCGCCCGCCTCCTCGGTCCCGGGCGCCCCGTACCTGCTGCGGGCGCTCCTCCCGCGCCGGGCCGCGCACGTCCAGGATGGCCTCGTAGACGTTCTCCGAGTCGCTGCGCGCCAGGGGGCGCGGGCACAGCCAGGAGCCCGCCACGCTGCAGGCCTTGAAGCTGCCCGCGCTTCCCAGGAGGCCGGCAGGGGGCGCGACGGCGGCGCGCGCCAGGTCGTCCAGGGACTGCGCGGGCCGCACGGGCGCCGCGGGCCGCGTGTCCAGGCAGGTGGGCAGGCCGGGCCCCGGGCTGCCGTGCTGGGTCGGGGCGCCGCGCCGCGCGGGGCCGCACAGGGAGCTCACGCGGCCCCGGGGCTTGGCGGGCGTGCCGTCGGGGCCCGCGGGCGCCGGCGCGCTCAGGAAGCGGTAGTCGTAGGCGAGCGGTTCGGGGGCTGCGGGGCCCGGGCGGAGCGCGGGCGGCGGCGAGGAGGCGGCGGGGTCCCCGAGCGCGGGCAGCTCGCGCACGTACTGCGCCGGCAGGTAGAAGGGGCGGCCGCCGGGCTCGCGCCGGACGTGCCACCAGTGCTCCGTGCTCCGGCGCAGCAGCCGGTAGCGCTCGTTGGGCTGGATGGCGACGCGCCGCCCGTCCTTGCCGGTGTACTCGAAGGGATGCTCCACCAGCACGTACACGTCCCCCTCGACGTCCGCCGCCATCGCGGCCGCGGTGTCTCCCTGTGGGCACGAGGAGGAGGGGCGCGGAGGTCAGGGCCACCCAGCCGGGAGGCGCGCCGCGCTAGGGGGACAAAAGACCTGGTTGGGTCCCGAAGCTGCGTTCCTCCTGTGCCTTAGGGCCTTGGTATCTCCAAAACGGGGCACTCGGATCAAATAATCTCGAAGGTTCCCATGCCCACAGTCGCTGATGTAATTATGACAACACTGATTCTGCGGCATTGCTGATAAGATTTGAGCCTCCATTCAATCCCCCGGTGGGGAGCTTGTGGGTAATACTGGTCCAACTTTGCAGCCAAGGAAGCCTTGACTCAAAGAGATGGGGTTGACTGGCGGCGATAAGTCGACACCACGCTTGCCAAAAAGTTGCCTGAACCTCAGTTTCCCTGTCTGTGAAGTGGGAAAAAGAGCTCATTCCTTCCGCGCCCGCCCCCGCCCCGCCCCGCCCGCCCCGCTCCCGCCCCGCCCCGACGCCACCAGCGCTCAGGAAATCCGGGTCCACAGAGCCTCTTCCCTCCAGGATCCTGCGCCCCCGGCCCGGGCCCTCGGGGTCAGAGTTGAGGCGCGGGGCTATAGGAGCTGCCCCGGCGCTGCTCTACCCCGGGAGTGTCCCTGCTTCTCCTAGACCAAGGGCCTTGGCATGAGGGACCAGGACTGCCAAGGCCGGGGAACCGGTTCTCTTGGTTTCTCTTTTCTTCCCCAGTGGCTCTGCGGCGAACGTGAACCCGGAGCCTGGCCCGCCCAGAGCGGCCCGCACCGCCCCCGACTCCAGATCCCACCTCCAACCTCCCGAGGGAGGCTGGAGGGCCTGCCCACCTGCCCTGTGATCTCCACGTTGCCCCACGTTGCCCCACGAGAGCGGCCCCTAGACAATGCACTACCCAGGCGGTGTCCTCCCCAAAGCTGTCCTGGATGATGGCCCCAACCCACCCCTCTGCATGCCAGCTTAGCTTGGCTCTGGGTGGGGCAGCCTTGGTCAGAGCCTAACTGTAAAGCTGCCCAGGTCTCACCATCAACAAGATGAATGAGTGACTTCTTCCGTGGCTGCTCCCTCCAGATCTTTACACTGACCACATCTCCTGCCCAATAAAGGTCTCCCGGGGGCAGCAGGTAGGAGCCCCTGTGGCTTGCTGAGGCTGAGGAACCCAAGGAACAGGGTCTGGCCCGCAGGGGTCGGGGCAGAGGCTCCTAGTGCCCCTTCCCTACTTTCTCAAGCTCTCCTCCATGGGGAAAGGGGTGCACAGTGGGCCCTGGAGGCGCAGTCAGTAAGCTGCCTGGAGCAAAGCCAAGAAACCCTGGGAGGATACCCCTTCTCGTCGCCTTCTCCGGGACCCCTGGCACACGCTCACCTTGGCAGGGCAGGTCTCTGCAGGCCCATGGGCTAGACAGACCTTCGCAGCCAGCAAGGGGTGCAGGTTAGGCCCCCATCTCCTTGGGCGGGGCTTCTGAGGGCTGGGTGGGGAAACCTCGGGGAGCAGGAGCTGCCAAGGGGAGCAAAGAGGGAGAGGGAGGCTCAGGAGGGCTGCCCCCAATTCCCGAGGCAGGTGTATCTGGGAGGGGCGAGGAGGAGCCTGAAGGAGTGTCAGGGCCAGTGGAGACATTGGGAGGGGCCCAGGGCAAGAGAAGGCAGGAGGGAGGGGCGGCAGCTGGCAGGGCTGCGACTGAAGATGTGCTGCCGGCTGGCAAGCAGAGCCCAAGGTGGGTAGACTCCCACCCTGCGCCCTCCACCAACGCCCCCGCCGCGGGATTTGTTGGCCTCCAGCCTCTGTGTCCCCTGGGTGCGCTGCTCTGGGGCTGCTCCACCCCGGATGGTTGTCTCCAGGCGTCCCCTTAGGGGCGAGGCCATTTGCACCCCGAATCACCAACTACCAACCGCCAGCCCTCTCCAGCCCGATTGCTGGCACTACTCGCTTCGGGCCCACCTCAGCCCTCCCCAGGCCCTTTCCTGGCACAGCTTGGCCGGGCCTGGAAAGACCCAGGGCAGAGTTCCCAAGGCAGGGATGCCCACCAGAGGGGGGACGGGTTCCGGCTGGGTGGGGAGGGGACCCGGGACTTGGCTCCTTCCCCAACTCGGGGGAGCGGGGAGGTTCCCTGAAACTCCAGGACTGACCCGTCCCCAGGAGGTGCTTTGGGTCCACTGGCCTGGGGACGAGAGCCACAGCGGCGACAAGCCTGGGTCGGCGCGGGGGGCCTGCACCTGGGCCCGTCCTGTCCCCGGACGGAGGGCAGCCCTTTTCATCTCCGCTCTTCGCGGGGGGATCCGAGCCGCGCGGCCCTGCTCGCGGGTCCCCCAGCTCCCGCCCCAGCGCCCGGGGAAGGGGAGCCGGCGAGAGAGAACCCGCCACCTGCAGCACCGCACCCCCGCCCCTCGCCCCCGGCTCAGCGCCCCCCCCCCCCCCGCCCGGCCCCGGCCCCGGCCCCTCGGGGTGTCCGCTCACTGGCTTCGCCTCCACTCATCCCCAGCAGGCACGCGTGGTTTCGGCGTCCGCGCTCCCTCCTCCACCGCCCAGCTCCCGCGCACCCGGTTTCCTGCTCAACAATACAGCGAGGGAGGCACCAGCAGAGAGCGCCGGGCAGAACTTCCTCCCGGGCCGAGGCTGGGCTGTGGCTGCTAGAGACAATCCCCGGTGTCCCGCTTCCTGTCCCCTCTGGGCCGGGCCAGCGCCCAGGGAGCGCAGACGCCACCCCCGCCCCCCGCCCTGGGCCACACCTGGCTGTCTCCTGGAGGTGTGAGCAGGAGGGTGAGGATGGTGGTGTGAGGTGGGGCGTGGGGGGGGGGCGTGGGGGTGCAGCCTCCTGGACTACTTCTGGCCAGATTTCCCTCCCACTGTTTGATTCCGTCCCCCTGCTGCCTGGATCCTCCTCTGGAAGAGGGCCACCCTCCAGTCTGTAGTGGGTGCCACCCAGAGCAGCCTGCTGGAGCTGGACTCCAAGCACTTGCAATTTTCTCTCCTGTAAACTGGGGACAGTGACAGCTACTTCCCAGGATAGTTGGCGAGATTGAATGAGATGCACTAAGCACAGTATAGTATCACATTATTGTAGGAGCACACATTTGTTATTATGAACATTATTTTTATTAGATGAGCTGTCCTCTCTGGTGTTGGGTTGACGTCTCCAACCCCCCATTCTCCTTCAGGCAGGAGGGGGAAGGGAGAAAGGAATGTCCTCAGAGGCATCTTGCTGAGGATGAGGCACCCAGGTCGCCTGGCCCTGGCCTCCCTGTCCCTAGGCCTCAAACCCAGTTCCTTTTGTCTTCTCAGAGCCCACTTCCTACTGACCTGGAGAGACTTGAGGCCCCTGAGGGAAGCTGGGGCTCAGGAGATGTGCAGAAGGTGCTCCCCCAGGGGCCGAAAGGCATCTTCAAGGACAAGGAACTGCAACAGAGCAGACTGTCTCAATCACATTTTTCCACAATCTGCCTTCCCTGGAACTAGTCTGTTTCCTTCTTCTGGCCTCATCACGGCCAGTGGTGGGCTTCTCCTGGCACTTAGAGGAAGGTAGTGGCCAAGTCTAGGCCACTGGGATCCCTGATTCCGGCGATGCTCAGCCTTTTCTAAGCCCCCCCTCTTGCTTTGGAAAACCCAGTGGGAAATGGTCCCAACATTCTTCATGTTCCAGTGTCAGGGCTCTGTGCTTTGACAGGCACAGCAAAGGTGCCACTGTGGTGGGATTTCAGGCAGCAGCTTCCGCTGTTATGCATGAGTATATGTGAGGAGACCTCCAGCAAGGTCCCGAAATCCCCCCTGGCTCCCTGGCCAGGACTCCTAGTGGCACCTCTTCTCCCCTGCGTGCCCAAGACGCCTGCTTGCAAATGTTTACTACCAACCCTCCCTCTCCAGACCTCCCCAGCTAATGAGAGCGGGGGGGGGGGGGGGGGGGGGGGGCAATCCAACCACAGGATTGCTGGTGGCCTCCCCCAGCCAGTGGCAGCATCAGGATTCAGAAGAAAGATCATAGGTGAGAAAGAGAAAAAGATCAGGTCTTTACTGCAAAATCATCCAAAATGCACACTGTAGCAGTTCCTTCCATACATTGCAAAGCGCTGCTCAGGGCCAGCGCCCCCCGCTAGAAACAGTTTATTGCATAAAATGGCATTTTAAAAATAGTGTGGGCACCACTGAGGTTCACATCAGCTTTCCGTTGGAGGTGAGAGGGTAGAAGTCAACTCATTTGATTAGCAGCTTTCTGGTGCTGGGGAGAGGGTCAGTTCTAATGCTATTAGGAGGATACTCCTGGGAGGGCGGCGGGGGGTGGATACCCAACCTAAGCAAGCTCCCTAGGGCCTCACTCCTGCTGCATCCTAGGGCACCTTCTGGTGCACATAACATACTCACGGGCCTGAGGAGCCAGGGCTGGGCCTGGGCAGCACTGCCCACCCCAGGCCAGCCCCTGTCCTCTTGGGGACCTGGGGCAACTGTGGCTCTGCTCAGGCTGGGTCTGTGGGGGAGCATTAATGCTGGTTATGGGGGTGCAGGATGGGGATAAGGACCCACTTTCCCATTTAGGAGGCTTTGGCATGCTGGGCCTAGGTGTGCACCATCTTCCGTGCCGGGGACAGAGAAGTTGTGGGGCAGCCCCCTGGGACAGCCCCCCCCCCCACCTCCTCTGTTCTATTGCACAATTTATCCAGCTTCTCAGGGCTGGGCAGGTGACTCAGCACCCGAATCACCCCCAGGGAGAGGTGGGAGTAGATTCAGCTCTTGACAGTGACAGGCAATCTCCACCTGAGGCCCCCAATTCAAGCTGAGAGTAGAGAGGATGGCCAGAGGACCCAGGGCCGGGGGGTGGGGGTGGGGGTGGGGGCTGTGGGTGCAGGAAAGATGGGAGAAGGCAGCAGAGAAATCAACCCCCAAACCCCAGGGTCTAAAGGTCACTTTGAAAACAATGGCAGGCTCCTGCTCTACCCCAAGACCCCCTTGAAAAGGGAGCAATCATGCTCCAATAACGTTTTCCAGTCTCTGGTAGGGCCCCTCCTGGGCCAGTCCAGCAAAGCTTTGTGAATTCATGGCTTTGTAAACTGAGGCTCAGCGTCCTTCCAACAGGTGGCTGCTCCCACGTGTCCCTGTGCGTCTCTGCAGCAGGGCTGGCACTGTTTGTGGAAGGACGGGGGTCACCACTCCACAGTGCGGGGCCTGGCAGTCCCGATGCCCGAGGCTGGCCGCTGGCCTGGGCTCGTTGGGCTCTCTGTGGGCCCAGCCTGCCTCTGTTCCCACAGGGCTCAGTCATGCAGTGGGGGAACAGGGCGAGAGTGTGTCTGCAGCCGCCCCCAGCCCATCTGGCTGCGGGGTCTGTAGTAGGATGGGATGGCGAGGGGCTGAGGGATAGGCAAGATGACCACCCTGCCCTGAGCCAAGAAAGGCTCAAAGTGCTGACAGTGCTGGTTCCAAGTCCCTCCCTTCTCCCTCAGGGACCAAGATCCCCGACTACACGAGAGCTGGGGGGCTCTGACATGGAGAAAGGTGATGGGGCTTCCAGGTGAGGTGGACAGGGCAGGGCAAACAGAGGGAGAGGGAGAGGGCGGTCATCGAGACCCATCCCACCAGCCCCCGGGCAGTTTGGCACGTCGTACTTGAGCTGTGGGCAGTGAGCGCCCGGTGTAGGAGAAGGAAAGGCACCCAGTCCAGCTGGCAGGCTCTGGCCCAGCAGTGGCCTGCCTGCCCAGCCGCGCGCCTGCCTGCGGGCCAAGTGTTCCCACACATTTGCTCAGCATGAGAAGGCCTGGATTTCTTGGGTGACTTGTGTAGGGTCAAGAATAAAAAAATATTTTCCGTTGAAATATGAAGGGGAAAAAAAAAACCTGCCTTAAAAAACTAGACCTTTTAATCAGGAATGTGGAATTGAGAATGCGCCCAAGTCTTGTTTCCACAGTGTTTGAACAGCCCTGATGGATGTGCCATGTCTGTGAGGTGAGCTGGGGCCTGATTAGTGCAAAGTTCCCCCTCCCTCCATCCCCTGGAATGGGGGCATCTGATGATGTCCCCATGTCCAGGAGCAGACAGGTGGTAGAGGGACTGGGTGACATCATCGAGGGCTTCCTCTAGTAGGCTCGTGCTCTGGTCACATCGGAGTCTTCGTGACAGGGGAGACAGCTGTGACACCTTGAGAGGATCCGGACTGACGCCAAACCCAGCTGAGATGGGTGAGCCGAGCCCCCACCCAGCAGCCTTGGTGGGGACAGCACGCGACTTAGGTGAAAGTGCTCTGTTCTTGGTACTTGCGCCGGCGGGCACAGCGGGGGCAGCCCTTCTTCACCACGGCCTGGCAGCTCTGGTGGAAGACGGTCTTGCACTCGCCACACCTGGGGGATAGCAGCAAGCACCGCCTGTGCCATGGGCCGGGGGGCTGGCCAGCGTTCCTGACCAGAACCCGCGGGGAGGCTGAGCGGCACCCGCCACCCAAGGCACGTGTGCGCTGCCTCTGCATGGCCAAATAAAACCTCGCGACAATGCTTACCCTCCTTCACGCCACAGGCACTGCTGACACTCTCTGTTCGAATTCACTTTTTAAGATGCTGCTTGAGACTCATGAAATGACTTCTTGCCTATGTTGAAAACCCTCTGCCGTTTAAAAAACTCCTGCTAGGGGCTGAATCTAGGCCATGAGACACCTACTGAACATGAATGAATGCTCCCACCTGCTCAGTTTTCCACTCCCACACGGGCTGGAATGGAGGGTCGGTGGATGACTTTTTCCATTTAGAGGCTTCTGATAATGAGTGATAATCGGGTAAGAACCATCATTACTGCAGGAGAGAGGCAGGCAGGTACCACCCACAGGGTGCCTGGCCTGTTCTAATGCTCCAGGGCAGTAACTCATTCAGTCCCTCCTCAACCTGTTTGTAGATGACAAAACTGAGGCCCCTGCTCAAAGAGGCAGCAAGCCACCTCTTCTCTAGGGAGACAGACAGCTTCCTTGATCTAGGCAGGGGCCTTTGGAGGGCTCTCTGAGCTGGACCGGAGCTGCCATGACTGCCCAGGGCATCGGTACCGGCACAGACAGGGGGTCCCTGTATTTCTGCACAATGGCACTGGGCCTGCCTCCCTGGATAGCTGGCGCCAGCTGTGGATAAGGGTGGGGTGGCAGGCTGGGTGTCCCGCATACCTGACTGTGGTGTCAAACTCGAAGGGGAAGATGATGTCGTGGTGATGGCAGATCTGGCAGATGAAGCCACGCTGGGTGCACAGGTCACAGTGGTAGACATGCTGGGAGGCAAGTCCAATCAGGGTGTTGAGGAACCCTTCATACACTCCATCTGCGATCTGTGGAGGGCAAGTGCAGGCCGACAGGCCTTTTGGGTAGCTGTGCTGAGGCTGAGGCCATCTATAAAATGTGGCTCCACCTTGCCTCAAGAACTCCTATTCCCAAAGAAGTATCTTCCCACTTGGGCAAGAACCACCCCCCCGCCCCCTGGACCAGGCTGAACAATGCAGGTGTACAGATCCCGCACACGGAGGTCACTGGGGGTAACCGGCTTAAGGATGAGACCCAAATCCACAGAGCCCTCCCTGAAGGAAAGGAATGTCCTCAACTTTCACGCCTGGGGCCTCTCCTCCTGCTGCCCTCTATCTGGGGACGAGGCCAGAGGCAGGGAAGGGGCTAAGGGGCTCCTGTTCCCCAGGCTTTGCTGGACTGCCTGCTTACTGCAGGGGGCTGGCGCTCAGTCACCGCCCAGGAATCCTGGGACAGCCAGACACATAGTCTGAGGTGCTGAAAAGCTGCAGCCACCCCTCCCGTCTGATGTCTCCAGGACTGAGGCCCCTCTGGGAGGTCTGGGGGTAGAGAAAGGCATTCTCACCTGCTGGAGGTCGGCAACACTGTACTTGTGGGGAGACTCCAAGAGGTAATTCCTGTGGTTGAGCCTTCAAACAAAACAGAAGAGGCCCCTTATAAGGGTTTCCCGATCCGGGCCAACCTGTGTTTGTTTTCATTCCTTCAGCTGCTCACTGGGTATGAACGCCTGGCCAGGGTGGTGCCTAAGAGTGCGGTCGGGTGCCCGGGTTGGGGATCTGGTCTTCCAGGTGACCCAGGGCAAATTACTCAACCTCTCTACGACTCAAGCTTCCTCACCTGAGAAATGGAGCTCTTTGAGGATTAAATAAGTTATTTAAGGCATTTGGCATAGTGCCCAGCACACAGTAAACAACGAATGATTATCAGCTAGAGTTGATAACACTGTATCGTATAACAAATTTGCTGAGAGAGTAGAACTTAAATGCTCTCACCAAAAACCGACACCTAAGTAGTGAGGTGATGGATGTGTGAATAAACCAGATGGGAGGAACCGTCTCACAATGTATATACATACACCAAATTATCATGATATCCACTTTAAACATGTTATAATTTTGTCAGTTATGCCTCAATAGGGCTGAAGAAAATTCCAACAAAATTTAAAGGTTATAAAACATAGAACGTCTATAAAAAAAATAATAATGAGGAGGAGGATGACCAGAGCCAACATTTATACTGGGAACTGGGCTTAGAGGTTTATATCCATTAACTCATTGCAGTGTCCTGTGAGGTTGGTACTCTTATAATCCCCACCTCGACAAGACAGCAGGAGACCTGAATGCAGAAGTCGGCCTCTGGAGCCTGCACCCTTACCCATCCCAGTGAATGCCTGAAGGTGTTAGCTGTTGTGCTTACTGCCACCATTCCATACTAGGGACAGCGGGACAGAAATGCATAGGAGGCAGCCTCTGCCCCCCTATAGCCCCTGGGCTAGCGGAGGGACACAGTCAAGCATCCAGTTTCAGTGCTATGTAAGAGGCATGGCGATGTGGTCTAAGGAAGGCAGATCCCATTTCACAGTGGGGTGGGGCATCAGGGAGACACGGCGAGGGTAGCTCTACTTTCCACCTCAGCAGTGGCAGAGATCTGAGGGGTTCCATCCTCAGGGACAGAGAGTAAATGGCTGCAGAAATCCCCCTGGGACACCACCTGCCTGGCCTTGCTATGTGTGCCTGTGTGGGTGCTGGGGTTGGGGAGAATGCTCCAAGCCTAAGGTGGCTGCAAACCTGCCCCAGGAGCATCTGGGATGGGGGCTTGGCCATGCTCCACCCTATGGCCTCACATGTGATCTGGAGAAACCTGGGGCAGGGGTGTCAAGTCCCACCAAATAGCCCGGCAGGCCACGCTATGCCATGAGAGGTGAGGACACTACTGCTCGGTTCACCACTCTGGTTTCCCCAGTAAACTTCCAGCTTTCTGGGAACAGGAAGCCGCCATTTATCACCAGGAAAACGCAGGGGGCGGGGGGGCACACAGGCCGTCCCTGAACTGGCAGGAAGGGTGGGGCTGATCTGGATGGAGAGTCATCTCTGTCATCTGTACACAGTCATGGAAGCCCTGGGGACCAGCCAGGCACAAGACCCTCCCTGCAAGCCACTGTACCCTGGGCCTGTCATACTCTCAGTGAGGCCTCACAGTTGCTTCCTCCACAGTACTCAGTCCAAGCCACAGGGGACAGAGCACTGGCCCAGGGGTGAGATGCCACTGCTCACCCTGTCAGGAGAGAAGTCTACACCCTAGGGCCTCTCCAGGCCTCTGTTCTCCACCCCACAATCGGAAAGTCCTTTCTGTCCTCTCCTGGCGTGAGGCCGGGAAGGGGCCCGAGAGATCTGTAGGGAACACGGGAAGAGAGAAAACAGAGGCGAGGTTGCCCCTTCACTCCTGTAACCAGTGATGAGGTGGGAAAGGGCGCTGGCAGGGCTGGCAGGGTGGGCAGGGCTGGGTTCCAGGCCGAGGCTCTGACTCCTTTGAACTTAGGTGCCTTCTCTGCCCACTCCTCCAGGGCGTTTCTAATGGCTCCTTCCCAAGGGCAGAGAGGGAGCTCTGAGGCTCCTCTGGCCCCTGGAGATGTGTCCAGGCCTGTCTGAGGATCCCCTTTCTCTCAGAGAGCCCAGCAGAGGGCTGCCACTAGCAAAGGGGAAATCCTCCCTGACTTCACCACTCATACTCAAGGCCTGCCCTTCCTTCTCAACCATTCCAGTCCTCAGCCTCCACTCTGGCCAACTCAGGCCAGGCCTCCTCACTTCCCAGGGCTAATTACTACATCGGCCTCTGTGCCCCCACTACTGCCAAACACAAACACATATTTTGTGTTTAGGTAATCTCTACACCCCATGTAGGGTTTGGACTCACAACCCCGAGATCAAGAGTTGAATGCTCTACTGACTAGGCAGCAGGGCACCCCCTAAAGTGGCCTTTTGTAGACCCTGTTGAGAGCATCCCTTCAAAGGGCTCCCTACCGCTGGCAGGATAAATCCAAACACCTTTAGTGTGGCACCTGAGACCTTTGAGGTCTGGCTCCTGCACCCACAGTCGAGCTGTAGTGAACCCCTTCAAGGGTCCCGATGAGCCACAGTCCCGTCCCTTTCCATATCACAGGTCCCCTTTGAACTAGGAAGGCTGGGCCCTCCCTTCCCCTTTCTTCTCCTAATTCTTTTGCAAAATCCCAGTTCACTACATGCCTGTGTGAGGACAGAGTTCTGGAAGCATGCCCTAATAGGACTGATGGTGGTGGGACTGGAGGAAGGGTGATTGGAACTGCCTGCTGGATTCTTTTATGCTGAATATTGACTGCCTTTGCAAAGAAGAAACACTTTTTTTTTTTTTTTTTTTTTTTTTTTAAGGAAAGAAAAGAAGAAAAGAAAATCCTGCAAACCCTCAGCTCCGATGCCATCTCCTCTGGGAGTTTCCTTGGCCCTCTGGCCCTGACGAGGCTGGGTCTGTTGCTTTCCCTCATGGCATGAACCATGCTGACCCAGAGCCATCTGTCTGCCTGTGTGCGTCCTTGCCCAGACTCTGAGCCCCTCACCGGCCCTCACCACAACTCTGGAAGGCCCCATGGGCACAGGGATTATTGGCCCGTTTTGTAGACAAGAAAGCTTAGGCTCAGAAAAGTAAACCAACTTCTCAGTCACACAGCAAGTCTGAGGCCAGGCAGAGGCTGCTCCTGAGCTCTTTCACTTGCCCCCACGTTGCTTCTAAAATGGGACTTCCACTGGCTGAACCTTGCTCTCTCGAAGGCTGGTAGGCTGCACAGTAGGTATGCAGTGCTACTACCCAAGGATGGGAATAGCAGAGGCAGGGAGAAAGGCATGGCTGCCTAGCAGGTCAGCCCACACAGGTCAGTAAGGGTGACGACCAAACAATCTGAGCAGGGTGGGGACAGGAAAGTGGGGCCAGCACCCAGGACCCACCCTGCAGGTACCTGGTCTGCTGAGGTCTGCAGAAGATCCCCTTGACTGGAGGGTGATGACAGGGAGATTTCACCACCCGGGTCAGTGAGGGCAGACTTCTGGGTCCCAGGATATCAGAAAGGAGGGCGGTGAGTGAAGACCCAGGCATCCAGCTAATGATCAAGACAGGCAAGGCCTCCCCGGGAAGCAGACTGCTAGGGTCCCTCATGGTGGCCGCCCGAGGGGCTTTCTGTCCTTTCAGGTCCCGTGGAGACCAGGGCTCAGCTGGCTGCTCTGGGAGCCTAAGAGGAACCAGCCTCTCCCTCATGCCTAAGAGAGAGCTCCCTGAAGCAGCCCCCTTGTTGAGAGTCCTGTGGGGCCTATACTGGGCACCACTTGGGGCCTCAAGCAACCATGCAGGAATGGCCCTGGGAGGACAGTAGCCAGGACTCTAGAGCTACAGCTCATCAGAGTGGTGGTCTCTGTGCCATGCCTGTGTGGAGGAGTGGCTGGGGGCACAGGGGGAATGTGAGGGGCTTGTGAGCTGCTCCAAGTGCCCAGACACCCAGCAACAAAACCCAAGTGAACAGGAGACACCAGCTCCTCCACCTGGGGTCTGCCCTTCTGAGGGCCCTATGGGTGAGGAGGTTTACAAAGGGCCCAGAAAGATCCTAAGTTCATGCTGCAGCACAGCATCACTTCCGGACCCTGAGTAGTTCCCTAGGCTCTGGGGGCTGAGAAGCTTCTCAAAGGACATCCTGAGGGTCCTGCCCCAGTCTTGCCCCCTTCTGAGGATTTGGGGAGGGATGCTGTGCTGGATGGCAACAAAGCAGCCCTGGAGGGAGGACTGGGTAGGAAAGGGCCAGGCTACACCGCCCTTGCCTCCCAGCCTCCCAACCACACTCACTTTCCTCCTTGCACCCTCTCTCCATCCAAGTTCTCTCTGTTCTTTCCATGTATGCGGCCTTTGTTCATGGCCTGCACACACTCTTTTTTCTATCTGGATCACTCACTCTTGAGTCTCTTCCCCTTTCTAAATTTCTACTAATTCTTCAGGTCTCACCTTATTTGTAAGTTCCTCCTGGAAGGCTTCCCTGCTCTGCCCTCCTCCAATCCTCTTAAAGTGCTCACAGTGGTACTTCTAAGCATCCTGCCTCCCTCCCAGCTCCCTCCCTGTTGTAGCCATTGGCTTATTCATCTGCCTTCCCCTCTAGAGAGTAGATCCTGGGTCTGCCTTGCTCAGCGTTGAGCCCACAAGTCTGGTAACTTCGAATGTTCTCAGTAAATATCTGTCGAATGAATGAATGAATGAATGAATGAATGAATACATGAGCAGGTAAAAGCCACTCTCCAAGTATGTGGTCATTTCCCAAACCCAATGGGAAAGTGATTTCTGTCCAGCCCTGGCATTTCTCCCAAGAGGGCATCTTGTGCTGGTGTTAGCTGTGTGTGTGTGTGGGTGTGTGTGTGTGTGTGTGTGTGTGTGTGTGCGTGCGGGCGTCCAGGATGCTCACCTCTTGCTCAGCTCTTTCAGAGCTCCGCTTCGGCACAGGCTCAGGTAATCCCCCAGAAGCTTCAGCTGCTCCCGGCATCGCCCGATGAGGCGCATCTGCTCCACATGCTCATACAGTGAGGCGTTCACCAGCTGCAGGTTGATGAGGGGCTGGGTCCGGATCTGCATCAGGAACTTCAGGGCCTGCCGGCAGATCTGGGGCACACCACATAGTGGGGATGGGACAGGATGGTGAGCGCCTCTGGGACGGTCACGGTCTTACCTACTCACTCACCCACCCACCCACCCAGCTCCAAGGGACATGGTGCCATCTTCATTTTACAAGTGAGAGAACTGAGGCTCAGGGTCGAAGTGACTGGGCCTATGTCCATAGCTCAGAAAAGTCAAGATCTGACCCCAGTTAACCTAATGCCCAGACCTATTCTCCCTCCACGGCACCAGCTGCTGCCCTTCTCTCCCTGGGCCCACAGACCCTTCCCACTCTTTCCTGTCTTCCCAGCCCCCACTTTCCTGCCTCATGGAACAGGCACTGCCTGAGGCCAACCACGCAGGAACCAGGTGACTGTCTGAGTCAGGCTCCAGCCACAGGAAGCCACAGATCAGAGGCAGCTTAAGGAGGTTTTCCAACTTCCCCAGCTCTTGCCAGCAGCACCAACCCAGGCTCCCCCAAGTCCCTGTGTGGAGGTGAGCGATCAATCCCAGGCTTTCCCAACTGATAGGGTGTTGCAGGTCCCACTCTCAGTCCTGACCCTAATGCCAAAGCCAGTTTGAGAACCTACCATGTGCCAGACAGAGATCCTCAGCCCCATCCTTTCCTCATGCTTATGACAATCCAATGTGGAAGGTGTCATCATCCCCATTTTATAGATGAAGAAGTGAAGGCTCACAGAAGCTAAAGTGGCCTATCTAATCTACCTGCAGAAAGTGGAGCCCGGGTCTAAACTGAAGTGTGGTCTTTGCACAGATGGCTGTTTCATCAACTAACGAGAAGCCTCTCTCCCCTTCAGTGTCCTCCTCACTGTGATGAGAAGGACAGAGGAGCTGAGACGTTCTTCACCATCAACTTGGAGTTGGGGTTTCAAGTCAGAATTGAATTTGAATCCCAACTCTATCACTTCCTAGCAGTGTGACCTTGTGACAATTACTTAACCTCTCCGTGACTCAGTTTCCTTGTCTGTAAAGTGGGGAAAATAAAAGCACCTCACTTATGGGATTATTTTGAGTTCAGATAAAAAGAAAATCCATAAGCTCCTGGCACATAGCATATCCTCAGGAATGGGAGCTGCCTTCAGACTCTGAGTGTCCGTGTGGCCCAGCTGGCCCCTGAAGCGTCGGGAATGTGACAGGGCCCTCGGGAGACGGTCACACTGGGGGCTTAGGAGACTCTGGCCTCCTGTTATCCAGTTCCACTGCCATCTCTTGCCTCTCCCAGCAACAGACAACTCGTTTTACCATTTCTCAGAGCCCTGAAGTACCAGCCTGTGACCTGATGGGCATTCGAGCAGAAAAGGCCCGGGGACTCTTCTCAGACTGCTCTTCTCCATACCGCCTGGCCAGTCCCATGACTCGCTTCAAGCCTTGGGCGAGGCTCTGATGAAATCACACAGAGGAATGCGTGCTGAAAACTGCCAAGTGCTATGGACAGGCAGGAGCTTCCTGCTCCCCCGGACTGTTCCTGGCCTGTGGGCTTGCAGGAGACAGGCAAGAAAGAATCCCTGGTCCGGCGCTGACATGCTGCCAAGTGCCAGCCAGACCCTGCACAAATGGGTCAGCCAGCGGTAACAGTGAACAATAAGGCCCCTCACCCAGGAGCCAGCCACTTTCTATTTCGAATGTTCCTGTCTTTCCCAGGCCAGGGATCTCTGAGAGAGCGAGAGCTGGATATTTCCTGATCTCAGACATACTCAGAAAAGTACTGTCATTTTCTGGTAGGGAGAAGGAAGTGGCACAAGGATTGCAGCAATAAATAAGAAGATGGCTTAACCAGTGTCCGGGTGTTGTAAATAGTGAGTGTGTTTTACGGCCAAAGAATGATTTGCATTTGTGGTGGTTCTGAGTTTAATATTCTATGTGTAGTTAGTTAAATACTTACCACTGAGGGCAGGAGTGAGGACAAGGTAACCAACCCAAAAGCCAAAGTGAAGCTACTGTTCTTGGGGTTCCAGTCCCCAGCACGGTGGAGGCTGGGGTGACACACAACCCTTCCCTGCACTCTCAGGACACATCTGCACATCAAGGTTGCTCAGCCAGTAGGCCTGGAGCTTGTGAGAAGCAAATCCCTTCCTTATGCTTCTGTGTCTGTCTTAAACAGAAATCTGTGCCTTTGGGGTGAAGCCAAGCTTGTATTCTTGGAAGCAGGCCCTGACCAAGTGAACCAGGGGCCAAAGGTGTGACAGGCCTCAGGAGAAGGAAAGGGCTCTGATGTAGGGGCTCTGAGAGACTGGTGGGTCCTGTCTGTTAGTTCTTACACAACCCTGAGGGACACACTTATTAATTCCTCTTTAGAGACCAGGAAACTAAAGCTAAATAATTTGCTAATGGTAACACAGTTAGGTAAGTGGTAAGCTCAGGTGTAGAGGAAGAAATGTGAACGATCCTGGGATACATCCAATTCAAAAGCACTTGGTGGACATAAAACAGTACCCAAGACTAAGTGATGCTAAGTCGACAAAGCACGTTCTAAAGCAGTATGAGTCCAGGATGATCCCAACTTTACAAACGTGTGGAAACAGATCCATGGAAAAGGCTGACTGCTCCAAGGGGAGGTGCAGCTGGTTGGCCAGCCCACCCACCCACCTGTACATCCACATCCATCCACCATCCGGTTATATATGTAATCTATCCTAATTATCCTTCCTTACCTACCTATCCTCGTCTGTCTGTCTATCTATCCATCTGGCTGCTGGTACCTTAGTTTTGTCTGTAGCCATGGGGAGCTGCAGAGAATCATCCTTAGACCTCTACCTGAGGATCAAGGCAGACACTGACAGAGCTCTGCTCAAGGCTATAGACCAGCACTGCATTTTTTGCTTGCTGGCTCCCCCTCCATCATGGGGCCTGAACCAGTGACCCAGGTTTCTCGAGAGCCAGCCACCTTTACAGAGATGAAGAGCAGCAGCAAAGAAGTATGATCATTCGTCTGTCACTTAGCAGCGTTGTGTGGCCACAACAGGCTGGGCTCAGGGCTTACCGGGCGCTTGGTGAGGTCCCAGTTGTGGATGATCCTGGCCGGAATCACTGAGGCATCGTCTTGGTGGCAGATGTCACAGTAATAGAGGCCAGAGAAGGCACAAAGCTTGGGTCGTACAAATGAGAAGCCAATCTGTCGGGAGCAGCCTGGGGAGAAGGACAGTGGGAGAGTGAGCAGTGGCAGGGCCAGAGTCTGCAAACAATGCAGAAGGTACTAAGCAGAAGGACCAACTCTTTAAGGGAAGGATAGATTAAAAAGGATAGAGAGATAAAACCACCCTCACTCATAGGCACCCCACCAAATAACCCTATTAATTAGTCTTTATAGCAGAACACCTTTAGCAATTATTGTTGCCTTTTTACAGCTGAAACATTGGTGCCCAGAATGGTGGAGACCTGCCCAGTCATGGGACGATTACACGGCATAGCTGGGCACTGGATTTGGGTTAGGTTGCTGTTAGAGCCCACATCCTCTTCTGTGTAGCTGTGTTCAGTGTTTCCACTGCTTGCTCACCGGTGCCAACCTTCTGTAGGTCTGCCCCTCCACTGAGGCCCAGAAGTAGAAGCAACCAAGTCTGGGCCTCGGTATGCAGGGTGGGAGCTGGGGACCTGGGGCCGGCCACAGGGAGTGGGTGGGGAAGCCAGCAGAAGGCAGGCGCTGTCTGGACATTGCCTGGGGCCAGCCTGGAGTCAGAGATGCCTGGCCCTGCAGGATGGTGGTGCAGAGCCCAGCTTTAGCCCCTCTGCTAGAGGTCCTTCCACAGCAGCGGGCAGTGAGAAGCGGAGTGGGGTATGTCCGGGGTAAAGCAAAGGCCTGGCTCAAATCCTGAGTGCATGCCTGTCTCCCACAGGGCCAGGGGAGAGTCTAGCCTTGAGACTAGAAGGGCCACCTCTTCTGTTTAATAGCTGCCTCACCCTAACACTTCACTGAATTTTTGCAAGGTTCTGTTTCAGTGTCTATAAAAGTCTGCTGTTACTTGCTTTCCTGTGGAGAGATCACATAGTTTAAATGAGAGGAGATTTTGAAAGTGCCTTGCAAACTACGAATACAGCCAAATGTCAATGGTGGGTATCTGTTTAGCCACAGAGCTGTGCTTGCAGCAAGAAGGAAGCCCAGCTCCTCAGATTCAGTCTCGGCCCACGAGCTGGCAGGTGACAGGCACAGTAAGAGCCGCCCCCTGCCAGCATTCACACCCACTGGGGAACTCTCCTCATAAGCCTTGGGGTCCTGGCCTTCACCCTAAGCCTAACAGCCACAGGCTGAAGGTAACGGGTGCAAGTGTTAGAGGTTCGCAGGGGGAGGGGGTGATCTGGGACTTGAAAACGTTTTCTGCAGGAAGAAAACCGACCACTTCCTTCCAGATGCCCGAAGCTGACTTTCCACTCAAGTCCCACAGGCTCTAGCCAACTCTAGCCTCAAACCCCTCGCAGCCATGTCTCCTGTTATGGCACTCTGCAGCAGGGCAAAGTTTTCCCGGTTCACCTGGAGAACCAAGGTGATGGAAATGGGTGTCTGGGTCCCTGTGGGGGCCTGGCTAAAGCAAGGTTCTAGGACTGTCAAGGTCCTCATCTGGCTCTACCATGGAAAAGGTATTGTGAGGAATAAATGAAATAATCCAAATAAAGCAGCTGGCCCAGTGCCCCCACAGGAGAATCAGATTTAATATTGGTAATAATATAGCAGGTGTACTGACTTAGAATAATATCTATAATATATTCTTAAGTAGAAAAAAACCAAGTTGCAGAACAGTATAAATAGCTGTGCTGTCTCAAACAGTGGCCATAAGCCACAGGTACCCATTTCAGTTTAAATACCTTTACATTAAAGTGAAAATTCAGTTCCTTCCATCATAATAGCTACATTTGAAGTACTCAGGAGCCACATGTGGCTTGTAGTTACCATAGTGGACAGCATAGATCTAGAACATTTTCATCATCAGAGAAGTTGCACAGAACAGAGTAGTATGAGCCCATTTTTGTAGCCGAAAAAGACTGTGTGCACTTGCAAAAGCATGCAGAAATATTTGGAAGGATGCCATGTCCCTGCTCCAGAAGAAGCTAAGGATATGGTAATATGATGATGAAAGGGTGGAGACCAGAGCTCCCTGGATGGAACTCCCTAAGCAGAGAGCAGCACTTCGAAGAGCTGCCACCCACAGGTGCCAACCCTTGGCAGGGGTGCTGGCCTGCGTGGGTGCCGGGGAGAAGCAGGGGCAATTTGCCGCAACATCCCAGGGGTGGCGTGGGGGCAGAGGTGGAGAGCCAGGAAAGGGCAGAGTGCCTAAATTAGGAAGCCGACTCGAGGCAGAGGAGGTTAGTGCACTGGGGGTGGTGGGAAGGCAAGCGGGCACCTGCACAGAAGCAGCCCTGGGAGTCAAGGCCTTTCTCCGTGGGGATGGCCACCAGGTACTGCAGTAGGAAGCCGTTCTCCCTCGTGGCGAACTGCAGCACCTCCTGACAGTTCTCGTCCAGACTGCCTCCCAGTGTCACCGCCTCCTCGGCTGTCTCCAAGTAGGACGCCAGGACCTTGCGCACCAGCTCCCTCCATAGAGCGGCCTCCTCAGCATTCCCAGCCTGCAGCTTCAGGACAGCCTTGGCCGTGAGGATTTTGAAGCAAGATGGGCCCCCAAGGCTCGTGTCTGGCAGGATATCTCGGATGGTCTCAATTCCATGACTGTCACTTAACATCTTCTCATTGTTTCTCACTCGGAAGCATTTCAGAGACTCCAAGGATAGGGAGAAAATATAGGGCACCCAAGTCCTGTCAGTGTACAGGTACAGAAGGGATTCTTTAATAGCATCTGGCTCGGGAACTTGGGCAGAAGACCAACAGAACTGTGTGCCCTGGAGGGTTTCAGGCTCGGTGAGCAGGTCTGGGTGGGAGGGGAGGCCACCCTGGGGGGTGTCTGGGGGGTCCTCAGGCTGCTCTGGGTACTGGATGTTCACCCACTCATCTTCCTGCTGGGGGCGGCACTTCTGCAGGGCATCCCGCACCCGGTCCAGCCAGTCCTCAGCTTCATCCTGGGAGGAGGCCCGCAGTGCCAGCTTCCTGCCAGAGAAGACCAGCTCAAAGCGGCCATCGCTGTGTGCTGGCCCCACAGACTCACAGCGCAGCAGTGAGCAGTTCTCCACGCAGGTGCGCTCCTCGGTGTTCAGGTAGAGGCGGAACTCCAGAGGGGAGAGCTCGCAGAAGAGCTCCTTCCAAATGCCCATCGCCCCTCGCCGCTCCACGGTGCCCAGCTTCATGAGACCCCGGAATGGGTTGGACAGCCCTGGGGGCAGAAAGGGGCACTTTAGACAGCGGGCCATCCCTCTACCTCCTGAGGCCCTGCAGCGGGTATGGACAGTGGCTGCCACCAGAATAAATTTGAGCACTTTCATCCTGTCCTCACCCTCAGCTTGTTGACCTTGTTTCTGAATTGTTTATCTGAGACAAAAAAAAAAAAAAAAAAAACCACTCAAAAGATGACCTCCACAGACCCCTTGCTACAGCATCTGTACCCACACTCTGACATCCCCCTTGTCACCAGGGATGAACTGACAGCTCAGTCTGAGGCCAACCCCTCTGTTTGATTGAGCAGAGGACCCCCGCCCCCACCTATGCAGGGATAAGGGCATCTCTCCAGCAACCCATCCTCCCTCTCCCGTGTCACTGTTTTCTCCCCTCCCTCCTGGATCATTCCCACCAGCACACAAACACGCTGTTATTTCTGCCATCTTTAAAAATAGCCTTCTTGATGGCCCTCACATCTCTAATGACCACCCTGTTCCTTGGTCCCCCAAGGAGGTATCACAACGATCTCAAGTTCCCCAATTCCCATTCCATCTTGAATCTGCTCCAGTCAGGCTTCTGTCCCCTCCTTCCACTGAAACTGTGCTTGGAAAGCCCCATGCCCTCCTGGTCACCAAATCCAAAGGCTAATCCTTAGTGCCCATCTGGCCTGACCCATCAGCATCACTGGACACAGCTGAGCCCTCCTTCCCTCATGAAACACTTCCCTCCTCACTCGACCGCTGAGGACTGCCACTATGGGTCTTCCTCTGCCCGAACGGGCCACTCTTCTGTCCCCTGGGCTTGCTCTTCCTTCTCTCCCTGACATCTCAACAATGGAGCACCTTAGGGCTCAGCCCTGGGCCTCTTCTTCAGCGATACCCACTTCCTACCTGATCTTACCCACATTCAGGGCTTTATGTCAACAATGCCCTGGTTTTTATCTCCAGCCTCAACTTCGCCCTTGAACCTCAGATTCAGATCTCTACCTGCTGTGTGTACGTCTAATATCTAGCATGTAAAATCCCCTCAAAGTTAACATGCCCGAAATGAATTCCTGACCCTCCCACTGCAAGCCAACTTCTCTCCCAACATTCCTCATCTCATAAATGGCACACTGTATTCTTCTAGCTGCTTGGGCTAAAAACTCTGCAGTTATCCTCGATTCCCTTTCTTCCACACCCCATCTCCAGTCTATCTGCAAATCCTGCTGGCATAGCCCAGAAACCCCATTTCTTACCACCTCCATCGCTACCATACGGGCTCAGCTGGCCATCACCCCTGGCCTGGCTTATGGTGAGAGCCTCCTGACTGGTCTCTCTCCCTGAGGTCCTTCAACATATGAGCCAGGATGCCCGCCCCCCTCCCCCTTAAAGGAAGTCAGACCATGTCCCTCTGCCCCGAACCCTGCAATGGCTGCCATCTTCCTCAGAGCAAAAGCTAATGGCCCTTCTGTGGCCCGAGAGGCCCTTTGTCACTTGACCCTCATCTCCTCAGTTTCCTGGGCATGTGCCCAGCACAGGTGCTTTGCATTTGTTCCCCTGCTTGAGACACACAGGTCGCCCCATGCCTTCTTCCCTCCCTTCCTTCACATCTCCTCACATGTCACCTTATTTATGAGGGCCCCCTTGGCCATCCCATACAAAACAGTACACTCCCCATCTTGGCACTCCCCAGTTTACTCTTCTCCATGGCAATGATTACCACCAGCCCATACTGTACCTTTCCCTGTTAATTTTCTGATTTCCTGTCTCTTGCACTAGGACAGAAGTCTATGAAGACAGAGACTTTATTTCACTTCCTGCATGTCCCCAGCACCTAGAGCAGCCTGGCATATCACAGATAACTATCTGCTGAGTGAGCACATGTAGAAATGCTCCCTGTTTCATAGGGGGCCTGCCCCTAGCCAGGGATCCGAAAGACACGCAGTTTTCTCTCTCCCAGCCTGGACTAGCCTTGGAGATTTCAAACAACTGTATAGGATCTTCCTACCCTTCAGGGAACCTGACAGCCTAGGTGTGAAGCACATTCTCTGGCATGGTGACAATTACCACATGGACATAAAGAAAAACCTAAAAGAAGCCAGCATGGAGACCAGGGCTCTACCCATACCCCTCAAGCCAGGAACCTGGCAAGAATTGTCTGTTGGGTCACTGCAAACACAAAACGAAGCGAGAAAGAGATGGACTCTAGGACTCCAGGTCATACTTTTTTGTTTATGCGGATTATGGAAAAATTAGGTTATGGTTATTGAACGCATTCTAGAATTTTACAGGGTATCACTGTTAACAGCACATAGAGGACACTAACTAGAGCTGATAACACCCCACCAGAGCCATCAAACAAGCCAACTAAGATGAAGGCCTTGGGAAGGGACATTGAGATGCCTTCAGGAGGCACGGTTTTTCTAGGCTCCAGGTAGAACCCAGAATTTTGTATAATCATATGACTTCAGGGGAAAAGTTTGAATATTTCAATATATGAAACAGGTTTTTGAGTATTATTTTGTGGAGATATTATGAGAAAACGTAGTACTTCTCCTGAAATGCTTTCCCGAATTACTTAGCATGGGTGCTCCATATTACATTTGGGGAAGAGGTTGTGCTTGTAAGGAGAAGACACCCCCCAGCTGGTAATGGATAAGGGGCCTTTAGCCCTGCTCTCTGCAAGGCCCTGTGCCTGCAGTGCGAGGTCGCCAGAGCCCTGCGGCCACCTACCCATCTGCCGGCGGTGCACAACCCTGAAGTTCTTATGCTCCTGTGCAGCGGCTGCCTTGCTTCTCCTGCTTCCTGGGGAAGGCACACAGGCTTTGTCTAAGGAATCTGTGGAGAAGCTTTTCCTTGGTCCTTGGGAACAACGCCTGAGGAGACTAGGCCTTGACTCAGGCGACCCTCCGAAAGGAGCCACAGAGCGCTCTGAGGGGCTCTCTGTGGGAGGCTCTTGGGGAGGCCTGTAGAAATCATCCTCTGAGATCCAGCTCTTGTTTTTCTAGTGGAAAAGAGTGAAGACAGAGGTTGTTTTCAATGAACATCTTTATCAAGACACAATTTGCCTATCATTAAATTAATCTATGCCACATTTGCAGTTTAAGAGTTTCAGTGTGTTCACAGAGTTGTGCAACCATCACCACAATCTAAGTTGAGGATGCTTTCATTACTCCAAAAAGAAAGCCCATGCCCATGAGTGGTCACTCACCATTTCCCCTCAACTGCTCCGGTTCTAGGCAAGCAATAATCTACTTTCTGTTTCCATTGATGTGTCCATTCTGCATGTTTCATAAAAATGGAATCTTCTAACACATGGGCTTTGCATCTGCCTTCTTCCCCTCAGCATCAGGTTTTCAGGGTCTGTCCGTGTTACAGTAGCTGTGAGTACTTCATTCCTCTTTATTACTAAATGGTATCCCGTGGTACAGATGTACCACACTGTTTGCTCACCAGCTGACGGGCATTAGGGTTGTTTCCCCTTTGTGGTGATTATGAATGCTGCTGCTGTGAACATTCATGTCTAAGATTTTGTGTGGACGTATGTTTTCCCATTTACTTGGGCACATACCTGTGAGTGGAAGTGATGGGTCATATGGTTAACTGTGTCTAACTTTCTGAGGAATTTTTCTTTTTTTTTTTTAATTGTAGGATTCAGGTCACACAGCTCTTAGAGACAAATGAACCTGGATTTGAGATCCTTTTTTTTTTTAAGATTTTATTTATCCATTCATGAGAGACACACAGAGAGAGAGGCAGAGACACAGGCAGAGGGAGAAACAGGCTCCACGCAGGGAGCCCGAAGTGGGACTCGATCCTGGGACTCAAAGATCACCCCCTGGGCTGAAGGCAGGTGCTAAATTGCTGAGCCACCCAGGCATCCCATTTTCTGAGGAATTTTTAAACTGTTTTCCGAAGTGGCTCTACCATTTTACATTGTCACCAGCCACATATGAGGATTTTGATTTCTCCACATCCTCTCTACCATTTTTTGTTATCTGTTTGATTATAGCCATCCTGATGGGTGTGAAGTACCATTTTGTGGTTTAGGCTTGCAATTTCCCCAATGTCTAATGACACAGCAATCTTTCTTATGCTTAGTGGACATTGGTAGATCTTCTTTGGAGAAATGTCTATTCAAATCCTTTGCCCATTTTTATTTATTTATTTATTTATTTTTTTTTTTAATTTTTATTTATTTATGATAGGCACACAGTGAGAGAGAGAGGCAGAGACATAGGCAGAGGGAGAAGCAGGCTCCATGCACCGGGAGCCCGACGTGGGATTCGATCCCGGGTCTCCAGGATCCCGCCCGGGGCCAAAGGCAGGCGCCAAACCGCTGCGCCACCCAGGGATCCCCCTTTGCCCATTTTTAAATTGGTTTGTCTTTTGGTCCTTGTGCTATAGGTTGAATTGCATCCCCCACAAAGATATGTTAAAATCCTAAGCCCCAGTATCTCAGAATGTGATCTTTTTTGGAAGTAGGGTTGTTGCAGATGTAATTAGTTAAGATGAAATCATGCTGGGAGAGGGTGAACCCTTCATCCAATGTGATTGGTCTTCTTTAAGAGGAGAAAAGACATACATACAGAAGAGAATCCCAAGAGAAGACAGAGACACAGAACAAGAAAGCCATGTGATGACAGAGGCAGAGCTTGGAGTGATGGGTCTCTGAGCCAAGGAACATCAAGGATTAACATCAAAGATTGCCGGCAACTCCAAGCTGAGAGAAGGGTGCAGAACAGATTCCTTTTCAAAACCTCAAGAAGGAACCAACCCCATCTGGATTTTGGGCTTCTAGCTCCCAGAACTATCACAGAACGTGTTTCTGTTGTTTTGAGCCATCTAGTTTATGGTATTTTATTACAGAGGCCTTAGGAAACAAATACAAGTTGTAAGGGTTCTTTATATATTCTAGGGTATATGGGTTACTAGGATTATAGCATATTTATGGTTGGCAAATAATTTCTCCAATTCTGGGGGTTGTCTGTTCACTTTCTTGCTGGTGCTTTTCGAGGCATGAAATTAAAAAATCTTTTTTGAAGTCCAACATATCTGTTTTTTTCTTTTGTCTCTGCCTTTGGTGTTATAGGTAAGATGCCATTGCCTAAGCCAAGGTCACAAAGATTTGCTCCTATGTTTTATGCTAAAAGCTTTATAGTTTTAGCTCTTACACTTAGGTCTATCATCTATTTTAAATTAATTTTTGTGTATAGGGTGAGGAAGGGGTCCACCTTTATTCTTTCACATGTGGATATCCCCTTATCCCAGCATCAGTTGTTGAAGGGCTGTAGAATTTTTCAGCCCTACTTATCAGGTTTGAGATGAGGGAGGCATGGGTGAGCAGGACCCAGAGTCCTCACTGACCACCTGTGCTGGGGCTCCTCACTTCTGAGCAGGCTCCTGAAGCCCCAGGGAGGCAGGCCCTGCCCCTGCCCTTCTGTCGCTGTGGAGTCTGAAGTTGTTCACTGGCTGGGAGAAGTGGGATGGGTCTAGGGTCAGGGGATTGTGGGATTGGATTTTTTTTTTTTTTCACTATTTGAGGCACTCCCTGACTTTCTGTGCCTAAGCATGGATGAGCAGAGGCAAGAAGAAAGCTGGTTGGACTGCCCTAAGTGGCTGTCTACACAGAGGAAATGACTCACACAAGGGGTGGGCTCAGCCCAGCTGTTTTGTTAAGTGTCACCAACCTCACCCTGAAGTTGCTATTTCCAACCCCTAAATCAGATTGACCTCCTTGCCCTATAGACAAGGAAGGGGAGCAGGGCTGTGACTGCCCTAGAAGGACTGTTTTGGACTGTTTAATCCACTCAGATACTATATAGCTCCTTAAGCCAAGAGTGAAGAGCTCGGAGTCAGGAGCATGGGGGCCTCACAATGCTGGGTCTCCAGGGCTTCCTCTGAAAACTCTCAGAATTAGCAGGTGCTTCCTTCTGCCAGTGACAGGATAATGTGTCAATCAGGGTGGCTACTTGAGGACCATCTGCAACAGACAATTCTGAACAAAGCCTGCCTAGGCCAGAATGACCCAGGGGAGGTCCCTGAGGAAAATGGGCAGGAGGAACCTCACTGAGCCTGGGGCACATACCTGGGAAGTCTTGTGGCCTCCCAGCTCCAGCTGATGGCTCTAAAGGGAGAGACCACTATTTTTTAGTCTCAGCTCAGGGGTTATCTCTCACCTCCTCCTGAAAGCTTTCCTTACTATTCCCCAGTCTACACTCCTCCCACATTCCACCTGAGTCACGGACCCCTTTGAGCTCCCATGGCATTCTTTGCTCATGCCCAGCCTAGCACCCACAAAGCTGTTTGCAAGTTTTCATTTTTCTTTTTGCCTGGCACAGAGTTATAACAGATGAGGGAATAAATCTTGACTATCCAAACATCTGTAGCATAAAAGAAGAAGGGTGGGGCGAGGGGACTGGAAGGAACGAGCCAAATGTGAATTGAGAGGTGATGTATGTTCATTGGTGAGGGCTTCTCTCTCTGAGGAGGTGAGGCTGACTACTAGGAAATATTCAGACACAGTCCAGCGGCCACAGCTCAGCCACCAGGAAATGATACTCCAGGGAAACATCTTTTGTTCTCTGAGGCAATAGAGAAAAACAGTTGGAACACTGGGTCCTCGCAGCTTTTGTGCACAGGCCTGAATAGAGCTCTGTAGCTGTGACCCAGCCAAGGCTTCTCCCTCATGAAGTGGGGAGGGTGGAGTGCACCACGGTTGCTCTTCTCTCTCCCTTTCCTGCCACCTTCATACCTTCTGCTCACTCAGGGTCCTCATTTGGCCAGTTCCCTGCCCCTTTAACAGTGGGGGAAACCACCACTGACCAAAGGTCGAAGCCCATGCAGCGCCTGCCACTAGGTACCCAAGACACAGGAATGCCACTTGAGTTACTAAAGGTACAGGATGCTGTAAACAAACAACTTTTAGGTCTCAGAGGGGAGTTGGGCTGAGGAGGGAGATACTAGGTGTCTGGACTGTTTTCAGAAAAAGTGCTTTTTGTCCAGTCTATCCTCATATCAGGCAGAAAAATGTTGCCTATACTCTGGCCTGGAGGCGGGGACCACATGCTATAGGCAGGTGGTCCATAAGGCAGTGATTAGGATGAAGTCTTAGAATTCAGACTGTTCCCTGGAGTGAATCTGAGAAATCAATTCAAAACCTCCTAGATTCCACAAATAAAAGTTCCCCTACTCCTTGCTCCCTTCCTTCCCAGCACTGGTTGCCAGTATAATTATGATGTGGGTAATGACTTGTCTAATCCAGTGTCTGCCCCCAAGAAGCGGGGTCCTTGTTCATCCTGTTCCATCACCATACCAAGTATGGTGCTTGGCCCAGAGCAGGGCCTTTGTGTTGAATGAATTTAAAATAATTTTTTTTTTTTTTTTTAAAGAAAGACTGAATGGCTCTCCTGGTTACAGAACTGGACAGTGACCACCCTCTACTGCCCCCACTGCCCACCCCACGCTGCCAAAGTGTCAATAAATAGCAGTGACTAAGTGACAGAAGCATAGAAAAATGAGAGCTATAGAGGTGACACATAGGCCAGGGCTCCACCATTACCAAAGGCTGGGGGTCCACCAGGCCAGTATGAGTAGGTTCGCTGCATGGTGGTGCCCAGCAACTATCTACTGAGTGGAGGGATGAGCGGGTCCTGTAAACTCTAAGCAGGCTGACTCCCCTGAGGCCTGCAGGGATGCATAGTCTGCTCTGGTCAGACCAACCTGTCACCCCATGCACTGGATGGTATATTTCTCAGTGTAAACTGACAAGCTGGCACCTCGAAATCTCTGAGAGTTTGAAACTACTAATTATGCCTAGACTCTCCCGGGTACAGTGCTCGGAGCTGACATTACAGAAGGCAATAGACATGTTCTTTCACACGGAGCTGATATTGGAGAACAGAGGCAGAAAATAAACAAATCGAAAGACGATATGATTTCACACAGTGACATGTATTACAAAGAAAGTAAAGCAGGCAAATGGGAAGGGGAGTCACTGGGGACAGTGCTTTCGAGACAGGGTGCTCAGGAAAGGTAAAGACAAAGGCGAGGAAAAGGAGCCATCTGGGAAAGGGTTCAGGCAGATGCAACAGCAAATGGAAAGGCCTGGGGCTGAAAGGAGTCTGTTGTGTCAGGAGCTGCAAGGGGGCCAGAGGGTCCATGCTGGGTGAGCAGAGCAGGAGCCTGGATGAGCAGACGAGGAGCCTGGGTGACAAGCTGCCCTGTCCCATCAGCTCTTGGACCCTGGCAAGACAAGATGTCTGAGCCTATGCAAGACAAGTCAGATACTGGACAGGAGCGAAGTTGACTTGGTCAATGCCATTCTGTGGAGCTCTGCTGGTACACGCAGTCACCGACCCTAAGGACAGCCCTCTGCTTCAAGCTCAAGCCAAGGGCTGTGGAGACTTTCTTCTTCACCCCTCCGAAAGTGCTGACAGTTATCTGCTCATAACCTTCAGGGTCCTGTGACATTCTGGGCTCTGAAGCAATTTGCAGGATAGCAAAAATGGAAACTGTGACCCTCACTTATACAGTGGCATGATTCATATACTCATAGTCAATAGATGGTGCTGATCATTCAGATATCCATAATGGAAAACATGACTTTTGATTCCTACCTCACACCATACAGAAAAGTTAATCCTAGAGGGATCATAAACTTAACTGCAAAAGATAAAACACTAAAGCTTTTAGATGAAAATACAAGGTTTTCACAGCCTTGCAGCTTTGAGTAGACAAAAAGTTTAAAAATAGACACACAACATATTAACCACAGAGAGAGATTGATAAAGATCATTAAAATCAAGAACTTCTGTTCCACAAAAGATACCATTAAGAGATTTAATAGGCAAGCCATAGACTTAGAGGAAATTTGCCATATGTATATATGCTTTGTATTTTTTCTCTAGTAAAAGACCATATCCATAATACATAAAGAGCCTCTATAAATAAATAAGGAAAATACAACTCAAGAATGAAACAACGGGGGGCTCCCTGGGTGGCTCAGCGGTTTGGTGCCTGCCTTTGGCCCGGGGCATGATCCTGGAGTCCTGGATCGAGTCCCACATCAGGCTCCTTGCATGGAGCCTGCGTCTCCCTCTGCCTGTGATTCTGCACCCCCTCTCTCTGTGTCTCTCATGAATAAATAAATAAAATTTAAAAAAAAAAAGAATGAAACAATGGGGGTGCCTGGGTGGCTCAGCTGGCTGAGCATCTGCCTTCAGCTCAGGTCATGATCCTGGAGTCCTGGGATGGAGCCCCGCATTGGGCTCCCTGCTCATTGGGGAGTCTGCTTCTCCTTCTGCCTTTTATCCTGCTCGTGCTCACTCTCTCCTTCTCTCAAATAAATAAAATCTTAAAAAAAAAAGGAATGAAACGACTTAAACACTTCCAAAAGAAGATCAGCCAATAAGGAAATGAAATAGTATCAAAACTTTTGGTCATCAGGGAAATGCAAATTAAAACCACAGTGAGGGGTACCTGGGTGGTGCAGTCAGTTAAGCATCTGACTCTCAGTTTTGGTTCAGGTTGTGATCTCAGGGTCCTGGGATCAAGCCCTGCATCCAGCTCTCTGCTCAGCACCAAGTCTGCTTAAGACTCTCCCTTTCCCGCTCCCTCTCCCTCTGTCGCCCCCAAAACCACTTGCATGTGTGCACGTGCTTTCTAATAAATAAAATCTTAAAAAAAAAAAAGCCAACACATGCTGAGACGTCACTGCACACCTGTTAAGGTGGCTAAAAGTCAAAAGACTGATGACACCACCAGCTAGGATAAAGAGCAACGAAAATACTCACATATTGCTAGTCTGAGTACAAATCAGTACAAGCACTGTTAGAAAATGCTTGGCATTATCTGCTAAAGGTAAACATATGTCTATACGATGACAATGGCAATTTTATTACTAGATTATATACCCACAGAAAAGAGTATAAAGGCAAGAGCAAGAATGTTCACAACAGCTTTCGTCATAATAGCCAAAACCTGGAAACAACCCAAATGTCTGTTGGCAGGAGAATGGATAGATGCATCAGGATATATTCTTACAATGGAATATTACAGAACAATGGAAAATGCACAGGTGACTCTCACAGACATAATGCTCAGTGAAAGAGGCAAGAGTACATATTGTATGATTCCATGTACCTGAAGAGGAAAAATGAATCTATGGTGCTAGAAGTCAGAATGGAGACTTCCTATGGAGGGGAAAAATGGGAGAAGGCATAAGAGAGCCTTGTGGTGGGCTGGAAAGGGTCTATATTTTAATCTGGATGGTGGTTACAGAGTGTAATCGTATATAAGTACTCACTGAGATATGTACTGAGGATCACTTTACATCATTTCTCAAAAACCTTCTAAAGGGGGAAATTATAGTCTTTTTAACAAATGGTGCTGGTACAATTGGATATCCCTGTGCAGAGGAATCAAGCAGGACTTCATCCTTATACCATATAAAAAAATCAACTCAATGGATCATAGATCTAAATATAAGAGCTAAAATTATAAAAGTTTTATAAGAACACATAAGAGTAGATCTTTGCGACCTTAAATTAGGAAATGGGTATAGATATGACACCAAAAGCATGAATGATACAAGAAAAAACCCCAGATATATTGGACTATATCAAAACTGAAAACATTAATGCTGTAAATGATACCACCAATAAAGTGAAAAGACAACTTACAGGATGGGAGAAAATAATTCCTAATTATGTATCTAAAAAGGGTAGAGAACCCAGAATATATAAAGAACTATTATGACTCAATAATAAAAGGACAAAAAAAATCCAATTTAAAAATGGGTCAAGGGGGATCCCTCGGTGGCGCAGCGGTTTGGCGTCTGCCTTTGGCCGAGGGCGCGATCCTGGAGACCCAGGATCAAATCCCACGTCGGGCTCCCGGTGCATGGAGCCTGCTTCTCCCTCTGCCTGTGTCTCTGCCTCTCTCTCTCTCTCTCTATGTGACTATCATAAATAAATAAAAATTAAAAAAAAAATAAAAAAATAAAAAAAAATAAAAATGGGTCAAGGTTCTGAATAGATATTTCTCCAAAGCTGATACACACATGGCCAAAAGGCACATAGAAAGATAATACTCGGGGCAGCCCCAGTGGTGCAGCGGTTTAGCCCCGCCTGAAGCCCAGGGTGTGATCCTGGAGATCCAGGATCGAGTCCCACGTCAGGCTTCCTGCATGGAGCCTGCTTCTTCCTCTGCCTCTCTCTCGCTCTCTCTGAATGAATGAATGAATGGATAAATAAATAAACAAATAAATCTTAAAAAAAAAAGAAGGATAATACTCGACATCATTAGTCATTAAAGAAATGCAAATCAAAACCATAATGAGATACTAGTTCTCACCCCCCCTAGGATAGCTATTATAACAATTTTTTTAAAAAAACCATAAGATCTGTTGGTAAGAATGTAGAATACACTGCTGGTGGGTATATAAAATAGGGCAACTGCTTTGGAAAACAGTTTGGCAGTTCCTCAAAAGGTTAAATATAGAGTTACCATGTGACCCAGAAATTCTACTGTTAGGTATGCATCCAAGACAATTAAAAACATATATCAATACAAAAACTTGTACATGAATGTTCACTGCAATATTATTTGTAATGGCCAAAAATGGGGAAAAAACCCAAATGTTTATCAACCGATGAAAGACAAAACAGAATGTGACATGTTCGTACAAAGGGATCTACAGTGAACTATTAGTCATTGAGGTATAGACCAGCCTACAACAGGGATGAATCCTGAAAACAATATGTTAGTTGGAAGAAGCCAGTCACAAAAGATTACATATTACATGATTCCATTTATGTGAGATGTCCTGAACTGCAAATCTATTGACAAACATCAGTGGTTGCAGGGAATAAGAGGAGTGAGGCTGGGGGAGGAGAGGCAGATGGGAAGTCACTGCTAATGGCAAGGGATTTCTTTTATGGCGGATGGAATGTTTTCAAATTCAATTGTAGTGATAGCTGTACAAGCTTGCAAATATATGAAAAAAAGCTGAATTATACACTTTAGTTAGGTGAATTGTAGGGTATTAGTTATAGTTCAAAAAAGCTGTTAAGAAAAGGGTGTGTGTGTGTGTGTGTGTGTGTGTGTGTGTGTGTGTGTCTCCTCATCTATTTCATGGCCTTGGCCCCATCCTGAGTTACAGGATCTGGAAGCTACAGGCCAGATGAGAGACACGCATGAAAGGAGCCGAAAAAGCAAGACTATAACCCAACATGAACCCCAGACAGAGCTGGGGTAAACTCGGGGCTTTGTGTGTCTAAGTGCATACAACTCCTATCTGGGCTGTTCATGACACAAGAACAAATATGCAATGGCAAAAGAGTTTGGGTCCACAGCTTTGATGATTGTTCTTAAGCTTCTGACCCATGGCTCTGCTTAGAAGATTCCCAGGGTTAGTTTCCCTTGGATTATCAACAAAGTAGACTGGCTTATTCTAGAACAGCACTGCCTAACAGAAATAGAATTCCAGTCACGTATGTCATTTTAAATGTTCTACTAGCCACATTTTTAAAATGTAAAAAGAAACTAGTGAAATTAATTTTGATAATATATTTAAGCCAATATATCACAAATATTCTTATTGTAACATGTATGTAATAAAAAATTATTGAGATATTTCACTTTCTTTATACTAAACCTTCAAAATCCAGTGTTTATTTTTATTTATTTATTTATTTTTTTGAGACAGAAATATTTCTATTTTATTAAACCCCTGACATTTTAGCATTTATTTGTTATAGCAACTAGGATTACTTTAATATAAAAATCTTCACATGGCTAACTCTTGTTGCAAAAGCCTCTGCTTAAATGTCACCTCCTTACAGAAGCCTCACTGAACACTCCAACTGTTTTAGATCTCCTGTCTCACACTCAGTATCTCTTTTTATTATTATCTCAAAACTTTTTATGACCTGGTGTGTGAGAGTGCATGTGTGTGCTGGGTGATGCTCTTCACCACCACTAGCACAAGAGCTCACCGTTGGTCAGAACTTTGCCCAGTTTGCACTATCTCAGTTTGCACTAGCCACATTTTAGGTGCTCAGTCAGTAGCCACGTGCAGCTAGTGGCTGCCATATTGGACAGCACAGTTCTAAATCTGGTTTATGTTGCAAGATGAGTATTCTCAAAGCCTGGTATTTTAGAAAATATGAATAATAACAAGCGCTAAGGTGGAAGGCTTAGTGAGGTGAAGCGCCTGGCCTGAGGCCTTAACACTGATAAGTGGCAGTGGTTAAGAGCAGAGTCTATCATCAGATGAGAATTATCTTCTCCACGGGATTGATACGAGATGACAAGAGACCCTCATGGGAAGGGACTGGCACAGTGAGATATGAGAGGGCTCACATGAGAGATATGAGGGGCTATTGGAGAGGAGGTAGAGATCATTCAGGGTAACTAGGGTAACTAGCTGGAGACACCGTGTACCAGCTCTGAGATATCTCCCCAAGATCTCCCCCTTGAAAAACTTGTACCACTCACTGGACTGGTGGGTGAGGACACTCCAAGGCTCCACATAGATCCATCATCTTCCAGAGGCTCCTGCTGGCCATTCCCCTGGCGCACTGCTCTGGCCCCCTCTCTCACACTTCTGGAAGACTGCTGGTCTGAGGCGCTTCCCGAAGGGACAGCTTGGGCAGGGCCCAACTGCTGCAAGCCGAGGGTGTCAGGTGCCTGCACAGGCGGCTCCTGCTTGTGGTACCCATCTTGGATCTCAGGGGATGCCTGGGCCAGAAGGGGCTCTGCGGGTACATCAAACGGGATGCTGGTTTCCAGGCTGGGGAGGGACAGTGAGGCTTGTCCTGTGGGAATCTCCACTTCTCCGATTAGTCCGTTGGTTGGCACAGAGTTTACCCGGGCTTTGGTGAATTCCGACAACACCCTAGAAGTTTTTAAACAAAGAAACCTGTGTGACAGGTTGTCTGTGAGAATGCCCAAGGCTACTAGGGCAGTGGTTATGAATGGAAAACTGCTGTTATGTGATTTTAAAACCAAAACAAACAACACTCTCCTCATCATTCATTGCTCCCTTGCTTCTACACAGTCCTCCTCTGACACTCCTCATGAAGCTTCTCCCCAGCTGGGACTTAGGCAGAGTGGATGGTCAAGTGATCCAAGGTCCCAGGATCTTCAGTGACAAAGCTCAAAAAGCTGTGGAAAGGACTGATGTGAACGGAAACTACCCACTGCTTTTGCTTTCTGAACAGGCTACTGCGGGCCTGGAGAGCTTGCTCAGCCAAGCAAATGGCTGTGTAGGCAACCATTTCCTCGTGCTATTGTAGCAGAGCCCCAGGGAATAGTGTCTGAGAGCCGGGCTCCCCAACAGCACAAACAGCTGAGCCCCAAGAACCCACTCCCCAGGACGTGGACTTAGGTGAAGTGAGAACCCACTCTGTTCCTGGAACATTCAGTGGACAGCAGGGTGGGGGTGAGTGCAAGGGGTGGGGGTGAGTGCAAGGGCTGGTGTACCTCAGACCCAGACTGCATGTAGAGTCAGAGAAGCCTGCTGTTCTAGGAACTGCTACTGGAGATTGGTGTACACAAGGTACACGAGTGTGTACACAAGTATATGTGGGGTGTGAACCTGCTAACTCCTTCAATGGGACTGGCTCTTCCTGCCCGTCAGTGGTGCTTTGGGGCTATAGGGAGCCTTCTGTACATATACACACACATACTCACACGCACATGAAAACATACTTCTGGGCCTTCTAAAAGGCCCCCCGGCTAGTGGCTGCTCCCCCTTCTCCTGAGGCTTCTGGGAATACAAGATCTGTTTCTGAAGTAAACCCATTTGCTGTTTCCTCCTCTGCTTATGAACCCAGTCGAGTATGTCATAGGCAAATGAAGATTTAAAGCTATCTGGTACCCAAGAGATTGCACATATCTGCCCTAATGGCTTAGACTAGGTCAGAATATATGTCAAACTCCCTTTACTGTCACCTTATGGAAATTTTTTACCTTAATGTCTTCTGACTGAGCTCTGCTCTTATCTACAACATCACAACCCTAAACAACATTTCAAGACATGCTAGCTAGTCAAGTATTGGTGACCAACCCATGCATTTAGGGGCAACTGATTTTTCAACCCAAGACATTTCACTGGAGGAAGAATAGTCTTTTCAACAAATGGTGCTGGGATAAGTGAATAGTCTCATGCAAAAGAATGAAGTTGGATTCCTATCTCACAGCATGTAAAAAATGAACTCAAATGGTTTAAAGACCTAAGGTTAAGAGCTAAAGACATAAAACTCTTAGAAGGAAACAGGGATAGATTTGGATCAGGTGATGGTTTCTTATATGACATCTAACAGATAGGCAACCAATAAAATATAGTTAAGTTGGACTTCATCAAAACTAAAAACTTTTGTGCTTCAAAAGGATACTATCAAGAAAGTAAAAAGACAACCCAGAGAATAGGAAAACAATTGTATATCTGATATATAAGTATTATCATATATCTGATAAAGGTCTAATATCCAGAATATACAGAGCTCTTAATAATTCAATAGCACTAGAACAAATAATCCAATTGAAAAATGGGCAAAGGATTTACAGAGACATTTCTCTAAAGGTATACAAATGGACAGTAAGTACATGAAAAGATGCTCTATATCATTAAATAGTAGTGAAATAAAAATCAAAAACATAATAAGATACTACCTTGTGCCACTAGGATGCCAATGATTAAAAAAAAAGAGAATACAAAGGGTTGGCAAAGATGTAGAGAAAGTGAAACTCTTACACACTGCTGATGGAAATGTGAGATGATATAGCTTTTGTGAAGAAGTTTGGTAGTTCCTCAAAAAGTTAAACAAAGAGTTGCCATATGACTCAGCAATTCAACTCATGGGCATATAGCCATGAGAATGAAAAGACAATGCCCACAGTAAACTTGTACATGAATGTTCATAGCAATATTATTCCTAATAGCCAAAAAGTGGGAATAAAATAAATATCCACTAACTGATGAACAGATAAACAAACTGGTATATCCACACAATAGACTATTATTCAATCATGACTATAACTCGGAGGAATCTTGAAATCATACTAAGTGAAGGCAGGCAGTCACAAAAAGCCACATATTGTATGATTCCATTTATATTCAATGTCCGGAATAAGTAAATCAACAGCTAATGGGTACGGGGTTTCCTCACAGGATGAGGAAACTAAACCCACTGAAATGGACACTTTAAAATGGCAACTTTATGCTATGCGAATCATATCTCAAACAAGTGGGTAACCTATCAGATGACAGTGTAAATGTTTTGGCAGAATAGTTATGGGGGAAGACAGGTCGGTACTGGTTCTTACTCTCAGCATCACTCTAAAAATAGACCAATGAGAATCCAAGAGCACAGCTTGCAGCAAACAGGCACGGGACACAAAGGGGCAGTTTCCACAGGCAGCGAGGGAAGGGACATTTGCTAACCAATTGCATGTGTCCAAACCATTGTGACAGAATGAGGCCACTTTCTGAAATGAACTAGGGAGGCAGATTTTTGACAGATGTCCCCTGTGAGGTCCCAGGTCCTCATGAAGTCCTGAGAGGTTGGGTGGCAACTGGTTAAAAGCAGGGCCCCAGCATCCTGGCTTGGGCTGGCACACTGCTGTGGCCCCACATAGGTTCCTTAGTTCGTGGACTTTATTCCTTTACCCATAAAACCGGCATGTTAACAGCATCCACCTTTTGTGACTGTGGTAAAGGCTATGTGAGATAACAGGCAAAATGCTTAGGAGAGAGTCTAGCACAAAGTAAGTCCTCAATAAACAGTAACCTCAATTTGTTTCTGTGGCTGTTCTTATTATCACTGGTAAAACTGCTTAGCTTCCATGTTCATGAATATTAAAATGTAAGGAAAGGAGAATTATGGAAATATTCACTTGCATTATGAAAATGCTTATCAATGAATCCTAATCTGTAAGACAAATTTTATTTTTATTTGTATTTTTATTTTAAAGATTTTATTTATTTATTCGTGAGAGACACAGAGAGAGAAAGGCAGAGACACAGGCAGAGGGAGAAGAAGGCTCCATGCAGGGAGCCCGACATGGGACTCGATCCCAGGACCCCAGGATCATGATCCTGCCCTGGGCCACAGGCAGATGCTCAATCGCTGAGCCACCCAGCATCCCTGTAAGACAAATTTTAATGACAGGGTAGCCTGGGTGTTGGAATAAGAAATGCCAAGCTTGTGTGATAATTTAGAGCTTCTGACAAATCAACACCAAGGTCAAGGTCAAGTTCACAGAGCCTCACCAGAATCAGTGCCAGTTGTCAGGACCCAAAGTGAATAAGAAAGATATACATCAAGTGGAGAAAAGTGCTAGAGATGAGGGGTTTTTTTGTTTTGTTTTTTGTGTTTTTTTTAGAGATGAAAATTTGAAGAACAGGCAAAAGAAAGAAAAATTTCAAGACCTTTGAAGAAAATGCAACATTGGACTGAAACCACTCCAGTCCTTCCACTTTTGTTCTGTCTAGCTCAGGGCAGTGTTTTTCAAAAACTGTCTATTCAACAATTCTAGAGTGCCTGGGAGGCTCAGTAGGTTAAGCATTTGCCTTTAGCTCAGGTCATGATCTCAGGATCCGGGGACTGAGCCCCACATCAGGCTCCCCGCTCATTGGGCAGTCTGCTTCTCTCTCTCCCTCTGCCCCTCCCCGCTTTATGAGGTGGTAAAGCATCACTGCCATGCTCTTTTTCTGAGCATGTGGACTAGCGTGTTGCAGTTCATGGCACTGTCTGGTGGTCAGGGGCACTAATAAAAGCACGGAGGAGGGCTGCATATGCGAATAATCATTTCCCTCAAGAGAAGGCCTTATGATAACGACATTTGACAAAAACCACTACCCACAGTTTTGCACATGTGTATACAGAGATGAACAGTGGGAGAACTGATGTCACAGGATGCCAGTAGTAAAATGACAATGATACCACCTACTGGAGCACTCATCCTACGTCTTGACACTGCTCTAAGCACTTTACATACCTTAACTCATTAATTCTTCTTAGCATTCTTATCCCCATTTTGCAAATGAGAACATCAAGGTCAGAAAGGTTGAATGCCTTGCTCAAGTCAGGGAGCTGGTTGATAGAAGACTCCAGTAGTGTGGCTCTGACTCCACATTCCTAACCTTTGAACTGGAGTTGTGCTACTCAGTGGTGGCTGTAATTCAGACCCAACCAACACAAAAGAAGCCATTCAGGGCATCAATCCTCTATTCACAAAGCAAACTGCAATTTGATTTCCAGAAAACCTTAAATTAATACATCTCATTTAGAATGTTATGTGTTTTATACTTTATGTTTAATTTGTAGAGTCGTGATTTTAATGTTATAAGAGTTATAAGCACATAGTATACATGCCTAATTTTAAGTCACAAATATAATAAAATTAAGTGAACTCTTAAATGTTGATGACAATCTTTACCCTTAAGACATACCCTCTAAGAAGAGCTGGTGTCTGGGGATACGCAAAGACCAACTTCGAGCCCAGCTCTCAGAGGGATGGTGCTGGATGAGTATTTGTTCATTTGCATGTGTTCAGTGATTGCTGCTTCCTCACACCATGCCCAGCACTGGTCTGTACATCCTGACCCTCTTCCCTCGAGTTTTCCCATCACGCCCAGGACAACACTTCCCACCCAGGGTGGACAGTCACTGATTCAGTGACCTGCAGCTGGAATTTTCCAATCACAAGACTCATGAAAGATAAAAGCCAGACACATGACAAAGACACATGGCTGGCCTATGGGAGGAGGGAGGGAGAAGAAAGGGCTCCAACAGGTGAATTAACCCAAATCACACCACCAGCCCAGTGGATAGGTAGAGATTGCTCCTTTCCAATATGTTCTATCTAAATTCTCCCACTTAGGGGTGCCTGGGTGGCTCAGTGGTTGAGCGTCTGCCTTCAGCTTAGGGCATGATCCCAGGGTCTTGAGATTGAGTCCCACATCAGGCTCCCTGCAGGGTGCCTGCTTCTCCTTATGTCTCTGCCTCTCTCTGTGTCTCCCATAAATAAGTAAATAAAATATTTTAAAAATAAATAAAATAAAAAAACAAATTCTCCCATTTGATGTTCAAAAGTTCTATCTCATGTGCTCAGTGCTCGGAAGCCGCTTCAGGGGTCTACCAGACACTGTTATGTGTGCGGTGCACTCCGAGGCATCTGACTGGATTCTCAGACAGTATGAGGGAGTCTCCATTTTAAAGATGAAGAAACAACTTTGTAGAGTTAGCAGTTTTCCAGCTGTTATTGAACTTGCAGGTGATGGAATAAGGTTTGAAATTAGATGCATTGCAAGCCAGTCCATACCAGCACCCAATTTGGTGTTATTTCTACACCAGCTGGGAACCCTATGAAGACCTGAAGCAGGAGGGTGGGGGCACCCAGAAGTAGGTAAGAAGGTCCGAAACACAGGTGGGGGAGCATGGGTCTGGCTGAAGGAGGTACTCAATAAAATATACCATTATCTACCTATTAGATGAGCAAATATCCAAAAATTTGACAAAACCTTCTGCTGACGAAGCTGAGAGAACACAGGTACATTCCTAATGGAGAGCAAATAGGCAGTATCTGTGAAAATCACAGATTAATGTATCCTTTGGCTCAGCAATTCTGTTTCTGGGAATTTACTGAACAGAGATCCTTGCATAGAATCAAAAAATCACATGAACAGAAAGATCACATGAACAGGTTATTTATAGAAATGGTGAACTCCAATGTCCATTAAATACAGGGCTGGTTAGATAAACTAACCAGTGATGGAAAAATATGCAATAAAAAAAAAATAAAGAAGCTCTGATATGACACTCCAAAAAAAATACTCTGATATTATCTCTTCCAAAACAAGGTGTCAAAGAGTGTATTTAAGATAGCTTTTGGAGAAAGGGGTCAGGGATAAGAAATAAAAAACATTAAAAAAATCTGTATATTCGGGGATCCCTGGGTGGCGCAGCGGTTTAGCGCCTGCCTTTGGCCCAGGGCGCGATCCTGGAGACCCGGGATCGAGTCCCACGTCGGGCTCCCAGTGCATGGAGCCTGCTTCTCCCTCTGCCTGTGTCTCTGCCTCTCTCTCTCTCTCTCTGTGACTATCATAAATAAATAGTTAAAAAATTTTTTAAAAAAATCTGTATATTCATATTTGTTAGATGCATATGCATTTAGAAACATCAGAAGAAAATGTAAGGAATTAATAATTATGGTGACAGAGGTGTGAAAGGCTTTTCACTGTATACATTTTAGACTTTTTCCAACCATAAAAATAGATTATCTATTTTAAAATTACTGTTTAAAAAGCCTGGATAAAGAAGGCTCTGCTTGTGGTAAGCATGGCATAACATAGAGAGATGGTGAATCACTTTGTATACTTGAGACTAATACAACACTGTATATCAACTATACTCAAATAAAAAATTTTTTTTTAAAGAGAAGGCTCTGTCCAGGCTCCCCCTCTAGTCAAGTTCATTGCTCCACACACTCTTCCTCCACACATCTGCTTGGCTCCTTTTGTCTACTATCTCCTCCAGTCATCATTCAGGGTGTGTGTCCTCCCAAGGCCTTCTGGGAGGTCACAGAGGAGTACCCTTATCCATCATGCTCCATTGCATTTTTGGAATAGTATACATAACTCTGAACTGTTTATTTCCTTCCCTCTAGGGCGATAATATTTTACACTGTGTCTCAGAGAAATGAGGTAACTTGCTCAAGTTCACCCAGGGGCAGCGCTGGATGAAGCCTGATCCAGGTCTGAGCCCCACCTAAATCCATTCTCCCCACTGCCCTATATGGCCTGCAGTTACAGGTCCCAGAGACTCTGGTCCCTGAGGGAGAGAGACGATGTCCTCTGTCTCTCTTTATGCCCTTATAGAGGTCAATGCTCAGTAACAGACAATCACATGCTCGAGGAAGGGAGAGAAAGAGGAAGAGAAGGAGGAAGGAAGGAAGAGAGTGGGGGAAGGAGTGGGGAGGGACACTCACTCTTGCAGAGACGGGTCTGAATCATCGGCATTTGTTGTCCCCAGGTCTGAGTCGTAGGACATGGGCTCCTCGGAACGATCTGGGTCTGGGCTCTTGGAGCTATTCTCTTGGAGCAGACAGCTATCAGAATTTAGGCTGCAAGACAGCTGGGACGAACTGGCCGTGTCCAGGCTGAGGGAGGAGGCAGTGAGCTTCCTATTCCGTCGGATCTTATGGCCCGAGTGCTGGACTTCGATGTCCTCTGAGCCTGAGGAATGGGAAATTGAATCCAGAGACTCTTTCCGCTGTAGTTCTGTCCCAGAGGTAGTGAGGGGGTCAAGCTCAGAGAGTGGGCACAGCCCAGAGAGAGCCAGTGGGGTAAGCGTCCACTCGTTCAAGATGGCAGACTTGTAGGAGAGCTCGAATGATAAGGATGTCAGTCCCTGCAGGAAGCTGAGGAGGAACTCCCCCTCCTCGGCATCTCGAAGCAGGGCTGTGGGTTGATAGTACTCGCACAGGCGGGCTGGCTCCTGGAGGAGCAGCTTCAGGTAGCACTCCATCAGGCCATCGTTGAGGGCCAGTCTCAGCCAGGCCCGGCAGCGGCCCACGTCCGTGCTCACGAAGATCAGGTGCTCCAATTCTGAGATGATGTGTCTGGGGATGGGGAGGGCAGACTTGTTTTAAGAAATGATTTCCAATCACTGAGGTCTTGTTTTATCCACTGGATAACAAGAGCCGATAATAATGACTGTAAATATATAGAGGCTGGAAAAAAATCTTGGATAATAGTGCTCTACAGGGAATTTAGAAATAATAAGCCATAACCCCCAACTTTTTGAGGTCTCTGTCAGGAAGGATAATTGCCATTTTCATTACAACTACTTGGGGGCCCCTGACGTCATGCGCTCTTCCAGCAGATGTCTGACGAGCCCTTAAGTACAAGATCTTTGGAGCTGTGAAGATACAGGGTAAAGACATGGTCCTGCCCTCAATCCAGGTAACTACTTCTCACGGGCACACTGAGGTGAACCCTGTTGTCAGGAGGGCTGGGGTGGGAGCCAGCAATTATTTCCAGGTCTTGGTAAGAGAAAGGCCATAGAAAAGGCAGGATCTGAGCTGGCCAAGGGGATTTCATGAGGTGAAAATGGCAGTGTAACCTTCTAGGCCCAAAGGACTGACAGGAAAAAGGTACCAAGGGCAGGGGAGCGACAGCTTTGTAACAGGAGCTGCGAGCACTCCAATTACAACATGGGGAGGTAGGAAGGGTGGCTGGGTTGCAAAATCAGGTAACGCAGGGTCTTGAGTACCCAACTGGTGGGGCAAAGAGGAGGCAGTGGTCCCCATGCCCGGCTGTGCATCAGAATCACCTGGGAACTTGGTCAGGACACAGATTCTGCGGCCCCCAACCTAACCAATCAGACTCCAGGCTAGCATTTGAGAGCCTGAGAGTTTCTGTACAGGAAAGTGATTCAACCACAGTGGTGCACCACTCTGGATCAGATCAGATCCTACAAGTACCAAACTGAGTTCCTGAATCCTCGGTCTGATGTAAACGCCCCTCAGCGTCCTGCGCATGTCTTGCCTGTGAGAGTGCAGACCAGGTTCCACAGTGCTCAGTGAATGAGCTTGGGTTAGCTGAAGCTCAGTCAATGCTGCCACACTGACTGAGCTAAGGAAAGACAGAATGAGATAAAGAGGACAATTGTGAAGCCACTGTTACCCAGGAGTGGGGTAAGAACCCGAGAGCGGGGAGTGGCAGTCAGCAGGAAAAGAGAGATAAGACAGACAAGGCGCCTTCAGGCAGAAGGTAGCATTAAGTAGCCCCGGGAGGAACAGTGCCAGCTACTTGCTCCACAGCCCAGGCACTTAGCAAGAGGGCCACAGAGGCAAGCGTCCTAGGGTCAATATTCAGATGATCTGGATTCCACTTTTTATAAAAAATGTGATACCTTGTCCTGAGTATAATATAGCTGTTGAAACATTCTAAGGCAGGGTCAGCAAACTTCTTTTGTAAAAGGGCCACATGGTAAAGGTTCTAGGCTTAGTGGACCACACATTCTCTGTTACAACGACTGAAGTTTGCTAGTGTGCTATAGAGGTGGCTCTTGCTAAAGGTGACCAGCCATGGGCTTGAAGCACCCCCAGCCATTGCTGAGGGCTCAGGGGCTCCTGAGGCTTAGTCTAACAAAAACCCCTACCTTGCCCATCTCTGTTCTAGAACACAGAGTGTCTCTGTTGCTTTCCCATGCAGCTGGACAAGGGGAGCCCCAAGTCCCACACTCTGAAGTTCCTCCCCCACCCACAGGTCCCCAGCTGATCTCACTTGTGGGTGACAGCTTTCAGGAGGGGCCAGAAGACAGGCTGAGGAAGAGGCTTCTGGTGGGCGCTTTTCTTCCTTTTCCCTCCAGTCTCAGCTCGAATGTGCTTGGCGTGCAGGCCGTGGATAAATACGGCCTCCAGGGCACTGCACATGGTGTTGGCATCTCCATCCTCGCTAGTGACCACTGTGTCCGAGGACACGTACTGCTTCTGCAACGCCTTCACGGATCCCACTAGCTTCTTCTTGATAACCTAATCAGTGTCAGACATAACACAGCTTTAGAAGATCCTGCCATGTAACTGCTTATTGCCAAATACACAAACACCCACAAATGTGTATGCATCTATGCAGTACATAGACATGGAGCAAAACTTGCATGGCTAATTATAGAAAACAAAGTCAAGGCATGGAGAAAAAAAGGAAAAATCACATACTTATATCATCCAGAGATACGTTTTTTTTTTGCAAAAATATTTTATATTTTATATTATTAAACTGAACTTCAAACAAAAACAACAACAAAAAAAGGAACTGAACTTGAGTGAATTGATAGCCATACATCCTGTGTTTAAGTACTGGTTCCATCACCTTTACAGCTAAAGGAGCTCAGGCAATCCACCTAGGGCAGCGGTGAGGCTTTTTATGACTATGACTCCATCAAGAGGCACCAAGTGCTGTTTTCAAACATGAAAATAAGAGCATAGGGACGACACCTGGGTGGCTCAGTGGTTGAGCACCTGTCTTCAGCCCAGGGCATGATCCTGGAGTCCTGCGATTGAGTCCCACATTGGGCTCCCTGCATGGAGCCTGTTTCTCTTTCAGCCTATGTCTCTGGCTCTCTCTCTCTCTCTCTCTGTCTGTCTCTCATGAATAAATAAATAAAATCTTAAAAAAGAAAGAAAGAAAGAAAGAAAGAAAGAAAGAAAGAAAGAAAGAAAGAAAGAATGAAAACAAGAGCATGGTCTACACTGAGAAAGATCCAACACCTGGCATAGGCCAAGGTTAGTGTCAGCTTTGTCTGTCACCAGCTGGGTCACCTCAGACATTTCACTTAACCTCGCTGAGCTTAATGTCCTCATCCGTTAAACGGAAAAAATACCTCCTGAACTTCAGCACTGCAGGGGATTACCCTGAAGGCAGGATTTGTCTTTTAATCATCTTTGTGTTCTCAACACTTGGCACAGTTCCTGGCACATATAAGTACTCAGTGAATATTTGTTGAGTAAGTAAATTTTAAAATACATATACATAAAATCCTTTGGAAATTTAAAGGCAGTTCAGGCATAATCTGAGCATGTCAAAATGTCCTGAGTGTTTTGAAAAGGACTAGAAGGGAATGCAGAAAAACTGGTTGGAATTATTAGCTGATAGAGTTATGGATAAATATTTTACTGTTTAATTTTTTTTTTGGCCCAAACAGTTCATGTTCTCTGAAAAGTCCAATGTTCTTTTTTTACAACAGCTGAATGAGGCATAATTTACATAGCATAAAATTCACTCATTTAGAGTACACAGTTCAATGGTTTTGGTATATTCACAGAATTGTGAAACTATAGCCACTACCTAGTTTTAGAACATTTTCATTGCCTCAGAAAGAAACACTGTGCCCATCAGCAGTCACTCCCTGTACCTCTCTCCCCCCACCCCAAGCAACCACTCATCTACTTTCTATCTTTGTGGATTTATCAATTCTGGACAGTTTGCCTAAGTGAAGTCAGACCGGGTGTAGCCTACTGGATCTGGCTTCACTTGGCATGTTTCCAAGGCCTGTCTATGCTGTGGCATGTAACAGGAGTTCATTCTTCTTTACTGCCAAATAATATTCCATTGTGTGGACACCCCACATTTTATTTACCCATTCATCGATTAATAGACATTTGGGTTGTTTCCACTTTTTGGGTATAATGCTGCTATGAACATTCAAACACAAGTTTTTGTGTGGACAGAAGTTTTCAGTTCTCCTGGGTACATACCTAGGGGTGGAACTGCTGGGTTGTATGTTGACTCCAGGTTTAACGTTTTGAGCAACTGCCATACCTTCCCATAATGGCTGTACCATTTGACATTCCTGCCAGCAGTGTGCCAGGGTTCTAATTTTTTCTACAACGTCACCACTTACTATTATGTCATTTTGATTTGAGGCATCCCAGAGAGTGTGGAGATGTCTCTTGCGATTTTGAATGCATTTGTCTAATGTCTAGTGATGTCAGGCATCTTTTCATGTACTTATGGGTCATACCTATCTCTGCTTTGGAGAAATCCTTGCTCTTTAGGTTCTTTAGGTAGCCTATGTTAAATCATGACCATTTTTTTTGTAAATTCCCATTTTATCACCAAAAAGATGTTCTAGAAAGGGCAGGATCTCCTCAGAGCCTCCTCCTGCTATAGCTTTCTCAGCCTGAGGCCTCACTTTCCAGACAATACTCGTTCATTTCAAAGTGAGAAAAATCAATGAAATGGCTGTCCTGGGCATTCTTCCCCACCGTTGAGCCTCCCTTGCTGCCTACCGGGATGGCAGCCCGGGGGTCCAGTCCATTCTCCACCACTGAGAGCATTTCCACTCACACAGCAGCTCCCTCGGAGAATCACATGACACCTGCAGAGACAGATGGTGGCCAGATGAGCAAGTTCCAGCTCACCACCCGGAGCCAATTCTTCCCTCTACCTGGAGCAGGCAGCAGCAGGTCAGCCCATCTTCCTCAAACTGCAGTGCAAGGGCCTTTGAATACAAAAGTAAAATCTAAGAGTGGATTTGAAGGAAGGAAATGAGGAAGGAAAACAAATCTGAGCGCTTGGGCCACTGCAAGCAATCACGGAAAGGGCTGTGGACTCCACACCAAATGGTTGCACCAAAAGGTAGGCATGAAAGGCTGATTCAGACACCGAGCTAAGGGTGCAAGGGGGATACTGCAGTGGAAGGTGCTGAGAGCCCACAAGGACCAGGAAGCAGGGGCTCACAATTTATACTCAGGGCCTGGGCCCTGCAACTGCCCCCTCTGACTCCTGTCCCAGTCTAGTGTCTGCCAGCTCAGACAGCGACAGGGACAACTGAAACAGCTTCCGAAGGTGGGCGGGGGGGAGGGGGGCTCTCTTGCTACACATCTGCCTCTCCTTTAGGCACAAGGGTCTAGGCTTGAGCAGCACAGCGACATGTCTAAAGGGAAAAAATATGGTTCTGACTCTCGAATTGCCACCGATCAGCACTAGGCATGCTGGGCCACCGATAACATCAGACCTCTCAAATGCAGATATAAATGCAGAAGATGCCTAGCACAGGGTCTGAGGATACCAAGGAGAAATGCCATCTACAACCCTAGTGTATATGGTCATCCAGACCTGCAGGCAAAAGAATGCCAGTGCCTGAAAGAGTATGTGCAAAGAATTGGAAGCAGATCCCTCAGGGTAAATCCCTCCGGGATCCAACTTCCTAGGGTGGGGGTGGGGGTCTTTGAGGTGGGCGAGACTTTAACCTGAGCCTGAGGAGGCTGCTGGCTGGCCTGGCTGCTCCCCAGTCACTTGGATTGACCAGGATGGGGCAGGCACCTTCCCTTCTAAATAGATCACTAATGACCCCAAGCTGAGCATGAGGGGGCACCAGAAAGATAAGTCATTGCTATCTCAAAAACTCATGGCCCAAATAAGTTAATAAAACCAAGGCATGGTTAATGGATTTTGTACTCTTTACATATATTGCTTCTTGCATTCCTCCTAATCACCCTAGGAGAGCTGTTTTATTATCTTGATCTAATAGATAAGAAATAGAAGAAGACCCAGGTCAAGGAACTTCCCAAGGTGCCAGGGCTGATAAGTAGCAGGTTCCAGCACCTCCCACCAGGGCAACTCAATCCTTCTGGAAGAGATGAGTGTGAGCCAGGGGTAAGGGGTGGGTGGGTCGAAGCTGAGGGGTCTGGGAGGAGGGCTTTTCAGTTGGGGTCCCAGGTGAAGGGGTGCAAGGGAATACCAAGGTCAGTTTGGTGGCAAAGATTTACAGAACAGTGGAGCAGACAGAACAGCAGAGTGGCCCTAAAAGATGTTAGATGCTCTGACTCAAGCCCTGGCCTTTGGAGCCGGCCAAGGACCCAGAGCCAAACTTCCAAAGGAAGGACACACAGACGGAGGCAGGTGTGTGTGGAGGATGGCCCCCGCAGAATTAGCTCTGGCCAGCACATGACAGACCACCAGCAAGCTACCCTCCTCCCCAGCCACATCCCCTGTCTGACTGCCTCTCCCTTCACCACATTCCCGGCTCCTATTCACCTGGAGTCTTATCCTCCTCTGCAGACCAGCTCCATGCTCTGGCCACCATGGCGATGGGAAAAGAGGATGGGATGCAGTCTGAGTCCCTCCTGAAATTGTGTCTGATCCTAGAGGCAGGGTTCCTTCAATGCTACCCCGTGCAGCCCCGCATCAAATCCAGGTTCTCGGGCTCCAAGACCCTGGCATCCAATCCCTTTCAGCAATTTCAGAAGGCTAGGGCCTCCCTTCAGGCCTGTCCTTCTAGACAGAGACTCAAGTTCCAAAGATGCCATTCCCTCAACCAGCCTTATGACTTGGACCTCAACAATCCGAATAGTAGGTCCATTAAGGACTCTTTAATTAATTAACCAAAAATAATAGAGTATTCATTGGAGGGATGGAGGCTTATTAGTGAGTGCATGCTCTGGCCAAGACAGGGTCTGCTAAACAAACAGAGTCAACTGATGATGAGAGGTCAGAGCAGGGCTGGATAGGAGACAACTGCAGCCTAAAACAAAGTGTCAGAAAAGTCACAAAATGACAACAGCACAGAGAAATCCAGGAGGCCAGCCACTTGACAATTCACAAAATAGGACTGAGACTTTGGGGTCAGGCCAAAGTTAAGGGTGTACTTTTCTTTGCAGGTAGCCAAAGCACCCTACCTAGACCTGTCCCACAATGCCTCAGGGAGGCAGGAAACTGGCTCAGAGGCAGGAACGTGACAATCTATGATGTGAGATCTCTGGGCTTTGGGTCTCCTCACTGCTAGATCAGCATTCCAGCAGGCTCTTGGGTGGCCTAGACCCCCAATCTACCATACTATGGGACTAGCGCCACTTCCTATCCTCAGAACAATCTTCACTAAGACCAAGAACCAAACCAAAGAGGGGGTGTCTCTTCAGGAGACCTGGGCTGAGAAGAGCAAGTAGAGAGCTTCAAACATACCTGGTGCCATCCTAAGTCTACCTCTGCCCCTCAGTATGGATTCACCGTGGCATAGGATCTCATTCTCTAATATTTTTTAATTCTTAAAACAATCCTGTGAGAGGAGGATGATTATCCCCCATTTCACAGAGGAGAGAACTGAGGCTCAGTACAAACAGGCCTCAGATAAGGGACAGAATTCTCTGATTTCCTCATTCCAGGTCCTGCGCCTTTTACCAGATCAAACTGTCTCAGGTCCTTGGTTCAAAGAGTTGCAGGCAAATTTATTACTCATAGACCCTTTAGAGGCACTCAGAAGCTCCATTTTATCAAAGAAAGCCTAAAACCAACAAGAAACAATCTTGGCCATCAGATCTGTAGCATACCAAAGGGGCAGTCCCAACACACTCAGGTGCCACATCTCTAACAGGAGGTTTTATAAATGGAAACTGGCACTGGGACCCCGACTTTCCCAGAAAGGACCACGGAGCTTGCTTCCAGATTAGTGGAGCTTGCTTCCAAGAACTGCCCTGTTCCCTGGCCAGCCCTGTGGACACTCCCAAAGTCCCCCTGGAGCACAGGTCCTTTCCGTGGTGGCTAGGCTTCAGAGCTGTCCTTTCTTAAATGTTCCAACATGAAGTTAGGAAGGAAGTATTCTGCGTGATTTTGTTACATGGCTTCTATAAACATCCAATTTCACTTCCTCCAGAGACTAAGGAAGAATGAAAAGAGGAGAAGGGCTCAGATGAGACTTACTTTAAAAGAAGAAAGGGATGACCTGGCTTCACGGCTTTCAAAACACTCCATTCATCAGTAAACAGCAACCTCCTCTTCTCGGACACTTCCCCGCCATCCATGACAGCCTCGTCTCTATGGCCTGAATCTGATCCTGCACCTGGCTGTGCAGAACAACAGGCTGGTGTTTAAGCCCTCCAGCTGCTTTACCAGGTGATGAGTCAGGGTTTTCAGTTGGAAATGAATGACAAAGTTATCATCTGATTCAGAAAGGCAGCTGATCCTTAGACGTGTGAGTGCTGAGTGAGTAAACAGTACCTCCTTCTACCTGAAGAGAGCTGGGGTTCTGGACAGGAGTCCTGTGAGGGATGGGATGTGTGTGTGTGTGTGTTGGGGGCCAAAGGCAACTAGGCCTTTGAGGCACCTGAATATCAGTTGGAGGGCAAGAAACTTCTAGCTCATGATTCCCAGTCTAAAGGCTAGTGGGTGAGGCCAGAAATGTGAAGTCTATGAACACTGGGTATCTTTCTTTCCTCCTTCCCTCCTCCTATTCAACAACACCCATCTCTCCCATATTCTTTTCCTCCTCCTCCTCCTCTTCCTCCTCCTCCTCCTCTTTCTTTTTTCTTTCTTTCTTTCTTTCTTTCTTTCTTCTTCTTCTTCTTCTTCTTCTTCTTTCTTCTTCTTCTTCTTCTTCTTCTTCTTCTTCTTCTTCTTCTTCTTCTTCTTCTTCTTTTAAATATCTCTTTCTTTGAGGAGAGCGAGAGTGAGCACACTCACATGAACGGGAGGAGAGGCAGAGGGAGAGGCAGAGAGAGAATCTTAAGCAGGGTCCATGGCCAGCATAGGGCTCAATGCAGAGCTCTATCTCATGACCCATGAGATCAAGATCTGAGCCAAAACCAAGAGTCAAACACGCAACGGACTGAGCCACCAAGGTTCCCCACATCTCCTTCATATTCTTGTTCCACATCCCTTAGGATTCTAGTAAGGACTAAACTCTGAATGAATGAAAGCAGAAACTTTGCCTGACTCATTCAGCTTGCATTTCTAGTGCCTAGAAGAGTGCATGGCACATAGTGGTGCTCAAAATACACTTGATGAATGAACAGATGAATAAAATAAAAAGGCTCAGGGCAGGGTATCTCCATTTCTGACACTAAGAAGTGGAGGTATACAACATTTCAATGGTAGGGCCACTGTGGAACCCCTGCCATTACACCAACCTGCCAACTGGCTGAAGACCCTTTCAGATATATCACACCTCCACGGAGGGATATTGAAGGTAGACAGGCATTCAATTTTCAAAGAAGTGAGACTATAAATGGCAAGCAAAGACAATGGGTCCTCTTTGGGGCCCTTTACAATTACTGTCAAACAGCCAATCCCTTGGGGCCTGGTCACCAGAACTTAGAGGGGATGTGTATCCAAAAAGCCGAGGAAATTATAAATTATAAATAGTAACAAATGGGCCTGGGTGCCTCAAGAATGTCTAGCTACTCTGGGGGAACTTGGCTCTCTCAGTTCTAGAGCAATCAAAATGGTCAAAACTCAACGATCCAGCACCTACAAAAAGAGGAAGCAATTCAAAAGCCTCCACAGCCACCTACCCATCAGCTTCCCCAGGATCCACTCACCTACACTCTTCACAACATGTAACATCACGTCTAGTACTGTGTTCCCTGTGTTCAGTACTGGGACTAACTTGCAATCAGCTCTGGCTGGGAGGAGCCCCGGGGAGGGTCGTCTCTAAATGACAGGAAAACCTTCATGGGCATGGGTCTGTGACCACAGCCAACCCCACATAGTGCAACCCCCTGAGTTCCTACAGATTACAGTCCAAAAGGAAGTGATAAGCTCCACTGTCCCAGGCTGAATGAGTAGCCATCCCTCACCTTCCAGGTATTTGGATGATAAGGTACCATTGCAGCAGCCAACACAAGTAACATAATATGAATGCTAGAAACACAATCCTTGAGGACAGGTGCAGGAGACCAGACATTCAGGAAAACCTCTTGAACCACGGGACATAGATCTCTACTCCTCCACACTTACTTACCATCTGAGGCCCTGTACCAATCGAGCTACTCAGTAACTACCCGGCTCTGAAAAAGCACCTGGATTGGCTGTTGGGGGGCAGCAGGTGGGGCTGGCAAGAGACTGCACTAAGTTTTCAGATCACATGGGGACTGCATTAAGGGAAGAATGGGCACAGAGCTGAGAGGAAGAGGTGGGGGCACGGAGACCTCATTTTAAGAAGATTGGGTTGGGGTGGTTGGAACTGGGGTGGCAAGAGTCTGGCGCAGTTTAGCAAAGATGAAGTGTTCTCAGGATGGCTGCAGGTGGAAAGAAAGTATGTGGTGGGCTGGGAAGTGAGGGGTTGAGTCCGTGTGGACAAGAAGATGCATTGAAGACTTGGGATAGGGCTGAGATCAGAGCTATCAAGAAGGGGTGAGCTCAGCAGGGCATCCGCTTGGATGGCAGGCATTGAATAAGGGGGGGTGGAGGTGGGGTGTTAGGGCTGAGCAGACCTTGGGGGACTGGGATAAGAAAGCTGAGTCAGAAAAGGGGAAAGCCAAGGCGGTGGGGCTCAGAGGAGGTTGGCGTGGAGCACCGGGATTGCCACAGGGGCTGAGGGGTGAGGACGTGATGCTTCAGAGGGCGGAGGAGGATGTGTCTGCGCTCGGGGTTGGAACTGGACTACCAGGGCTCAAGAGTGTGGCTGCAGCAGCAACACCAGAGGTGAGGGGTGGGGGTACGTGCTGGGCGCGGGTCCCCGTCGGGAGAAGATGGAGGGGGCGGTCAGCAGGGGCTGTGCGGGCTGAAGGCTCGGCTCCGAGGGGGCAGGGTGCGGGGCTGGAACGGGGAAGGCAAAGGGTCCTGAAGCAGGACGGCGCAAAGGAACCAGGGGGCTGGGACCACGGACCGCGCCCGCCGCCCGTTCGCATCTCGACCCCGCTGCCCCTCCCCCCTTCCCCCTGACCCCGGACTCACCAGAGGGAGCGGGGAGGGGGCGGGGGTCGCTCCTGGCCGCTGCAGCCTCTGCGCCTCTGACCGGACGCGCGGGCCTCTCCGCCACCGACACCCGGAAACTGCGCTCGCGGCGCCTGACGCCATCCCGGCGGTTGGGCGCTCGGCCCCGCCCCCGGCCCGCGGAGCCAATGGCGGGGCGGGAGGAGCCGCGGGGCGGGGCCAACGTTCCCGAACCCGAGTTGGCAAAGGGCCAGCCGGGGAGCGATCTGGGAGGCTTGCGACTCCACTAGGGAGAGGGAGATCCGCCTGCTGAGGTGAGGCCACTAAGCGAGGTCACCGATGACGACGTAAGCGGAGCTTGGCCTAACGCCCGCCTCTCGCAGTGTCTGCGTCACCTAGATCCCGGCTTCTGGGTTCCTGATCTCGCCTGGCCGCAGCCCCATTGTGTAACCTTGGCCTCCTGAGGGTAGGTTCCCCCTGGTAAAAGCAGACCAGTGACGTCTACGCTATTTTTGCCTCCCTGAGGGCATGGGCGCTGGTGGTGCTTCCAGCCCGGGCGCTCTGAGGAACAAAAGTGTACGTGTTTTGACCATATCTCATACCAACAGGGCGTCTTTAGCTCCCCGCTCCCTCCTCCTGGACTTTCTGCTGTACCCGCCCATCAGCCCCTGAGGCAGGAAGCTCCAGGATCTGCTTCTTCTCATCTCGCCAGGTACTTGTGTGTTTGCTTTCCTCGGTAGAGTTGACGTTTCTTTTGCAGGTGGACTCAGAACAAAGGGTCCAAAGTGTGTGGGAGGGGGGATGTCTGCTTTGGTCGCTTCTCACCTGCAGGCTTTGGTCCAGCGGGGAGCCTGGGGCCTGAGTGTGGGGGCAGTGCCCGGCGGCAGAGGTACTACTAACTGCAGGTCCAGGGGGACTTTGGGAGTATTTACAGGGCTGGCCTGGGAACAGGGAGCTCTTGGAAGCAAGCTCCACTGACCTGGGCCAGGGGTTCTGTGGGCGTTTCTGGGAAGGTTCGGGTTCAGTGCCCGGTGCCGTTTATAAAAACTGGCTGGTGGAGATGTGGCACCTGAGTGTGTGGGGGCAGCTTCCCTGGTAATAATCTCTCCGGGAGTGAGAACCACTTCTCGGTTTTAGACTAGATGAGGCTGAGAGCATTCAGTATGGTTAATAGTTGAGGAGGGCGAGCCTCGGTGTCCATCCGAAAATGCATGGATAAAGAAGAGGTGCTGTATGTATACAATGGAATATTACTCAGCCATTAGAAACGACAGATACCCACCATTTGCTTCAACGTGGATGGAACTGGAGGGTACTATGCTGAGTGAAATAAGTCAATCAGAGAAGGAAAGGGAGGTGGGCGGGGGGGTGGGGGTGACTGGGTGACGGGCACTGAGGGGGGCACTTGATGGGAGGAGCACTGGGTATTATTCTATATGTTGGCAAATTGAACTCCAATAAAAAAATTAAAAAAATAAGATAAGATAAAATAAAATAAAATAAAATAAAAATGGTTGAGGTGTGGGTAGCCCGGTTGGCTCAGCGGTTTAGCGCGGCCTTCAGCCCAGGGCCAGATCCTGGATACCCGGGAATGAGTCCCCATCAGGCTCCCTGCATGGAGCTTGTTTCTCCCTCTGCCTGTGTCTCTGCCCCCCACCCCCCGTGTCTCTCATGAATAAATAAATAAAATATTTTAAAAAATAGTTGAGGAGGAAGTTAGAAATAAAGAGATAGAGGCAAAGTATTTTCTGGGTGTTGAACAAGGTGGAAAGTAAGGGATTTACTAGGGAAATCCCATTTCCTAGGCAAAAGGATAGTGTTTCTGGTAATAATTAGCACACCAATACCATCAGTGTCTTGACTCAAGCACGCCCTCCCCCAAATGGAGCAAGCAAGCAATATTCCTCAGTTCTTCCAGTTTTAGTATGTGTGCTGCCGAAGTGAGCACTATTCCTCAGTTCTTCCAATGAATTTTTGCATAGCCACTGTCTGCAAAAGCTGTGGGAACCCCACATAGTAATCTTTTGTCTGTTTTTTCAGGAGCCCAGCCCTTGTCTCTTGGTCTTCTCTTACTTCTCAGGCCTCTCAGCCCCTCTGCTGGTCTTCCTCTCTTCATCTTGCTCTGGTGCATTTTCACCATTCATGGGCCATGAGTCCACAAGGTAGTTTCCAGCCAGAAAAAAAATTTCACACTGCTATATCATTTGAACAGTCATAAAGTCACATGCAAAGAGAAGAGAGTTTGAAGGTTATCCTGGAAGAGGCAGCTTTTATCTGAGTCTTGCAGGTGGATAGAGGGAGGGGCATTGCAGGTGAAGAGACTGGCAGAGAAGTGGCTGGTGTGTAGGAGTGCAGGCTGAGCTCAGGGGAGGTCCCCAAGAGTGGAGAGGAAGTTGGACATAAGAACAGAGTAAGGGGATGGGGCTAGGATGGGAGGGGTGATAAAGACAGATTGGGTGAGGGGGGAAAGGAAGGATGCAGACACAGCTGGAGGCCTGTGCAGGAAGGGCTCAAACACTAGCAAACTCAGCTCACAGGCCACTGGTCTGTCAGCTTAGATTTCAAGAATTCCACAGACTTATTTAAAAAGCCAGGTAGGAGAACTGCAGGTGTCTGAATTCCCTGCAGACAGGTCCAAGGTGTAGATTCCTGAACCCCATCCCTTCCCTGGAGAGTCACTCTGGGATGGGGTCCAAGAATTTAGGCCTGACCACCTCTGCTGTCCTCTGCCCTCAGCACCAGCGGATCCAAAGCATAAGAAAATGTAAGAACCTTTGTCTTATTTTAGAAGCTGAGGGGTAAGGGATTATTTGGCAAAAGAGAGCTTCTATTGTTGTTTGGGACATTTGGGCAAAAGAGAAGCTTCTATTGTTTGCCAGATAGGAATTGTGATTGGTCCTTGTCAACCACTGGGAAGGTAGGTTGCCATTGTTATCTTCAATAGCACAGATAAGAAAACAGGCTTCAGAGAGAGGCTAAGTAACTTGGGGTCCCAGGGCCTCAGAACTAATAAATAAATGGTAGAGGGAGGACTCTCACCCAACTCTAATTCTAATTAGAGAGTTAGCATAGTTCAGTGGCAGAGCAAGTGGGCTTGGGAGGCGGTAATGCGTAGGTTTGAACACCAGCTCTACCCCATACTGTTTACTGGGCCTTCCCTACGCTAGTGTGGGCGTTCAGGACAACCAAGCAATGTGAGGCTATGGTTTTCACAGGCCCCTTGAGATATAGCACTGAAGATTGGCAATTAGAAAACAGAAGTAAAGGCACAACACACTCTTAGCCTCTTAGCCTGAGGCAGAGGGGCCAGAGGGTGTGACTTCAGGTAAGTTCCCAAAACTATCTGAGCCTCAGTTCCTCATCTGTAAATTGGGGAAAATATCAGTTGACCTGAGGATTAAGATAATATCCTTAGGAGAGTTTCTGGCCTGCTGGAAGTACTTGAAGATGACTAGCTATAGGGCACCTGGGTGGCTCAGTTGGTTAAGCCTCTGCCTTGGGCTCATGTCATGATCCCAGGGTTCTTGGGGTCAAGCCCACAACAGGCTCCCTACTGAGTGGAGAGTCTGTTGCCCCTCCCCCGTGTCCCCACCCTCGCTTATGCCCTCACTTGCTCTCTCAAATGGATAAATCTTTTTTTAAAAAAGATTTTGTTTGTTCATGAGAGACACACACACATGCAGAGGCAGAGACACAGGTAGAGGGAGAAGCAGTCTCCATGCAGGGAGCCTGATTTGGGACTCGATCCCGTGACTCCAGGATCACGCCCTGGGCTGAAGGCGGCGCTAAACCGCTGAGCCAACTGGGCAGTCCTGGATGAATAAAATCTTAAAAAAAAAAAAAAAAAAAAAAAAGACTAGCTATATTATTATTAGAGTTTGGGCTAATTCTCACCTTCCCAATCCAGTCAGATCTGTTTTTAACTGCTTTCTGAACACTGGAGTGGGAGCTTTATTTATTTATTTATTTATTTATTTATTTATTTATTTATTTATTTCATTTTTTGAGAGCCTTTCTTATTTGAACCCCAGATACATCCTTACTTGGCAGCTGACTAAAGTCATCAAACAAGGACTAATGCAACCATTTCTCTCAAAACTGGAATAGCTAATGTTCCCCCTGGATTCTGTTGTAGGAAGTTGGTTCTTCCCCCTCTTTTAAAATATGGGGTTAAAGGGTTTTTAATTATTAATTTGTCAATTATACCTCAATAAAGCTGGACAAAAATAATGAATTTTTAAAACTCCCCAATAGTTATTATTATTATTATATATAGTTTACAGTTCAAATAGTATGACATCAAATGGTGAGGAAACATAATAACCCACAGTAGTTTCTTCCCCTTGACCATCCCCACCTTCCCTTCTGAGCCAGCTCACTGGGCCTGCTTACTTCTAGCTGAATCTTCTGATGCTTATCTCCCCACCTACCTTGGCAATTCTAGCTTTGGATTTATCCATTTTAGACACTGTCTGTGGACTTCCTATTATCACAGGCAAGGAGTTCTTTAACACCCCAGTCCGTTCTTGGGGTTTAATTATGCCACTCTTTCCTGATAATTGATAGTGTTTACAGAATTGTGATTACGTAACTATTGTTCGCCTCCTAGTTACAGCTCCAAGCAACCCAAAAAGATGACTTTTGAGGATGGGCTTTCTCTACCTTGGTGTAGAGTTAGAATGATGAATGACCATGTTTGCAGTCTTGGAGCCTGCGTCCTTCAGAGCCTGAAGCCAAAGGAAAGCACAGTTGAGGGATTGATGGGGAGAAGATGACTTGTTTGAACCCTAGATACAGGCAGCTTTAAGTACTTAGGCTTCCTGGTTATATAAGCTGATTAACTGTATGACATTTTTGGTTCAAATATATTTTAGTTGGATTTCTTTCACTTGGAGCATACAGAGCAGTGACTGATACATATGGTCTTCATAAATTTGGGCAAGTTATACAAGCAGTATATGTAGGTATATGTATATGTATGTGTATATGTATATGTATGTGTATGTGTATATGTATATGGATATGTACATGTATATGTATCCTGACCAGCACAGCTCACGACACTAGGTTCCCTCTCCCTCTGCTTTTATCAGTCAGAGCCTGAGGTAGCTTGACATTGAAGAGTACCATTTAGGGACTGGAGGAAGCAACTTACCATGAGTCACTGCCCTAAAATATATTTTCCATCCACATGCCCGTATCTGGAATTCAGTGGTGATGGTGGCATTCTTTAGGATTTATCCTGGCTCTCTTCAAGTGGTTCTCCTTTGCAGTGAGAAGTCTGCAGGGAAAGATAGCAATTAAGGTAGAGCATCTTGGGCCAGTTCTGCTTTTGCCCTGAGATCTAGCAAAACAGATGATGAGAGGGGCCAGGGACCTTGTGGAGCCGTGGGAGCTCTGATGGTCAATTTCACTGTTCTTCAAATTGTCCCAAGTCCATGCAGATCCCCCACTAGAGTCGTGCCTTTTGACAGCCTCTCTCTGAAGATATTTCAGGCAATCAGAATCTTTCCAGTTTCAGAAGACCTCTAGAGAAAGAAATTTCACTACCCTGTTGTTTAAGATTCATTCATTCATTTATTTATTTATGTATTTTGAGAGGGAATGTCAGGGGAGGGGCAGAGGGACAGAGAAAATCCTCAAGGAAACTCCCCACTCAGTGCAGAGCTCCACACAGGCTGATCCCAGGCCCTGAGATCATGACCTAAGGTAAGATCGCTCAACCAACTGAGCCACCCAGGCTTCCCTCACTACCCTGTTTTGATGTTTAACTTGTAGAAGCCCTTACTTCTGGAGGTCCCTATAGGAGGCAGTGGATACAGTTTTTGGTGTAGACAGGATCTAGGTACAAATTCCTGCTCCTAATGGCACAGTCCCTATGCAGGCTATGGGGCAAACTCATAGTACTATGTGTTGACCTTTAGGAGGTCAGTCTGTATTTCATAAGGAAATCATATGTGGAGAATGAAGAAATGGTCTAAAATTCATCCAGTCAGATCCCTGAGGCATCAAGTGGGCAGGGTCTGGTACTAGGCATTGGGGAGAGGAAGATGGGATTCTTGCCTCATCAGGGTTCCTGACCTAACAGATAACTGCGGTGGGGCCTTCACATTGATGGTGAAGGTGATGGTGCTATCTTTCACTCTGTTGCATTTACAGGGGACACCTAGAAGAGCGGGGCCTTGGTGTGTAGACTCTAAACCAGGACTCGGTCACATCCTGAGATAGACAGGATTATTGGCCCTCCCTGCACCCACACTCTTGCTGTGTCTCTCTGTGGGCAGAGTGTACTTTCCTGTCCCCTGGCTCGGGGATTGGCCATGTGACTTGCTTGGACCCATGGACTAGGCAGAAATGAAAGTATGACAGTTCTGTGTCTAGGCTTGGAGAGGCCCAATGAAGTTTCTGGTTGGCCTCATATGCTTCCCTCGGGTTGCCACTGCCTCTTCAGCCTGGGCCCCAGAGCCCACCCAGGTGGAAAAGAGCTAGCTAGCCCTGCTGGTCTGCAGACTAGCACGGAGAAGCAGTGCTGACCCAGCCAGCAGAGCATTCAAGTACAGCTGGACCAACCATCCTGTGAGAACCGGTATTCCAGTTCACTGAGTTTGGGGATGGTTTATTAGTTAGCATTGTTGTGGCGAAAGATAACCAATACACGTACTCCTTTATTAGGCTATAGGTTCAGCCACTGTAGTAGAGACCCAACACAGCAGTGGGTTAAATAAAAAAGAAGCTTACTGATCTCTCATATAATGATCTGATTAAGTACTGTAATCCAGGGCTAGTTTGGTGGTTCATGTGTCAGGGAGCCAGGCTCCTCCTATTTTACTGCTCCACCACTGTAGGGTGTAGCCCTCTCTACATGAAGCCTTTGTGTTGTTCACAGGTTGAAGTCTCCATTTCCCTTGGCCCTGTAAGCTGAAACACTCCACAGTGTGGCGCCAGACCCCTCTCCAGTGCTACACTGGAACACATCAAGGCTCACCTTGAAGCACCATTCCTGCTTCTGCTTCAGACTTCAGGACCTTTCCTCTTCTTGAATGGGTGTGCCTCCTCCCACACCCCCAGGGGGTGCCCCACCACTGTCGCCCAGGTCTCAACAACATCTCACCCTGACTAGGACCTCAGGAGCCAGAGCTGGTCATGCCTGGTGCTTCCCAGGACCGAGAGGCCCTGATTTCCATAGTGGCAGCAGCCAGCCAGTGTGACCCTTTGAGACGCCAAGGGTGAGAATCTCAGTCGTGCCTTTTGGTCATCTTCAGTCTGTCTTGCCCTGCCTCTCACACCCTCAAATCCCTGCTGACCTCTGGTCCTGAAGAAGCCAGGGAACCTCTGCTCCACCTCCTGGTTCTCTTTGCACTAACTACGTCAGTAGTTTGGTGAGTTTGGTGAGTCTTGTTAGAATGGTCCCTCTGTTTTGGAAATCAGCTCAGGAGGGGTGGGCATCTGGATGGTAACAGATTCTTTCTCTAAACTCTAGCCAGGCTCCTCTGAGCCCTCTTCTTGATTCAACCTTTTGGCCTGTGAAGACTTGAACAAACACTAACGTTGTTTTCAGCAGCTCATGACCACTGCCCTAGTAAGACCCCAGTCTCCCTTAAAGTGCCTGCCCGTGAAACTCAAGGCTGTCTAAAGAATTTCCTGCTTATTCCAGCCACCACCTGAAGATAGGGCCCCTGTTTCCCAGCTTCTGTGAGAGAGTAGGAGTCTAGCTTTGGTAAGTGCCAGTTAGCAAATCCAGATGGTTTCATATGGGCTAACCCCCTTCCTGCCTTTTATAATCTTTCGCTTCTGACTATGGAACCCCTACTCATTCCCTTCCCTAGTCCCTCAATCTCCCTGTGCAATACTCAGTCACCTCTGTACTTATCTCAGTTGAGTTCCGTTCACGATGAACCCTTTTCCCTGTGCCACTGCAATATTCTATTACTATGGAAATCTGTCTGGATGACTTTAAGTAGTGCCTGGTTTGGTTTGTTTTTGACAGGGGAGATATTCAGGATCAGCTTTTAAAATTAATTTGCTTATTTTTCAGGATCAGCCTTTTATTTTTTTTTTAATTTTTATTTATTTATGATAGTCACATACACAGAGAGAGAGAGGCAGAGACATAGGCAGAGGGAGAAGCAGGCTCCATGCACCAGGAGCCTGATGTGGGATTCGATCCTGGGTCTCCAGGATCGCGCCCTGGGCCAAAGGCAGGCACTAAACTGCTGCACCACTCAGGGATCCGAAGATCAGCCTTTTAAAAAAGCATCCCAAGGATGTTTGAATTTAGAGGTCCAAAGGCCACACTTTTTAAAAAAGATTTTATTTATTCATGTGTGTGAGAGAGAGAGAGAGAGGCAGAGCACAGGCAGAGGGAGAAGCAGACTTCATGCAGGAAGCCCGATGTGGGACTCGATCCCAGGACTCCAGGATCACGCCCTGGGCCCAAGGCAGGCGCTCAACCACTGAGCCACCCAGGGATCCCCACAAGGCCACATTTTTAGGAACTCTGTTTCCCTATGGGCACCGTTTCCTCTGGCAGCCCTTTTGAATGGGGGCTATGTTTTCTCAGATACCTCACTGCCATTAGTCCATCCAGCTTTCATTCCAGTGAGAACATTCTGGAGGCCAACCTAAGAATCAACTCCAAGTGCTTCTCCAGTCACCTCTGGGGATGACTGCATGTGATTGGTATCCAGTATCTGGTACCTTAACCTGCTGCTCAGCTAGAATGACACCTTTTATGTTTATGTTTCTGAGTTAGCTAACTCTCCACCATGTTACTACTCCATGGAGACAACACCTTCCTTTTAGAAAGACTTGAACACCCACCCATTTGTTAGATAGTATTGGTTGGCTCTTGCTACCCACTTCTATCCCTTTCTTTGCAGGTGCTAGAAGCCCACAAACCACATTTCACAGATTCCCTTGACAGCAGAGTTCTGCCAATAAAATGTACCTGTGTGAAATCTAGGAGGTGAAAAGGAGGTGGAAACCATTCTTTCCTCCTCTGCAGTAGCAGATGTGCAGGCTACATGTTGGGACTCCATGTTGCCAGTCACAGGCTTGGGACCATGGAGGGCTGCAGTGACTTCAGCAGTGGGTTCCCGAAGTGTACTGACTTTTGAGTGGCAGCAGCAGCTTTGAATGTATGGAAAGCAGCTGTGGTAAAGTAACCTGACATTCACCACTGCTAGCCCCACAGTGGTGAGCATCCATTCCTTGAAAGACATTATGACCGGAGCTGATACAAGGGATGGATGCTTAACCATGTGAGCCACCCCGGCATCCCAGAAGCGGAGGGAGTTGTGCTTCTTCCACAGATTGCGCTTCATTATCCCTGTGCTTCATTATCTGTGTTGGTTGAGGAAGGCAGTAGTAGGTTCGGTGGTGGGTGGTGTTGGGAGAGAGCCTGATAGCACACATTGGACCCTCAGTGGAGTCAGGAGAGGCTAGTGGGGTGGTCCATGAGAAGGGGTAAGTGGCACCGCCAATATATTTTCTGAAATAAAGGACTGATGAGGGCAGTCTTGGGTAATTACCACCCTCACACATTTTTCTTTACCCTAGCCCTCCAGCCCCTCCCTGCTAGCTATCCAAGGGTTGGGATTATTATTTTTTTTTTTTCAAAGGAAAGGAACAAAATACCCCAATGTGAATTATCTATAGCTTGTATGAATGAAGAACCCCCTATGCCAAGACAGGGCATATATTTTGTGCATGAGTTTGAGCACTTGGGAAGAAAAAGCCCTACTGTGGAGCTAGGCTCAGTGATCCCAATATTCTGGTAACGCTAAAAATCTTACAAGAGGGGCCAGAAACAGATGATCTTCTATGGGCAGGTCAAGCATGTTGTGAATAACTTGTATTTGGTGAACCAGGGGAGAGAGCACCAGAATAAACTGCCAATTGATTTAATAGTCTGTACACCTGGAGATATGTTTTCCAGTTTTCAGACACTGATTTTATTGGGGAAACGAGGGGAAGATACCCCTATTCATCCTTCCTAGTGGGCACTGCCTCTTGTGGAAGTACAGTCTCCCACGAGGGATTCTAGTTTCAGGCCTGTTCCTCTCACCAATGGCCCTGTTACCTGTATATACATGTTTATTTCCATTTTAATTCCTTACCACATGGCTAGAATTGGTTATTAATTTATACATTTTTAATATGAGAAAAATAAGTATTTTGCAAGCAATGCTTAGAAGCCAATATCAGAAAATAAACTTGATGGTGAGAATGTGAACTAGTGCAGCCACTCTGGAAAACCGTGTGGAGGATCCTCAAATAGTTAAAAATAGACCTGCCCTACGACCCAACAATTGCACTGCTGGGGATTTACCCCAAAGATACAGATGCAATGAAACGCCAGGACACCTGCACCCCGATGTTTCTAGCAGCAATGTCCACAATAGCCAAACTGTGGAAGGAGCCTCGGTGTCCATCGAAAGATGAATGGATAAAGAAGATGTGGTCTATGTATACAATGGAATATTCCTCAGCCATTAGAAATGACAAATACCCACCATTTGCTTCAACGTGGATGGAACTGGAGGGTATTATGATGAGTGCAGTAAGTCAATCGGAGAAGGATAAACATTATATGGTCTCATTCATTGGGGAATACAAAAAATAATGAAAGGGAATAAACGGGAAAGGAGAAAAAAATGAGTGGGAAATATCAGAAAGGGAGACAGAACATAAGAGACTCCTAACTATGGGAAACGAACTGGGGTGGTAGAATGGGAGGTGGGCAGGGTGTGGGGTGACTGGGTGACGGGCACTGACCGGAGCACTTGATGGGATGAGCCCTGGGTGTTATTCTATATGTTGGCAAATTGAACACCAATAAAAAATAATTTTTTAATAAAAATAAAAAGAAAATAAACTTTATAGACAGCCTGAGGCAGGACAAGGTCACTTGAGGACGATGACAGAGCGGAGTTCACTGTCGCTCTCCTCACCCAGGTCTTCAGCAGCTGAATCTGCAGCCTGAGGCTTCTCTGCTGGGGCATCACCTTTCTCTCTGCAAAAAAGAAGGAGAATGCCTTTAACTCTGTAAAGGAACAATTAAACTTTTCATAATTAACTCATTTTAGAAAAGAAGTATAAATTGTCCCCAGCCAGGTACCCTGGTTCCCTGTTGAAAATCTCATCCTCATCAGAAGAATCCCTGTCGTGTAGCTTCTGTGCCATGTTTTTCTTCCGTGTGGCATTGAGAGGTCTGTACATGTCCCGAAGCCAAAGTGGCCGCCTTCTCCAAAAAAAGCCCTCCTAGAAAACAGAAAGGACATTTTTAATTCTGCATTTGCCCTGCTTTCTCCATCCATGGGAATTTATTTTCCTCAGACTTACCTGACTCTCACGTTTGACTGAACATCTCTTATGCAGCAGAGAATTAAAGAAGAGCCTTGGAGGAAACACATATGCAGACAATCAGTGATTCACGCCATTTCCCATGCCTCTCACAATGTGAATCTCTGGTCCTATTAGGACATCTCAGTCCATAATCACAGGAAGCAAAATCACTCCAGACCTGGGATCCTGAAAATAATCCCATGCATGCTAGACTTCCAGAATTTTCCCATGTCTGTCCATAATGGCTCCACAATTTCTCTGGAGAGGCCTTTGTTAAATGTGGGTTGGCATTGAGTATAAGCAAGATTTTCATCCTGCTCACCTGGGCCCTTGGCCGAGTGCCCTCATGGAGTGAACAAACTGTGCAACTCTAACACAGAAGCACCTTACTCTCTCCAGAAGCAGTTTACTTTGGTCCCCTTTGGACTTTGTCTCATAGGCATCATTTGCTGGGGAGGAGGAGAGAGAGGTGTTTCTATTTTCCTAGCTGCTTTATCCTACAAGTTGATTCACACCAAATAAATGCATGAGTCCACCCAACAAAGTTACCTAACTCACTGACTTTCTCACTGCAGGCTGTGGCTAATGAGTGAGCGAGGAAGGTCACAGCCAGCACTAAAACACAAAATATTATTTTTGAATACAAACAATATAGAAAGAATCAGAGTGTATAGTAAGTTTGTCTTAGAAACTGCTTATGTTGAGACGCCCAGGTGGCTCTGCAGTTGAGTAATGCCTTTGGCTCTGGGCGTGCGTGGTCCTGGTCTGGGGATCGACTCCACATTAGGCTCCATGAGAGAAGCCTGCTTATCCCTCTATCTCTCTGCTTCTCTCTCTGCGTCTCTCATGAAGAAATTAAAAAATATTTTTAAAAACCTGCTTATGTCTTTACAGTATGTATGTACTGAGTTGTGACATAAAATGTAGCTTGCAGCCCAAGAACAGTATAATCAGAGAAGTGCCCCTCTGGAAAGGAACCATCTTCTGACACTCAGTAGCAGTATGCCCATGGGGCAATTTACCTTCCCTTTCTTCTCCATTTCCTTATTATAAAAGGAAGAGACAAACTATTACCTAAGGCCTCTCCCAGTTAACAGTCTGTGGAGTCTGGACAAAGGGAATGGAGAGTGGTGGATGAAAAACCAGGAGGAGGAGGGAAGTTTTCCTGCCACTTTACAGGAAGGAGTCCTATTTTTCTGCCTTCCATCAGCCTTGAAGACTAGCCCTCTTAGCCCAAGACTCTGTAGCCAGGCCTGATGGTCACTACCAGCAGGAACAGGTGCATCCAACCCCTCTCCGCCCTTTTTCTTTAAAGGAGTAGTGACAGTAGATGCTCTGTGTCAGTTCCATTCTAACTCAGATTTGTCTGGGAAGCTAATTTGGCTGGATCCAGGCAAAGCATTAGACCAAATCAATATTCTTTCTGCCTTTGGTAGTTTCCTGGGTGTGAAACAAGGGGAGTGAAATAGGAGTTCTAAAATCTAGTTCTGAAATTCTGCTTTAATAATTGCCAATTTACCTTGAGCCTCCTTCTTCGTCTTCCACTGGTGCTGCTCTATGAGAATAAATCTGTTTTGGAAGGAAACATATCACAGGTACCCATCTCAATGACCATGCCTCCAAATCTGTATTCATTCCTTTGTATTTTAATTCTTATTCAGCCTTTTTTGAAGGCAGGAATTCTGTTTGTTTAGTAGTCCTTTGACTCATCCATAGTCCCAACTTGGGATCTTGTGTGCAGCTGGCAATACATTTTATTGACTGTTTTAGATGACATCTAACAGGTAATTCCTAATAAAACTTCTTAGAAGTAAGAAAAGTATCTACCAGAAACGTAAATAGCAACATCGTTTTAAAGTCAAGGACAAGAGTAGAATGCCTATTATTCCTGTTACTATTCATCACGTTGAAGAGGTCCTAATCAATGCAATAGGAAAAAACTTCTTTTAAAGATTCCAGGCATCTCAATGCAATAGGAAAAATTAAGTATTGGAAAGGAAGAAACAAAACATATTTGTATATGAAAGTATGGACAACCTAAAAGGCCCAATGAGTCAACTTAAATTTTACTGTAGTGGGATGCCTGGGTGGCTCAGCAGTTGAGCGCCTGCCTCTGGCTCAGGGCATGATCCCAGGGTCCTGGGATCAAGTCCCACATCAGGGTCCCTGAATGGGCCCTGCTTCTTCCTCTGCCTGTGTCTCTGCTTCTCTCTCTGTGTCTCTCATGAATAAATAAAATCTTAAAAAAATAGAAAAATAAATTTTACTGGAAGTGCTATGAGAATTCAGTAAGATGGCTAGACACAAAATCAAGAGCTCAACATGCAAAATGCAGTAGATTTCTTACGTTCCACAAATAACTAATTAACAAATGGAAGAGTGGTTCCATTTATTATATCAATAAAAGGAAGGACACCTCAGTGACTCAATGGTTTAGTGCCTGCCTTCAGCCCAGGGTGTGATCCTGGATCCTGGGATCGGCTCTCACATCAGGCTCCCTGCATGGAGCCTGCTTCTCCCTCTGCCTGTGTCTCTGCCTCTCTCTGTGTGTGTCTCATGAATAAATTAATAATATCTTTTAAAAATATTTAAAAATATCAATAAAAGACATAAAGTACCTAGGAATAAACTTAGAGTGAAGAATGGGGAAGACCTTTGAGATGAAAATATTAAAACTCTTCTGAAGGACTTTAAGAAATGAATACATGATGATACCATGTTCCTAGAATATTGCAAAGATGTCAATTCTCCTCAAACTCAATGCAATCCTATTCAGATCCTAAGATAGTTTTTCTTTTTTTTAAATAAAAACTGGCCAGCTGACATTTGGTAAAGGGATATGCAAGTCTAGCTATGAAATGTATGAAAAACGAGGTCAAAGAGCATGAGCTTAACTCTACCAGACATCAAAATAGGTTATTATAAAGCAATTGGAATTAAGTATATAGTGTGATATGGGAAAGGAAACTGGACTGATAGAGTCCAGATAAGTAAAGTATTTTAGAGATGCCTGGGTGGCTGAGTGGTAGAACATCTGCCTTTGACTCACAGGGTGAACCCGGGTCTGGGGATCAAGTCCCACATTGGGCTCCCTGAGACGAGCCTGCTTTTCTCTCTGCCTGTGTCTCTGTCTCTGTGTGTGTGTGTCTCATGAATAAAAAAAATCTTACCAAAAAAAAAGAATAGTATTTTAGATCTGTTCAGAAAGAATGAACCATTCAATAAAAGACTTTAAAGTAACTGGATCTTTCTGTAGGGGGAAAATGTTAGATCCCCTACGTCAACCATACCTAAAAACAAAACAGATTCTATACAGGTTGAAAAATATAAATTATAACAAATATAAGTATAGAAGAAGACAGTGTAAAGGCAACAAAGGCCTCGCTAACAAGACCCACATCGCATAGGCCACAAGGAAAGAACTCGCATATATGGTGACAGACTCAAAACATCTCCCATTTCTTGTAGTCTCACCCCCTTCACCCTTGGATTGTTGGTCATCTTCTGGTGACTGATAAAACTCTTTTCATATTAAATATATTAATCCTTTCAGTGGCTTCCACTGAATTTCAGTGTTTCAAATACTGGCCAGTGTTTTCATCTTTAAGGAGACAGAACAGTGGAATAAGAGCACAGGATTTGCAGTTAAGTGAAACTGGGTTCTGCTTTGGGTTTTGCCACTGGAGCCTTAAGCTGATCCCCTTTTATGGATGAAAGAGGGATGGTAATATTGTCCTCCAGGGTTGTGGGCATGTCATTGGATATGGAAAATTCTTCTTCCTATGCTTGGCAAAAACCAGTGCCAAGTCATTATGGAATTGAAGAAAAGGTAAACAGGCAACCTCCAGGAACAGGTGACTATAAACATGACATGCTTTGGAGTAGCCTGATGCAGGATTTTAGCTACAGTGTTTTAACCAAAACTACTCACATAATTCAGTGTGTGGAAAAAGCTGCTGAGTAAATCTAATTAATCAACAAGATGATATTTTTATCTTTAAGCCATGTCCTTTTTTCCAGGATGACTGATATAGCTCCATGAGGGTGGATACTATCTCTCATCATTTCAGCCAAGGAAAGAAATCAGTGGTAGTCTGAAAGTGACTGGTGAGTACAGCTAACCAACAGAATTTTGAGTTGAAGAAATGTTACTATCATGTTAACTTGGCCTTCTTAAACCTAATGTCCCAAAACAGTCTAATGGCTTGTTGCCTTGTTTATAATCCATAAATCTCCTGGCAATGGAAAGTTCCTTTAAAAATCCCCAGAATAGAGCAGTCCCGGTGGCGCAGTGGTTTAGCACTGCCTGCAGCCCAGGGTGTGATCCTGGGGACCCAGGATCAAGTCCCACATCAGGCTCCTTGCATGGAGCCTGCTTCTCCCTCTGCTTGTGCCTCTGTGTCTCTCATGAATAAATAAAATCTTTAAAAAAAAAAAAAAGAATTGCTTCTCTTTAAAAAAATAAAATAAAATAAAATAAAAATCCCCAGAATATACTTTGCAATAAAAGAACAAAGTACATGTCAGTCTGTCAGACAGAAGAGGAATACCAAGTAGTAGTAAGTGAGAAAGTGGCTTTGATTTTAAGTTTGTAAATTCTGAATCTATTATAAAGACAAAAGATTTTCTGGAAATCTGAATTAATGGTTGTTCTTACCTCAATGAGACAGAAAACTATAATCAAAATCATTACTACTACAGTCACAGATATTGCCAAGATGAGTTTGTTGTTATAGCCATAACCTGGAACTTCTTTTGTGAGCTAAAAAAAAAAACCAAAAAACAAAGAACAATTTTTTCGAAATCAAAGAAACAGGATGAAAGCTAACTATTCTTAAGCTACTCTAAAACCTCATTCTTTCAGAGGAGTGGCTTACAGGTTCTTAAGAAATATACCAAATCTAATGTGTTATATAATTTTATCATTAGCCCTTTTTTCAATAATCTATTTATCTTGTATGTTAAGTCCTCTTCTCATCTACCTGGGAACAGTGGCACCATTCTCTAAAGGAGCAAAGTGGCAGATCACTGTCTCAGCCAAAATTAATGGCTAAGACAAGACCCAGACTGGGAGGCCCTGGTCCTTGTGCGTGGGTGCTTTAATTGCATGTCCTAAACTGACTAAAAGTTCAGACCCCATGGTTCAGGAGTTATCCTCACCTCCCTTGACTCCTGTCCTTTCTGTTCACTCTGGGCTTCTGTGCTCTCCTTGATATAGTTCTCAGTCTTCCATTGGTCTGTATCCCACTCTGCCTTGGACACCTTTACTTCCTGCTGCTCGCTGAGAAGCTTCATCAGGAGGCCTGTTCTGGAGATAAGCTTGGCACAGGCCAGTTGCACGTTGGTCTCAGAGCAGTCCATTTTCAAAGTCCGGATAACATGAGAAATGAGCCTTCTCACGTCATTATTCGGGATGAGGGACCGTAGCTGCTGGTTTAGCTGAATTTCAAATAGATCACCTGCGGATGAGAGCTTTGCAACACTGAAGCCTGTGGGCCTTGGGGGCAAGTCAGTGACCAAGTTGTGGTATTCCCATTGTGTTTCATTGGTTTGTTTAACAGTCGGCACAAAGTTGTCTCTGGTGGTAGTAGAATATGTAGTGGAAAGATTCCTACGGATTGTGAATTCAGGGGGAGTTTGTTCTGATACAGTAGTGTTTCCTGGAGAAATAATTTCTGCAGAAACATTCTGTGCAGTAGTAGTGTTTTCTACAGTAGTGTTTTCTTTAGAAGGCTCCGAAAGAATCAATAATTCTGGAAAAGGATTTTCCTGAGTCTGTTCTTCTGAAGATGAAATAGCCTCCCGTGAAGGGGAATCTATGAGGCTCCTGACTGCAGGCAATGGAGGCCTCTGTGCTGACATCAATATATTCGAGCGTGAGTTTTTCTTTCTGAACTTTTTACTTTGTTTAGTCTTGGGTGTTCTTTGGACTATACGTGAGCGAATTTTATGGAAAACATACTTTTTCCCAGAATGTGAGACTGGTCTGGAAGCCTCCATTTCCCTAACTCTAGCATTCGCATCTTCTAAAACAACAATGGGGTAGGTTAAGTCTTTTGATTTGTTTCTCACCTTAGGTAGGGATTTTGGAGCAGTGGAGGCAGAAGGGCTGCCCATTATGTGTTGCTTCGGGAAAGAAGAGGCTGCTGCCTTGTGCTCCTTTATGAATGAAGGCTCTGTGTGGACGGAGTTTCCCACTAATTTCCTGGGCCTCTGGGCCATGCGAAGCTCCTCCAGCTCCCTGGGGGATGGTCTACTGTGCCTTCTTTCTTTGGCCATGTTCTTCACAAATGACTGGGCACTCTGTTTCCCTTGGGTGCTCTGAACGTCCACTTCCTTGTAGTGCCTTTTCTGTAGGTCCTTGGGGCCCTTGAGAACCCTTTTTTTTCTAAACCGCCTCTTCCGCACATTCTTAGCCTTGGGAAGGCTCTTTTCCTGTCCTTGGGCAGTTTCCAATTTCTTTGGAACGATTTGGCGTTTAAATTTGGGACCTAAAAGCCTGGGAGGTATAAGCATGGCAGTTTTTTCTTTCTTTTTTACCTCATCATTTTTTTCTTGAATTTCTGCATCTAACAAATTTTCCAGGAAAGAGAGTTTCCTCAGTTTATTTTTGTAAGTTGAATTGTTGGGTCCAGGTTCAAGAGAAGGGCTCTTTGTGTTGTTTGTCAAGTAACCCACAGGCTTGTCTCCATCTTGAACATTTGAAAACAGAGTTTTAATGAATGGTAGTAATGTTGATTCTACATCTTCTACATTTCCCTCTGAGAAATAAGGTAATATGTAATTCAGCGCACTAATAACATCACTTTCATCATTAAAGTCTAGCTGCTCATTCATAAAAGCTGACAGACCGATGGCATTTTTGTCTGAGGATGCCTTCTCTGGCTCAATTGTCAGCTCAGTACTGGTACTCTTCTTCCGGGCTTTTAATGCCTTCATGAATGATCCTTCTACATTCATTATAGATACTTTTTCATCTATCAGAAAAAGAGGAGACTAGTTTTGATAATGAAAGGCTGATAGCACAGCTTTTTGTCAGTCTGCAGTCATACATCCCAGTCATAAAAATTAAGAACCAGCAAATATCTGAGTACCATTATCAAGGACACAAACTCAAACTTGAACCTATATTGGCAACAACAAAAGGAGAAAAGGGTATTTTTTTTAAATGGCTATTTCTTCAGAACCTTCCACAACGTGAATAACTACATGTAGGATTATTCCATAATCCTTGGTCTCCCAGGGCCAATTATCTAGTACTGAAGAAAAGCCAAGTCTGGAAGACACTCAGCTAAACTGTCTGCAAATCTACTGTGACTCCTGGTATTCATATACCCTGTCCTGTAATGCTTCAGATGCAGTGGAAGCAGGGGGTTTCCTCCTTCTATCTCTTGAGTGTGCTTGTTTTCTTGCTACTATCTCAGATGCCCATGAAAACTCCCACTGCTAGTAGGGCCTCATCTGGACATGCCCTCTCCATCTACCCATCAATTACTATGCTTGGTCCCTGGTCCCATATATTGCAGCTCACACAAAACATAAGCTCTAGACAGAAAAAAAGCACTAAGTCCACCCTGGCTCTTTGGTTAAATTGGGCAGGGAATGAGTGTAGGCTTAGAGATTTTCCAGGTATGAGAGATATGCCAATGTGGAATGTTCGATAAATCAATGGAATAATACTTGAGGTTTTAAAATGCAGAAGGGATAAAGAAATTTTTTGTCAGAATGTGAAGAAATATACTTGACTTTCATTTCTAATATTTCTAGCTTTATTTATTAGGGTACCATCCAGAGCTTCCCACTACATGAAAGTCAGCATATGGCTTGTGTACATGCACAGTATTATCCAACCGAGTTTCATTTCCAGAAGAATTAGAAGTATTTTCAGCGGTGTTGATGAGAGTCAGAGGAAGAGGTAATAAAGGTCACAAGAAAGGAGGAGCAATGGGCTTGTAGAGAGCCCTAAACGGGACACTTGAGTGCTAGGCAACAGTACTTAACACCTCTGATCTCATTTTTCCTCACCTGTAAAAGGAGGTTAAACATGCCTATTCTGCCCACATCTAAGAGATAAGGGAGTAATTAGTAAAAAATTGTTTTGAAAAATAAGCAACATTATATTTACAGAGGTAGCAAACTGTTATTTATGATGTACCTTAGGTCATTGATAGGGAACTATATTCAAGCTATTTGGGTGCAGAAGCACATTTTGGAAGTCATGAAGTTAGTGCCAATAAAACATAGTATACAGAAAAATACTTAAAAGTATCTGAGCGGGGATCCCTGGGTGGCGCAGTGGTTTGGCGCCTGCCTTTGGCCCAGGGCGCGATCCTGGAGATCTGGGATCGAATCCCACGTAGGGCTCCCGGTGCATGGAGCCTGCTTCTCCCTCTGCCTGTGTCTCTGCCTCTCTCTCTATCTCTCTGTGACTATCATAAATAAATAAATATTTTTAAAAAATGTATCTGAGCGTTTTTGGATAGAAAAGCTGAGGATTCAGAACAAGTTCAGAGTTGGACAGTCCAAGAATAGAAGAGTGCTCTCTATCCATAAGAAGGCAGCAGCTTCTGGTTAGGGAACAGAAACTCTCAGGCTCTGAATAAACTTTATAAATCAGCATCACTTTTACTCTTAATAACTTGTAAAAACAAACAGAATAAACAAAAATATATCTCCACCTATCATATAAGACAATGGGGACCTGAGATCTGATACATTGATACATATGAAATCAGTTTACAAATTATGATGCATATGTTTTCATTTGGGAGTAATTAATTTAATAATGTAACTGAGAATCTGACTTATAACAAAGGAATAGTTCTTATCAATTTAGGGATTTGAAGGGTGCCTGTGTGGCTCAGTGGGTTAAGCATACAACTCTTGGATTCAGCTCAGGTCATGATTTCAAGGTCATGGGATTGAGCCCTGCATTGGGCTCCACACTCAGCGGGGAATCTGTTTGAGATTCTCTCCCTCTGCCCCTCCTTTGACACACATCTCTCTCTCTCTCAAATCTTTGAAAAAAAAAAAAAAGAAATTTAGGGGTTTTAACTCTGAGTGAATAAAAATAATGCAGTGACATCATTAGTTAAAAATTTATCATTGTTGATTAAAAATAAAAATTAAAACATAAGTAAAATTTAAAAATTTAAAATATACCATGAGGTGATTCCTGGTTGGCTTAGCGGTTTTGCACCTGCCTTAGCCTAGGGTGTGATCCTGGAGTCCTGGGATCAAGTCCCTCCCTGTATGGAACCTGCTTCTCCCTCTGCCTCTCTCTTTCTCTCTCTCTCATAAATAAAATCTTTAAATATAAATATTATATATATATATCATGAGGCAATTCAAACTCACCACAACGTGTGGCATTTGTCAAACATTCACCGTCACAATGCAGCTTGACTGTCTTGCAAACAACCTCAATATTATTTTTGAATTGGCAGAGACAACAGGACATACGGCTAGGTAATATCCTATAAATGGAAACACAGAGAATTATATTAGTGGTAAAGGGGTTACTTGAGTAGAAGATTCAGGCCAAGGTCTTCACAGGGCTCTGCAAAAAGGAATTCTTGAGGCATATATGATGGTTGGGTAGGGTTGGGTAGGGACCAGTTGGCCAATTCTTGCTCATGAATATTGTAAATAAAGAGAAGGACAGAGGTGCTCAACAAATAGGTAAGGATGGTAGGGGGTATGATATACCTAGAATAAGACAGAGATAAGAACTGGGTGGCATTGATCAGTAGTTTAGTTCAGAAGTATCTCCTTCTGACCCAAAAGTCTCACTTTGGGTTAAGAGCATACAGGAAGAGGGTAGACTTCTGAGAAGAGTCTGAGTAAGTCTAAAATATGGCCCATATCAAGGATAGAAAGCAATCAATCAAAACTAACCCATAATCTACACAGGTGTTACAACTAGCAGACAAGGATGTTTAAAAAGTTACTATAACTGGGGTGCCTGGGTGCCACTGTTGGTTAAGCATCTGACTCTTGGTTTCAACTCAGGTCATGATCTCAGGCTCACAAGATCAAGCCCCTCACTGGGCTCCTAGATCACTGTAAGTCTGCTTGAGATTCTCTCTCCTTCTGCTCCACCCACGTGTGCTCTCTTCTTTCTCTTTTAAATAAATTACAAAATCTTTATTAAAAAAGTTATAAAAATATTTCATATGTTAAGGAAAACCAGACTGATGAGGCACCAGGGTGGCTCAATCAGTTAAATGTCTGCCTTCGGCTCAGGTCATGATCCCAGGGTCCCATGATCGAGCTCCACATCAGTTTCCCTCCTCAGCAGAGAGCCTACTTCTCCCTCTCCTCTGCTGCCCCTGCTTGTGCTCTCTCTCTCTGTCAAATAAATAAAATCTAAAAATAAAAACAATCCCAGACTAAGAAACCCATGTCTCTACTGAGTGAGTTATACAACAACTTCAAGTGGCCTAATATATGCATACGTAGAGTCTACAAGGGAGAAGAAATATAATTTGAAAAATAATAGCCCCCAAATTGTCCAAACAGGTAACCCTAATAAACCCACAAATCCAAGAAGGTCAATGAACTCTAAGCACAAGAAATATGGACAAAACTATGCCAAAGCACATCATAATCAAACTTCTCAAGCCATCAATAAAGAGAAAATGTTAAAAATAAGCCAAAGGAAAAACCTCCACACAACATATAGGGAAATAGAGATAACAGTGATAACATATTTCTTGTTGGAATTAATGGAACTCAGTAGAGCAACGTCTTTAAAGCAGTGAAGAGGAGAGGGGACCAACAACTATCAAACTAGAATTCTATATCCAGATCTTTCAAAAATAAAAGCAAAACAAAAGACTGAGACATACAAAAGCTGAAAGAACTCATCATTAGTAGATTTACACTGTAGAAAAGCTAAAGAAAGTATTTTCAAGCAGAAGGAAAATGATAGCAGATAGAAATGTGCATCCACACAAAAGAAAGAAGAACATTAGAACTGGTAACTCCAAAGGTAAATACATAAGGTTCTTCTTACTATTTAAATATCCGAATACAATATGATTTAACTTATATGTAGAGTCTTAAACAAATTAAAAATGACAACAAAAAGAAGAGAGAAACAGATTCATGAATATGGAGAACAGACTGGTGGCTGTTAAAGTAGAGGGCGGGGATATGGTCAAAATGAGTGAAAAGACGTAAGAAGTACAAACTTCTAGTTATAAAGTAAGTCTCCGGATGAAAAGTACAATGTAGGGAATATAGTTAATAATACTGTAATACACTTATTGTGGTATTAATTGTTCAATCACTATGTTGTACATCTGAAACTAATTTAATATTACATCAACTATACTTCCTAAAGGAGTTAACTTATTGTTTAAAGAAAAAAATAATATAGTGTGCTGTTTAGAAGTAAAAGCAAAATGTATGAAGACATGAGCACAAAGGCCAGTAAGGGAGAAATGAAGTACACTATATATTGTAAGGTTCTTATAGCAATCATGAAATCATATGTTATTTGAAGATAGACTGAAAAGTTAAAGATGAACACTACAAACCATTAAACTACTACTAAACTAACAAAACCTGAGTTGTAAATAACCAGGCAACAAATAAAATTTAATTTAATTTAATTTAATTTAATTTAATTTAATTTAATTTAATTTAAAAGTGTACTCAGTCATCCAAAAGTAGGAAGAAAAAGAAAAAACAATAGCAAAACAAAGAACAGATGGGACACATAGAGATTTTAGTAGCTTTAAATGTAGTCATGTTAATAATTACATTAGGTGTAATGGTATAATCACCCTAATTAAAATATATAAAAGCAAAAGCCAACTATATGCTGTCTATAGATGAAGAATGAAGAATCATCTTCAATAGAAATATACAAGTAGGTTAAAAGTATAGAAAAAATTGTGCTATGCTAACAGTAATCAAAAGAAACCTTGGGTGACTACATTACTGTAAGACAAAGTCAATTTCAAAGTAAAAAAATATTACCAAGGATAAAGGAGGTTATTCCATCATTATAGGAATTTCGACTAATAAAAAAGACATAACCTAAAAATGTATGCATCTGATAACAGAAATTCAAAATATATGAAGGAGAATGGCAAAGAGAGACAAATAAATACACAATTATAGTTGGAGATTTCAATATCGCTTTCTAAATAATTGACAGAAAATCAGTAGAGATATAGCAGATTTGAATAACACTATCAACATACTTGACCTAACTGACATTATAGAATGCTCCACCCAAAATCAGAGTACACATTTTTTCAAGTAGATACATAATAATTACCAAAATAGATCATAGGCTTATCTAATACCAGAATTCATGGGTATAAAACAAGCCTCAATAAATTTAAAAGGATTTCAGTCATTCAACATATGTTCTGTGACTACAATGGAATTAAGTTAGAAATTAACAGATTTGAAAAGTCTCCAATTTATTTAGAAACTAAACAACATACTTCTTAGTAACCCTGCCAGTCAAAGATACAAAAGGGAAATTAAGGACTATTTCGTACTAAAACTGAAACCATGTCAACATATGGGATGTTGCTAATGCGGTGTTCAGCTTCCCCAGTATCCACGTTTAAGAAACTAAAAAAAGAAAATAAAATCAATCATTGAATAAGGAGAAGAAATAGCATAATAGAGATCAAGGCACAAATGAAGAAAACAGAAAACAAAAATAGAGAGGCCAGTGAAATGAAAAGACAGTTTTTATTTATTTATTTTTAAAGATTGTATTTATTTATTCATGAGAGACACAGAGAGAGGGGCAGAGACATAGGCAGAGGGAGAAGCAGGCTCCCTGTGGGGAGCTTGAAGAGGGACTCGATTCTAGGACCCCAGGATCACGACCTGAGCCAAAGGCAGATGCTCAACCACTGAGCCACGCAGGTGCCCCAAAAGACGGTTTTTGGAGAAGATAAATAAAACTGATAAACCTCTATGCAGACTGATTAAGACAAGACAAGAGAAGACATAAATTATCAGTATCAGAAATGAGAGGGGTCAGGGATCCCTGGGTGGCTCAGCGGTTTAGCGCCTGCCATCAACCCAAAGCCTGATCCTGGAGTCCCGGGATCAAGTCCCACATCAGGCTCCCAGCATGGAGACTGCTTCTCCCTCTGCCTGTGTCTCTGCCTCTGTCTCCCCTATCTCTCTCTGTTTGTGTCTCTCATGAATAAATAAAATCTTAAAAAAAAACAGGGGGTGACATGTACCTTGTTTCTTTTTTTTTTTTTAAGGTTTTATTTTTATTTATTAATGAGAGACACAGAGGCAGAGGCAGAGGCAGAGGGAGAAGCAGGCTCCCTGCAGGGAGCCTCCTGTGGGATTCAATCCCAGAATCTGGGGGTCATGAGCTGAGCCATGAGAGAGAGCAAGCACATGTGTATGAGTGGGGTGGGGAGGAGGGGCAGAGAGAAAGGGAGAGAAAGAATCTTAAGCATGCTCCACGTTCAGCATGGAGCCCCACTGGGGGCTTGATCTCACAACACTGAGATTATGACCTAAGCCAAAATCAACAATCAACAGTTGGACACTTAACTGATAAACGCCCCAGGTACCCCTAGGAAGCAGTTTCTTAAAAAGTTAAATATACACTTAGCACATGATGTAGTAATCCTACCATTAAGTATTTCACCTCCCCCGGAATGAAAGCATATGCTCACACAAAGGCCTGCACGTGACTGCTTTTAGCAGCTTTATTCATCATAGCCAAAAGGAAAATCAGAACAACTCAAATGTCCATTAAGTGATGAATGCATAAACCAACTGATATATCCACACAACTGTAACACTACTCAGTAATAAAAAGGAGTGAATTACGGGTTGATGCACTCACAAGGATGAATCTCAAAAGGATTATGCTGAGTCAAAGGAGCCAATCACACAAGACTGCATACTGTATGATTTCATTTATAAGACACGGTGGAGGGGCGCCTGGGTGGCTCAGGGGTTAAGCGTCTACCTTTGGCTCAGGGAGTGATCCCGGAGTCCCGCGATAAAGTCCCACATCAGATTCCTTGTATGGAGCCTGTTTCTCCCTCTGACCTCTCATTCTCTCTTTCTTTGTCTCTCATGAATAAATAAATAAAATCTTAAAAAAAAAAAGACATGGTGGAAAAAAAACTATAGGGACAAAAATGAGGTTGATGGCTGTCAGGGGCTGATGGTGGGAACAGGGGATTAACTACAAACAGAAATGTTCTGTATCTCAAACGTGGTGGTGGTTACACAACTATAGATTTGCCAAAGCTCATTAAAAACTGCATATACTTAAAAACAGTACATATTAACTGAAAATTATGCCTCAATAAATCTGACTTAAAAATAAAACAAACCTAAATACACAACGAAGTGATAATAAACACAAGAAAAATCAACTTACAGTTTTTCCAATTCAAGGGTCATCATGAGAATGCTCTCAATTGTTGAAAGTGACACCTGTGTTGTTCCCATGTCTCTGAAAGAGAAAGCCCAAACATGCATGATAGCAAAGACTAAAATTCCACACCAAGTACAAAAAGGTACTTAATAGTATGTGATTATTTAAATTCTGGCTTCTCTGTCAAGCTAGCTCAAGAGTTTTACTTGCTGTGGAAGATAATTTCAGAGCATTCTTATTGAAGAAATTAAAATTTATGTGCATCACGAACATGATCACCTTGGTGCTAAACAGTACAATCTCTTTTTACCCTTTTTCTACTCATTCTCAGTTGCATCCACCTTTCTTGATTTGTCTTTTGTTTTAAATAATGTATACCTTATTCCAGTTTGCTTTTTGAGATAAATGATATTTCTACATATGTGGTAAATATTTCCATATACACCTGCATGTTCCATATCTCTATGTGTTCTTCAATAATGCTCTCTTCTACTACAGGCTGTCTTGTCTATATACATTCTTTCTTTGCCAGTAATTCTTATTGCAATAACCCAGCTAAAATTTAAATTATAACTTTTTATTCAAAATGCAAAAGATTTAATCTTTGACAAAAGTAAAAAAAGAGCAGAAATCATCTCATGTGCCATGAGATTGTTGTAATACTTACAAATATTTTAATGCTGGCAATTTAAAAAGATATGAATCTTCAACAGTTGTCAGAGGGTTACGACTAAGAATTCTGAAAAATGCAATGAAATTAAAATTATCTGTATTTTAAGTAACTACCTTGAAAATTTATATTCATTTTTTTTGGTATGGAACTTGAAGTTTAAAAGCAATCATTTTCTGTCTTTGCCTATAAATCACCCTTAGAATCTGTAAAACATTCTTTCTTTGGGCACTACCCAGGTCTCTGAATGATAAAGTGGGAAGAGAAAGAGAAAAAAAATTTTTTTTAAGTGGATGGCAAAGAAAAAATATGCCAAAGAACGTTTCAGGTTGAAAACCTCAGAAGTGACTATACCAGTAGGAAGTAATTTCTGTAGGAAATACTATTTCTAGTGTCCTCCATAATTCAAAGTGCTTTTCTTTTATCTCTAGAAAGTTTAAAAATCCTACGGTTTAAACCACCCAGTTAAAGACAAAATAGATAACCAATTCTTCAGTTTTGGAGCCAAACAAGAAGGGCTAAATCTATGAGCAGCCGGGGAAAGCTATGTTCCCACCACATAGCCTGTGTGTATTCTTGCATTACAGCCTTTGTCATGGCATGTATCACCTGTTTCCTTATCAATCTCCTGGATTCTCGGCTCCTGGAAGGCAGGGACCATACTTGATTGTCATGTTGTCCCTGTGCCTGACATAGTATAGTGCTTGTTATTGACTATTTAGTGTTTGTTGAATAAAGGACATCTTGTCATTTTTTGACACAAGCTTTTATTCCAAAATGCTGAACAGACCTTCTTCCCAACTCTTTAAAACAAAAAAAGCTAAAAGAAATAGGAAGAAAAGAAAAGACAATCTACCTTGAGGTTGACTCTACTCAAGAATCATTAACTATACTTTTACCAAGTATTAGAAAGATAATCTTCATAACCAATACTATTATTGGGCTGTAAGGCATCTGTGATCAGCATTTCACATTTAATCATCACAATAACCTTATGTGATAGATACTATCATCACCTCATTTTACAAATGAGGAAACTGAGGTACAGAGAGGTTACATAATTTGTCCGAGGTTGTCAAGCCAGTCAGAAGCAGAGCTGGAATTTGAACTGAGTTCTGACTCCAAAGCCTGTGTTTAACTCACATGAAGAAAAGGGGGTTTATAAAACACCTGTTACCATGAACTTTGAGAGCACTAAATAGAGAAACTGTATCCATGTTGAACTTCATCGCTCCATCTGGGAGAGCTCCTCTGAGAATTACATTTTCTATTTTTATTCCTTTTCTCTAATCATCTCTCTTGATGAGGGTTTTTTTTTTTTTCAATGAGGTATTCAATTAGCTGATGGTCATTGAGACTTTAGGGATTTTAAACCATGTTATAGGCGAATCAGTGAAAATGGGAAAGTGAGGACATTTGAAAATTCATCCCTCCATAAAAGCAACGACAATGACAAAAACTGGCAAACATAGAATCAATGTTTTCATCATTTTGGAAAAATTAACCAATGGGCCAACAGCAACCCAGAGAGCATTCATTAAGGGAAAATGTATTAATTACTATAAGAACAGTGAGATCTGTTGTTTTAACTTGTTCTAGACGTCTGCTCTGTATCCTGATGGTAGCCTTGAAAAATAGCCCACATCCCAGGGGAGCAAAATGGAGCTGGAGTTCCTTAAAGCCTCCTTCCCAAAGAACTGTCATTGTTTTACCTGTCTACTGAGTTTCCTGGAAGACCTCAATTGAGAAGCTTGTCCTTGACCTCACTGAGAACTGCACAATGCTAAAAGCCTCTTCTTCTCAAGGGGCATTTAAAAAATATATTCATTTATTTATTCATGAGAGAGACAGAGAGAGGGAGTGAGAGAGTGAGAGAGAGAGAGAGAGAGAGAGGCAGAGACACAGGCAAAGGGAGACAGTGAGAGGCAGAGACATAGGCAGAGGGAGAAGTGGACTCCCTATGGGGATCTGGATGTGAGACCGGATCCCAGAACTCCAGGATCATGCCTAGAGAGGAAGGCAGACACCCAACCGCTGAGTCACCTAGATATCCGAAGGAACATTTTAAAAAACACTTACAGGTAAATGTTTTAAACTGGCAGCTGTGTAAGGAAATGGATAACAGTTGAGACAAAAAAAAAAAAAAAAAAAAAAAAAAAAAAGCCTAATCTAAAAGTTTAAAAGAAAAAGCTGAGAAATGAGATATCCACTGAGAGTTTGAAATGCTCCAACATATTCCTGGGAAAGTAGAAGACCATAAGACATATTCCTAGGAATGTAGAAAAAAACCTTAGCACTAACAAATGGGTTCAGCAAGGTTACAGGATACAAGATCAATATGTAAAAGTTGGCTGTATTTCTATGTACTAGCAATGAGTAATCTAAAATGATATTAAGAAAAAAATTCCATGTATAACAATATTAAAAAGAATAAAATACTTAGGAAAAAATTTAACCAAAGAAGGATAAGACTCATACACTGAGAACTACAAAACATTGTTGAAATTAAAGAAGATTGAAATAAATGGAAAAAATGCCATGGTCATGGACCAGAAGAAAATATTGTTAAAATGGCACTATGCCCCAACTTGAAGTATGGCTTCAGCACAACCCTTATCAAGATCACAGCTGACTTCTTTCCAGGCTAATTCTAAAATTCTTATGTCAATTCAAGGGACCCAGAATAGCGAAGAAAAAAAATCTAGATAAAGACCAAAAAGGTGGGAAGATTCACATGCTCTGGTTTCCAAACCCAATTCAAAGCTACAGTAATCGTAGTGTGGCACTGGCATAAGGATAGACATACACAATCGGAGAAGGGCAAACATTATATGGTCTCATTCATTTGGGGAATATAAATAATAGTGAAAGGGAATAGAAGGGAAGGGAGAAGAAATGGGTAGGAAATATCAGAAAGGGAGACAGAACATTAAGACTCCTAACTCTGGGAAACAAACTAGGGGTGGTGGAAGGGGAGGAGGGCGGGGGGTGGGGGTGGATGGGTGACGGGCACTGAGTGGGGCACTTGACGGGATGAGCACTGGGTGTTATTCTGTATCTTGGCAAATTGAACACCAATAAAAAAATAAATTTATTATTAAAAAAATAAAAATGCTAACACTGGAAAGAAATGTAAATCTCTGATGTTCTATAAATTAAAAGTGAATAAACTGAGGCTGAAGATTAAAAAAAAACAAAGGATAGACATATAAACCAATGGAACAGAACTGACAGTCCAGGAATAAATCCTCACATTTATAGTTTACTGATTTTTCAACAAGAGTGCCAAGGCAATTCAAAGTGGGAAGACTAGTCTTCAAATGGAGCTGGGACAACTATATATTCATATACAAAATAAGGATTCCTACACTTCATTTTATATATAAAAATTAACTCAAAACGGATCAACTACCTAAATGGAAGTGCTCAAGCTATAAAAACTCTTAGAAATCTTTATGACCTTGGATTAGGCAAGAGTTTCTTAGACATGACACCAAAAGCACAAATAATAAAAGGAAAAATAGACAAATTGGACTTTATAAAAAATTAAACAGATTTTGGTGCTTCAAAGGACATTACCAAGAAAGTAAAAGACAACTCACAGAATGGGAGAAAATATTTGCAAATCATATGTCTGATAAAAGTCTAGTATCCAGAATATCCAGAACACATAAAGAACTCTTACAAATCAATAAAAAGACTAATAATTGAACTTTTAAATGGGCAAAGGATTTAGAGAGACATTTCTCCAAAGAAAATATACAAATGGCCAATAAGCACATGAAAAGATGTTCAGTGTCTTAAGTCGTTAGGGAAATACGAATCAAAGCTATAATAAGATACTACTTTATACTCACTAAGATGGCTGTAATCAGATGGAGAAAAGTGGTAGCAAGATTATGGAGAAACTGGAATCTTCATACATTGGTGAGAACACAAAATGGCATAGTTACGTGTGGAACACAGTTTGGCAGTTCCTCAAAAGGGTTAGACATAGAGTTACTACGTGACTCTGCAATTCCACTCCTCGGTATATATCCAAGAGAATTAAAAACATATGTCCACACAAAACCATGTATGTGAATACTCATAGCAGCATTATTAATAATAGTCAAAAGTGGAAACAACTGAAATGTCCAATAACTGAGGAACAGATGAACAAAGGTGATGTGTCTATGTAAGGGAATATTATACAGCCTTCAAAAAGAATGAAGTGCTGGTATCTATGCTACGACATGGAAAAACTTTGAAGCTAACACGTTATGTGAAAGAAGCTAGACACACATTTGTATGAAATGTCCAGAAGAGGGAAATCTAGGATACAGAAGGGGAATTAGTTGTTGCCTGGGAGGGGGAAGAAGGGGGTGGTCACAGCTTATGGGTATGTATTTATTTTGGGGGGTGGTGAAACTGTCCTGGAATTAGGGTGACTGTTGTCTATCGAAGTATACCACTGGACTGTATACTTTACAATGTTGCATAGTCTATTATGCGGATTATATCTCAATTAAAAATAAAGAACTGGGGATCCCTGGGTGGCGCAGCGGTTTAGCGCCTGCCTTTGGCCCAGGGCGCGATCCTGGAGATCCGGGAACGAATCCCACGTCCGGCTCCCGGTGCATGGAGCCTGCTTCTCCCTCTGCCTGTGTCTCTGCCTCTCTCTCTCTCTCTCTCCCTCTCTCTCTCTCTCTTTCTCTCTGTGTGTGTGTGTGTGAATATCATAAATAAATAAAAATAAAAAAAATAAAGAACTGTGATGTGATAAATAGAGCACTGGGTGGTAGAACACCAAATATGTTGGTAGGTAGAGAAAAGAAGAGTAAAAACTTGGACTCTTCTACAACTGAGGTCAGAGGGAGCCAGTGTTAGTGAGGTTGGGAGACATACTTTTTGGAGGGGGGAGCCATACATTTTTGTTCTTGCCTTGGAAACTCCCCTATTCTTCCTATTCCCATTCTTCTAGATTTTTTTCAGTACCATCAATGTATTGGATTTGTAATGCTAGTTATTATTCAGCAAGATAATGAAGAGGAAGAATATGAGTGTCACATGTCTGGTTAAGCACAGTTCCTCAACTTTGAGACATTGAATGTCCTTTGCTTTTATTTTTATTTTATTTTTTAAAATAATTTATTTATTTATTCGTAAGACACACACAGAGAGAGAGAGAGAGAGAGAGAGAGAGAGAGAGGCAGAGACAGAGGCAGAGGGGGAAGCAGGTTTCATGCAGGGAGCCCGATGTGGGACTCAATCCCAGGACTCCAGGATCACGCCCTGGGCTGAAGGCAGCGCTAAACCCCTGAGCCACCCTGGCTGCCCTATCCTTTGCTTTTAAAAAACAACTGGCATTAAAATCTATAAGCTCACTGATGGGCTATGTGCAAGTGAGCTCCTCCACCTCTGCATCCTTCCCTCCACGCGTTTTAAAACAATGACTATAAACCATTATGTAGCCAAAACAATTTGTTTTAACAGTTTGTTATCCTTCCCCCAAATTATCTCAGTTCTCTAACCGTCCATTCTTTCCTGGGTGTTCGCCCGTAGTCTTGTACCCACCAGCTCAGTGTTTCCTCTTAACCAGACAGCCCTTTTCCTACTGAGGTTAACATCCTGCATTTATCACTAGTGAAACCAAAATATGGGGCCACTCTAAATTATCCTTGTGCTTCCTCCTGTCTTTAGTGCTGTCTTTTCCTCATGAAGGCTGTGCCTGGAGGAAGGATAGAATGAGAACTGACCCAAAAGTTTACAGATGGAGTACTCCAGAGCAACTGCTTTTCTACAAACCACAATACGAGTGGTTTAGATTCACTGAGGACATCACACTAGAGACCATTTTCCTTTCGGGTCAATTCCTTCATTTTGCAGATAAAAATGTGCTGAGCCCTAGTCCACTGGCTTTTTGACATTCACAGGGTTATCTTTATGGAAGTAAAATAAAACAACAGTTTTTATTAGCCTGAAAGGCTGTCTTATCATCAAAGTTGAAGAGATATTATTCTAAATAATTTTTTTTTGAAAACTATACCTTATTTGAAGAGGAAAACTCAAGCATTTTTGCAAAAGCTTTTTGCTGTTGAACAATGGGACGGATTAAAGGTAGCTCACAAAATAAGGGAACACGTCTTACCTGTTTTAATTTTATTTCCAAAATCTTCTATACGGGTCCAGACAGATGGCCTATGTTTCCTTTCTATTAACTAAGGAGACAGAAGAATTGAGGACTGAAGCATGTCTTCACTGTCCTGAATGTACTGAAATCCTAACAGCTTTAGCTGAAAAACTATCCAAAGTAGGCAGTGAAAATAAATTTAAAATAGGACAAACTCCAAACTATCTATCCTAGAATCCCAAGACAGGCAGGGAAAACTGGCTCCTGGGAGGACGACAGTCGAAGAAATAAGTAGAGTGACCTACAGCCTGTTCCAGTATGTTTGAAGTACTTGGGGATGGAGTAACCCCTTTCATTTATTCATCTACGTATGTCCATGAGCCACGAGAATGTGACTCCCCACGTGAAGCTCCTCAATACAAGACTTCTAACTAACTTTATCACATAAATTCTTTCTCAGGGGTAGGGGAGGGGCCAAGTCTAAACAATCTGAAATGGTCAGCCTATATCTTAATCAAAGTTCTGAGAATATTTTAAAGAAGAGTTCCTGGCAGTGAGGAACAGCGGAAGAAGCAAGGGCCCTTGGAACCAGGCAGACCTAGGCTTGAATTCTGGCTGTCACTTCCTGGTGAAGTGACTTGAATAACAAACATCTCTGAGTCTTACTTAGTACCATTTACCTCATAAGGCGATTTGAGGATTAAATGAAAGACCATATGCAAAGCATCTTGCATAAGGCTGAGCATAGAGTAGGTGCCTAGTAGTAATGGTGTTATATTTGCCCTGGGGCAGTGAGCAGAAAGCCTGGGGATACCCATAGGTGGCATGGCCAGGAGCTCCAGAAGCATGGGATTGTCATAGGGAAAAGGAGTTCTCTTCTCTAAAGCTCTTATTCCAGTTAGAAACCAACTCCAAGAGACAATGCACCAAAAGCCAAATGGTCATCATTCAGCTCCTAGTACAAGGGAAAGCGGAGCTCTATTACTTGCAAATCTTGTAAGTGGTTTTGCCACTTATCAACAGTGTGAACCTAGGCAAGTTACCCAATGTCTCTGTGTTTCAATTTCCTTGTCCCCAAAGTGGGGATAACAATATCTACATCACAAGAGCTGTTGGAAAAACGAAAATGAGATACAGTGTCAGGGAACATGTATTGAGTATTTTCCATGTGCCAGGCACCATCTAAGAGTTTTAGTCACACTATCTTGCTTCTACCATACATAAAAGTCCTTAGTATAGTGACTGGAACACAGTAAGCACCTAATAGAGGTAGGTATTAAAGAAATATTATGGGGCAGAGGAGGAACTGCTATGGTTCCGAGAGAAAGAAGATACGTCAATAACATGCATGGGAAGAATAAGATGCAGTTGGGAAAAGGAAAGTATAGTGGTTGCTGGGTATGACTGTCTCAAACCTTTTGAACTATTACTAATAGAAAATAATAAAACAGCCACCCTGAGTCCTCCCAAAGGACAGACCGAGTTATTATTTTCACCCTTAATGTTTATGCCTTTCTGAATCTGAAGAAGAAGCTTCCAGGATTTTCAGTACATACCAAAAAGTGATGACAATACCCTGAAGTGTATAAACTTGTGTGTGCACACAGCTATCTAAAGGAAACCAATGCTGGATGACTGGGGAAGCATTAGGGTGTCTCTGTAACTGCAGCTCAATTTGCCTTCATAGTATGGCCACACCTGCCTCATTGGTATTCTCAACAGTGAGGTAAATAATTCAATTTGGATAAAGCTTAGAATCACCTTATTCTCTCTTAGTGCTTATGTTCTTAGCATAACACTGAGGTACTGCAGACAAGCCAGCATGTGAATGGACTCTACTTGCATAAGATATAGCCCTTCTACAATGTAGAGTCCTTCAGTTTCTAAAATCATGGAGCTTGTATTGTTAGAACCAATGAAGTGACTAAAAGAATTTTTAAAAACAATCCATCAGTCTGGACCTGTGCAGGTAAATGAAGAAGAAGCACTTTAAAGTCAGAAAAGAAGAAAGTATACTTAACATTTTGGATTATCAACCACTGCTGGTTTTCCATAATCTATTTCTTTCCTGATTTTATCTGAAAGAGATATGATTATTACTACCATTCAAAAAGTGGTACCTTATTAAAGCCAAATAAAACCAAAACCCCCAAAAGTGGTACCTTATTAATAAGCTCTTGGCATGTCTTTGAGGTGGATTTCAGATTCAAAATGGACTCTACCACACTGCTAACTTGTTCACTCAGTATTTATCAAAAAGTTAGAGGCTTCATTCAAGAAGCTTACTGACTTATAATTACCTGAAACCCAGGGTGAATCAAGGTCTTGTGGGGCCTGAACCTCATCTACTTTGGGAAATCCTGTCTAATAAAAACCTGGAAAACCATGAGTATAAAAATTGCTAGGACTCCTCTCAAGACCTTGGAAGGGGCCTATAGAAGTGAAGTGCCCTGAAGTTCATGATTTGGTCAGTTCAAAATAAATACACCTCAGCAAGGGCCTATAAATTTTACAGACTTCTTTAATGCCAGAGAAAATATTGTTTCAACTTATAATCACCTTGGTAACATGTCACACAGGTAACATGACTAATTCAAAGAGTAGCATCTTCCCTTGGCAACTTGCCTTTGGAAAGAAAAGCAGTGAAGTTTATATTTCACTATGGCAGAGATTTCCTAAAGCAGACTAGCTTTGTCTATTAGAAAAATTTGGCCCCAAACAAAAAAGGAGCCTAACCCCCCAGTACACACTTACGGTATTGTGATAATCTTTCAGAAGGAACTGTGATTAGTTTTCGAAGCTCTATTCAAGTCCAATGACATGAGTATTAATATATTATCAACACTGGCTAGCTCTGGTTCTTTAATTACCTTTTTCTGTTATTTAAGATGCACACAGAAACTCAACACAAACAAGCTGTTGCCTCATCCATTAAGAGTCTTTTCTATCCCACAACCTGTTCCCTACTTTGTCAACCCCCTACATTGTTACCCTGCTGCATGGATGCCAGCACGGCTCCCGTGTGTTTTCCCGTCAACATCTTTCTCCTTCCAGTATGAAAGTTTCTTGGGGACAGTCCCTGTCTTATTCTTTGTACCCCCAGTACTTAGTACAGTGTTGACATGTACTGGACATGGCACTCACTGAATGTTTTTCAATGAATTCATTGATTTTTATCAACTGATTCCCCCATATTCTTTCCTGTGTTGCCCATATAACTTTAATGAAAGTCAGATTATTTATTTATTTATTTACTTACTTACTTATTTACTTATTTATTTATTTATTTTTTGGAAATTCAGATTCTTCTAAGAGGCTCTTGGTGTGAGAGCATGCTTAGAAATAAAGATGGTGAGTTTAAGGCACTATATTGATGCTCCAAAACCTCTTGGTGCAGAAACCCAATGAACCTTTTCTCCGGGGTGTTCGCAAGCAAAAAACTGACCCTCTGTATTCTTTTTCCAAGTTAGGCATCAGCAAATTAATGGGAGGAGAGAGGAGCCTTCAACAGATAGGCATCTGCAGGAACTGTCCCTCTAGCTCCAGACACACCCTCAACGCCTTCATCTGTCCTAAAATAAACTGTGTGAAATAATATTTCTGAACTACAGGACAGGTAAGATAATCATTTCCAAAGTCAGGTTTAGAGGAAGATCTTCACCTTGAGTCTAAAATCCCCCTCAGGCCATTGAACATCCCCCACTATGATTTGTTTATATCATCAGGAAATCACAGAATTTTCCAGCCGAAAGGGAATAACACACTTCTTATTGAAGAAGAGTCAGGAAATAGCCACATGGAATTATGCTACAGCAATGTATTTCATGAACATTTTTCACACAACTTAACACAAACAATATCTTTTACCATATCTCAAAGGTCTTATGGCCCCCAGATGATTTACTCAGAGGTATACATTTTTTGAAAAATAATGTTCTGGGTAACTGGTGAGAGAAGTGCCCTGTGGCAGGTTCTCAGCAGTTCTTTCTGCTTTACCATTTAAAAGAAGCTGATGGCTGAGGAAGCACCCACACTTTTGCTCCCTGGAGAATTCCCCTACACTTAGTTCTTTGAAGCTTTATTTTGCACGCATTGAAGCAGTTAGGAACTTTGCACATTAGCAGGAATCAAAGTTAAATTCAAAGTTGGAACTTCAAGGACCATGCCCCGATTGGTGAAGCATCATTGTCATGGATTCCCAGGATAATGTTGATTTGGGTGTTATTTGCTTGGGGCCTTTTATTGCCTATACCAAAGCTGAGTACAGGGGAAGCTGAGAGTGCCATTTATGAGATAGACAAGCCTCTTGGCCTCTTTGTACCTCCGTTTCCTCATTTGAAAAAAAAAAAGAATGGATTTTAAGACATACTTTTCAGAGTTCATACTGGGCTTATTACATCCACTGAACCAATAAATGTATGATGTTTTTACATATTGTTTGTCTGTTTATTTTTTACATGTATTCATTTTCTATTTCACTTACAGCTTATGTAAAAACTGCATTCCATGCCAGGCCTGAAACGTTCCAAAGCTCACTTCTGTGAGTAAATTGCAACGAAGATTTCTACAAAAAAAGACACAAGCAAAAGAAGAAGAAAAAAAAATATTCTTTCAGAACATTTATCCTTTTGCAGTGATTCCAATTTATATAGGATGAAACATAATCTCAATACCCTCTCCATATCCTGAAACTATCTCACTATGGAAGATATGCTTTTTAAAATTTTTTTAAAATTTAAATTAAAAAAATGTGCATGAAAGATTTATATTTTCATGTTTCTACATGTGTTTCATTAGATAGAAATCAGTAAGTGCTCCATAAATATTTGTGTTAGGTAATCTTTATTTCTCTAGAAAAATATTTCACATCAGCACTATTGACATTTATGGTTGGATCCTCTTTGTTAGGAGGGGCTGTCCTGTGCATTATAGGGTGTTTAGCAGCATCTCTGGCCTCTGCCCACTAGATGCCAGTAGCACATCTACAGTCTGACAACCAAAAATGTCTCCAGACACTTCCAAATGTCACCTGGGTACAAAATGACTTTGGTAGAGACCACTGCTCTAGAATGATTCAGTCTGATCTGTATAATAATTCTTACACTACTCTTTGCTACAGACAAAAAAGGTTCGCTACATAATTTTAGTAGCTTTCTACTAATAAAATTACAATCATATTTCAAAATGATTGTAACAAAGAGGTTTACAATTAAGTTTAACAAAAATTCCAAATATAATGAAATTATATTTGTAACTTACATAAACTGCAAAAAAGGTAGTGCTTCAAATGTACGTCTTTCAATAGATTGTATCTTATTGCAGGATAAATCTCTAGGAAAAGTAAAAGGAAAATATTGCCTCAATTAGCCATTAGATACCTAATTAGTAGGCCGATAGTATTGAATAAGTAGCTTTTGCCTAAACTCTGAACCTTAGGAATTGTTATTTGAACCTTCCAGAGCCCCTAACTCTCCTCATCTCTCTTAAAAGAGTCTCACTTTCATAAATGAAACAAGTAACTACAGCTCTTGATAGATTCTGGAAGTAATCTTTCCTGAGAGCAGAAGAATTGATTAGAGGACATTTGAGGCCTCATCAATTTCTAGATTATGAGCTCAAAGTTTTGACCTCCACATAGAATTTCTTTCTTTATTTTTAAAAAGATTTTATTTATTTATTCATATAGACACACAGAATGATGGGCAGAGACACAGGCAGAGGGAGAAGCAGGCTCCATGCAGGGAGCCCTACGTGGCACTGGATCCAGGGTCCCCAGGATCACACCCTGGGCTGAAGGTGGCGCTAAACTGGTGAGCCACTCAGGCTGCCCCTATAATTTCTTTTTTAAAAATATTTATTTATTAGAGAGTGTGTGTTTGTGCACATGCACAAGTGGGAGGAGCAGAGGGAGAGGGAGAGAGAATCCCAAGCAGACTCCTCACTGAGTGCAGAGCCCAACAGGGGGCTCCATTTCAGGATCCAGAGATTGTGACCTGAGCCAGAACCAAGAGTCAGATGCTCAGCCAACTGCACCAACCGGGTGCCCCTATAATTATAATTTCTAATATTAAAAGGGATATTCTCATTTTGGAACACCTCCTTGGTTTAGTTCTATTTTTCTAGGCCAATTCAATATCAGAAAAAATAAAAGATATCCTTTCATTTAAATTGAAAGGAAGTTACTCCTCTAATCAATACATAAATTTGAACTAACTCAGAATCATATCATCATGTTAATAGAAATTCATTTTTGGTTGTACATTTGCCTTAATATTCCATGAATTTATTAATTGTTTCAGTTGCAAGTGGTGAGACAACAAAAAACACCACATAGTACTGGATTTTTATTTGAAAACACCCATTCTTGATAATAGTTGACCCTCATGCTTCCATTGATTCCACCTTAGTCCCTCATTTTCCACCTACTCCTCAGAATGGCATTGTCATCTCTAGTCTCTCCCTTTCTAATCCATGCTGGATTAGGTGGAGCTTGTTTTCTGACACGCCCTCCAAATGACTCTGTTGCAGTTTCTTTCTTTCTTTCTTTTTCCGTTGCAGTTTAAAGCTTGTCCTGGAGCACTGCCGTGATAATCCAGTAGCGTGGCATGTTAATCCATGGCCTTCAAAATCCTAGAAGACTAGCTCTAATCTCCTACTCTACAGGTACTCAAGATATTTTTCCTGTTTTTTGCCTTTCTCCCGGTCTCCTTTGTAAGCTTATTCTCCCTAAAATGTCTTTCTGATGATACCCAATAGCTCTTAAAGGTCATGTTGAAACAGCATTGCTCTAATAGTTTCCTTGATCCAATGCGAAGTCTTTTCTCCCTCATCTGTATTCCAAAACCAATTTATACCTCTCATTGCCCATATCCATTTCTTCTTCTTCTATCGTAAAAAAATTTAAAGTAGGCTTCACGCCCAGCCTGGGGCTTGAACTCATGACCCCGAGATCAAGAGCCACATGCTCTACCAACTCAGCCAGCCAGGCATTCCAATTTATTTTTAATATAGTTATTTTTGCATCCTTTTTACTCTGAGCATAAAATGCTTGAAAGTATGGACTAGTTGTGTTCATCTGCGTTGTTGACCATGTTTAAAATTGACACATGTTTCTTTGGTGTTGAGTTTAATAAGTTCTTTATAGATCTCGGAAACTAGCCCTTTATCTGATATGTCATTTGTACCAAAGAAACAAACAATCAAATCATGAAATGGGCAAAAGACATGAACAGAAATCTCACAGAGGAAGACATAGACATGGCCAACACGCACATGATAAAATGCTCTGCATCACTTGCCATCAGGGAAATACAAATCAAAACCACAATGGGATACCACCTCACACCAGTGAGAATGGGGAAAATTAACAAGGCAGGAAACCACAAATGCTGGAGAGGATGCGGAGAAAAGGGAACCCTCTTACACTGTTGGTGGGAAAGTGAACTAGTGCAGCCACTCTGGAAAACTGTGTGGAGGTTCCTCAAAGAGTTAAAAATAGACCTTCCCTACGACCCAGCAATTGCACTGTTGGGGATTTACCCCAAGGATACAGATGCAATGAAACGCCAGGATGCCTGCACCCCGATGTTTCTAGCACCAATGTCTACAATAGCCAAACTGTGGAAGGAGCCTCGGTGTCCATCGAAAGATGAATGGATAAAGAAGATGTGGTTTATGTATACAATGGAATATTACTCAGCCATTAGAAATGAAGAATACCCACCATTTGCTTCGACGTGGATGGAACTGGAGGGTATTATGCTGAGTGAAATGGGTCAATCGGAGAAGGACAAACATTATATGTCCTCATTCATTTGGGGAATATGAATAATAGTGAAAGGGAATAGAAGGGAAGGGAGAAGAAATGGGTAGGAAATATCAGAAAGGGAGTCAGAACATGGAAGACTCCTAACTCTGGGAAACGAACTAGGGGTGGTGGAAGGGGAGAAGGGCGGGGGTTGGGGGTGAATGGGTGATGGGCAGTGAGGGGGGCACTTGACGGGATGAGCACTGGGTGTTATTCTGTATGTTGGCAAATTGAGCAATAAAAAATAAATTTATTATTGAAAAATAAAATAAAATTGACACACGGACATGAAACAAACTCAAATATTTAGAAAATAAATATAAAGAGCTGGGTAGTGAATAGCAGAAACAAAATGACTGTGTAAAAAGAAATGTGGTTTTATGACTTTATGGCTCCCTCTTCTGCACCTCTTCAGCACTTTGTCATCCACTTAGTGCTTTATGCATTATGGTTTGAGCTTCTGTTTATTTTCCTTGTGAGATCATGAGTTCCTACAGGGGTAGGAAGCCTGTCTTAATCATCTGAGAGCCTATGATACTGGGCATAGTGCCTGTCATATTAGCTTTGGATTGACCTTTTTTTTTTTTTTTTTTTAAATGAATGAGAACCCTTCAGCTAACATAAAATAATTGGCTTACAAAGTATTTCATGGTAGTAGTATTGAAGTGCCTAATCCTTTGAGCAGTTTATCTCATTTGATTTTCTCCAAACGGTGTTTGTAAAGTTTAGTGTCCACATGGCAGAAGTAGCCAAGAAAACCAATACAAGAGTGGTTGTCCCCTAAGACTTGGAAGGTTTGATAACTTAAAGGACTATTCTTAGTGTCATATCATGCTCTTTTTTACCCACTATCCTTAAACCTTCTACATTTGCAAGAAGACTCTATTTGCTCAAGAGCATCATTAATAGGGATTAATGACTTACACAGCTCTGGATGCCACAGACAAAGATAAAAATTGAACCTTTATAGCAAAGAACATGGTATCTCTGCATGTATACCTAGAAATACTAAAGAAGCATTTCCTCCTTGACAATGAGGCTGGGGAGATTTTATTTTATAATTAGTGAAATTAGGGGCATTTCTGATATGTTTGCTTAATGTAAACATTTCTAAACATACCACTTAACCATCATTGTATTTTACTTTAAAGATTTTTTTTCCTTAAGTAATCTCTATACCCAGTGTGGGTTTCAAACCCACAACCTCAAGATCCAAAGTCACTTGCTCTATCAACTGAGCCAGCCAGGTGCCCCTTAACCATCATTTTAAACATCTATTTGTAATACTGGTGCTAGAATTCCCATTGAAATCCTTAATATGCTCTCTTGGTAACTTAATAGGTACTTGATAATACTGCTTACATAATTCACCTGCTTAAATATTTAATATTTAAATGTTTAATTTAGATTAAGTTACTAAAAACATTCTGGGTTAATGGCATCAAAATAATGTAAGTGTTCTATATTTTCTTGTCCTGTAGGTGACAATTTGAGGTTAATTTTAATTCCTCTCATTTTACTAAACCAACTTTTTCAAACCTTTTCTGTAAAAGCCACATAGTAAACATTTTGGGCTTTGCAGGCCATCTATGGTCTCTGTCATATATTCTTCTCTTTCTCTTCTTTTCTCTTTTACAGCCCTTTAAGAATATAAAAATCATTCTTAACTCATAGGCTGTGTAAAGACAGACCTGAGCATGATTTGATCCATGAGCCATAAACTAAGTATAAATGTAAGCACACGGTATATGAACACTTACAAGACAGGTTCGTATGTGCATCCATAATTGCTCAGACCTAATTACCCCTTTTGCTGTATAACTGAAGGGTCTTTTTCTATCTTTGTCTTGTCTATAGAATTAAAAAACTGAAAATGCATATGAGATATTTAATGCTAGAGATGGAATTTTATTGTTAGAAGAAATTGTAGTGATTATCTAATTTGAACCCCATATTTATTTTACAGATAATATAACTAAAAACTCATAATAAGTGATTAATTAACTTACAAATACTGTAGAGATAGCAGGCCTTCAAATGAGTCCTTATGTAATTCAGTCAAATAATTTTCACTGAGAATTCTGAAAAATGAAAAGGTTATTTCTGCATCAAAATGCAAAACAACTACAACTATTTACTACACAGGACTAACTCCCATCTGGGAGGGAAACCTGTGTAATGGTGCCACCTAAATATTCTAATTCTTCTTTAATTTAGGAGTACTGAGCTCTGCGCTGTTTCCACTAAAATCCTTTTTTTTTTCTTTATTTCTCTCTCTCTGTCTCTCTCTCTCTCTCTCACACACACACACGTACACACACACACGCAGCCATCCACTATCTGAACCAAAATGCATATTTAATGTCTACTCTCTGGATCACAGTCTCTGCTAGAACCCTGGTTTAGATGACAACAATATTGGCAGAACTGACATTTCCCTCCTCTCTTCTTCTAAATTCTATGTTGGAAGCCCCATACACAAATAGAGCAGCACTATAGGTAAAGTCATTTGATTTTTTTTCCCCAACCAAAAAAAAAAAAAGTTTTTGAGAACTAAAAAAATGCACATCAAGTGTACATAACATAAATATTCAGTTTAATAATTATAAAGCAAATATTCATGAAACACCACTTGTATCAAGAAAAAGCCCTGCCAGCATCCCAGAAGGCTTCAGTGTGCCCCTTCCAATCACAACCCTCTCTCTGATTCCCCAGAAGTAACCATTATCCTGACTTTAATAATTTCTTTGCCTTTTTTAATCTTTAAAAAAGATTAATTGATGGGAGAGGGGCAAAGGGAGAGAAAGAATCTCCAGCAGACTCCTGGCTGAGTGTGGAGCCCTATCCCATGACCCTGAGATCATGAGCTGAGCCCAGTCAAGAGTTGGACACTTAACTGACTGAACCACCCAGGGACCTCTAATTTCCTTGCTTTTTTAAATGTAGTTTTACCTATCATATGTCAGCCGTAAACAACATAATTTAGTTTTGTCACTTCTTGAACTTTATATAAATGGAATCACAGGTATTATTTTCTATGTTGCTTCTTTCACTCAATATTATCTTATAAATTCATTATGTTGTTGCATGTAGCTGAGGTTGGTTCATTTCAATACCTAGTATTGCATGTCTAGCTACATGTGGCTACTGAATACTTGGGAGTGGCTAGGGTGACTGAGGAGCTGAATTTTTAATTTAATTTTATTTACTTTAAAATACAAATGAAAAAACTGATACTCAACAGTTATTAGAAAATGTTTAAATATGTTTGCAACAATGTAGGTATGTGATATCACTTTTTCAACTGTAATTTTTATGAAATCTAAATACAGATCAAGTATTCTTGATAAAAGATTAGCAATCAAATTGAGATTTCAAAGAGTTACTATGGAAAAAAGAACATAAACTCTCAATAATTTTTATACTGATTACATGTAGAAATGATATTGGATATTTTGAAGACAGTATAAAACGTAGACTATCTTACTAATAATGGGTATAATAATTATATGTCAAAATAATATTTTGGATATAAGAGCTAAACAAAATATATTAACATTTATGTCATCTCTTTCTTTTTACTTTTAATTTTTAAGTGGCTATCAGAAAATTTGAGATTACTTATGTGGCTTTATGGTTCAAACAAATAGTGTTCCATTTTATGACTATACCACACTTTATTCATTCTACTGTTGGCAGATATCATCCAATAGATATTTATATATATAGAAACAAAGGTTAAAATCCTGCCCCAGGAGAGCAGTGATCCATAGTTAGGAACCTCTGCTTACAAGGTATAACCCTCAAGCTGAACCAGACATCTGCAGGACTTACCACATTCGTGTTCTAGTATATAAATTCCCAAACACATGCTTTTTAAAAATTAATTTTTTAATTTCAATTCATTTTTTTAAAAATATCTAATATATATTCACATGGCCCAAAATTCCAAAGGTATATAGTACACAACGCAAAGTTTTTCTCCTACCCTTGTCCTCAGCCCACCCATCCCCCTCCATTCCCTAAAGAAAACTAACGTTATTTATTTCTTGTGACAATTATTTTCAGTTTTCTTATAAGTTCGGGAAATAAAATCTCCCAGTCAGACACTATCATGGAGAAATATAAACTACACATAGTATTTAAGAAATTCACAAAATAAAAAACAAATGCCTAGTTCTAGCATTTCTCCCTTACCAATAAGATATCAAACTGAGGGGCGAAATCTACTTTAGAGGGATCATAATCTCTATTTTTAGATTGCTATGATTACTATGTCTTTTATTGTTAATTCAGGAGTCATTTATGACTTCTCTGCTCAAGTTGCACTAATGATATGACACAAAACTCTCATAAAAACACCAGTTAATTGCTTTGATTGTAATATTTTTTTCTAAAAACACTTGTGTCTACATTGACTTTTTCTACAGATCAATTTTTTAAAAAGATAACAGAAAATTGGCAAAGGACAGAAAATTCACTCAAGAAATACAAATGTTCAGTAAACATAGGTATTTAAATTTACAAGTAATCAGAAAACTTCAAATTCACATGGGACCCCTTTTATTCACCCATCAGATCAGCCAAGAAATGGAGAATATCCAGTAGTGGGTGGTATGAGGATGTGAATGCTGTCATGGTCTATGGGTTGAAGTTTAAGTTGGCACAACTCTTTTGAGGCAATTAAAATTTTATATCTACATAGTCTTTAGTCAAACAATTCCATTTCTAGATATCTATTCTACAGAAATACCTGCCCACATACACAAAGATGCATGGTTGAGGCAGTTCACTACAGCAGCGCATGTGACAAGAAAATGGGACACAGTCTAAACATTCATCAATAGGAGAATTACTATATACATTCATACTTCGAATATATTACACAGGCATATACATGAATGGGGTAACCCCCTATCTATGTACTAAAAGAAATCTAAGACATAAGATAAAAGAATCAAAATAAGCATAAGCATAAGCAAAAGAATCAAGTTGTAGGAAGTTATCATTTATGTAAAAACAAAAAACAAAAACAAGGTAAGAAAATTCCCACAACAAACCTATTTTGTTGTCTATAAATATGTATGTAGACAAATGCATGGAAAGAGATCTGGAAAGATATATACTAAATCCAGAGTAGTGGCTATCTCCGTGGTAGGGGATCAGAACACAAAGAAGATGTTCACTTTATCTATTCTTTCATTTTGATATATTGAGGATATCATCATGTATTCCTATATAATGGAAAATAAGTTTAGATTGACTCTAAATTTTAAAGAGAGCCTGTCAAATTCAATTTTCAAGATAAACATAGAATTGCCATCAAAAGAGGTTGATTTGGGATATGGAGGGGGAAATACCTTTCCTCCAAGATACTGACTTCAAAATTCTTGACTAAGAAGGATCTTAGGACGCAGTTTTTTGTATTCGTATTTGGAGAAAATATACTCACAATTTCTCAGTCCAACGGTATGGCTTCCATGTATTTTCCTCAATGTAAGAAATAGAGTTTCCTTGGAAATTTCTGTGAAGAAACACAGTTCAGATCCTTGACTAGTTAGGAAAGAATGAACAGAATAAGTAAAAGAATCATTGGCAACCTTGGGGGAATATTCAAATGCAGAAAATACCAGCTTCTTAATATCCATAGCTATCAGCATCCCAGTTTGCACAATTAATAAGGAAATGTGGGGCCATTGGTGTAAACAAGCCATCTCCTTAGAACCGGAACTTCCTATCTGTCTAATTTCTTGGATAGATAATGCCAGTTAATTACTTTATGAATATAGGTATTTTTCTCCAAATCACTTCTATGTGTCTAAAATGGTTCTTTCTGTAAATCAATGAGAAAATAATTCAACCGAAAAATGGCAAAAAAAGAAAGTATAAAACAAAGGTAAAGAAAACAAAGGTAAAGAAATCCTATGCCAGCAAACAGAGGTAAAGAAATCCTATGCCAGGAACACCAAAGCTTTGGCCCAGTGACTTCTTTTGAAATCTCTCCAGCTGTTAGGAGAAGTTAGAAATGAGAGGAACTAATATGGAGAGATTTCTTAGACATGTTACACAGGGAAAAGCAACAAATCACTGAGCAAGGAATAAAAAGTATTACCTGATTAGGGGAAAAATTGCAAAGGAAAGTGATGGGAAGGACAGACACCAAAATGGTAACAGGAGTTATCTTATGGGTGGTAGGGGGGGTCTGGTGGGATTTTCACATTTTATCCTATATGCTTGTGACATTAAAAAAAATGAGAATGTATCCATGAATTGCAAGTATTTCAAAGAAGCTATGAAATGCCTGAGTTCAGTTTTAATCACTAATTCCGTATATGACTGAATCTTACCTTTAACTTACCTTCTTCCCTCAGCAACAACTTACCTATTCATTTTTTAAGGTGTTATTTATTCATGAGAGACAGAGAGAGAGAGAGAGAGAGAGAGCGGCAGAGACACAGGCAGAGGGAGAAGCAGGCTCCAGGCAGGGAGCCCGACGCGGGACTCAATCCCTGGACTCCAGGATCACGCCCCGGGACGAAGGCAGGCACCAAACCGCTGAGCCACCCAGGAATCCCCCCCATTCCGTTTACATACACATTTTTTTCAGGGGAGCCAGAAATAAAGCAAAACAGATAGCCATCTGCCCATCTGCCTAGTGGCCATTTCCAGTCAACCAAAATGCCTTCTGGTTGCTTTATGTTCCCTGATAAAAGATGCCTAAACCTGAATTTATCTCCCTCCACCTGGCTGTCCTTCCCAACTGCTGTATTTCCACCTGCTCATCCGGGACAGAAATTTCTGAGGGTTATAGTTGATTTTTCTCTTGTCTGGATGCACCCTACCCACTACTCCCCTCAGCAGTTACGCAGTCTTGTTGCTTCTCCTCTGTGGTGCTCTCAGGATTTTCTTTCTACTCCTATCACAGCCATTCTGATCTGGCCCCTTGTCACTTTACTCCCAGCTTTTGCTAGACCATTCTTTCTGGTTTCCCTGGATCAAGCTTTCCTCTTTAGATCTCTGTACATAGGGAATAGAAAACAATCCTCTTGTTCTGGTGATACATATGTCTTTCTGGAAAACTTTCAATGACTCTCTATATCTCAGCATAACTTTCAGACCCTTCCATCTGATAGTCAAGGGTTTTCATAATCGTATCTTTCACTGTTTCCTAAGCTAATGCCTTTTTTTCAGATTTTATTTATTTATTCATGATCGACACACAGAGAGAAAGGCAGAGGGAGAAGCAGGCTCCATGCAGGGAGCCCGATGTGGGATTCAATCTCGGGTCTCCAGGATCACACCTTGGTCTGAACGCGGCGTTAAATCGCTGAGCCACTGGGGCTGCCCTCCTAAGCTAATTCTTAATTCCTGATCATTCTTTCAGCTGTGCCTTTGCTTAGACCATACTCCCTATTCTTGCTGTATTTAACAAATCATAGCCACTCTAAATCTCAGCTGAAGTTTTAGCTCATCCATGCAGCTTTCTCTGACCCCTACACCCATTGATTACAGATTCTGGTGACTTACAGCACCGATAGTCTGTACTTAATCATAGGTCACCTGTCTTTCTATGCCTATTTCCTTTCTTTCCACCTATTATTTCATATTCTAAAGACAATGCCATACTTGCATGGCTGCCACAGTACTGAGTCCTGGGCTGGGCACAAAATGGGGGCTGTAAATAGAAAACCAAGGGACAAAGATGAGTTCTAAACATAGCTGAGGAATCAAATAAGAGCTAACACTCACATATATGCGAGGCACTGAAAACGTGTATTATATGTATTAACTCACCAAATCTCACAATAATCCCACAAGGTAGTAACTTTTACCCCATTTTATAGATAAGGAAATTGAATCAAAAGCTAATAAGTGACAGAACTCAATTCAAACCCAGGCAGTCTAATTCCAGAATCTCTACTCTCAACCACTTTTTTGTATATCACCAAGGAGATGGAAAGAGGGACATGTTGCTATAAAGATGGGAGAGTAGAGGTTAAGGGATGAAATCATGGGGCTAAAAAAACTGGATAAAGAATAAGGACAATTACAAGTAAACGAGTGCAGACGTGGGAACCACAGCAAACAGGAAAATGAAGATAAGGACAGTTGACAAAGAAAAGGTAAAAAGAGAGAGTCAGTCAACATGGTTGGGGAGATGACGAAGGCCCAGGAAGACCTCAAAGAAAGGCTGCTGTGTCAAGCAGGAGGCAGGGAGCAAATGAGAAAAGGCAATTCTTACAAGATGGTGAAGGTGTTGTTCGTGTTGGGCTCTGGCACAGGCACTCTGCGGAGCCTCTGCTTTGGGCTGAAACCAGTACACGACAGCATCTCATCTTTGCAGGTACAGAGCTCACATATGTTGACGTTTGTGGTAACATTCTGTTCTGGCTGCTCAGTTTTTTCTGGGGAGTATTTTGCAAAATGCACCACTGAGTGCTGAGTAGCTGGGGGGAGAACGGACTCAGATGACTCTGGTTGGTGACTTACAGTAATTTCCAAGTTCATAGGTGGAACAGTGACTTCAGTCAGGTTTGGCTGTTGACTCTCAACACGCTCTCGATGTGCATGTGTCACCTCAGGGCCCGCTGGAGAAGGAGCTGTAGTCTTCGTCGTTGCAGAATGTTTAGCCTCTGTAATAGGTTCTGGAGTAATGGTAAGCCCCAAGCCCACATGATGAAATGTGATGCTGGGTGATTCTGGATGCTGGCCTTCACCCTTACTTGGAGTTGGAATCATCACTTCCTGATGAAATGGATATTGAACTACAACCTTCTTAGGTGGCTCTGGAGGCTGAGTTGGGGTCTCTTGCATGGCTGGAGAAGGTTCAACTTCCATATTGGATCCTGCAGTTACAGTAATTTCCAGGTCCATAGGTGGAACAGTGACTTCAGTCAGGTTTGGATGTTGATTCTGAATCTGCTCGAGATGCGCAAGCTTCATCTCAAGGTTCTTTGGAGGAGGAGTTGTAGTCTTGGTGGTTGTAGAACGTTCAACCTGGGTAGTAGGTTCTGGAGTTATGGTATGTCCCATGTCCATAGGATGAACTGTGACACTGGGTAAAGTTGGATACGGAGCCTGATCCTTACCTAGGGTTGGAACTGTCCACTTCTGAGGGAATGGATATTGAACTACAACCTCCTTAGGTGGCTCTGGAGGTTGAGTTGGGGTCTCTTGCATGGTTGGAGAAGGTGTGGTCTCTGTAGTAGGTTCTGGAGTTATGGTAAGCCCCAAGTCCAAAGGGTTAACTGTGACTTTATTTAAGGTTGAATGCTGAACCTGAACCTGCTCTGATGGTGGAAATGTCACCTCAAGGTCCTTTGGAGGAGCTGTAGTCTGATGCAGAGTTGTAGACTGTTCAACCTCTGTAGTGGGTTTTGGAGTTATGGTAAGCTCCAGGGTCAAAGGTTGTGTTGTCACATTTGGTGACCACAGGTGCTGAGCTTGATCCTGAGCTGACGTTGGAGCTGCTGCCTCTTGATATATGGAAGGTTGAGCTACAAGTTCCTTAGGCAGCTCTAGACGCATGGCTGGAGAAAGTTCAATCTCTGTAGTGGATTCTGGAGTTATGGTAAGTTCCAGGTCCAAAGGTTGACCTGTGACCTTAGTCAAGTTTGGACGGTGAGACTGAACCTGCTCGAGATGTGCAAATGTCACCTCCAGGTGTTTTGGAGGAGCTGTAGTCTTTTTCAGGGCTGTAGAATGTTCAACTTCTGTAGTGGGTTCTGGACTTACAGTAAGCTCCAGGTCCAAAGGTTGAACTGTTACATTGGGTGTTGATGGATACTGAGTTTGATTCCGACCTGGTGTTGGAATGGTCTCCTCCTGATATACTGGAGATTGAGCTACAGTAACCTCCTTAGGTGGCCCTGGAAGCTGGATTGGAGTCTCCTGCATAGGTTGAGGAAGTTCAATCTCCTTAGTGAATTGTTGAGTTATGGTAAGCCCCAGGTCCAAAGGCTGAACTGTGACTTCAGTCAAGATTGGATGCTGAGCTTGAACCTGCTCTTGATGTGCAAATGTCACTTCCAGGTCCTTTGGAGGAGCAGTTGTTTCTTTCACGGTTGTAGAATGTTCAACTTTCGTGGTGGGTTCTGGAGGTAATGTAAGCTCCAAGTCCAAAGGCTGAACCGTTACATTGGGTAGCAATAGATGCCGAGCTTGATCCTGACCTGGAGTTGGAACTGTCACCTCCTGATACATGGGAGGCTGAACTACAAACTCCTCAGGTGGCTCTAAAGGAGGACCTGGAGTCTCTTGCATGGTTGAAGTTTCGACCTCTGTAATGGGTTCTGGTGTTATGGTAAGCTCCAGATCTAAAGGTTGAACTGTGACTTCAGACAAATTTGGACTCTGAGCCTCAACATGTTCTGGATGTCGAAGTGTCACCTCTGGATCCTCTGGAGGGGCTAGAGTCTGCTGCAGGGTTGTAGAAGGCTCTGGAGGTGCAGTAAGCTCCAGGTCAACAGGTTTAGCAGTGACACTGGGCAAGCTTGAATGCTGAGCTTGATCTTGTCCTTGAGCTGGAACTGTCATCTCATTATGGACTGGAAGTTGTGGTTCAACCTCCTTAGATGGCTCTGGAGGCTGAGCTGGAGAAGGTTCTGATTCTTGATGGGGCTCTGGGGACTGAGTTGAAGCCTGCTGCAGAATTGGAAATGACTCTAGCTTCTCAGGGAGCTCTGAAGGCTGAGTCTGTGCCACCTGTTGGTCTGGAGAAAGTTCTACCTCCTTAAGGGGCTCTAGAGGTAGAGATGGAACTTTTTGCAGGACTGGAGAGGATTCCACCCTCTCAGGAAACTGCAGAAGCTGAGAAGGGGTCTCTTGAGAGACTGGAAGAGGTTCCACTTTGTCTGCAAGTTCTAAAGACTGGGCTGGGGATTCCTGTTGTGTGGGAGAAGGCTCTGCCTCCTGAGGGGGCTCAGGAGATATAGCTGGGACCTGCTGGGGAACAGGAGGCTGAGCTGGAACCTCTGGTTGGGTTGGAGGTTTGACGTCTTCAGTGGGCCCTGGAGACTCAGTTGAGACTGCATACTCATTTGCAGATGGTTCAATCTCCTTAGGGGGCTCTGATGGCTCAGCTGGGACCTCCTGTTGGGCTGAAGTAGGCTCCATCTCTTTAAGAGGGTCTGGAGTCTCTACTATGAGTTCTTGTTGGCCTGGAGGAAATTCATCTTCAGGGGTCTCTGGAGACTGGAAAAGAAGCTTGGACTGGGCTGGAGAAAATTCAACCTGCTCAGGGGGAACTGGAGCTTGAGCAGGGGCCCCCTGCTGCCCTGGAGAATGTTCAAACTTAGTGGGCACTGGAGTTATGAAAACCTCCAGATCTACAGGTTTTGCTGTGATATTGGGCAACATTGGATGCTGAGCTTCACCAGGACCTAGAGGTGAGAATGTCACCTCATGATGTACTGGAGGCTGAGCTACAATATCTGTAGAGGACTCTGGAGGTTGAGCCTGGTGCTCAGGCTGGACCTGAGAAGGTTTTACACCTACAACAGGCATCTGAGGCAGAGATGGGCTCCACTGCTGGCTTGGAGAAAGTTCAGTTTCCTCAGGAAGATCTCCAGTCTGTGTTGGGACTCCCTGCTGGACTGGAGAAGGTTCAACATTTTCAGCAGGGGCTGGATGTTGTTCTGGAAACTCCTGCTGGATTGCAGCAGGTTCCAACTGTTCTGGGGACATAGCAGACTGAGCTGAGGCCTCTTGTTGGGGTAGAGAAGTTTCAACTTCATTAGTGGACTCTGGAGTTATGATAAGTGCCAGATCCACAGGTTTAACAGGGACTTTGGGGAAGAGTAAAAGCTCAGCTTGACTCTGACCTAGAGGAGAAACTGTTACCACATGATGCTCTGGAGAGTGAGCTGGGACCTCCTGCTGGGTTGGAGAAGGTTCAACCTCACCAGAAGGTTCTGGATGCTGAGCTGTGGCTTCTTGCTGAGTGGCAGAAGAGTTAACTTCCTCATAGGTCTGTAGATGCTGACTTGGGGCTTCCTGATGGGTTTCAGAAGGTTTAACCTCCCCTAGGGGATTTGGAGGTTGAATTGTGGCCTCTGAGTGGGCCAGAACAGGTTCAATGCCCTCAAGGGACTCTGGATACTGAGCTGGGGTCTCTGTTTGGGTTGGAGAAGGCTCACCCGCCTCTGGGGTCTGAGAGTGCTGAGTTGGGGACTCCTCCTTGGTTAGAGGAGGTTTGATCCCCTCGGAGGCCTGTGGGTGCTGAGCTGGGGCTTCTTGTTGGATTGGAGAAGGTGCAACCTCCTCAGAGGTCTGTGGATGCTGACCCTGGCTTTCCTCCTGGGTTAAAGATTCACTCTTTGCATGAATCTGTGGAAATTGAGTGGGAACCTCTTCCTGAGCTGGAGATGGTTCTCCCTCCTCGGAGGCCTGTGGATACTGGGTTGGGGCCTCCTGCTGGGTTGAAGAAGGTTTAGGAGTCTGTGCATGATGACCCTGGCTCTCCTCCTGTATTGAGGAAGTCTGTGCATGATGACCCTGGCTCTCCTCCTGTATTGAGGAAGGTTCACCCTCCTCTGGGATTTGTGGAAGCTCAGCAGGGGCCTCCTGCTGGGGTGGAGAAGGTTCCTTCTCTTCCTGAGTCCCTGGAAGTTGAGCCAGGGCCTCCTCCTGGGTTGAAGGTGATTCACCCTCCTCAGGGGCCTGTGAATCCTGAGCCAAGGTGTCCTGTTGGGTTGTGGAAGGTTTAACCTCTCCAGGGGTCTGAACAGGGGTCTCCTGCTGTGTTGGAGGTTTCTCCTGCGTGGGAGATTCTGGGGACTCAGTTGGAGTCTCCTGTTGAAATGGCAAAAGTTCAATCTCCTCAGGGGACTGTGGAGGGAGAGTTGGGGCTTCATGCTGGGTTGCAAAAGGTTCCACATTAAGGGGCACAGAGGGCTGAGCGACAGACTCATGCTGAACTGGCAAAGGTCCCACCTCGGTAGTGGGTTCTGGTGTTACAGTAACCTGCACGCCTGCAGGTTTCACAGTGATATGGGGCAGGTTTAAATGTTGAACCTGATGGTGACCTGGAGGGGCAACTGTCACCTCATGATGCTCTAGAGGTTGAGCTGGGTGCTCCTGCTGGGTTGGAATAGGTTCCACCTCCCCCAAAGACAGCTCTGGTGGCTGAGCTGCTTGTTCTTGCAGGGTTGCAGAAGATTCTATCTCCCCTGGCGATTGACCTGGGGTCTCTTGCTGGTTTGAAGATTCTGCCTCATTAGGGAGCTCTGCAGGCTCAGCTGAGGCCTCCTCTTCGGGGGAAGGTTTTACCTCTTCAGGATTCTCGGGGGGCTGAACTGGGGTGTCCTGCTGAGTCACTGAAGGTTCAACTTCCCCAATAGGCTCAGATAGGTGGGCTGGTGGTTCCTGTAGGCTTAGAGTAGTCTGAGCTGGGGTGTCCTGCTGAATTAGGGAAGGTTCAATCCTCCCAGGAGGCTCCAAAGGCTGAGCTGGTTGCTCCTGCTCACTTGAAGGCTCAACCTCCTCTGGAGGCTTAGCTGAGGTCTCTTGCTGGGGTGGAGAAGGTTCTGCTTCCTCAGTTTGCTCAAGAGGCTGAAGTGGCCCCCTTTGCTGGACTGTAGCAGATTCAACATCCTTTGTAGGCTCCGGAGTTAGGGTAAATTCCACACCCACAGATTTATATGTAACACTGGGCAACTTTAAGTAAGTTGTATACTGAACTCTAAATGGAGCGATTAGCTCATCATTCTGAGGTAGATTTTGAAGTAGATACTCGATGGGAAACTCTGAAACTACAGTTGGGGCCTCCTCCTGGACAAGAGTAGGCCCAGCCTCCTCCTCCTCGGGGAGCTCTGCAGGCCCAGCTGGGGCCTCCTGTGTGACTAGAGTAGGCTCAGCTTCCTCGGGGAGCTCTACAAGCTGAGCTGGGGAATCCTGTGTGACTAGAGTAGGCCCAGTCCCCTCAGGGAGCTCTACAGGCCCAGCTGGGGCCTCCTGTGTGACTAGAGTAGGCCCAGCCTCCTCGGGGACCTCTGTAGGCCCATATGGGGCCTCCTGTGTGACTAGAGTAGGCCCAGCCCCCTCGGGGAGCTCTGCAGGCTGAGCTGAGGCCTCCTGTGCAACTGGAGTAGGCTCAGCCTCCTTGGGGAGCTCTACAAGCTGAGCTGGGGTCTCCTGTGGGACTGGAGTAGGCCCAGCCTCCTCGGGTTGATCTGGGGCCTCCTGTGGGCCTGGAGAAAGCTCAGCCTTCTTGGGGTGCTGTGGAGGCTGAGTCACAGTTACAGTAATTGCCAAATATACAGGTTTAACAGTGACATTGTGTAATTTTGGCTGCTGAGCTTCATTCTGACTCAGAGATGGCACATTTACCTCCTGAGGTGGTACCTCCTCCTCTGGTGGCTGAGCTGGGGCCTCCTGAGGGGTCGAAGGTTCTACTTCCTCAGGTGCCTCTGTAGGTTGAGCTGAGGCTTCCTGTTGGACTTCAGGGGTACTTGAAGGTTCAGCTGGGGCCTCCTGTGGGCCTACAGAATGTCCAGCTTCCTTAAGGATCTCTGGAGGCTGAGATAGAGCGTCCTGAAGAAGTGGAGGTGTTTCTGTCTCTTCGGGGGACTCTGGATGCTTGGCCTGGGCCTCCACCCCAGGTAGAAAAGGTTCAGGTTCCTCTAAAGTGGACTGCAGAGGTCCTGCAGGGGTCTCCTGCAGGAGTGAAGAAATTTCAAGCTCCTCAGGGAGCTTTGGGGGTTGATCTGGTCCCCCTGGAAAATCCATTGGTCGGTTTTCCTCAGGATATATGATATCCGTACCAGAATCTGAATAATCGTCCTGCAGTTGTTCTAGGAGCTCTTTATTTGCAAATTGGATTGGAGTTCCAATAAGAACTTTGGCAAGCCTTCGATGCTGAACTAGATCTTTGTCCAGGTTTGGGGATGAAACAAAAAACTTTCTTTGGTTTAAACTCTGAGTGTCCAGAGGTGGAGTAAGTACTTCCAATGACTGGTGATCCTCTGGCTCATCTCCAGTTTTCATCTTACTTTTGAGTAGAGGAGGCAGAACTATGGCCTGATTCTCATCACCTAAGGTTGGAACCACTTGTAAAAGCCTCTCGGGCAGGGTTGGCTTGTCATTCAGATACTGATCTGTGTCTGGGGGCAGCTCACCATTTGAATCCGTGTCCAGGAATGGAACCAAAGTCTCAGTCAACTGCTTAGGCGGGGCCGATATCTGGGCTGGAGCAGAGGACCTCAAGTTATTAAAGCCCCCCGGCTCTGCGGGGGGGGTAAGTTCCTGGAGTGATTCATGCGGGAGGTCAGAGGAGTGGGAAGACCAGGGTTCCGGGGATCTCCGATGGATGGAGGTCCGACGGGCCCACTCCGGAATGGGAGCTGCCTGGCCCAACAACCACAATGGTTGCCAGGTAAAGAGAAGTAATAACACGCAGAAGCAAAGCCGGGACATGATACTAGGAGACTCTGGGGAGCAGAGACCCAAGGCAGTGGGGCGCTCGGTCTCGCCAGAGAAACCGAAATGTTCAGGGAGCCCGGCGATGCCCCCATTGTTAGCAACTGCGCGCCCCTCCCCCGCCTACGTCCCACCCTTTATTTATGACACCTTTAGTAGCTTGGCACAGCTGGGGTGCGGCTGGCCCTGAGGCCCCTCCTTCAAGCCTTTTCCCCAGAATCCCCAGGCCAAGCCTCCCTTCCCCTGCAAAGGCCACCACTACCTCCCGCTGAGCTAAGGGGAAGCATTTGGGCTGCTGGAGTCTGCATGGACCCAGACTCCAGCGCTCTGAGGTGTAAGGGTCGGGGTGTGGAGCAGTTTCCCAAGGAAGCAGAAGACCTGGCGTCCCGGGAGATACAAAATGCTAGTCCAATTCTGGCGGATCGAACTTGTCCTCTTCAGAGCTTAAATCCCAGACACATTCCTCCTCCCCCTGGCTATACTGTTTCTAAGAAAAGAGGCTGACGTGAAGAATAAGCGCGGGGACAGTGGGGAGGGGCGCGCACTTTACAGTTACTCTGAAATGCTGCCATTTCCCCTAAGTTCTCAATAGGCACGTCTGATTTTTAATTCACTACTGTGTTAGGAGGAGGCCACCTACCACTGAATCAGTGATGGCTCCAAATTCCTGTGGGAGGGGCTTGGGGGCATGGGGTAGGGGAGAGGTGAGCAATTCATTCTGGGAATGAGAGTCTGAAACCAAGGGACTAGCCCTCAGCTTCCCAGTCCCACCTACACTCAACACACCTGTCAATCTAGAACAAGTACCACCATTTCTCAGAGGTCTGCCCCGTGTGCACGCCTGGAGAAGGCACTTAAAATGTTGAGGTCAGCGTGTTAAACTTTCTGGAAACACTGTAACTAGCACCCCCTTTACTTCCTTCACTGTCCTTTCTATAATCTGTTTCATTTTGGTCCGTGTTTATGGTCTGGCACAAGCTCTGGAGGACGTAGGTTTTTGTTTTGTTTTGTTTTTAAGGATTTATCTATTCAGAGAGACAGAGGCAGAGATACAGGCTGAGGGAGAAGCAGGCTCCATGCAGGGAGCACTACCCAGGACTCCATCCAGGGTCTCCAGGATCACACCCTGGGCTGCAGGCTGCACTAACCCGCTGGGCCACCAGGGCTGTAGGAGAGAACGGATTTTATCCTATTCCCAGTGTCTAGCACATAGTAATGGTTTTAAATGGAACTAATTCCAAAACTGCTCTTATTTAGGAATGGATCTGTTGTTAGAGTCAGGTTTCTGAAATCTATAGCATCAGTACTGAATCTCTTTCTCTCACAGTTCACAGGAAGCTAGACTTCTTAAAGTGTAAACTTGGATAAGTCTGAAATTTCCTTGACTGGCTTGATTTACATTGAATTAGAAGAATTTTGCACAGACAAAACTTCAAATACTTTTTCAGAAAGTAACCATCTTTTCTTTCTCTACTCTCTTCCCTTCAAAACAAATGTTGCAACTTCGGAGTTAGTTAAATAATCAGAATATAGCCCCAAATTAAGGTCTTAATGACATGAAACACATTCTTTGCTCCTTTTATTTTTTTTTAACATTCAATATATAGAACATTGGCATTTTATTTTAGAAATTACTTTGTCAACTTAATTCCTAATTCAGCATTAGGGTTGCAGAAAAGTTCTTCAACAAAATATTTCATACAAGATGTGTATGTGATACTGATATCTGGGTAATATACCTTATTTGAAAGACAATTAAAAATATATTTTATTTATTCATGAGAGCACACAGGGAGAAGCAGAGACATAGGCAGAGGGAAAAGCAGGCTCCCTGAGGGGAGCTTGATGTGGGACTCCATCTCAGGATCCTGGGATCAGGCCCCAAACCCAAGGCAGATGCTCAACCACTGAGTCACTCAGGTGTCCCAATGCACATAAAGGTTTGCAAATGCTGTACCATTATCTCACTTAAGGCCATAGTTACTTTGTTCCCAAGTCCCTGAGATTCTGTTTGAGGGGAGCTCTAAAAGGCTGTGTCCTCTTCTATGTCCACAACTCTAGGAGCACTCTGATGCAATTGGCTCTCCAAATTTCAAATAAGGGGTCAGAGCCAAGGGCCAAGGCTTCAAGAAAAGCCCCAGAAATTCCCTGCACTCAAAGCAGTTTCAGAGTTTCACATTTCCCAAAAGATGACAGAGCTAACCATAGTCTTCCAAATCCTGTCAGTTGCTTTAAATTATGGTTATAGTGGCTGTGGAACCCTTGAGCTTGAATAACCGGGTGCTTGAATTAAATCATGTAGCTCCTCTTGGTTTCTGGCATCTGTAATCTCTTCACAGGGTCTGTATTCCACAGCTATTTTACCACTTTCTGTAATAAAGTTAAAGAGGATCAATTCAGAGTTTTTGTTGTTCGAAAATGTGCTGTACTGGGTGTTATGCTATATGTTGGCAAATTGAACTCCAATAAAAAAATAAAAATAAAATTTGCTGTATACAATAATAGAACCCATCATTAGACATTCTTTTGAAATTTAAAAGCAGAAAATAAAAGCATTTTCCTAGAAGTTTTCTCATCTCACACTTCTGTTTTTATCATAACAATTTTTTAAAGAGTTTATTTGAGAGAGAGAGAGAGAGAGATCAAGCGCGACAGCAGGGCGGAGGGGCAGAGGGAGAGATAAAAGCAGACTCCCCACTGAACAAGGGAGTCTGACTGTGGGGCTTGATCCCAGGACCCTGGGATCATGACCTGAACCAAAGGCAGACACTTAACTCACTGAGCCACCAAGGCACTCCTCCTTCTCAGTTTTTAAAAATATGTGTGTGTGTGTGTGTGTGTGTGTGTGTGTGTGAGAGAGAGAGAGAGAGAGAGAGAGAGAATGTATGTGAAGGCACTGGTAGGGGGAGGGGCAGAAGGAGAGGGAGAGAATCCCAAGCAGATTCCCTGCTAAGTGTGGAAACCCCAATTCAGGGCTGGATCTAGGACCCTGAGATCATGACCTAAGCCAAAATCAAAGGTCCAATGTTGGACGCATCTAGCCACCCATAAATCCATCTCATTTACTGAGAAACCAATCACACTTTAAAAATCATTATGCTGCACCGTATGCTTGAATATCTGATAGCTCTATTCTCTCTCATTACCCTTCCTTTTTTTTATACTAAAGATTCCGGTATATCCTTAGATTTTTTTTCCAGAATACATTTAAAAGCAGTTTGTCCAGATCCCCTCCCCAAAGCATATCTTCCCCGCCCACCAAAACATGTCTCTATTTACCTATCATCTATCTACCTACAAAGATACAGATAGATATGCAAATACAGACATAAATGTACGTTATCTTCAAGAGATTTCTAGATGTTACCTAATTCAACACCAATCTTGAGGCTGGATTAAGTATCTTTCTAAATCTGTGACCCTGTCTCTCGTAATAACTATTTTTAAGGGTATAGTTCAGTGGCATTAAGTACATTCACATTGTTGTGCAACCATTTCCAGAACATTTTTCTTTTCATGTGCCCAAACTGAGACTCTGTGTCCATTCGACAGTAACTCCCCATCCCACCCACAGCCCAGCCCCTGGCAACCACCATTCTTCTATTCTGGAAGCCTTTTGAGATGATCCCTTCCCTGCTGCTTTCAATCCAGCTGGAGTCCAGTTTTCCTCTCCTTGCAGATACAATATACAATACTTTGGAGAGGGGGCGGGCATGCATCTGAACACTTTACTGGCAGAAACAGGCCTATGTACCTTATAGACAATACAATTTCCCTTAAGGCAAACTAGAGCTACAAGACTTTTTAGCCTAAGGAGTTTTGAATGTGTATATGGATACCACAGCATATTAGGGCGAGGGTTGGCATATTAGGGTGAGGCTAACAAACCAAACGGTTAGTCAGAGTTGACAGCTAATGGAGATTCCATCTGATGACCACGGAAGTCAATCTTCACTGGAAGAGCTACCCAAGCTGGAAACCTGTGACCAATCCAGGGTCAGGGTCAATTCTTATAAGCAAACAAAGTTTCTAATCCTTAGCTAAGATTTCTTAGCCTTTTTTTAAAGATTTTATTTATTCACTCATGAGAGAGAGAGAGAGAGAGAGAGAGAGAGAGAGAGAGAGAGGCAGCGACACAGGTAGAGGGAGAAGCATTCACCATTCAGGGAGCCCAACCTGGGACTGGATCTCAGGTCTCCAGGATCAGGCTCTGGGCAGAAGGTGGCGCCAAATCGCTGAGCCACCAGGGCTGCCCGGATTTCCTAGTCTTTAACAGGGCTAGGAGAGTCTTCAAGGCTCTGAAGCAGGGGAGCAACTATTTGGGGACTCTCTACTAATTATAAAACTGGCAAAAAAAAACCCTACAAAAAAACAAAACAACAAAAAAAAAAGGCTCTGTGTAGCTTAGTCTGTTGAGTCTCTGATTCTTGATTTTGGCTCAGGTCATGATCTCAGGGTTGTGAGACTAAGCCCCACATTGGAGTCCATGCTGGACTTGGAGCCTGCTTAAGTTTAGCTCTCTCTTCCTCTCCCTCTACTCCTCCCATGCCTCCCTCTCTAAGAATATAAATAAATAAAATAATATAAAAAATAAAATTTCCTTTGAGCACAGCCTGTAACATTCACAGCACTGTAGAACTCAATAGGGAATACAATCAACAGTATTCAATAGGATGACCACTTTCAAGGTTCACAAAAACATAGTTGATCATTACATCAGAATCATATTTACTCAATATGTCAGTGCCAGAAACAAAAACTGAGCCGAACTGATTCAAAAAACCAATCACACTTTAAATCTAATAAATTCTCCAAGAGGAAAGCAATAATGATAAGAAGTTGACATGTTTTGTCTGCTTACCATGTTCCAGGGATAGTTCTAACCTTTTTATATTCATCATCTCGTTTACTCTTACAATCTTCCCCATATTGTAAGTTGAATTACCTTACTTTGCAGATAAACAAATAGCAGCCTAGAGAGAATAAATACCTACAAATTTGACTCTAATACCTAAAATTGCATAAGAAATCTAGAGACAGAAATGGACAACAGATACCCAAAGCTTCTAATCACTATATCACTACTTTGTGTTATGGGCAAGCAATCAAGAAAGAAGATTGGGTCAAACACTTCCTATGTGGAGGCAAGTCACTGTATATCTCTACACTGGGGACAAAAATATTTGCTGTCATTTGTCTCACACATACAAAAAGGAAAAATTTAAGACTGCTGCTTTGGAAGCATTTGGTGAATAAAAGAATATGAAGTGTTTTCATCCAACTAACTTTTCAAAATGAGTTTATTTGCTCAAGGAACATGAAGTACTTTAAGGTCAAACAAACAAACAAACAACAACAACAACAAAAACAATCAAGCACGTCTTACCTAAAACCGCAACCAACAGTTTCTGGAATGCATCAGACATAGCCTTCTATATAGGAAGCTTCTGGGTTGTTTTCCTTTTCATCAGAAATGATAATGGCCCTAAATCCAAACAAAACAAATGAACTTAAAAATTCTAGCTGAATGATAACTGATTTTTATTGTTGTATGTTTAAAAGGAAAGTGCATCAATGATTCTTAGATCATTATCTTAGCAACTAAGGGCAGGCATAACACGAGAGTTTGGTGGAATGGCTCTGCTGTAGGTGTATCCTGGAAGGGCACATTCTTACTGCCCTGATCTCTCCCAGAAGTTCCTGAAGTACCAGAAGGGAGGTGCAAGAAAAAAGTTGGCACAAATCTCACATCACAGATTTCAAATGGACAAGTTGCAACTCTACTTCTACAGAGCCTACCTACTCTCCTGTGCATCAAGGGCTGGAATCACACAGTAAGGAACATTTGGTGTTAGTGCACATGACCTGGTCTCTTCCTAAGCATCACCCACAGGAGTCTATTTGCTAACAGCCCTGTCCCCACCTTAAAACCCTAAGCCTAGGGACACCTGGGTGGCTCAGGGGTTGAGTGTCTGCCTTCAGCCCAGGGCATGATCCTGGGGTCCCCGGGATCTACTCCCACATTGGGCTCCTTGCATGAAGCCTGCTTCTCCCACTGCCTATGTCTCTGCCCTCTCTGTGTGTGTGTGTGTGTGTGTGTGTGTGTGTCTCATGAATAAATAAATAAAATCTTCAAAAACAAACAAACAAACAACCCAGAGCTTAAGTGCTATGAACTCTGGGAAAAAAACAGTATCAATCGGAATACCTTTTCTAGGAATCTATATTTGTTTCTTTACACAGCAGCCCTTTTATAGGAGGCAAAGGACTGAACAGTTACACAAGAGTTTATTTAAATCTTTAGTTGATAATTTTGCTGATATAATTGAAGGCTACAAGAGATCTGAATTTGAAGGACTAGGACTATTTTAGCACAAGGCAAATTCTTAACCAAAAATAGGAAAAGTATTACTTCCCTCTTCCTAAACTTCTTGGCAGAAAGTCAGCTTTTGAATTTTAAAGCTAAAGGTTCTTTCAGGTATTGCTAATGATAAAAAAAAAAAAAAAAGAAAGAAAGAAAACTGTATTGTAGGGCAGAAAAACTCCACCCAGGGCTTTAGTAGCTCAGCAAGGGGAAAGACTTGATGATAATCTGAAAAGATGAGTTTTAGAAAGATTCTACCTCCACCTATACCTCCACTGTAAGCAGACCTACCTGCAGCCTATCCAAAGGCTCCTCGACCATGCCAACTCCAACACTCTTACACTCATAGGATGGCAACACCACCTCTAAAGCACAGAAGAATTTCAGGCTCTGCTTCTGAAAGGGTTCCGTGGTATTTTCATTTTCCCTTTCTTCAAGGTCAGAAAGATCCTGAAGCTGTTGGGATTTTCAATTAAAGGTCCTTCCTAGGATCTCAAGATGTTTTGTTATTAGAAATAAAAACTAAACTCCAGCAAACCTAGCTAACAGTTAAAGTATCCTATAGCTTCAAAATCAAGTAAGACTTACAAATGAACTATTAGATATAGACAATTGTTTTTTATTCTACACCCTACAAATATTGGTGAAAATTCTGGACACCACCACCCAAATCATTGAGAGTATTATTAATTTTAGGTGGCAGGCCAATGTTCAGGTCCTTCCACTTAGAGGACTCTCACATCTCCCCACTCCCAGTTCTCTCTTCTCTAATGTCCAAGATTTCAATGTTGAAGTGAGTCTTATTAGTCAAAGAAAATCTATAAAGTTTGCCTTGATGATCCATTTTGACCATCCACTGAAACCAAAATAATAATTTGCCAATTCTTGGCATTGGGAGCTTTATAGGGCAAGGGCCTGATGTTGAACCGCTTTATGTTTGGTGCCAAGATGAACCTAAAGACATGAGAGAGAGACCGAAAAATATCACAACCTGCCACATAGGCTAGTTTTGGATACACCCGAGAGTTATCAATACCTATTTCATGAACTGATTGTGAAGATTGAATAGGGAACAACATTGTAAGCAATGAGCTCATAGTAAGCCCTAAATGAATGTTATTTGTCATTTTTAAGCTACAGTACTTTTCTGCATCATTTCTGGGGCCTCTGATTAATTGGAAGATTTCCTTCACCTCTGGTGGTGAGAGTGATGATGAAAGCAAGGAAGCCCTCCAGAAGCAAATGATAGGGTTGTAGGTGAGCAAAGGAAGTAAATTGTTTTTGTTGTCCCATCCTGTAGCTCCTGTCTGAGAACACAACCTGAAGAGCAGACAAGATGGACCTAACACGGACATAGGACCTTAATCTGCAACACTCCTCTCCCCAAGTTAGTAACCTGTTAGAAAGGAATATACATACTTCTATAAATTTTATAAGCAACGAAACAATTAGAGGTTATTTGCATTAAATAGCTCCTTTGAGAATGCAAACGCCTCCAGTGTTAACTCGCTAAATAACTCATATTCTGCGGTGAATTTCTTACATCCACTAGTTTCATCTTAAATGCCTATGTCAACTTTAGGCAGGATGTAGTATATTAACATATTCATAAATATTTATATAATGCAAATAAGTCATAGCACTATTGTTTTTTAATTTTTTTAAAGTTTTATTTATTCATGAGAGACACACAGAGAGGGGTAGAGACATAAGCAGAGGGAGAAGCAGGCTCTCTTGGGGAGCCCGATGCAGCACTGGATCCCACAACCCCAGGATCACGCCCTCAGCTCAACCACTGAGCCACCTACGTGTCCCAGCACTATTAATTTTTTTTAAGATTATTTATTTATTTATTAGAGAGACAGAGAGAGACAGAGGGAGAAGCAGGCTCCATGCAGGGAGCTTCACGTGGGCGGCGCTAAACCACTAAGCCACCAGGGCTGCCCTATTAATTCTTCGCTGTTTGTTCCTGCATCCTTCTCTATCACTAGTTTATAAGCTCCTTTAGTGCTTGTAGGAACCATATCTTATTCTTTTCTCATTCCTAGAACCAAGTACATTCTGTTGTTGATTGAGCGAATGAATGAAAGAATGAGTGATAAGAAAATGAAACTACTTTCTCTACCTGAAGCTGCCTGCTGGGAAGGAGAAATGAAGACAAACTTTTAAATGTTGAGAGCTGCTGGGGAGGCTAATAGTGAGGCATAGTGGAGCTGTTCTGGACATCAAGGAAGCTTCAGAAGGGCCCTGAGCCCCCGAGTTGGAGAGATAGCTGTCACCTCGGATAAGCTTGCCAACCAATTTTCTTCATGCTACTGAAAAACGTTCTCAGGTGCCTTAGACCATTCCTTGATTTATTTTATTTAAGACATTATTCTTTTTTCTGTTATTTATAAAAGGCAAAAAACAACAACAAAAAGCCCAACCAGGAACTATGTGTAGTTACCAAAGTATTAAAGAACACATAAGTAAACTGGATAACAATTCTGGAAAGCAGGAGTAATAACCCAAGGCTCTGTGTTAAATAAATAAAGAGGGTGCCTGGATGGCTCAGATGGTTGGGCACCTGCCTTCGGCTCAGGTTGTGATCCCAGGGTCTTGGGATCAAGTCCTGCCTGCATCAGGCTCCCTCCTCATCAGAGAGTCTGCTCCCTCTCATGGTCTCATTCTCTTTCAAATGAATAAATAAAATTAACAAAAAATTTCACATAATAGTAAATACAAGCAACACTCTTCTCGTGAAGATTTCCTAAATTAAGAGGCAGCATAAAATGACATGTGATTCATTATTTTTTTTTTTAAAAAAAGGATTTTATTTATTTATTCATGAGAGAGACAAAGAGAGAAAAGCAGACACAAGCAGAAGGAGAAGCAGGCTCCATGCAGGGAGTCCGATGTGGGACTCCAGGATCACCCCCTGGGACAAGGCAGGCGCTAAACCGCTGAGCCACCCAGGGATCCCCGACACCAGATTTAACATCAATTGGGGTTTGATCTCTCGCTTCCAGTTGTTGTCATGAACCCTAAGTAAGCCACTTAACTATCCTGAGTTCGAGTTTCTTCATCTAAAAAAAGGAAAACAAGTAAAACAAAAACACAAAAACAACACGTCCCCCCAAGGAAACCAGAGGATCCATGTAGCAATGCACCTGGAAGCATCCTGTAAATCAGGAGTGCTCTGTGAGTGCTAGTCTGTTATCACAGAATTCCGCACTTTGTACCAGCGGAGTTAGGAATTTCCTACTTGACCCACCTTCACTGGAGAATTCTGAAACAGATGCTTCTCCTGACATGCCTGTTGTGCTCTGTGAGCATCCCTTGCTGAATAAAGCTTGATGATGGCACAGAAACCAGGGCGGGCCACGGCCGCGTTTGGGAAGACTCCTCCGGAATACAGAAGGCCGAGCTGGGAGAATGCTGTGAACAGAGCGCTGCGGGGTGGTCCCACACCAAATAGGCACATGAAATTTCACGCCCAGAAACCAAAACTGCCCGTTCCCTCATATTCCCTAAAGCCTCTGCACTTCTCACTTCACGAACAGGTTTTCCTCTGCAACCCTAAGATTCGAAAAGCATTAGAAGGCAACAGGCGCTGGCTGTGGAGCGCTGCCCCTCAAACATCTCCTGGGGCTGGGCGACCGCCGAGGTCCCCTCTAGAACCCGGGTGCCTCTCAGCGGAGCCTACAAAGCGCCTGAGCGGCTAAGGCCAGTCTCCAGGGCTCCGGGTCACCGAGGGGGCGGCCTTCTCCCTCCCCGCTCCATCCTGGCTCGGCTCAGGGGCAAGGCCTCGGCCGGCCGAGGGTCTGGAACTTAGCTCCCACACCAGCAAGGTTTTATCACTGTCGGTGGGAACCGCAAGAGACCGACTCCGCCACCCTCGGGTCACTGCTCCAAGGTGCCCCCGCGCTTCTTCAAGAGAGGCGGGGCCGGGGGGCGGGGCCGGCTCGGCGGGAGTGGGGAGGGGACCGCCCCGCCCCCGCCCGCCCTGGCCCCCCACTCTGGGCGGGTCTCTAACTCGACTTCCCTCCCGCAGCCCCACCGCGCCAGAGTCCTAGAGTTTCCTTCTTCTCTTCAAGTGTATTTTTAGGGTAGAGTCCAAAGGGTGAGCTTCCAGGATCCCAGGGTACGGTCATCTCTACAGCAACTGGCTTCGCGTCAGCGGCACTGCCAGAGAAGATTTAGAGTACTAAGCAGTTAGTAGTTACCTACCGACCTTTAAACATTTAGATTGCTCCTGTCGCCTGGCTGGCTCAGTGGTTGGGGGTTTCCTTCCGCTAGGGCTAGGGCGTGATCCCGGGATGCCAGGATCCGTCCCACCTCGGGCTCCCCTGGGGGAGCCTGCTTCTCCCTCTGCCTATGTCTCTGCCTCTCTCTGTGTGTCTCTGATGAATCAATAAATAAAGTCTTTAAAAATTTTTTTAGATTTCTCAACTCCGTGTGGGAAATGATCACTAAAGATAGAATACTTTGGCTTAGTGCTTTCATCAGGGACGCCTGGGTGGCTCAATGGTTGAGCATCTGCCATCCGCTCAGGGTGTGATCCTGGGGTGCAGGATTGAGTTCCACATCAGGCTCCTTGCAGGGAGCCTGTTTCTCCCTCTGCCTGTCTCTCTGCCTCTCTCTGTGTGTCTCTCATGAATAAATAAATTCTTAAAATCTTTTTAAAAAAATGTCCTGGGCTTCTAAACAGTGGTTTTCAGACCAGAGCTGGTCTTTGATGAATTTTTCACCAGTCCTTGGCAAAACAAGAAAGGACCATATAATCAGGGTTTAATATATATATATATATGTATATATATATACAAAATCTATCCCATTTTATTAACCTAAAAATATGACCTTCATTTTTCATGCTAAAAAAATGTTTTATGAAGAGTTGCTGATAGAGGATAGTTTTAATGAGTGCTTTTACCTGAGCTTTAAAATAAAAAGCTGGAATTTTTTTCCAACTTTGTTGATGTTTTACTGCTCTGTGAAATCCAAGTGAAGGCCCAGAAGTAGCGATATCAGTGGCCCAAGTGGGACAGTTTAGTCAAACAGGGTTGTTGGCTATGTGCAGGACATTCCTCCAATGGCCCCTTTTCTGTCTTTGCATTGTCCTTATGCACGTTTTACTCCGCATTAGCACCTTCAGATCCCAAAGAGAGATGCCTTTATTTTCTTAAACATCTAGATTTTAGCCCATTCTCTGAAAGCACCCCCAGATCATTGGCACCTGGCACCATCTCTTGACCCCAGCCAGCACTACTTTCTCCACCTCAATATACAAGACCTTTAGCCCCAAACATTATCTTCTTCGGAATCTTCTTTTACTCTGAAAATAGTTGGCTTTGGAGGAATAACCAGGATCCTGATACTGTTTTAAACCAAAAATTGTAGATTTTATTACCCATCTCATTATCCATTGTATTCATTGTACGTATCCACTCAATTATTATACCCATTAGTTGAGTATGTCTCCACTTCTCTGGGTAGCTTATGAACACCTCAAGAACAATAATTGTGGTTTATTTTCCTTCTTCTAGTGCCTGCCACACTCCAACTAGATTAGGTACTGGAATATATCTAGAATTAAAAATGAACAAATCAACGCATTCTTTGCACAGGAATGCTTTAATAATTATCCAAATATAACAACTTCTTCATTGTGGTCCTCTTGCTTTGCAAATGAGAGTCAGAACCAGAGGCCTGTCCCCACACAGGTACAAGGAGGAAGCCCGAGAAAACCATTTATTCCTGGGGGCTATGGACAGGTTTATTCGTAAATGGGAAGGAAAGAAAATAACGTGAAGCAGAGGCAAGAGGAAGGAGAAATGAATTCCTGAGTGAGAAGAGGAGCTCTGGAATGACTCTACGGCAGCCCTGTGTCCTGTCTCATCCCAAGAAACATCCTGTCATCCAGTAGGAGAGTGGCCGGCCTGCACAGTGCAACCTCCATGCTACCCTGTGGAGAGAAAACAGATTGGTTCTTGTTTTTACTACTCAGTAACCTCCTTCTGCAGCTACATGACCCAGATCTTAGAGCAGTGCTCAGAATCCCCTTCATTCGTAGCTCTCTGCTTTGTCCCCCCTGGCCCTCTGATTCGTCCTTTAAATTTCCCCTATCTGTGGTCTTTGTCCTCTACTTCCCCCACCCGATACGCTTCCACATTTTCAAAACCTTCTCTTCCTCTGAAGTAGGAGAGCACCATTGTAGAAGGCTGAGAGTTTCTAAATAAATTAAAAGGTAAATAAAAAATAATCAATCTCAGGTGCAACCAGTGACTCTCCCTCCAGAACAGGTCAGCCCGAATAGCCATCAGTGTCCCTTCTGCGTGGTGTTTCTAGAGTAAGCAAGGACCTTAACTCCCTCCATCCTCACAGATGCCTGGAGGCCAGTTGTAGTCAACTGGCCAGTTGTATATACAGCCAGTTGTATTCTGTGTATTCCCGGTTTGAAGCTCAGAAAAGTAAAGTAAACATCCTAATGTCCACCATCGTGGACAAATGCTGACAGGAATATTTACATTTACAGAAAATGTTGCTGCCGATTAGCGAGAGGGGACCCTGTGGCAACCATGACAGTATAGCTCAATTGCTCCCAGGCCTCCAGCTGATGGAACCAAGCAGGGATCTGCATCCAAACTGAACCAATCAGGTTCTTTACCCCAGGCACTTGGACAAGGACTAAGCCTAGGCAGTCTCTGTTGCTGCTCAGGACATTAGCCCATCCACTTGGGGCAGCCAGAGTGTGTGCTGGGGAATGTGGAGCAGAGAATGCTGCTCTCTACCAAGAAAGTAGTGAAGCAAATGCACCAGGAGGCAGAAACTTGCCAGGAAAAGCTGGCTGACACTTTCCAGCTCTGCTTCCACTACCTTCCTGAGGTCTAGCCGCACCTGTGTAAGCTCAGTGAGACACCTTGTGCCCTCAGGAAACAGCTCCCTTAACTCACTTGAGTTACTTTGTTACTGCATCCAAAAGAGTTTTATTTATTTGTTTATTTTTTAAAGATCTATTTTTTTAAGATTTTATTTGTTTTTGTGAGACACACAGAGAGAGACAGAGACATGGTCAGAGGGAGAAGCAGGCTCCCTGATGTGGGATTTGATCCCAGGTCGTGGGGATCACCACCTGAGCTGAAGGCAGATGATCAACCACTGATCCACCCAGGCGCCCAAATATTTATTTGTTTATTTATTTATTTTGAGAGAGAGAGAGAGAATGACACAGCCCTAACGGGTGAGGGTCGGAGGGAGAGGGGAAATCCCAAGCACACTCTGTGCTGAGTGTGGAGCCTGACTCGGGACTTGGTCCATGACTGTGAGATCATGACCTGAGTGGAAATCAAGAGTTGGACGCTCAACTGACTGAGCCACCCAGACACCCCCTTCGAAAATAATTTTAGTACATCAGAAAAAGACCGAGGTCCTGGGTATTGTAAGTCAGAGTTCCAAGCCCTGCCACTCTCCCACAATTTTCAAAGCTATAAAAGGGTCTAGTCCTTGCCTACTGTGCCTTTCTCTGTCACTACAAACTTCCCAGGGCTCTGGCTGCTACCTTAGTCCCACAGTGTCCTCCCCACCAGTTCTTCATACCCCCTGCACCAGACACAATCTTTTTTGCACAGCTGATGGCTGAGAGAAGATTGGGGCTCAGTATGTCTGGAAGGAAGAGAGAGAGAGAGAGAGAGAGAGAGAGAGAGAGAGAGCACCTGTGAGAACAGAGGACTAAGAGTGAGGCAGACAAGGCTTGCTCCTGCGCTGGCATGTACCCCCCAGGGGCTGAGTATTTCCAGATTAGGCAAAGCCTCCCTCCCAGAGGCCTATTTAGACATCCCCACAATCGCGACAGGGAGTGGCCGGGGGTGGGGCCAGGAGGGACAGGACAACTGTTTACCCCCATACTTCCTAGTCAGAGCAGATGGTAGTTCATGCCAAGATTGAGGGTTTATAGGGAAAGGAGATGTCAAAACAGGCAGCATAGAGACCAGGGTAAATCTTGCCTGATCAGGGAGGCTCTTCAGATGAAGAGTCTCGGGATATGAATCAGAGTATGAAAGAGGACAGAAGGTCCATGTCATGGACCTATGGAGCCTCCTGGAGAGGCTCTCAGGTGGACAGTTTGCACTTGGCCTTTAATCAGACATTGGCCAAAGTTATTACTTGATGGTGAGAGTGGAGCCTTCAGGGCCACCAGCCTGGTATTCGGCACTGGTTCTATGAGCCTCAGTTTGCTCATCTGTAAAGTGGGCATCATAATAGTTTCCATCACATGACACGCTGGGTGAGATGGGCTCTGCAGGTTAAGTGCTTAGTATATGACACACTCTCAAGAAATGTTGGCTGCTGCTGTTGCTCCTGCTCTGCTATTAACTATGCAGAGCTTTTCTAGATCCTGTACACCAAAGAATCTGTTAAGTGGATGGGCACTACAGCCACTTGTCAAGTCCTCTGCTCAGCAAAAACATTTCTGGACTCCATGGGCAGTCCCTCTGGGGACACTCCCAGACGTTGAATAGGAAGAGAAGTCCTGTGAGTAGAGCTTTTCCACCCTGAGACCCTGGCCAGACCTTGACAGTCCTCGTGGCAAATGTTTTCTGAGTGACTCTGGTAATCCTTGCAGCAGAAATGCCTGTAGATCTGGAAGATGCCGTAGTCGAAGCTGCCGTCTGCGTTTTCATTTCCCTTCGATATGTTGAATCTGCTTTCCACAAAAGCCAGACATAGCCCTTCAAATAGGGAGAAGAGGGTTTTAGGTTTTTAGGTTTTTAGAAGAGGGTTTTTTTTTTTTTTTTAGGGTTTTTGAGCTGAAGGAGGAGGGAGATGGAGGAGAGAGGGAGATCAGGAAGCAGAAGAAAGGCAAGAGGATAGACACCTTTACAGAGAGATACTGAAGGTAGACAGGCATTCAATTTTCAAAGAAGTGAGACTATAAATGGCAAGTAAAGACGATGGGTCCTCTTTGGGGCCCTTTACAGTTACTGTCAGGCAATCCCTTGGGGCCTGGTCACCAGAACTTAGAGGGGATGTGTATCCAAAAAGCCCAGGAAATTATAAATTATAAATGCAAAGAAATGGGCCTGGGTGCCTCAAGAATGTCTAGCTACTCTGGGGGAACTTGGCTCTCTCAGTTCAAGGGCAATCAAAATGGTCAAAACTCAACGATCCAGCACCTACAAAAAGAGGAAGCAATTCAAAAGCCTCCAAAGCCACCTAGCCATCAGCTTCCCCAGGATCCACTCACCTACATCTTCACAACATGTAACATCACGTCTAGTACTGTGTTCCCTGTGTTCAGTACTGGGACTAACTTGCAATCAGCTCTGGCTGGGAGGAGCCCCGGGGGAGGGTCGTCTCAAAATGCCAGGAAAACCTCCATGGGCATGGGTCTGTGACCACAGCCAACCCCACATAGTGCAACCCCCTGAGTTCCTACAGATTACAGTCCAAAGGAAGTGATAAGCTTCCACTGTCCCAGGCTGAATGAGTAGCCATCCCTCACCTTCCAGGTATTTGGATGATAAGGTACCATTGCAGCAGCCAACACAAGTAACATAATATGAATGCTAGAAACACAATCCTTGAGGACAGGTGCAGGAGACCAGACATTCAGGAAAACCTCTTGACCCACGGGACATAGATCTCTACTCCTCCACACTTACTTACCATCTGAGGCCCTGTACCAATCGAGCTACTCAGTAACTACCCGGCTCTGAAAAAGCACCTGGATTGGCTGTTGGGGGGCAGCAGGTGGGGCTGGCAAGAGACTGCACTAAGTGTTCAGATCACATGGGGACCGCATTAAGGGAAGAATGGGCACAGAGCTGAGAGGAAGAGATGGGGGCATGGAGACCTCATTTTAAGAAGATTGGGTTTTGGTGGTTGGAACTGGGGCTGCAAGAGTCAGGGACAGTTTAGCAAAGATGAAGTGTTCTCAGGATGGCTGCAGGTGGAAAGAAAGTATGTGGTGGGCTGGGAAGTGAGGGGTTGAGTCCGTGTGGACAAGAAGATGCATGGAAGACTTGGGATAGGGCTGAGATCAGAGCTATCAAGAAGGGGTGAGCTCAGCAGGGCATCCGCTTGGATGGCAGGCATTGAATAAGGGGGGGTGGAGGTGGGGTGTTAGGGCTGAGCAGACCTTGGGGGACTGGGATAAGAAAGCTGAGTCAGAAAAGGGGAAAGCCAAGGCGGTGGGGCTCAGAGGAGGTTGGCGTGGAGCACCGGGATTGCCACAGGGGCTGAGGGGTGAGGACGTGATGCTTCAGAGGGCGGAGGAGGATGTGTCTGCGCTCGGGGTTGGAACTGGACTACCAGGGCTCAAGGGTGTGGCTGCAGCAGCAACACCAGAGGTGAGGGGTGGGGGTACGTGCTGGGCGCGGGTCCCCGTCGGGAGAAGATGGAGGGGGCGGTCAGCAGGGGCTGTGCGGGCTGAAGGCTCGGCTCCGAGGGGGCAGGGTGCGGGGCTGGAACGGGGAAGGCAAAGGGTCCTGAAGCAGGACGGCGCAAAGGAACCAGGGGGCTGGGACCACGGACCGCGCCCGCCGCCCGTTCGCATCTCGACCCCGCCGCCCCTCCCCCCCCCCGACCCCGGGGTCACCAGAGGGAGCGGGGAGGGGGCGGGGGTCGCTCCTGGCCGCTGCAGCCTCTGCGCCTCTGACCCGACGCGCCGGCCTCTCCGCCCCCGACACCCGGAAACTGTGCTCGCGGCGCCTGACGCCATCCCGGCGGTTGGGCGCTCGGCCCCGCCCCCGGCCCGCGGAGCCAATGGCGGGGCGGGAGGAGCCGCGGGGCGGGGCCAACGTTCCTGAAGCCCGTGAAGCCTGGAGCAAAGGCTAACAGAGTTTTGAGCAGCTCCTGAGCCCTGCCCTAGTAAGACCCCAGTGTCCCCTAAAGTGCCTGCCCCTGAAACTCAAGGCTGTCTAAAGAATTTGCTGCTTATTGCAGCCACCACCTGAAGATAGGGCCCCCGTGTCCCAGCTTCTGTGAGAGAGAAGGAGTCTAGCCTTGGTGAGTGCCAGTTAGCAAATCCAGATGGTTCCATCTGGGCTAACCCCCTTCCTGCCCCTTCCTGCCTTCTGTAATCTTTCACTTCTGACTATGGAGCCCCAACTCATTCCCTTCCCTAGTCCCTCAATCTCCCTGTGCAATACTCAGTCACCTCTGCACTTGCCCCAGTTGAGTTCCGTTCACGATGAACCCTTTTCCCTGTGCCACAGCAATATTCTATTACTATGGAAATCTGTCTGGACCACTTTAAGGAGTACCTGGTTTGGTTTGTTTTTGACAGGGGAGATGTTCAGGATCAGCTTTTAAAATTAATTTGCTCATTTTTCAGGATCAGCCTTTGAAATAATCATCCCAAGGATGTTTAAGTTTAGAGGTCCAAAGGCCACATTTTTTAAAAAAGATTTTATTTATTCATGAGACACACACAGAGAGAGGCAGAGACACAGGCAGAGGGAGAAGCTGGCTTCATGCAGGGAGCCTGATGCGGGACTCGATCCCAGGACTCCAGGATCATGCCCTGGGCCCAAGGCAGGCGCTCAACCACTGAGCCACCCAGGGATCCCCACGAGGCTACATTTTTAGAAACTGTTTCCCTATGGGCACCGTTTCCTCTGGCAGCCCTTTTGAATGGAGGCTATGTTTTCTCAGATACCTCATTGCCATTAGTCCATCCAACTTTCATTCCAGTGAGAACATTCTGGAGGCCAAGCTAAGAATCAACTCCAAGTGCTTCTCCAGTCACCTCTGGGGATGACTGCATGTGATTGGCATCCAGTATCTGGTACCTTAACCTACTGCCCAGCTAGAATGACACCTTTTGTGTTTCTGACTTAGCCAGCTCTCCACCATGTTACTACTCCATGGAGACAACACCTTCCTTTAGAAAGACTTGAACACCCACCCATTTGTCAGATAGTATTGGTTGGCTCTTGCTACCCACTTCTATCCCTTTCTCTGCAGGTGCTAGAAGCCCACAAACCACATTTCACAGATTCCCTTGACAGCAGAGTTCTGCCAATAAAACGTACCTGTGTGAAATCTAGGAGGTGAAAAGGAGGTGAAAACCATTCTTTCCTCCTCTGCAGTAGCAGATGGGCAGGCTACATGTTGGGGGGCTCCTTGTTGCCAGTTACAGGCTTGGGACCATGGAGGGCTGCAGTGACTTCAGCAGTGGGTTCCCGAAGTGTACTGACTTTTGAGTGGCAGGAACAGCTTTGAATGTATGGAAAGCAGCTGTGGTAGAGTAACCTGACATTCAGCACTGCTAGCCCCACAGTGGTGAGCAGCCATTCCTTGAAAGACATTATGACCGGAGCTGATACCAAGGGATGGATGCTTAACCATCTGAGCCACCCAGGCATCCCAGAAGTGGAGGGAGTTGTGCTTCTTCCACAGATTGCGCTTCATTATCCCTGTGCTTCATTATCTGTGTTGGTTGAGGAAGGCAGTAGTAGGTTTGGTGGTGGGTGGCGTTGGGAGAGAGCCTGGTAGCACACATCGGACCCTCAGTGGAGTCAGGAGAGGCTAGTGGGGTGGTCCATGAGAATGGGTAAGTGGCACCACCAATATATTTTCTGAAATAAAGGAGTGAGGAGGGCAGTCTTGGGTAATTACCACCCTCACACATTTTTCTTTACCCTAGCCCTCCAGCCCCTCCGTGCTAGCTATCCAAGTGTTGGGATTTTTTTTTTTTTAAAGAAAAGAAACAAAATACCCCAATGTGAATTATCTATAGCTTGTTCGAATGAAGAACCCCCTATGCCAAGACGGGGCACATATTTTGTGCATGAGTTTGAGCGTTTGGGAAGAAAAAGAGGCCTTAGCCCTACTGTGGAGCTAGGCTCAGTGATCCAAATATTCTGTTAACGCTAAAAATCTTACAAGGGGGCCAGAAAGAGATGATCTTCTATGGGCAGGTCAAGCATGTTGTGAATAACTTGTATTTGGTGAACCAGGGGAGAGAGCACCAGAATAAACTGCCAATTGATTTAATAGTCTGTACACCTGGAGCTACGTTTTCTAGTTTTCAGACACTGATTATTGGGGAAATAAGGGGAAGACACCCCTATTTATCCTTTCTTACGTGGACTGCCTCTTATGGAAGTACAGTCTCCCACAAGGGATTCTAGCATCAGGCCTGTTCCTCTCACCAATGGCCCCTGTTACCTGTATATACATGTTTATTTCCATTTTAATTCCTTACCACATGGCTAGAATTGGGTATTAATTTATACATTTTTAAATGAGAAAAATAGGTATTTTACAAGCAGTGCTGAGAAGCCAATATCAGAAAATAAACTTTATGGTGGGAATATGAACTAGTACAGACACTCTGGAAAACTGTGTGGAGGATTCTCAAAGAGTTAAAAATAGATCTGCCCTATGACGCAGCAATTGCACTGCTGGGGATTTACCCCAAAGATACAGATGCAATGAAACGCCAAGACGTTGCATGTTTATAGCAGCAATGTCCACAATAGCCAAAGTGTGGAAGGAACCTTGTCCATCAAAATTTGAATGGATAAAGAAGATGTGGTCTATGTATACAATGGAATATTACTCAGCCATTAGAAACGTCAAATACCCACCATTTGCTTCGACATGGATGGAACTGGAGGGTATTATGGGGAGCGAAATAAGTCAATCGGAAAGCACAAACATTATATGGTCTCATTCATTTGGGGAATACAAAAAATAGTGAAAGGGAATAAAGGGGAAAGGAGAAAAAATGAGTGGGAAATATCAGAAGGGAGACAGAACATAAGAGACTCCTAACTCTGGGAAATGAAAAAAGGGTGGTGGAAGGGGACGGGGCCGAGGTGTGGGGGCGACTGGGTGACGGGCACTGATGGGGGCACTTGATGGGATGAGCACTGGGTGTTATTCTATATGTTGGCAAATTGAACACCAATAAAAAATAATTTATTAATAAAAAGAAAAAGAAAATAAGCTTTATAGACAGCCTGAGGCAGGACAAGGTCACTTGAGGACCATGACAGTGTGTAGTTCACTGTTGCTCTCCTCACCCAGGTCTTCAGCAGCTGAATCTGCAGCCTGAGGCTTCTCTGCTGGGGCATCACCTTTCTCTCTGCAAAAAAGAAGAAGAATGCCTTTAACTCCTTAAAGGAACAATTAAACTTTTCATAATTAACTCATTTTAGAAAAGAAGTATAAATTGTCCCCAATCAGGTACCCTGATCCCTTGTTGAAAACCTCATCCTCATCAGAAGAATCCCTTTCCTGTAGCTTCTGTGCCATGTTTTTCTTCCGTGTGGCATTGAGAGGTCTGTACATGTCCTGAAGCCAAAGTGGCCGCCTTCTCCAGAAAAAGCCCTCCTAATAAACAGAGGACATTGTTTATTCTGCATTTCCCCTGCTCTCTCCAGCCACGGGACTTTATCTTCCTCCGATTTCCCTGACTCTCACATTCGATTGAGCATCTCTTATGCAGTAGAGAATTAAAGAAGAGCCTTGGAGGAAACACATATGCAGACAATTAGTGATTCATGCCATTTCCCATGCCTATCACAATGTGAATCTCTGGTCCTATTAGGACATCTCAGTCCATAATCACAGGAAGCAAAATCACTCCAGACCTGGGATCCTGAAAATAATCCCATGCATGCTAGACTTCCAGAATTTTCCCATGTCTGTCCAAAATGGCCCGACAATTTCTCTGGAGAGGCCTTTGTTAAATGTGGGTTGGCATTGAGTATAAGCAAGATTTTCATCCTGCTCACCTGGGCCCTTGGCCAAGTGCCCTCGTGCAGTGAACAAACTGTGCAAGTATAACACAGAAGCACCTTACTCTCTCCAGAAGCAGTTTACTTTGGTCCCCTTTGGACTTTGTCTCATAGGCATCATTTGCTGGGGAGGAGGAGAGAGAGGTGTTTCTATTTTCCTAGCTGCTTTATCCTACAAGTTGATTCACACCAAATAAATGCATGAGTCCACCCAACAAAGTTACCTAACTCACTGACTTTCTCACTGCAGGCTGTGGCTAATGAGTGAGTGAGTCGTGAAATCAGCCAGGTCACAGCCAGCAGTAAAACATAAAATATTATTTTTGAATACAAACAACATACAAAAAATCAGAGTGTATAGTAAGTTTGTCTTAGAAACTGCTGATGTTGGGTCGCCCAGGTGGCTCAGCAGTTGAGTAATGCCTTTGGCTCAGGGTGTGCGTGGGATTGACTCCACACTAGGCTCCATGAGAGGAGCCTGCTTTTCCCTCTATCTCTCTGCTTCTCTCTCTGCGTCTCTCATGAAGAAATTAAAAAATATTTTTAAAAACCTGCTTATGTCTTGACAGTATGTATGTACTGAGTTGTGACATAAAATGTAGCTCACAGCCCAAGAACAGCATAATCAGAGGAGACGTGCCCCTCTGGAAAGGAACCATCTTTGACACTCAGTAGCAGTATGCCCATGGGGCAATTTACCTTCCCTTTCTTCTCCATTTCCTTACTATAAAAGGAAGAGACAAACTATTACCTAAGGCCTCTCCCAGTTAACAGTCTCTGGAGTCTGGACAAAGGGAATGGAGAGTGGTGGATCAAAAACTAGGAGGAGGATCCTCCTCCATCCTTTTTCTTTAAAGGAGTAGTGACAGTAGATGCTCTGTGTCAGTTCCATTCTAACTCAGATTTGTCTGGGAAGCTAATTTGGCTGGATCC